>NC_073739.1:14045369-14645369 GCF_023634155.1 Falco peregrinus
GCTCATTTGAAGGAAACTTTGAATTTGTGTACAAAATCTGTGTTGTTAATGTATTGTATCAAAATACTTTTTTTCTTTTTAAGTTAAAGGTCCAGAATGACCGTGATACTCAGAGTGTGGATAAAATTTTCACAGAAAGACAAGCGTAAGTACAGTAAGTGTATCCTCCTCCAGAGCTGTTAAAACCATAATTGAAATTGGCAAAATTGAGATGTTAACTAATTCAGAAGTCCCTCAAGTGTGATGCATGCCCCAAGTGGTACCTGATATGTCAGTGACGGGCTTCAGCTGGAGTTCCTAGTTTTAAACTCTTCTGAGTAACTCCTGTGGAGATACTTTCCACACCATCCAGGAGGAGTTAGGTGGCAGTGGAGACTCCTGTCTTTTGGCAGCCTGCTGTCAAGGTCCTGAGTTCTAGAGGTTGTGTTGTGGAGTAGCAGAATGGAGAAAGCAAACAGAAGTGTGAACTAGAATTGACATTCCTGTTTGGTAAGGTAGAGGTGTGTGGAGGTGAAGATGAGGGCAGTGAGATGTTTACAGTAAGAATTTGTAACCCATGAGAACAGCTTGTGTAGTGATAGGTTGAGAGGATGTGTTTCTGAGATGTTTAATTTCAGGACAGGTATGTGCAGGAGAAAGAGATACGATCCTTGTTGCCCATAAGAGCAATCTCAATGATGAGATTTTAAAGTATAAATAAAAACTTTTTAAAAAAAAAATTACCATTTAATAAGAAGGCACTTTTCAGTAATGCTGTGGTTTTCAACAGCCCAAAACCACATCTGTTTTACCCCTGAATGCGTTTTTAAGTGTTAAGAAAACATGAAGAGAAAAAACTTGGTTCCGTAGCAAACTAAGACAAAAAGACATTAGGTATGCAGTAATAATAATTGATTGTTGTACTGTATGTAGACACATTTAAGGGAGTAGAGCAGTTGGTCTTTTTTGTTCTGCTAATTTGGTTAAAAAAAAACCAACAAATACTCTGTTCTCTGATTGTGTTGGTTTTGCCTAATAGACTACTTCTAAGCTGTGACACCATTGATTTAGATTCAGTCCCCCGTCTGGCTGTGGTCTGCTTCAACGTTTTAGAGAAATTATTTTTCTTTTCTAGACTTATTCACAATTAAAGCAGTTAAATTTTTCACAATTAAATTATGCCAGCTTCACAAGCTACTCTGTAAAGACTTGTTCATGTTAAGCAATATACAAGTAAGCTCTCCCCCAGCCCCCACCATAAGTAAGCAAATAAATTTTTATAAAAGATGGATTATGGGTGGTTTTTTGCATGTTTTGAAATATTTGTTATGATACTAATTCACGCACATTACATTTTTAGCTTCATGATTCATGCAGCAATGTTATGGATTTGATGAGATGAAAGGAGATAGACTGCTTAGCTTCATTTTGTATTGCACATCAGTAGAGTAATATGGAAGTACAAGTGTACTATGGTTTTGAAAAGTCAGTTCATCACCTATTATTTAAGACTTGAACTCTTCTCAGTACTATAAGAATCTATGTCTTTGTCCTCAGTACAGCCATCTTCCCCAGACACAAATGCATGACTTTTCTCAAATATTACTATGGGATCTTCATTGTTTGTACCCAATTCTGTAGGAAAAGGACTCATATCAGCAGCAAACTCCTGTTCAGACATCTCTGAGTCATTTTCTTCCAGACGACGGTGGCTGTAGCTGATCAAATAGTGATACCATGTTGGGCATTTTATAGCGGTAAAAATCAGGAGTGTAGTGCTTAAGACAAACCCTAGGACACCCACTAGGAAGGTCCAACTTTTGCCAACAAGTGGTAACCCTTTAAAACAAATAGGAAAAAAAGGAAGAGTCATCTTCATGAGGGATACCAGCAAGAACACTAGTATGATGTTTTTCATAGTTAAATTGAGGACTCACAAAATAAGTGATAGGGGAATTACTGAGTATCTCCAAAGCTTTAGTAGAATGTTCTTGCTATGTTATTAGGGAATCAGTAGCATCACTCAGACCAAAAATGCATGTACATCTCATGTTTTCTAGCAACATAAATCCACCATGCACATTTATCAAAAAGAATAGTTTCAAAGTCAGATGAAGTTCTAGGGACATATAAAATAATCATTTTTTTCAAAATTTGAATTCCAAGATCAGGCTTTGGAAAAAAAAATATCAGTAATTGACTCAAATTCTATTTCCCAGGCTTAAATTTCTGTCTGATGATGATGTCTGCACCCTAAAATACTTCATCTTTTGTTTGGCATATCCTTTCAATTGTATTTCTTTTATAATAAAATTTCAATAGACTGTAGTTGCCAGTAGTCTTTATTTAGAAGCTAGTTTTCTGTGCCGGCTATAGTCCTAAAATAGATTATAGCTGTTACAGCAAAAGGAGTGTGTGGCAGTGGTGGCTTACAATTTGTGTATGTATCTGGAGATTGGTATTTCTTCTGCTTTAGCCAGAAGCAACAACTAAAACATTTCAGTATGGAAGAGTGGAGAACAACATTAATTTGCATGTCAGAAAAAAAATAATTGCTTCACTGAAAGAAAAGCTAGATTATTACAGAGTGATGATGGAATTAACATCAAAAGGTGAAGAAAAGTAAGGAGACTATCACTGAAATTTTCAAAGATTATGGTATGTGCACATCGGTGTCTTTTACACCGAACACAGTTTAGGGCAGGAGTAAAATTAATAGGCTCACTTTTTCACATTTTAAGACAACAGCTACACCTAGAAAGTAGTTAGTTTGGAAGAAGTAATTATTACTTTTTTTTAATGATGCTTCCCTGGTTCTTTTAGGGAGAGATCTGGGCAATTGTCTGAATTTCAAGCCTTTGAAATTTCATCATCAGTTTGTAGTATCGTTTGAGAATTCAGGTGTATGTTTTGAATGCTTACCTATTACAGCTTAGCACTCACTAGAATGTGTGTACAGTCTACCAAAACCTGGAAATACGTTTATTCCATAGCCCTGGCTTTTATGGAAGAGTTGCAGTGCACTGGGAATACAAACCAGTTGAAATCATGGAACAGTCAGTCAGCTTGTAAGCAGTAAAGCGAAACACCAGTATATTACCTGCATGTGTTCCATTGATTCCAGTGATGTTGCTTGGAGTCAGAGCTGTTAGTAAGGCATTGCTTTTAAGTTTTATGGCAGAAGTGGAAGTTACAGTGTTTTCTAAAGAATCTTTTCCAGTTTTGCAGTCAGCTGGTTGAATAGCTGCCATCTTGATGGAGAATTTTTCCTTGGTGTTTGGGAGTGTACATGTAGTGGTGTTTTCATTTTCTGTGAATGTGAGCAGTGGAAAGGCTATAAGATATTGTTAGTTAATTGGCAGTCTGATTAAAAAAAAATAATAATCAATGATTGCTAGTGTATAAGTAATATTTACAGATAACTTGATGGTTGATGTTATCCAGATCACGAAACACCAAGATAAGGCTATTTGATATAAATGATCATGAAGTTGCTGCTCTTACCAAAACTTACCCATTGTCACGTTGGAGGCCATTAGCCATATGTGTAAATTAAGGAGGTCACAGGAGCAGGTCCATGGGTTTCCAGCTAAAACAATTCTACTCAATTTAAAAGATGATTTTATATGAAGAGATTTCAGTAAGTTATGTTGTAGATTTAAAACTGTCAGACTTATTAGAGAAGTAAATACATCTGAATCTAGTTGAGTAATTGCATTATAGGATAGATTCAGCACTGACAGTTGATTTAATCCTGCAAATGCTGCTTTATGAACTGTGCTAATATGATTGTTGCTGATATCCAGAATTACAAGTTTTGTCAGGTTGCAGAAGCTGTGATTATACAGTACAGTAATCATATTTTCATTCAGATAAAGTTCAGTGAGGCTAATAAAACTTCCAAGAATCTCTTTGTCACTGTTTTTTAAACTGATTTTATTATTTCTGAGGCTTAATTTAGTAACGTTTTGGAAAAGATTAGTGCAGATCTTAGAAAAGTTTTTTCCAGACTCCTCACAAGTGACCTGTTGAAAAAAAGAGAATGACTACAATTAAATACTGTAGGAAAATATGGTGATGAAGGTGTCTCAGTGATGGCTGTCAAGGGCATGAAAAGTCTTTCCTATATATTTTAATTTATATGTATATGTATGCATCACTGCAGATTATAGTTTGTAGTGTCAAGATACTTGGACTAGCTTTAAAGGAGATGGTAAGTACTGGAAACAGGTTGGTTGATTATCCCTCATCCTAAATAAGTAACCTGTGTTCAGCTTGTTAGTGATGTAACCAGACTGAGTCTAGATAGTTTATTTAAAAACAAATGTAGATGGCGTGCCTTTTCTTTACTGTATATACCCATTATGTAAGTGGTTTTGTTCTTGTTTGTCCCAAAGATGAACAAGCATGAGGTATACTACTGGACTTGTAGGCACTGAGTTCAAAGCAAATACTGCAATACAGTTTATCATTTGACTGTTAATCGAGACTCCTTCCTTCCCCTCCACTACCCAATAAATACAAAATCCATTAAATTAATCTGTGAAGAAAAATTTTAAAATTTCTTATATATGTTTGGACCTGACTTGGGCAAGTGCTAACTCAACAGATCTCGCTAACTTGAGCAGTAATTTGCCTTGTCAAAATAACTGTTTTTAAAAACTGTTGCATTTTAGTTCTATTCCAAAATGATGCAAAGATAAAGAAGACACTCCTGTTGTCTGCAGAGAGATTTGACTGAGATATAAATCCATGTCAAATATGTTTTGGTGTTATTCACCCGCTTAAAATGACTACCAGCAGCTGTCCATTTCACAGAAAACCATGTCGTCTTATTTGTCAATATGTGCTTCTTACTTCAGGAATTTTATATTTACAAGGGAGTTTTAAAAATGTCTTTAGCTTCTAGTGTATTTTTAAAAAATAAAGAGTAATTTACACACATATAAAACTTACAGTTTGAGAAGTAATGTTGCAGTCAGCAGTGACTGGATTCAGAAATAGTATTCCAGCCCAGATCGCAAACCAAGAAAGTTTCATGGTTAGAGCCTAGTAGAAAACAACACTTTTGTATACCAAGGCCAGAATACCCATGCCTTCTATAGTGGTAGTTTAACAAATTAATAGATACAGTTATTTCAATGCTAATTTATTCTACATAAATAATTTGTTCAACATAAATATTTTTAAATGTAAAGGAAAATGTAAGGAAAACCATATGTTATTAGAATTAACGTGTTCAGTTTTTGCTTAATTGAGACAAACTTAAAATCCAGTGAGCAGACTGTATCAGCAAATAGATTGATTAGACAAGTTAATAGACAGCAGTGTCATAAATGGATAAAACAAAGAGGCAGGGAATACTCATTAATATCCCCGTTAAAGTGGTTATGAGTACTGGAAGACTATGATAGGAGTAAACGGCAGAAAGTATTCAGGCTTGCATGTTCTCCCTAAATAATTTCTTTTGTGGCCACTGACAGAGGCAGAACACTACCAGATTGATTGTTGGTTTATCCAGTCAGATTTCTCTCGTGTTCTTATGTAAGTTATTAAGCAGGTTTTTGTGAATTTTCAATTAATAGATTGATCTTCTAATCTCTTTATTATCCATAATATAACATATGTCATATAACATAAACCTGGACCTCTATGTTATGAAGGTGAGGTTGTTGCTCTGATCTTTGGAACTAAGTAAACATGGTTCAGTCTCTTGTGCTGGAGTTTTTGTACAGGTTTAAACCTTATTTTCTGAGAGTGAGGAAAGCCTTTCTGACAAATGGTATTCACTGTGACATAACTTCTGTCAGAAGGTGTCACTCATTCATCCCCTTTGAATCAGGCATTATTTGCAAGATCTATTAATTTTGAATAGGAATGTTAAACTATCTCTGTCAGATGTTAAATCAGTCCCTGTTTGTGCTGGACTTGAGTTAAAATGTTATGTAAAAGGTAAATTATTCCTTCATTTTCACACTTCTTCTCCAGCATCTGAAGAAAAGATAGTGAGCTAAGTGCCAGTATCTCCTTCCCAGATTTCTGTATTCCAGATTAAAAAAGATCCAAAAGATAAGGTGTAAGATATGTTTATAAAGTGCCTAAAGTGCCTGTGCTGTAGAGTATTCACTGAATTTAACAGAGAAGAGTGGGGGAAATTGCATAAGGAAGCTCAATTGCAGAAACAATGCTAAATATTGACAGCCAGTCAGATTAAGAAAAAAACTCCACCAACCCTTAAAAAGAGTGCCACGACATCTTTGCTGATCGATGTGGAGTAGGTGAAGTCACAGAACAAATTGGTCAAATCTGATTGATTGCTTCTATATGTTTACGTGTCTAAGAACTGACCTCATTCACCTAACTGAATCAGCCTGGAAACTTAATAGCTTCTTGGAAAGAAGAAGATAAGTACCACATACAATCCTGTGATACATTTTGTATTTTTACTGCTGCTAGAAACTTCCATTAAATACAAAAAAAGAGTTCATAAACCTTTTTGTTAGACGTCATCAGTGGCATGGACAAGGGGTACTAGCAGCAGCAGCCACTGTGGTATTATGTTCTGTGTTAGGTGTTGTTCTTGTCAGTGATGGTACTGGTGACCTGCATACATTTTTTGAAGGCAGTTCGTGTATTGCTAGTGGAAAATGGGATGTCGTTTGAGAACTCCTGATGTAGACTATGTTAACTGCTGGATCTTGTGGCATACTTGGACCTTAAAGGTACTGCTTCCAAAATGCTCAGAAATAAAACAGGCCTTAACCAGGCAATCTAGAAATACAGGTTAATAGTATTATTGTAGTTTTCAGATTTCAAGAAAAATACTTTCTTTAATAGAATGGGGGAAATATATTAAAAAAAGGAAGTCTGTAAGTTAATAACAAGTTGCAAATGAAAGTTAAAGTTTTTCAAAATTTCAAGAAAAAGTTAAAATGTCTGGATGAAGGGGATGCCATTAACTTGAAAAATCCTTTTCCTGTCTAAAATTCACTCTACATAAAAATTCGACAAAAGTCGAAATCATAGTTCGTAGTTTTTACTCTAGTTTCTACTGAAAAGTTAGGGGGTTTCTTACAGATTCAATTTCTTACATTGTTTATGTGTGAACCTATATAATCGATAGAACAGGAAAACATCTGTAATTTTAATTGCAGTTTAGCTTTTTTGCTAGAACCAGATTTTTAAAATTGCTTTTTAAAGTAATTTCTTTGGAAAGAAACTGAGGGTGGGAATACATTGGTCGTAGCTTGACATTTCCTTGTAATTAGAAGAGTTCTCTTAAAAAAGTTTGCCTCAGATAACTTTTTACGATGTTATCATTTAATAGTATGTAATTCCTATTGTTTTTCTTATATTTGTAAAGAAAAAGACTGGTTTGGGGAGGAAATGGAGTTCACATAGTCAGGTAGTCTGGTTTTTGGAGAAGAAACGGGCTGTTCCTGTGCTGAAGTACAGTTTACTTAACAACTTGCATGTCCAAGGTTCATAGTAATTCCTGAACTTTTAATGTATTTCAAGCTCTATTTGTTTCCAGTCTAGCAACAAAGTCATACTAAAAATCTTTGCCTACATTTTGAAAAAGATGTACCAAATATCTTACCTTTTCTGTTGCTTCTTAGAGGCTGTGTATGTACACATGTGTAGATTTTTTCGATGTACTGACAAGAAATAATATGGTGCAATAGCACTTTGGTTTTGTTCAACCTTTGTACCTGATGAATAAGCAGGTGGTGTAAGAAAAAAAAAACACACTAGAAAATCCTTAGCAAAAGATTGACTAGGTTGAGCAACTTCTTACAATCATCTTGGATTTAAATGGATCTACAGCCAATAGGGAAGTCTAGTAGTAGTAAGCTCAAGTGTCACATTCCAGTTCATATAGGAAACACTGAGTTAAAATGCCACAAGGAATTTACAAGCAAGTTGGGTCATAATCAATTAAAGAAATGCTGGAGATGGAAAAAGACTTGCATTTTTTATATCATCAGTTATCACAAGAGGAAAATTTCAAGATATTTGCATACTGAAGTAGAGATCTCTGGTAGTTAAATGTATTAATTCTTGTTTTTTGGAAACATCAGAGGAGCTGTGGGGTATGATACGTAAGCCTCTTTTTAAAAAAGAATTACAAGCAGTTAAGGACATCTGTTATATGGACTATATTTCGGAAAGAGATTCTAAAACCAGATGATACTTGCTGTGATTTGAGAGCATGTCTATATGCAGACTGAAAAGAGAATTGTGTTGATACACAGATACTACTTCAGTGAATTTTCTTCTTGAGTTGGTGCTCATTCTGTCCAATGTACAGCATTAAACTACAAAATGGTTTCATCTCCTCTCATTCTCCATTCCTATCAAATATGTGGCTGTAGAAACCACTTCGTTTCGCTGTCTCGCTTTGACGTTATTTGCCACTTTGGTTTTTTGCTTACTGTCTCAGAACAACTGTGCAACTTTTCCAAGCCTCATCACTGATTCAGCTTCATCAGTTGTCTTCAAATTACTTATGGTAATGAATTGTCTTCCTGTGATAGCCATTGCTGATATTGTTATTGCCTCTTAGAAAATCACTGAGTTTTAACCTTCTGTCAAAAGGCTTCTACCAGAGAAGATACTTCACAGCTGAGTCAGGTGTTTCTAGTGTCAAGGACATACTGGATCATCTTGAAGTATTTAGCCAGGAGTCCACATCACATAAGAAAAATAAATTTGCCTGAGGTTAAGAGGCCTGCCATGTGTTCACACACACTTTACATTGGAGGGGCTGGAAGAGTAGGCTTTCTTTCCTTACTCTGTCATACAGACTTGCAGTCTCAGGCATAGACAAGAAAAATCCAGTAGAGCTTGGAGATACCACTGTCCTCAGCAGTGACGGCTGCTTCCATATGGTGCTTTGGAGCACAGGAGAAATGTAGCAAGCGGTATTCTTTTCACCCTCCCTAAATGCCCCAGTGATCTCCAGGAAAAGGCACCTTGTTTGTACTTAAATTACAAGTTCCCTATGAAGTAACAACAGTCCCTCCTGGTGAATTACATCTAGTGCGGAGCTTTATTCTGGAAATCAGCAACCTTAATATTTTCTTGAATTCTTCATTGCAATTTTTCTGTTTCCATTCTGTGACATCTTCAGTTGGGCTTGATTTGAGAGTCACTGCTGAGGCTTTGCAACAGCTTTCAGAGGCCCACCAGACTGAGGGACAGGGAGCCTCCAATAAAGAAGTAACATGGAACCTCTCTGCCAGCTAACTTTGTTCTGTGCCTTCCAGAGGGTCTTAAATCAAACTACTCTCATAACTTAAGAGCATGCTTCTCTTAAAAAGCTACTCCTTTCCACTACCAAGTGTAACATAATTATCCATTCATAAACCCATGTTACTTATGATGAGGCAGATAATTATACATTATCTGTGTAATGTTTACTGTATGTACCTTCACAAATCAGATACCAGCTTCTTTATTTCAAACTGCCTGGTTTTATTCCAGCAATTCACTGATTGAGACCAACTGAGAGGGGCTAGTATACTTTTGCCAGTGTTTGGGACTGTGCAGACAGACAGGGTGAGAGTGCTGGAAAAAACTCTGTGTGTACTGTAAGGGCAAAGAATTCTTCATCTTCTGCATTCCGTAGTGTGAATGTTTATATAGCTAATCCGGTTTCAAGAAGATTAGATGCAAGTAGGTAGGTAACTTCTTTTTTTTTTTTAAGAGTTTGTGGAGTTCTTATGTTACAGGATCATTTCAGTCAGTGTGAACTAATACCAGAGTTTGAAATGGGTGCTTAAAATAAACATCAGCTACTAAAAGTTACAAAAACGTTCTATTTTTACAGCACAGAAAAGTTAATTCAAGGTGTAGAAGAAGATATCGAACGTGAAAAGGTTGTAGCAGATGACATAATAAAAGACATGTCACAGGAAAATCAAGCTAAATATATGGAGATGAAGGCTGCAAATGAAAAACTTTCCCAGGTTTGTTTGTTTCGTTGCACTTACCTAAAATATTTCTCAATCTGACTCCATTGGTTCCAGATACAATTTAAGTATTAAAGAGCTCGAGAATGGAGTAATACAATAAAAAAGCTTACTGGTATCTTAATCAATTGTAGAAGTGCCTAAAAAGCAGAGCAGTTGACTAAAATAAAATACTTTGTCTTTTTGTATTTCTTATTTTAAGAACAAATTATGTTCATAATTTTACTTTTAAATTTGGGACTGACATGCAAATATTAAAAGCCACTGTGGTGCTTAGATGTTTCATCATGTGTAAAAAGCAAGCGAAGGGGAAAAACAAACCCAGAATTTTTTGTAGTTCAGTTGAGTAGAAAGTTTTCTTCCTGCATACAAAAGTGAATCAGATGGGTGTTTTTGTTGTTGTTCTTGTACATTTCAATGTATCAGAAAAATGAACTGGGCTTTGTAAAATCTTTGTGACTTTGCTAACAAAAGCAGTAAGATTTCTAGGTTCTGGGGTCTGGGATCATGCAACTTCAGGCATGTGATCTTCGATGTTTTCTTTGTATAGTCACAGCAAGATAGGCATCTTTTGAGGCAAGTGCTTCCCAGCTGTCTTAGAATGAGCAAAATCACTTGTCAGAGCCTACCTTTCTCTTTCTCTTTCTGGACTGTGAAGAAACTGTGGTGACTAGTTCAGATTTTAAATCTGATTTTAAACTTCTGAAGTAGAAATGATAAATTCCACCCTCTTTACTGATTTTAAGAAAAGCAATGTAGTTATAGCCCAACTGGAAGTGACTGTGATAAGAGTTTATTGGAAAGATTGGATTCTGAAAGTAAATGGGTATTATATCTGAGTTACTTGAAGAAGCTGGATACAGTCTTGTCTTTTAAATTTTTAAGAGCAGCAATGAGATTTTTTACAGCATTTTATAAATACTGAGTTGCAGAACAAATAAGTAAACTCATCAAGTAGTATTTTTTATCTGAATTTTGCATTTTTTTCCTCTTTAGGAATTGGTTGTTCAACAGCAGGAATTGGATGCACTAAATGTAAAGGAGGAGTCTTTAAGAGCTGTATGTATGATAACAAGCGGTCTCCATACCAGTCTTCACTGAACTCTAGAGTAAAAAACAATACAGTGGAAAAATACCTATAATCTTGCTCCTTCCATTTTCACATACTGTAGGATCATGCCCTAGAGGCAAACTGTCTCTCTGCTTTACACCAGTAATTTCTAATCAGTTTTGGCTAAAAATTGCGTTTGCTAGATGCCAAGTACAAAATTTTGATAGCGTTAGTGAGGTTTCTTAGGATAAAAGGATTTATGAGCTGAAACATAGTTGTGTATATTTTCAGCAAGTCTACTTTTCAAATACTACCAGAATTTTTTCCTGTCCTTTTGAATACTCTATATAGTTTGTGATCCCCTGGAAATGATGAAGTAGTAAATCTACTCAGAAAATTAGCCTTAGGATGAACTCATAAAGCAAGAGATATTCCATTCCAGAAAGGGCAATATTGAAAATATGATTATAAAGTTTATTGTTTATACTGTCTCTGTACTGTTTGTAACAAATAAGCTTCACTTTGAATATATGCATAAGTGTTGCTTAACTAAAGCATAATTTCTGCAATGCTGTCTTGCAATCTGAAAATAGCTAGTAGGTTTTTGCTTTTCCCAATAGGAAATAACGCACTCTCAGGTGAAACAGGAGGCTGTACAGCTGTATGAAAAGCTCCATGAGCTTGAGGAACGTCGAGATCAAATGGTTGCTGAGGATAAGAACATGGAATCTCCACAGGAGGAAAGAGAGAGATTACTAAAGCAGGCAAGAACATAATATTTTATCATGTAAAAGATTCTCTGAGTCATTATTTTAAGGGATGATAATATTTGACAATACTTGAGTTTGAATCTTGCCTTTATTTGCTCTTTGAGCAGCACAAATCATCTGAAATTTAGGACAGTTATTAAAGTGGCTGGATCAGATATTTCAGGTTCAGCCAAAACAAAATTTGCACAATCAGCTTTTCAGCTGGTTGATTGTTCCAATTCATCAGTCCTGTTGGTATGGCAAAAATGGTCTTATTGAACAATTCTGTAACATAGCTCCAGATAGTATCCTTGCGGGATACTGAGCAGATGTACTAATCCACGAACAATTTTAGCTACTTTACAAGGGTATATACTGTATTATGTAGCTATCCATAGATACTGTATGGATTATTGAACCGAACAACACTGATGAGTGTGTCTGATTTTAAAGTGTGTATTGAGAAAGTAGGACATTTTGATGACTTAACACTTAAATCATACCACTTTTCACTGAAGAGCTGTTTTTGGACAACGTGACAGCAAGTTTGTGATTTCATACGCTGAGTTTCTATTCCCTATATACTGAATTAAGAAATCTTTTTTGATTTTCCTTTTTTCATTTGTAGATTTTATTTCCTGTCTTGAAGTTGTTATACTTTTTTATAGGTTAAGGATGATAGTCAAGAAATAGCAAGCATGGAGAGACAGTGAGTAATCCTATTGTACTGTTGCTAAAAATTACATTTACACCCTGAAGACACATAGTTTAATTCTATCATGTATTGCTGTGGTCTTTTAGAACATCGCCACATTTTCAAGCCTCTGCTAGTGTTAACCTTCCACAGAGAATAGAATAAATTTTTCTGTTTCAGCTAAATAATTTTTATAGTGATAGGACATTGCAATCTGCATAATAAGGTGCTTCCTGTCCTTATGAGCATGCCATGAGAATATAAACTGGTAATTGCACAGATGTAAACTACTTTATGGCTGAAGAAGACACTCATCCCTAAGAGCCACTCATCTGGGACATGAAGCTGAGCCTGTATTTGCTGCAGTCACATTTTGAAGAGTTTGTTATGCCTTCTTAAAACATGAGTTACAAAGTTGCTTACAGACAGTTCAATTCTAAAGAGTAACAGGGCATTGCTTGGTTCTTGGGTAGTGGTCCTTTCTGAAGATGTGCTAGAGACTCTGGTAAATGTTACAATAATAGTAAGAAGTGGGGGAGGGGAGCAGAATAAAACACTACAGTATTTTTGTGATTTTGAGCCTTTTGATTTCTCTCTCTTTACAGAAGAATTGAGATAATTCCTGAAATCTCCTAGAAACCATTTTAATTTTTTTTTAAACTGTATTCCCAACTGTAATAATTTTTTTAACTTTTACTGCATTTTTGATTGGATATTAAGTTGCTTAACATAATTTTTGGAAAGAAACAGTAACAGTGAATTATATTTGAGAATTTACATAGCAGTGTTTTTAAGGTAATTTCCTTCCTCACTTTGATTGATTATGTAACACAGTGGTTTTTTTCTTGACAATTTCTTAATGGATTTTAATGAACATGTAGGCAATTTTTAAGGAATACCATTCCTTTTGTAGTTTACCAATTATGTTGTAGCTCTGCAAAGCTGTATAGCAACCAGCAGAGGAACCTGTTGAGTAAGGTAAGAACTACTGATGACTCAACGAAAAATGCTTTTATTGAAAAAGAGCAGCAGTACTTTTGTTTAATAGATATAGGGAGTAAAGTGACAGGTAGTTTACATATAACTTTTATAATAACAGCAATCGTCTTGATACTCTTTTGGTTTTGATAAACTTAGGTTTGCCATTTTTATTTTTGATTTTGCTCTCCATTTTTGTCTAAAACCAAAGCACATTTTTAACCCTGGATTTCATTATCTGTTTGTCAGGCTGACAGAAATAAAAGAAAGAACAAACCATTTTAAAAAGGTCATTCAACGACTTGATCTGGATCTGGAGAATCATCAAGGTAATACGACTATGGTTGTAAAAGACTATGCAGAGCTGTATCTGTTCATACTATAACACATATTGTTACTGACATTAGTTGCTTGAAAATTTTAGGCTTATGCAAATGTCCATTATTCACCATCAGAAGAAGGTTTTGTGTCTGGGGTACAGGCTCCTCTGTTCAGTTATGAGAAATGGGGAGTATCCTCCTTTAGCAGCATGTTCATCACGTTCATATTGATTAGTAAATATACCATATAAAATAATATTACATCTGTCTGGTTTTCTGTCCAAAATTTATCTTTAGGACTACTTGAGAAATAGAAGTTTCTTTTACTGGCAGCATTGCAGAACCAGCTCAGCTTTAGAAAAGCTTTTATTTATTTTGCCTTTTGCATGATCTGATACACTGTTAGTGAATGTCGAATTGAGAATGTTTAATGATAATGTGTAAAGCAGACAGAATTCAGTATGCTTTTTTTTAATGTGTCTTTGAAACTTCTTGGGTTGATCTTTGCAAAAAGAGTTTGGGAGCTGCCTAGAAATGGCATTAGCTTAGAAACTTACCTCCAGCAAACACCTGCTGTAGTACGTTAGGCTGTTAGTTTGGGATTTGTCCTCGCACTGAGAAAGTAACTTGGTTTGAGCATAGGCCCTCAACAGCTGCAGAAGAGTCTCCTAAAAATGGCAATTCATCCCACAGAAGGCATTCTTCTAAACAAGGAATCTTGTTTACATAGGAGTTACAGAAATATGTGCATACATTCTGGAAAACTTTGTAACAAGTTCTTTAGATTCTACAGGACTGATGAATTAATGTGTTGTGTCCTTTTTACTTTATACCTTCTCTCATACGATCAGTGCAGAATTTAGCTGTAGATTTCTTCAAGATGAACATATATTTCTAAAATTGACCTTAAACAAATGTTTGATATATGTTTCTTATCTTTTGTATTACAAAATATTTCATACTTCTCTGGATAAGTAATTATTTTTGTGCAAATTTATTAAGAATGTTTTATTAGCTTTCTTGCTTCCAGATAATATGATTGCCAACTTTACTATTCTGCTTTACTTTTTCCTGTTTGTTTGGTTTGCAACTCTTTTTTTGTATCTTTGGACAAATGCAGAAGGTAAGAAGTGAGTCACTTTTCACACTTCATAGTTAATTTACACATGCAGTCAGTCATTGCTGGACTGTTATGTCTTTCACTGTTTTAGAAGAAGACCTCAGTTGAAGAAGAGGATTTAAAGCGTATTTAGGAGAAAGCACATGTTCTCTGACAACACATCAGGAACAGTCAGGATAATAAAGTTACCTCGTGGTATAATACAGAAGCAATTATATGTGTTGGTACAACATAGAGGGAATAAAGAAGATATTCATAAGGAGTGGCTTTAAGACACAGAAATATAAACTCCTAATGCCCTCTTCTCTAGTGAATGGAGAGAGAATCCCAGGGGGCCATTCATACTTCTGCTCTGAATCTGCATCTTGGTTTGTCCTTGAAATTTCCGTCCTCCCTCCCTACCCAGTCAGCTTACTTTTGGCTTAGTATTTAAAGTGTTTATTACAAAGCATTCCCAAAACTTCAGTTCCCAAAGTTTTTTAGTGAAATTTAAGGTAAAATAGTTGGGGGGACGGTGACGGGACTACAACTAAGGATTTTTTTAATATTTCAGATGAATATTTCAGTGCTAGGAACATTTTTGAGCAGGAAAAACAAAATAAACAGACCATAAATGGAAATAGCTATTTTTAGTTTTCACTTAAGAAAATCTAAATAAGTAAAGAATTCACCCACTTATTATATATTCCATATATTAGCAGTTACTTTTAACTGATTAGTCAAAATCAATGTTAACTCATAATGGAGTAGGTTTAACACTTCACAAATTGCTTGAGATGGTGAAATATTGATGTAATAATACCATATTTTACAGAAAACATCTGTAAAGACATTTTAACGGTTCTGGTCTTTGTTTCAAGTGGTTTTTTTTTTTCTTTAAACACTTGGCGGATCATGTAGCTTTCTGTTTCATGACTCACTGTAACTAGACTTTTTAAGAGTAGAACAGGCTGAGTTATTAAGTATCGGAGACTTAAATGAAAGAGAGAGTCCATCAAGGAGCAAAGCCACAGCTGCAAGGAAGCTGAAGCAGAATCACAGTCCCTTAGGGGCCCACAAGTGTTATTGTTTGTATATACTAGATAAAAAGGAAAGCATGAGGGTATACAAGTAAAAAGACCTGGAGAAATTTTTTTACTCAGTTATATCTGTATCTACTTCATTCTTTTTCTTTGTATTCTTTACAGTTACAACATTATGCTGAAAATTTATCAATGACCAGGACTCAAACAATTAAAAATTTAGGTGCTTGAAACTTAAAATTATTCTTAGGAGCTGAATTGTCTCACCTTCTCAAAACTTGTGACAAATATATCAGGTCTCCCACTTGACTAGTACATTTTATTTAAGAGCTATTTATAATCCGTAGCTGGATTTAAAGATGGAGTGTATTATGTATTGTATATTATTCATTACGCCTAGTACCACTATAAAGAATGTGTATGGAAATGTTCTTTTAAACTTAATTGTAGAAAGCTTTCTGTGCATTTTATTTTCCTACACCATTGCTTGTACAGTTTTCCTGTTTATTTCCCTGAGATTGTCACACTGCATACAAGCTGCATAACTTTATGAAAGTCCTTTCTAATAGGTGAAAGTGACATTGAAATGGCCCATACGTTAGAGAGAGCCATAGAAACTTTTAACTAACCATTGTGCCGAAATATACAAAAGCATTTGTTCTCTATTATTGAAATTCACTGAAAGTTTTTGTGAGCTTCCTTTGTTCAAACTAATTTTTATCCCACTCATATTTAAAATTCTAACCTCTAAAAGGATCTAAAAATTGCCTTGAGACTGATTTATTAACCTAATTATATCTCTTTTTTTTTTAATATGAAATTGTGTATGACGTAGTGGAAGTGACTACTTTAAATGACATGGGATGAGTCCTGTAGTTTCTAGGCATGTTAAAACTGATATTTTGCCTACCTAAAGGAATCCAGAACTGAGCTATTATAAATTTAAATCACTGTACATCTCTTGCAGGAGAAGAAAATTGGAAATACAAGGAGCTGAAGAAGAGGGAAGAAAGCATGGACTGTAAGTTTTTTAATAGACTTTAATCTAATTCCACAAAAATATAGATTTTCTTTTATTGTTAACACTCGGTTTATTTAGACCTGAAAAGAACTGATGTCCTGATACTTGCATAAAGTTTCTGCAGTGTACCTCAAGACAAGATAATTGATATCTTAGGACTTAGAGGACAATCACAAATATTTGGAGCTTCTTTCAAGGCTGTTCATAAAACATCAAAAGTCTTAGGAACACAGCTTTATTTTATGAAAGCAAGACAGAAATTAATTTTGACATAATTTAAATAGAAGGTATATAAAACCATCTGTTCAGGTCTAATTAAAAGCAGAAGTTCAAAATGGACAACTGTAGACATCACATAATTCATTAAAACTACGGCTTCTTGTATCTGTTTATTCAAGATGAATGCTACTGAAGCTTTCTTCCATATTACAAGGTTCTAATGTTTTAGAGACTTCATCAGCAACTAAAAGAGGATGAAAACAGAACTGTTTTTATAATATACCCTATTGCTAGTATACCACAGTCGGCAGCTTACAAAAAAAGTTGGTCTGTTACTCAGTGAAACGGGAAAATGATCAATAAATATGCTATGAAGGCCAAAGTGTATATTATGTTTTTGTAACAGTGTTCTCTAAAATTGTTCCATATAACTTAGGGCTACCATGATACTGAAAGAAAGGTCTCAGCTGGCAGTAAAGGAAGATGGATAAGAATGTACTTCAAGAGTTTCTGCATTTTCAAATGAGCTGATTTCCTGAGAAGTAGAAGGGCTTGGTCTTGATTTTCAGTACAAATACCAACCATGAAAAATGGGGCTTCGTGATCCTGACTATTTGGGTTTTGACTCTGCTTTTGCCTTTCATCAGAGGGTATTGATGGAGTAGCAAGAGGTGTTTGAGATTACCTGAGAGATTTGGGGGAACATGCAGGAGTGTTAAAGCTGGGAAAAGAGCAAATATGGTACCTGTCTTAAAAAAGAGGAGCCAGGGAATTATAGACCAGTCAGCTTAGTATTGATTTCCGAGAAGATTGTGGAAAAAGTAAGCAAGCAAATAATTTTATAAGCATTACAAAAACAGGAATATGAGTAACACCCGTATTGATTTGTCAAGAACAAACAACTAATTTCCTTCTTTGACAGAACAATATTGCAGAATAAAGGAGGAGCAACAGGTGACATAATTTAACTTCAACACATCTTCTACTGCTGTCTCATGTTTTTAGAAGCAAGCTAGGGAAATATTGTCTGTTATTAACTGTGCATTTGATGAAAAAAATATTGATTGTGAAGGATTCACTGCCAGGATGAAAGGATGTATTGAGTAGAGTTTTGCTGTGTGTTGCATGTTCAGGTCAGTCAATATTTTCATTGGTCAGTTGGATGACAGGAGAGAGTTTCACAGAAAATACTACATTGGAAGAACTGAAATCATGTTGGAGGACAGGGTTAGAGTTCAAAATACTTATGGGAGATTAGAAAAGAAGTACAAGAAGTTCAAAAAGGATTAAGTGTAAGTTTGTACGCTTGGACAGAGTAATCAACAGTAAGAATGCAGAGTAGGGACCAATTCTGTGGTATGGCTCAGAGTTACAGTGGAAGACAGGGTGAACATGGCTTAGCAGTATCAGACTAACATGGAAGAGAAAATACCACAGCAGTAGGTATACATAGGGGTATAATTTGTCACACACATGAAGTAATCTTGTTCCCAGTGCATTGAGGAAGGATTCAGTTGGAGTATTGTCTCTAGTTCTGCTCATAAAGAGGTTGGCAGTCCTGAAGAGAGACTGATGAGGGATGTGGAAAGCCTGACCTGCAACGAAATATTAAAGAACGAGTCTCTTACTTTAGAGATTTTATGACAGTTCGTCAAATGAGTAAAAAGACTTTCAAATAACAAGTGAATAATCTATCTCTGCATATAAATGGAGGATAGGAAAGGAGTAGTACACCAATAGTTGCAGAAAGAATTTGGGGAGAAAACCTTCCTAACATTAAAATTCACCAAGCACAGGAATAGAATGCTCAGGAGGATTGTAGCCTATCTAGCATGAGCTGTATGTAAAAAGAGTATAGACAGACATCTGAATTACTGACATATAGTTGTTTTTGTCCTGGAGCAAGAGAATTAATTAGATGACCTCTTGCAGTCTCTTCCATTCAATTTTTTATGAATCTCTGAAACACATAGCACTCAAATGAAACAAGGTCAGTCAGACAGGTGTGAAGAAGAGGAGAGTTGTCTGCAGGAAAACAATGAGATAAGATGTAAATATGGACCTTGTTTAATGTTTTCAAATAAATGCAAAGAAGGTTTGAAAAAATAAAAATACCTTAAAAGGTCCAGAATACCAAAGGAAAGGAGAAAAACACTAGTCAAGTCATGCAGGTAGGATTCTTAGGTCCTAATTTCACAGTATCAGGCTCAGTTTTATAAAGCTATGTAAAGTACTTTAGTTTTGTTCTTGGTTTATGTTTATGAATTTGTGAGAATGCTTTTATTTCATGAAGGTGCTTTTATTTCACTCCTCTGCCTTCCCTACGTATATCCTTTGGAAGATTCAGTATCCTCATTGCCTACAGCTTCCTTGAAAGCAAATGAATAGGTTTATCAAGATACTGCAATCAACAGTTAAGGCCTCTTGCTACGTTGCATGAAAATAAATGGCATCATCTGTTATATCAAAAATAAGTGGCTCAGACTGCAAGAGGTTAATGAAGCATTTGATCACCACTAGAGCACTGAACAGCTAAATGTGGTTGTGAGTTTTGTGTTAGGTTATCTGAGTGATTCTCTTTGTAAGAATTACCAACTTAATTTTTCTAAACAAAAAAGGAAAAAATGTCTCAAATGTTTTAAACACAAAACTGTAAGCAAAAATTTCAGTACTAATACTTTCCTTACTGTCTTTCCCTTAGTTCTGTTTTACTCAGATACTTTTTTAGTGTAGAAAATTCCTGTTTGTATTTCACAGCAACATATAGTATGAAGTATTCAGTAAGCCCTTCGAGGATAGAGCTCTTTTCATTGTTGTTCCTCTTACTAAAGTAAACTTGTGCTATCTTTAAGGTAGCACAAGTTCATTCTGAAGGAAAAGAATATCACAAAGAGAAAATAAATCTTCCCTTTCTAAGGATAGCTTCATTTGCAGCCTGGAGACTTGAGAAAAACAGGCCTGGAAATTACATTATTCAGGACTTGTACTTGAGTAGCTTTTTTTCCAATTGCAGGCTGTTTAAGCTTTGGTTTTCACTGTGTTTCTGGTTACTAGTTCTGGTTTCTAGTTCACAGCAATGTTGGCAAAAGGTAAACCTTCCTATATTCTTGCCAGAATATATACAATATGTATATATTGTATATATATATGTATATACATATATATTTTCTATACATTCTATATGTATATGTTCTATACAGTTACTAGTCAGTGTCAAGTGCACCAAAACTTTATTTCAACTTGTAGAGCCAGCTGAGTCTGCATCAAAACTAGTCATTGTTTTCAGCAATCAGCTGTGCACATTACAAGTGTGCTGTCTAATGCCATTTGTTGACCTCTAAGAATTCCGAGTGTCTTTCATCCTAAAACCTCTGCCTCACAGATGGTCTTTGTAGTATCTTAGTATTGTCCCCTGCCTCCCAATAATGCCTGTTTTGCACTCTAAAAGTTTTAGAAGCTGTACTCTGTGAAGCACCTCTGTTAAGTCTCATGGACAGCGTTGCAGATGATATCAGATATTACAGTAGGTTTATTATCCATAAATGTTTTATTAGTAAAGAATTATAAAATCAGGTATTTTTTTAAAATCCTGGATAGTCTGGGATCCACAGTTCTCTAGTCGGTCCCCATCCCTTCAGGATTTGCTGGTATTTTCATTAAGTAGTCTTCTGTCTTCTTTCTGTCTTCCCAAATAATCCATCTTGAATTTACTATTATTTAATTCTTGTTGCTCAGACAAGCACTTCTCCCCTTTTTCATCCAGCTAGAAAGTCTGCAAATACATTTCCTAGGTGCTCCTGTTTCAGGAGTTTTTCAAAAAGCTGTGTTTCAGGAGGAGACCCAATAGGAGGTGGATGATCATAATTTATGGCCCTGAGTGGCATCTGGATGGACCTCTGACTGTCATGTGCTGTGCCCGGCACCCTTTTTCAGTATGTCTGTCATCAGAAATACCATGTATTATGCCTAGGACACAAATAGAGAGTTCATACCACCATTGCAACTGTCTTGTCAGATTCAGTTGGACACTTATTAGAGTGGACATAAATTAGAGGTGAAGCAAAGGGGCATCATACAGAAAGAAAGAGATGGTACCAGGTGAATATCGGTCTCAGGTCCTTAGCAGTGTTTGGCATTTAGTTTGGCATTAGGCCATTACAGATAATTAAGGCACCTTTTTCCTTTCTTTAGTAGCCCATTTTGATAGCTTTCAGAAAAACGAAGACCAACAGCTTCTGGGACAAGCATTCAGAAAGGTGTCAGAAATGATGATGGAACTCCTTTCTCCTTGCGTGGCAGCCCTCACCTAAACAGCACCCAGGAAAGTGGTGACCTCATGTCATTAATCAGTCAAATATGTGTCTCTGGAAAAATTTCTCTTTCTGTCCTCTTATTCATTCCAACCCTTAAGCTGACAAGTTTCAAGGACTCTACCACCTGTCACTGAAATGAATCTTAATTTATTAATCTTAGAGTAACCTGTGTGAAATTGTACGATTTATCAATTTAATACAGAGTTTTGACTGGAAGCAATGAGGATGTGTGCTGTAGCCAAGAAAATAGAAGCCTGCTTTATCATGTTTATTCATCTCTAGATTTTCTTGAGACTTTTGAAGAGGTGAAGAACCAAGAATTGGAACGAAAGGCCCAAATAGAAGCCAACATTGTTGCACTTCTGGAGCACTCAAGCAGGGTAAGTGCATTTCCCTCCTCCTGTGGCAAGCTAGTTGTTCAGAAGCACAGAACAGGAGAGTGAATGGATAAAAAGGGTGGTGAGTTTTTATATATTTGTCAGTATCTGCATAATAATCTCTTCAGGGGATTAAACATTAAACCATATACAGCTGTAGTTAACAAAAGAAAAAAAAGAAAGATTTGTTTAATTTCTCTTTCTGGGGAAAGGGCTCTGAGTATTAGGTAATACTTGTGACCAGAATAAAAGAAATGTTTGCATAATTGCTGTAACTTGTCATCACTGAACTTGTCGTTATGGCTATAATGAACATTATTTCATTTCTGATAAATGTTTCAGAATGCTGCAAATAAAACTGCTTCAATATTTTGTTTACCTAAAGTCTGCAAATCTCAGTCCATGGGTAGGCTGTCTCTGCTGTTATGTAACTATTGCGATCGTCTCTCTGATCTACTAAAATTATGTCCAGAATACAATTGTATTACTGTGTAATATTTAATGTAACCACTTTAGAAATTGTTCCCATTTGCAATCTGCCATCTTTTCACACTTTCAGAAAATTTTTTCTTTTAACATTTTTTGTTTCCATGGGTTTTTTTATCTTGCAGAAATCTTTCAGCTGAGTAATTCTTTGATTATGTCATCACTTTGTGTTCTAACTCTTTCAGTATGGTATACCATAAGGTATATTTTAGGCAATGACAGTTACTTTAGAAGAGATTAATGTGTGACAGTTTATACTTGCTGCATTTTTGTTTCATCTTCACTGGCACAGTACATCTTTTATCAAAAGTTGGTAGAATGAAAATTGTTTACATTTAAATCACTTCAGATTATTTTCAGAAATTTCAGTCTTTGTAGTATGAAAGGCAAATAAAAGACAGTATAATAGGACAGAGAGTTTTCTACTTGTCCAGTGACCATTTGTTGTTTCAAAGATACAGCATGTTCTTATTATTGTTATTGGTAACACACAGAACGTGAATCATATGAAACAAATTTCATCTGTTACCAGTCAAGAGCTGAAGATTATGCAGGAAGACCTCACTTTCAAGTCAAATGAAATGCAGAAATCACAAAGCACTGCTAAAAATCTGATTACAGGTGAGTTCAGGAATGTATTTTCAAATTAATTCCTTTAAAAAATTTAAATTACCTGAGTTACTACACTATAATAACTACAAGATCAGTGATCTCCAAATATTAAAATACAGTGGCAAGTTGGCTAATTGAAACTCTTGTGCGTAACAAGTTATAGGAGTATTTCACATATTATTAGTAGTAAATGATCAGCTTCCTCGCACAGGTATACATTAAACAGATGTATTTTAATACTGGGCTACAAAGTTCTCTGAGCTGGAAGTTTGACTTTACTAATACTCACCTTGAAATAAATGTTTAATTTAAAAAGTGTTTAATAAATTGAGGTAGAGACTTCCACAGTTATCTAACTATATATAATTTGTAAATCTAGTTCTTAGTATCGCTTACGATTTGTGCTTTTCTAAAGGGGTATGTACCATGGGAGAATAACTGGCAACCACAGTGAGTAGCTCTGAAATTCTCAGGCTTTGATTCTGCAAAATGAATATTCATTTTGACTTCATTTTGGAAATGCTCAAATAATAAAATTAAGTGTAATAATCTGCAGGATCTGGCCTGTATTTTCAAAAAGCAGACAGTATTTTTCTTTCATTTCTGTAACAAGTTTCTATTTAATTCCTTATTTGCACTGCTTATAGTGGAATTGTTCTCATAATTCTAAGCCTTTACCAATATCATTATTGGATCAGCAAGCCTTTCCTTGTTTGTTTCAGTGAAAGGAGGGGGCAGGAATTAAGAATCATAAATCCTTCTGTTAGAAGGCTATTACGTCCTATACTTGGTAGTAATTTTCAAAATATGAGCCTGTGATGTAACTTCAAAGTAGTTATGTGCAAATAAGTTATTATGTGCAAAATGTTACAGAAAGTGATTGTTCTGTTGCCTTTGAACATTTAATGTTCACTCATTTGCCAATACTCATTTTGCACTTCTGGTGCAGTTTAAAAAACTGGGCCATACATTACAGGTTCAAATATGATTTTTGCTTCTTTCACGTAAACATCAATTCTTACTACTTTACAATATAAGGATGTTCTGAAGCACATAGTGCTATAGAGACATTATTGCAGGACATATTTCCTTCTTTACAAGGGGGAAGAAGGAAGTTGCAGTACATAATTTGTAGTAGATCACGTTAAGTGACTCATAGGTAAACTTCTGAAAGCAAGGAGTCACAGATACTGTAATAAATAATTTTCTTCCAGAAATACAGGGAATGTTCAGTTTGCACAGTTAAAGTTCTTCATAGTCCTTGAATTATAGCACAGTCATCTTCAGGATTCTTTTATTTTGATTAAAATCTGGATTTCCGTATTTTCTTGATGTAACAAAGATACAAAAAGTCCACCAGTGGAACCCTTAAAAAAAACTGAAGAAAAAAAAAAAAAAAGAGAGAAAAAAGAAAAGGAAACCATGAAGAGTAAACAAAAGTGCTGATGGCACAGTTTCCCAGAAACATTTCCCTGGGTCACTGTAGTTTGGTCTGAGACTTTGCTACTGTGTACACAGCGCCTGCTAGACACTGCAACTTCATGGCCTATCAGAAGGAACTGGGCTGCATCCTCTTCCTGTCTCTTCCCCTAGAGAAGTGTTGAGGTTTTTTAGTTGTAAGGGTTTTTTTCATTGAGGCTGTTGCTGTATAAGGATAGAATTCACCCCTTCCAGTTTCTTCCATTTTCTCCAGAAAGTGTGGATGGATAGGAGTAGCCCATGGCGCTCTCACTGTAGCTTGTATCAGTGTATGGATAGAACAGTCTTAAGAATCCTTTCTGGTTTTTTGGCTTTTATGTTACATGATATTTTGTGTTCCATTTATGATACATGTAAAATAAATCCCTATTAGTCAGCTATGTATTATTTAAAAAAAAACCACCAAAATATAAATACTAAAACAGCTATTTAAAATTGAAAATGCTGATTAGGCCTAAATAAATCCTTAGGAAAATCTAAAGTTGTTTTCTGCTATTTCTTTCCAATTTGAATTATTATTATTTTATAATTATATTTTTTACTGGTTTTGATGTTAAAGCCCTGATTTATTGAGATTTATTTTAAGCATACTTAGCATTTATCTTTCTTTAAAACACAGTGCCGTAGGAACAAGGGAAGTAGAGCTGTGGTCTGTTCAGTTGTATTTTAGGATCTGACATTGACCAGTACCAGGAACCTCAAAGTGAAACTATGGGCAGTTATGAAATATTCTAGATACAGGGACATTGTTTTCTTAAGCCATTTAGGGTGGAAGGCAGCAAAAACATTGAATCACAAACATGCAGTGCAGTTCCAAACCTTTTATTTTTAAACTCTTCTCACCGGTAATGATAAATTTTCCTATTTATATAAATGCTCTTTGGATATACCAGACCCTTTCAGTCTTACCTTATGGAATTATGTTCCTCAGAATAATTACAAACTGTACACAAAAATTTTGTAATTTTTTTATTTTGAGGTTCCTAAAGAAATCATCAAAGCACTGTATAATAAGCCAGAAATGTTGATTAAAGGAAATATTTCGCTCTAAGAAATCAGTATATGACGTAAATACACAAGAGGATCTTGTCCTGACAGGGTTTTGATCGAGTGAGATTTTCCCGAATAATTCCACTAAGGAAGCCATACCCACAGGTTCTGAAAAGGTGACATCTCCCTCTGTCACATATGTACATCCACTCCCTTCTGCCGTGAAGATCTATACTGCCTTGGTTAAGTTGGGGGAAAATTTCCTACCCTTTTTCCTAGTGATCAGCACAAATCTGAGTGTGTGAACAAAATACAGTCTATGCTGAGAGAAGTTTTTTGGTGCTGTCTCGTCCCTCCTGGCAGCCCACTTTGGCTGGTATTTTAGAAGGTAGAAAAAAACCCTGCATGATTTGTATCATTCTTCTGAGTTAGGCACAGCTCTGAAACATAAGGTTATGTAGCCACGTGTTTAAATGTTCAGGAATACGAGGAAAACGATGACGAGGCAGCAGGTCAGAGAGCTGTCCAAAACAAGTCTAGCCATATCTAGTCCTTCGACACTTAGGGTGGATAACTTATCCCCAAAACTGGATCAAAATGTATTTTTTATTTTGATTACCTTTATTTTGTCCTTTCTTAAGCATCTCATGTCTGAACAGTTTAGGTCTTTATATCTATCTTCATATAAGAATCTATCCATATTTCTAACTCCTTTAATTACCTGTATCTGTTGTTTCATTGTAATGGATTGTCCAAAGTAAATGCTGTATATTATAGCACCTGCTCATTTTGTAAACTATGATAGCTCTTACTCAGTGGAGATAAGGAAGTGTTTTCCCTGCACAGAGCGAATACTTAAAGCAAGTTTGGCTATTTACTCTCATAAGACTAAGTCTAACCATATTACCAGGGGTCCTCAAACTACGGCCCGCGGGCTGGATACGGCCCCCCAGGGTCCTCAGTCTGCCCCCGGTATTTACAGATCCCCCCCGCACCCCCCCCGCCGGGAGTTGTGGGGGGGAAACCAAGCAGCCGCAGATGGCTGCCTGCTGCTGCATCCGCGCCGGCCCCTGGTTAAACAGTTTGAGGACCCCTGCCATATACACTCAACATAAATAAAAACAACATGATGCTAAAAACCTGATTTTTTTAAATTGTCTGCATTATTGCAGTCAACATTTTGTAAGGTACAACCACTGCTTTGAGACTTGAAATTGACTGATGCGATAAACAACTTTAACAAATACAAATACCTCACTGTGTTACAGAAAATCACCACATTTTCATTACTCTTGACTTGAATATAATATAGTAATTGTAATATAGGAGTCTGACTTACAGGATGATTGTGAAGATCAATTTTTTTTCTTTCATTCACATTAACATTCCCATTAATATCAAAATCAGAAAGATAAGGAGTTGTTTGTATTGTTTAAGTATAGTATAATTCTTCTATACTGGGCAGTGTATTATGAAATAAAAAGTACAGTTAATTAGAGATTGTGTATCTGGTGATCTAGAGAGTCAAAAACTGCAGATGGACCTACAGAAGATGGAACTCTTGGAGGGCAAGATGGTTGATGAGCTGGCTTCTCTTAAAGACAAAACTCAACAAACAAAAATGGAGTTGGAGGTCTATAATAATTTGCCAGCTCTGAAAGCATCAGGAGAAGAGAAGAAAAAGGTAATGAAAGGAATAAAACCTTGGATTACACAAAATTTGTGTGCTTTTGAGCATCTAGTAGGGGGAAATCCAAGTCTATGACTGGGAATCCTGACTGGTAGGTGAAAACTGGGCTTGCACATCTGTGCAATGCTTCTCTAGTTATATATGTCACTTATTAAGTGTATACATGTAGCAGGCTATCGACTGCTATTCTTTTTGGTAACTTCTATAAAATTTCCCATTTATTTTAGTGATTCATCTGAACTTTTCTGCTGTAACTTACAACTACCCATAAGTCTGAACATAAAATCTAACACAGAACCCAAACAAAAAAGAAAAATCTGTCCTGAACGTATTTACTGTAGGACAGACTCCATCTAGAGCCCTTCCCATTTCGCATGTGATAAATTTCCTACAAATTCTTAATATCAGTATTACCATTTCTGGTGATGGTGAGCCTACAATCTGGTCATAACTGTTGAATATTGTCTTTAGGACAGAGCATACCTTACTAGAGAAAAGCTATATGAATCCTTTATGTATATGATGCTCTGAAAGGAAGAATCAGTAGCATTTAGAAAGCTGAATTAATATAATTTATCTGTAGCCCACAGCAAGTTAATTCATCCGTTAATCAGTTTGTGTTGGGTTTTTTCCAACTAGAGACTCCAGGATGACAAAGAAAAATTAACAAAACATAGCCATGCTTTCAAGAAAATAGTGGAACACTTGAATACAGAGTATGAGACACTAAAGAGAGAGCTGCAAGAGAATGAGACTCATTGTCAGGTACAGCTCAAGCTAAATACAGTTGTTTCTGTCGTAGTTTCGGTTTTCTCATACACAGGAAGCATTGTATGAACAAAATCTGTTGATTTCTTCTCAGAGTTTTAAAAGTTGTGTTGTAAATGCATAGCCATATTTTCTGTTTTCAAACAAATACGATGCCGATAAATTGCTTGTAAGCTTTGGATTTCAAAGTTACTAGGCAGAAGTCTTTCTGAGCTTAAAAACTGTGTGAATCCTTTGCTGAAATATTTGTTTTAATCTTGCTCAGAGCTCTGCCCCTTTTGCCCTTCCTTTGCTTGACAAGTTTTGAGGACCAACTTAGAAAGAAACTACAGGGGAAAAAAGTCACTACTAATTAGATAAATCTCTTTTGGTTTTAAAGCTATGGTGGTAAGTTTTTTCTTGCAACTGGTACTATTAATTCCATTTCCCTTTTTCCAGTCCTTCTGCTCCTTGGAGACCACTGAGCTTTTAGGGTTTGTTCAGACTTCTTTAAACCCAAGGAACTTTGGTATATGAGTATATTTACATTTCAAAAGTGAAACAGGAAAGAAGATGTTTTTAAACTCTTGAGCAGCTTCTATTCTTCCATTATAAACACCCATAAATTGCTGTCATTTTGGCAACAGAACTTCACTGCAATGTAAGTCTCAATGCACAGAAGGAAAATGGATAACTTCAAAATAATTAATTCCCATTTTTCAGCTTATTTTCTCTGCATATCACTGATTTTTATTGTTTCTGGTTATTGAGATCTTTGTCTTTTAGAACTGTTACTTTTTTCTGATTCGGTTAAAAGCTGAAGATGGTATTTATACATGTTTAATTTAACATTCTTCTGGAGTGAACTTTATGGACTGGATGAGAGTGCATAGCTCTAAATGGGAAGGTGTACATATACATTTGTAGCATATGGTTATTGTGGGATAACTCTAGGGTGATGTTATAAATCCCCAAAGCTGCATGACAAAGTTTGCAAGACTTCAGATACTGTATAATTTTTTGTGCCAAGATCAGATTCTTATTCCTAGAGATTACATAAATCAGAAATGGATACCCAGTGTTAATTACTTGCATAATGGTGCTAAAAGGTTTGTAAAAAATAGTAATTGTACAGCGTTTCTTCAGTTCATTAAGCTGTGGCAGTTCTATTTCAATGTGTGCAAAAAGGTTTTGTTTCTTTGATTTTTACCTCATGAGTGTAACTGTCATAAGGATGAGTAAAGGTGTATCTCAAAATAAATAGCTGAATAGTTGACATGCATCAAGCATTTTGAAATACAAATATCCTTTACATATTTTGAGGGTATGGGCGATTTTGCAAGCAGTTGATTGTATGAGTTGTGGCCTTCAAGGAATTGCTATAAAAATGCACTGCATATTTCCTTTGATATATATCAGACAGTATTTTAAGCTTAGACTCCTTTACTGGCTGTATTGCATGTAGCAACAGAAATACCATATTTTGGAAATAAAGGACTGCCATGTGTGCTGTGAACCGGTACACTAGATAACTGATTCTTCACTGTAAGATTTGCAACTGATCTGATATCTTCTAGCTGAAGAATAAGCTTTTAAATAAAAAGTTGAAGTATTTTCCTGATTTATTACCTTAGCTTCCACTGAAAGTTTAGTCTCAGAATGATTTTCAGTTTTTGCATTTAAAAATAACATCTGCATATCTTGAAATGCAGAACCTTGAACAGCAGCATCAGAAAAACAAATACAAAATTGTATTGTAAGGAAGCAGCCATCAATATAATGTCCACATTAGTTTCCTGTTGATGTTGAAAGTATTGAAGAAGTGCCAGCACTTAGCCCACACTCCTACAATCTTCTCGCTGCAGCTCTGTTCTTATCACAGTTTCTGGCATCAGACAGGAAACTTAACTATGGAAGTAAGGAAGTTTCTTCTGTGTAGCTCAAAGTCCAAGACAGTGTCAGGAAGTATTGTATCTTTGGTGATTTTAGATCTTACTGATTTTAAGAAGAGATCATTTAAATGATATGAAGTATTATGAGAATTAGTATCTCCCTGCAGTGTTCACGTCTTTATTTCTGATTTGCTTACACATTTCCCTATATGAAAAGTCTTGAATTCTCATCTGGTTTTTTTCCTTCTATCACTGCAGTTGCATGCAGTGGTTTTATATCAATAGATCTATGAAGTGCTAAATTATGTACAGGTTAATCACTGAGAGCTTTATAAATAATTTTGCTATTGTTTCTCATTTCTGTGGGGTTTTTTGTAAGAAAACTTTGACCTTATCAGGTGATAGAGTACAAGGTATTGATACAACATTTGGGGGAAATTCTTTGTGTAATGTACATCTGTAATAATGATCGGTTTCATTTTTGCCTCTTTTTATGTTTTCAGCTTACAAATTTGGAGAGGAAGTGGCAGCACCATGAGCAAAATAACTTTATGATGAAGGAATGTATCCTTTTCTTTCAGAAATACAGTAAAATTCATGCACTGTATTAATTGAGGAAGAAGTCTGTTTCCTCCAGCAGCATAAGACAGGACGGAGTGGGGAGGAGATGGGAGGAGGGGAAAGGCAATGCTTTGCAAATGTCTGGTTAGGTGATAGATATTACATAACAGCAAAACTTGTATGTGTTGCCTGAAACAATTTTACAGCAGTCTGAAGTTTTCCCTGTTGGGTCAGTTTTGCCATTGGGTTTCATATGAAGATGATCTTCACGTCCGTCCAGTCTTACCTGAAATTATCCAGCAAGTGTAGCATTGCTTGAAAGTCTGTATAGTATGGTGACTTTGCATGGCATTTTGCAGTTTTGAAACACCAAAATATCAATGATGAAAAAGTAAACATCAAATTGTATGCAGTTAATGTATTTCTTATCAAATAAAGAGGGATTGGATTTTAGAGGGGAGAAATTTAGGTAAATGTGGTAAGATATGACAAGGAGATGCTTTAGCTGCAAAATGGGCTGGAATAGGGGAACTCTTGTAGCTCTCTCATTATGTGATGCTAATTAAAGAGTTACATTTCACTAATCATATAAGACCTTCCAAAACATCAGCAAAATCTTATTTGGTGCAAGTGACTTTCGTAAGGCAGTTTTTGAAAGTAGCAAAAGCAGTGAGGTTTTTTTAATTAGAACTGATTGTTCTTCTTATCTCGTACTGTTCTCCATATTTATTATAGAGATCTGAGTAGAGCATAGATGCACTTTTATTTTACATTCCAGGGACTTTGAACTCACTGCAACAAATTCACCTTTTTACAATTATTTAAGAAGCAAAAAATCTGAAATCTCAAAGATGCATAGAATCACTGTTATATGGTTATAGTACAAATGTAATTGGCAAAAGTACTATCAAAACTAGAGTGTACCATCCAGCATTGTGTGTTGGATAATAGACATTGCTACCTGTCTCAGAAAATGTCACGAGAATATATTTCAGGCAATTCTATAATAGCCTAGCCATCACAGGGGAAAAAATACAGGATCTGCATACCATTACCTTTTTCATATACCAAATACTCCATTTTTCATATCTGGTAAGTGCTCAAATTCTTAGAAAAAAATCTGAGAAATTGGACAACATAATGTAATTGGAGTCACCTCTATAAAAAAGTCTCTACAGGAATATTTTATTAAGACAGGAATCTCAGATTCTTATTTTTTCTAACAGAAAAAAACTCTTAAAGCAATCCAAAAGAAAAAGTTGATCAGGATATTAAAAGTGCCTCCTAACTTGCTGCAAGGAATTACCTATCCAAATGCAAACCCTTATACAGAGCTTTATGTCTGCTTGAGCTAGTGGAAAGAAAGGTCCTGCTTTCTCACTGGGACTTTCGTAGCCGGAGTTCTGAAGTGCCAAACTGTGTGTCAGTAAATAGCTGAGTGCCTTGAAATGGTTTTGTTTGCAGTGTGACAATGGGCAGAGTCTTCCACAAGGAACTTATTGCCTATATACATAAAAACAAAACTGACTCAGGCATGTAATCTTTGGGGTTTTGCCATGCTTGGCATGAGATGGGAGCTAGTAAATTGGTGTAAATCTTTTAGACCCAGTTATGAATTTTTTCCATTATTTGCAAACCTTGACGGTTTTCACAGAAGGAAACTTACTGTAGTTCCCTTATGATCTCTAATTATGCTAATATTTGTACTGGCAGTTTGTTTCCTTAATTCTTTTTAATCAGTCATAGCAACAAAAAGTCAGGAGAGTGACTACCAGCCAATAATGAAGAATGTGAGAAAGCTGGTCACGGAATACAACAAAGCTCTCATAGATGCCTTACAAAACACCAAGAACTGAACCCAGGCACTTCCTTCCTGCCCCAGTGGACCAACAATGAGAGATGTGCACAGGCAACATGGAAAGCTGGATTACTGAGCTCATTCACTCACTGCTACAGTGACAGTTATTCCTAAAAGTATTTTTCCAGATTTTTAGAACTGAAGGGTTTTAATAGTATCCCTCCTTTTGCAACATTCAAAAATTTTAGAAATAAATTTCTGAATTTTTAGAAACTTGTAGAAATATAAAGGAAGTGCTGCACCTAAAAGCCCATTGCTGAATTGCATCTTAAATGTGAAATGTCAGTCTGCTTTACACAGTGAATCTCTAATTGTCTTGTAGTCCTATCCCTGCCTGACAGGCTGTCATACATGTTAAGTGGAGTATATAATAAACTAAATTCTAATATCAGTAAACCATCCCTATTTAAATAGCAATTTATAACCAGTAAGGAACACATACAAGGATGGCAAGCATCCTTTTAAGTTGGAACTGCTTCATAGTGTAAAGTCTTATAATAAAAGCAAATGTACTTCAGATCTGTCAACAAATTTTCATTTCCTAATGGAGAACTGATCAACTTCCTTATTTTATATTTTGTAATGTAATTACAAGGAGAGAACTGTGATAAAAAGAAGTGAAACACAGCTAATACTGACCTTGTGCAGAGCATTTTATTTTTATAATATTCAACAATAAAGGAAATAACAGAGAAAAGTATATTTTCTGCATTTTTTTCTCTTCTGTTTTCAAGCTGCAGTGCCATATGCAACCTCTACTTTCACAAAATACACAGAAACAGATTCAACATAGAAAAAAACCAGTATACTGATACAGAAATAACAATGTGCTTTATGATGCATACTTTTCACGTTTACGTAAAACAATTTCCATGTATATATTTCCCTTACATTCTACATATAATGTAATTATAAACTACCTATCAAAAATTTCCTCCACCTGGTATGTTTTAAGCAAGTCCTGATCAAAGAGAAAAAAGCTCAATTGACTATAGGTAGGAATCTTAGCCAGACAGTAATCTCACCTTTTACAGAAAATAATAAAAACCAGAAGGGCCTGGATTTATAGTTGTTATGCTTTCTTAGAAAAGTTTTCTGAAAAGAAGTAGACTATATGCTTCACTTGGTAGAACTAGAGTAGACAAAGCACTAGAAAATGCACCGAATCCATTAAAGTAGAAGTTCTGTATTTTTGTTGCTAAATTTCTCCAAATCTATAATTATTTTGAGTGTAAAGGGGTATACTAAACAAAAATATTGAAGATTATTGCAGAAAGCACTGTGTTTCCAAATTCAGCACAGTAAATGCTGCTGTTGTGTATATTTATGTCTGTATAATATTTAGAGATAATGGAACAGGATTTCTATAAACCAAGGTCTGTTATCTAGGGGAAATTCCCACTAATGTCTCTTCCTTCCTGTCAAAGTTTCAGCTATTCCAGAGAGAGCCCGTTATTTATTGAGATAAGGTTGAAGTCTAATATTCTCACCAATGAAAGTATTAGCCAAAGAGATCACCTCCTGATTTCCACATGTGCTACAATAACATATTTTAATGAACAATGGAAAAAAGCTGCAGACTGCATAAATAGGCTGCTTTAAGTCTGCTTTCACTCAGGGCAGGGGATGGTTTTATTCCTTGGTAGCCATTCTGTAAGACAGCATGGTAAAGTTTACAGGTTTTTGTTCTGTTCCCTGTGAGGTGCCTGTCATAAACCCCTCCGTCCAGCATGCTTTTCTTTTCCTTGTTGTATTGAAGAATCTCTGGATTAACTGTTTCTGTCTGAGAATCTCATCAGTCATTCCCTCTTTTAACAGTTCACCATTATGGTCCTGGATCATGGTCGTAGTACCCACGGCTGAGGAGAGCTGGATTCTAAATGGTGAGCTACACAGCAGGTGGTTAATGTCTGTGTAGGAGATTTAGTAACTTACTCCCAGTAGTCAGCTGAGTCACTTGTATCCGTATCTAGTGTCTGAAGTCTCAGTGAAAGTAACCTTTTCTTTAACTCTTTTTATCTTTTTTTTTTAACACAAGTGTAAGTACCAGCCATGTGGCATTTTTTCACTAAGCTCCTGTGTGTATATCAAGACTAATTCAGTCACACAGGTTTGTCTACCCTGGCAATGTTTTATCTGTGTTAGGACTTGAAACTGAGAGAACATCAATTAAGTGGCAGCATCCATGGGGTGGAGAGATCTAAAACCTTTTCTGCTCACCTATCTCACCGTGGCTGAGTGGAGGTAAGGATCACTTTCCTCAGCCTGCTGGCAGTACTCTTCCTAGCACAACCCAGCATACTGTTGGCCTTTTTTGCTGTGCATTGTTCGCTCTTGGTCAGCTTGGTATCCACCAGGAAGGATCCCAAGGTCCTCAGTAAAGCTGCTTTCCAGCCAATTAGCCCCAGTGTGTATGGGTGCCTGGGCTGTTCCTCCCCGGGGGCAGGACTGTACATTTATCTTTATGGAACTTCATGAGGTTCCTGTCTGACCATTTCTTTAGCATGTTGAGGCCCCTCTGAACAGCAGTGCACCCGTCTCATACATCAGCCACTCCTCCCAGCTTTGTATCATCTGGAAACTTGTTGAGAGTGCGCTCTGACCTATCATCCAGGTCATTAGTGAAAGGTTAAACAGTAGGCAGTGCTACTGATTGGCCTCCAGCTGGACTTTGGGCCACGGATCACACAGTGAGCCCTGAGCCAGTTTTCAGTCCACCTCGCTGTCTGCTTACCTAACCCATACTTCGTAAGCTGATCCATGAGGTTTTTATGGGAAACGGTGTCAAACACCTTGCTAATGTTGAGGTAAACATCCACACCTCTCTCCTCGCTGGCTGAGTTACCTACCTCCTTGTGTAAGGCTGTCAGGTTGGTTAAGCTTAATTCCTGCTTCATAAACCCATGCTATGTATTCACGGCCAGCTTTCCATCCTTCATGTGCCTGGGAATGGTTTCCAGAGTAAGTTGCTCCATCACTTTCTCAGGGACTGAGGTGAGGCTGACTGGCCTGTAGTTCCCTGGCTCGCTTTTCTTGGTTTTCCTGAAGATAAGACTGACATTTGCTTTCTTTAAGTTGTCAGAAGCCTCCCCCTATCATAATGGGGGAAAAAAGGTAATGGAGAATGGCCTCAAGATGCCATCAGCCATCTCCCTCTGCACATGTGGGTGCATACAAACAAGCCCCATGGACTTGCGTATGTCCAGTTTAAAAGTTACCTAACCCTGTCCTCCTCCAGGAAGATGCCACTGAGACATTAGAATACCATGTTTGACAGTGTCTTGTCACTCCAAATCTGTTCACCAGCACACTGCATGTAGAAATAGGCATTTCAATTTCAAAGTCTTCAACCAAAGGGTCTGTTATCTTCTGTTATGTTTGTGCTTTGCATGAGGATGAGCATAGGAATGACTGTCATTATTATCCAGCTCATGACGGGACGACACTGCACCAACCTTGTTCCCATATTCAGGGATATCATCATCTCTCCAGGAAAACTGTATTTTTGCTGCCGGCAAGAGCTAATCCTCTTCCTGTTGGTCTTTGTGCTTCATCTTACCTTCACTGCTTTTCATTGTGAAAAAAACCCACATTTTTCTTTCAAAAGGAGTTGACTTTTTTCTTACATTAATGAGCTTAGAATACAACATCCCTGTGAGCAATTCCATACAGGCAGAACACTGAGATTCCTTTTTAGTTCTTTCTGCCTGACAACATTAGTTAATATTAATGCATCTTTGTGCTGGTATGTCCTGTTTCACAACTGGAGGGATATGTTACCAAAGCGAAATTGTTTTAAAGTCTTTCAGTACACTTACATTTTTCTGCTGCAAATATAAAACAAAAATACAAAGCATAAGGCAGGCCTCATGATGAGGCATTAGCCAGCAGAGTATCTTGGTTTGAGGAGAAAGATATTAAAATGCTTTCTTTATTCTGCTTTGAGTGAGCTCCTTGGAAACATCTCACAGTGATAAAGCATCTGGGTGGGGTGGACATCATACAGTTGGAGGAACATGTGCATAATGTGAATACTAGTTGAAGGCAGAACGCTATATACATTGCAGGTGGCAACTCCAGCCAAAGCAATGCTGCGAAATGCAGGTTAATCACTGAGAAGGGGAATTGAATTGGTCCCAAACAAAACAGTTATCATCTTTTTCTTCTTCGGTAAAGAAGAAGGAAGCCTTTAAGCATTTCATAACTGCAGAGGTGATCTGAATTCAAATCCCAGCTTTGATCAATCATTCGTTGGGACTGACAAAAGTTTGGGAGGAGAGGAAGAAATGTTTCTTGCCCTGACTTGCAGTCCACAGTTGCAGGTTCTCCTTTCAGGAAGAAGGACAAACTGGACAATGTGCCAAATGTGTGAAATGGAGGAAGCCTCCCACATTCAAAAAAAAAAAAAAAAAGACAGACAAAGAAATGTGAAATGAACTGCTCTTGTTTCCTCTTGTAAAGCTAATTCCTTGAAAGCTACATTCATTCAAAGTGGCTGAGCTTGATTTGCTGAGCACTGACATCTTTGGATGAGGCCCAAGATTTCTGCTGTGCAGCAAAGGGTAGGTATGGTGCAAGACTTGAAAAACTTCGGTCTCTAACATGCAACATGAGTTTGCCCACAAATACTACTTCAAGTGAGGTGAAAGGGACTCAGAACCTCTGAAAATTAGAAAAAGAAAATTATTATTGTACCAGAAATTATCAGTAGTATCAGTCACCCCAACAGTTATGCATGAGAGACAAAATTCCAAATAAAACCTTCAAAATTTCAGTATCCTTCCTGTTCCTTCTTTTTCTACCAAATTAAATGAAGAAAGGGTATTTAAGGGCTTGGACTTGAACAAGTTTGCTGTATTTAGTATTTTTTTTAGGATTATTGAGCTGAAAGTTACTGAAGTTCTTTACCTATAAGCAAATCTACATTTTAACTTCTTACCTTAAGATGAGACGTGCATGTTGTTCACACTTCCATATTTCAAGAATTGCTAAAGTTACGTTGTTCAAACTCCAAAACAACTTACTATTCAGAAATCTTTATGTCATACAGAGGACTGAAGGTAAAGCTGGAGCATTCAAGAGAGGGAACCGTTACACTGCAGCTCACCAACAGTGTGCGAGTGGGGTCTCCTATATCAGTACGAGATTTTAGCCAGTCCCAGTTTGGCACAAATTGGAAGCAGAGCCAGGTGGATAGCAAATGTATCCATAAGTTGCACTTACTAAATGCTTGTTAAAGTTAAATAAAGTTAAATGATGCAGTCATCAAACAAAAATTACCCTTAGAATTGCATTATCAGTGTGAGATTAATTCAGTGGAAGATAGTGGGTCCTGCAAACAGGTTTTTACGAATGAATTTTTGTAACCTTAATGGATGAAAGCACTAACCTTGAAATTTAATTAACATGGCACATTTCCTGGTCCTTGGAAGCAACAGTCAGGTCTGCAAACTTCAGGCACGTTAAGTGGCTTACGCAATTAGTAATTATCTCTCCAGAGGAATGAAATTTACCTCATTTGGGACGGGCTACTTTAGGCAGTCATATTTTTATTGCTGGGCATCATTGGGGTGATGAACACACAGACTCGTTAGTCCTTCAAAATGTATTGTAGAAAAATTAAGTAGAAACAGAGGAGAAAAATGGTGAATGTGAATGCTAGCTTCTGTGCGAGCTCTGCTTACCTCCTGTTAGATGACGCCTTTCAGGCTGAAGAATCTCTCCAGACTTGCCTCTGAGGCAGCAGGAGTATTGGCATTGCTTACCTTTGTGTTCCCAGAATCTGATCTAATCTTGGCAGAGAAACAGAAGCTTGATTTGGGGTTAATTTAGCACATGTTCAAAATTACCTGTTTTAGCAGATCTTTTAAAAAAGCAGACGTGCTTTAAAACAATAGGCTTAAAAAGCAATGGCAAAGATGAAGGTTTGTCCTTTTCATACAGACCAAGTGGGATATAACTAGCTTGTCTTTTCTCACTCATGTGACTTCATACGGATGTTGAACATCAGTGGCCATCACCACTGCTGGATCTTAACTTCCTTTCTCACACTTTCTGCAAGGTATATAAATAATATAATATAAATATTATTTATATAATATATTAAAATTATTTTATATAATACAATAATATATAACTATATAATGTATAAATATGAATTTATATAAAAATATAAATATACAATCTATATATCTGCAAAAATAAAAAACTATTTTTAAAAATAGTTTCAGTCCCTTTTGTCAACAAAGAATTGGGAAACAAAAATTCTTTTTTTGTCCTGCTGACATCTACATGATTTTTGTCCTGCTAAAATCTACATGAAGCCTATTTCAGCAAAACACAAGTGACTCACAAAGTAAGTTTACACAGTACAGACCTTAGCCAAACAGCCCGACGGCCTTCGCAATGACTTTACTGACTTAGAGGACCTAAATTACTCTTGTGTTGTTTCATCAGCTGCACTTTCCCTGTGAAAGAAACCTAAGATTCCCATAAGACCCTGTGTTTTAATTCTGTTGTAGTAAATTCCCTTCCATTTCACCAGCAAGGAAGACAGGAAAGCAACCTGTTTGGCTAAGGCTGTTCTGTAGGCTGCTCAGTACTCTGACATTTTCCAGGCTATGGTCTCCTGAAAATCTAAGAGAAGCTCTTTTTTGAGAAGAAAACAAAAGTACTGAGCAAAAAAACCTTATCATAGCTGTGTTTGCAATCCTGAGCTACATTTTGAATATGTACATGCAGGAGAGGCTCTAGAAAAAGAAGTAACTACACCTCCTCAGCATGTGCTGCCAAGTCAGGAGAATGAGATGCAACAGAAACCAGACTGTTACCTTTTCTGCCCCACCTTAAAGTTTCTCACAATCACCTACTACAATATCAGCACTTCTCCACACCGTCCCTTTGACATTAGTATCTTTGACTATGTACCGCAGAAACCCTGATCTCCCTCCAGTTCCTGCACTGCCACTGCATTGAACAGGAATAGCCCTTGTCCTGACTGCTTAGACCAGCAACCACACATGTCCTCTGGCTGGCCACCCGGCTGCTGCCTCTCACTTCCAGGTGATCCGAAAGAGGTGGCTAAGGGGCTGTCGTTGTCCTCAGTGGCATAGGCTGTTCTGGAGGGGAGAACAGGATCTGTTTAAGAAAAACGTAAACAACTCATTTATGAGCTTCTGCTTCACATTAGCTGATTGTAGTGAGTAATAAATAATTCCTAAAGTTCCTTTACTGCCTCCTACTAACACACATTAATATCTTGTCAAGGCCAAAGTACTGGCTTGTTTCCAAAAAGCATAATACAGCCAGACACTGCAAGAGGATATGTGCTTTCTGCTAACACATCTACCTGATTAAAGAAGTGCAGAGTGGCATTGTTTCTTTTTCCTCCTCACATAATTCCATGCGTTACAGCATGTATGAATGGATTGTCCTTGAGAAAAGCGTGCTGCTTATCTAAAGAGGAAAGCCTGGTGTCAGGAGTTCAGGGCACTTGACAAATCATAAAATTAGACTTCAGCAAAAAGAGTTATGAAAAGCCATCTTTAATGCTAGGGTTATATTTACATGTTGAAAGACAATTAGTTTCCCTGCTGTATTCAATTTAAAAACTCATGCAGGCCATTGTGATGGGTGTTAAGTCAGATGTGAATTCTGATAGGTATTAATCAGCAGTTAACCACCAACAGAACTGATGTTCCTGAGGGGACTGCTTTAGACATCACGTGGGGTTGAGCAGCCTTTCTAGGTCTTTCCAAGTACCTTTAGAAAAGGCAGAGTGTAGTCCATGGGGTCCAAACCCAGCTACATGCCCACCTGAGGACATGCCATAGGCATGCTCATCGTCCAGCCCTGTCGTCAACAGCCTCTCTTAGCCCTGCATGCAGCAAAAGCTAAAGTAACTTGCTATCATATTTTACTCTTTCTGCCATCCTCACTTTTAGCCCATTTTCTTTCACTGGCATTTTGGTTTTGCCAGTAGGCTATTTCCAATTTTTCTGGTCTTTAACAGTGAATACAGGCTAAGATTTAGGATCCTCTTGTCTGTAGATACACCAGCATAAGCTGAGGACTAGCACAGCAAGAAATGGGCTTGTGCAGAGGACCCCGCTATGATAGCGTTGCTGCTCGGTGGAGGGGAGCAACAATTCTACTGCACTTCTGTGTTGTTCAGTAATCAGAGGGGTGATCACATCATGCAGTTCTTAGTTCACAGAACAGAAAATTGGTATGACCTAGGAATACTCATTGTTGTGGTTTAACCCCAGCTGGTAACTAAGCACCACACAGTGGCTCACTCACTCCTCCCTCACCTAGAGAGATGGGGAAGAGTTGGAAAGGAATGTAAAACTCAAGGTTTGGGCTAAGAACAATTCCATAATTGAAACAGAATAAAAATGAAAGAAAAACAGTAACAACGACAACAATAACAGTTATAATGAAAAAGGGAAGGGAAAGAATAAAAACCAGAAGGAAAGGAAGAAAGAAACACGTGGTACACAATGCAACTGCTCACCACCGCCAGCTGATGCCCAGCCAGTCCCTGAGCAGGACCTGCCTGCCCTGGCCAGCTCTCCAAATATATATACCAGACATGAAATCCCATGGTATGGAATACCTCTTTGGCTGGTTCAAATCAGCTGGCCTGGCTGTGTCCCCTCCCAATTCCTTGTGCCCCTCCAGGTTTTTTTGCTAACAAAGCCTGAGGAACTGAAAAGTTTCATGTCAAAGCCAAAACACAGCACCATACTACCTCCTAAGAAGATAATTAACTCCAACTCAGCTGAAACCAGGACACTAGTATTCTAATAGCATGAAATAAAAGTATGAAAATATGGAAAGAAAGAAAATATGTGGCAGACACATAATTATGAGTAAGAATAAACCAGAATACTGAAATCGTTTAAATTCCACAGTCTAGCAAAAGCTTATCATGTGATTAATTTTGACATCAGTGGGAGCAATAATCAAACTGTGGCACTTGAAAGCCTTCCAGACAGAAACAGATCTAAGCTTAAACACTTACTACACATAAACAAGTAGTTAAGTGTTTGCTGAATCATAGATGTTATTCTTCAGTTCTTCAAAAATGAAATTGTGTAATAAAAGACAAACCAAATACATAAGCCTGCTGAGGCTGGTATTCCATCCAAATTCTGACTTTCCTAAGTATATATTTCCTCTCTTCTGGCTTCAGCAAGTCTTTGCAACTTTTTTTTTTTTTTTTTTTTTTCTGTGTGTGGAGTATTGCATATTTAGGCTGTCTGCTCTCATCCTGAAGATAGCTACCTTGTCATGATCAGTAGGCACAAGCTGATTCTTCAGAAAATAGTGAATAGCTGACTTGGACAATTAGGCATACTGCAAAATCAGTATGAGCAGCAGCCCATATGCACTGCTTTGCATTTAGGTGCATTAAAGATGGAGACATGATGCATTTCTCCTCAGTGACCTGTTTATGCTCTGAGAAGCAAGATTTAAGTGAAAAGTTTAAAAACCCGTCTAAGCTCACAATAACTATCTGGAGGGCTACAGACTTTACTGAAGTTGTTTAACCTCCCCCACCCCTCAGAAAATCAAGACACTGAAAAAAAATTAAGCGTAGACCATATTAGAAGTAGGTTAAATGAGCAAAAGTACCAAAAGTTATCCACTACATAGGGATTATGACAATGCTTTGTAACTGGTAATATGCTAAGTATTCTGATGTTAGAGGGGCCTATGCCACCAGGCTTATAAAGGCTAACGTGCAATTGGAGTGTGGATAAGCATCAAAACATAGAATCATAGAATGGTTTGGGTTAGAAAGGATCTTAAAAATCACGTAATTCCAGCCCCACTGCCATGGACCGCTTCCACAAGACCAGGTTGCTCCAAACCCCATCCAACCTGGCCTTGAGCACTGCCAGGGATGGGGCATCCACAGCTGCTCTGGGCAACTGGTGCCAGTGCCTCACCACCCTCACAGGGAAGAATTTCTTCCTAATAACTAATCTAAGTCTACCTTCTTTCAGCTTACAGCCATTACCCTCTGTCCTTTCACTACATACCCTTGTAAAAAGGCCCTCTCCAGCTTTCTTGTAGGACCCTTTTAGGTATTGAAAAGCTGCTGTAAGGTCTCCCCAGAGCCTCCTCTTCTCCCCTGACTCTCTCAGCCTGTCCTCATAGGAGAGGTGCTCCAGCTCTCTGATCCTCTTCATGGCCCTCCCTCCTCTGGACTTGCTCCAAAAGGTCCATGTGCTCCTTATGCTGGGGTCCCCAGAGCTGGGTGCAGCACTCTGGGTGGGGTCTCACCAGAGCAGAGCAGTGAGGAGAATCACCTCCCTTGTCCTGCTGGCCAGGCTTCTTTTGATGCAGCCCAGGATACAGTTGGCTTTCTTGGCTGCCTTTTAATGTCTAAGAGTAGAAGAAAATGTTCTCAAAAACCAAAGATGGACAAATTACATGTGTGTATTTTGGTCTGGAACCAGACCAGGTAAATACCTAATACTCTGCCTCCTTTAAACCTCAACATGAAATTTCAGTAGTGTTTGGACCTCACACTGTGTCTTTTCACCCTGAGGGTATTTTCAGTTTAAGTACTTTCTTGCTTTGGTTTCCAGTTATATTTTCTGGGGGGAAAGGGCGTCATGTCAGGAGCTTCTCTGGGTTAATGCGTTGAAATCTGCTGTAGGTGACATCTTTTCTGTTCACATGGCAATAGATCTTCAATGTAAAGGACTTCCTCTGTGAAATCTACACCAATCAAAGGCTAAAAGGTCTTCCTAAGGACATTAATCAAAGTAGGATCATCCCATATCTATTTCCAAAACGATGTTAACATAAGCTTTTCCATACGTCTGTAAAAGTCATTCTGGGTGTTAGCATCTTGGCACAACTACAGGACTTTTAAATGCTACATTGTCATGGGTTATATTTAGCCAAGTGGTAAATAAGATTGGCCTTTATTTGCAATTCTGTTTATATAGCTGACTGCTGCCTTTCCATTTATTTCAGTAGATTTTTTTGTGATTTTCTTTTTATTTCTTCCTCAAGTTTTGTTTCAGTTTCTGAGTTTTGAGACCGCCCTGAGTGTTTTGGCATTTTGTTCCCACTGATGTCATAATAACTCTGGGTGTGATCTATTATTGCAACAAGTTTTCAGCCTGTTTCCAATTGTCAAACGTAGAGAAAAATTGTTTCCAGTAAAGCACATGAACTAATGCAGTGTTTTATTGGATTGTAGCTGGCTCTGGTCTATACTGGATTCAGCTTGTTGTTTTGTTACTGTGTTTTCATATTTTTATTACTGTGTGCTGAGATGCATTGCAGCCAGCAGCTTGCACGTGGATTAAATCAATAATAGAAAAGATGCTATCACCCTGAGAAATTAGCAGATCTGTACTTTGAGAACGGAAATACACTTTCCACCTACTGTACCTAGGTGGAGGACATTTCACTTGCACTCTCCCGCCTGCTGGAGGATGCCATCGTTGCTCCTATTCTGCTGACTGCGACTGACAACAGTGCCCTGCTTCTCTGGCCGATCCAGATAACCGTTTTGATGTATTGCTGGATGGATGGGATTTGCACTGCGCAGCAGTCCCGCTGATACAAAAATGCCTTTAAGATCCTGCCTTTCCCATCCTAATCTACAAAGGAAACAGGAAAAAGGAACTTAAACTCCCTGTACTCAGACAGCACCGAGACTGTTCCAGCCTGCGCCAGCGCTATGATTTCTTGCCTGTGACCTGTAAACACTGTACCATGCTAGAGAAGCATCACCAGTAAATATCTGCCCCAAGGAAAGGAAACTCCATGAGCGACTGTAAGAACTGGATGGATATATTTTGGAAAGCATGGACCCTTTAGCACATCTGGTTCTCTATGGATTCAGCCTGATGATTTCAGGTAAGCCTTTGCTTTAATATCTGTAGTTGACCTGTCGTGCTTTGCTTGTGTCTCGTGCAATGTGCAGACAGAACACATGACTCCCTATTCCTTACTCCTACACTTACCTTTACTGATTTAAGTACCTGTGTGTGTTTCAGTGAGTCCACTGATCTCTGTGCAGTGCTCTTACAGTGAGTGAGGGCAGGGCTGTGGCCAAGCTATTGGGGAAGATTTAGCTACGTGTAGAATACACCCTACCCCTTTTTAATTGTTGAAGCCTTTTGCTGGCACATACACACATTGCAACAGGGTTTCTCTTCCATCTGATGGTACTAACTTCTTTGTAAATCTCATAACTTTGATACCACTGGTGTCTTTCCCCAAGAATATCTGCTCTAAATACAGATTAAATGTTGACCTTTTCTGTGACTGACTTTATGAACTGGATGTGTGGTAGGAAATAATGATGTTTCTAGGTATTCCGGTATTTTTAGGCAAGTTTTTAGACAAGATTCCACAACTGGAATCTAGATAAAAGTCAGTGGACAAAAAGGGCAGAAAGATGCACATCAGATCTATTAACATTTCAAATACAGCTAAATAATGGTTCCATATTATCAGCAAATGTCATTAGTTCAGCAGGTCAGAAGTTAGTCATAAGAGAAATCTTCAGAAAGGTATACGGTAAGATTACAGTAATGTAAATTTAGTTTCTAGCTTTGGGAGCATTAACGTTTGAGATGTTTTGCTGAAGCTAGGCAAGCAGAGCCCTGAAGGAAGCCTGTGCTCTTGCCATCAGATTCTTGGTTGTTCAGCATTTGAGTATTGCTTTCAACATCCGCATTTTGATTTTCTAGACAGTTTCTTCTGGGTAACATACCAGGCAAAATCTGTACAGGAGCAATACACTTCACACAATTAGCCTAGACTTTAACTCTCTCCTAACAATTTCAATGAGATATGCACACGTGTTCCAGTCCATCTCACAGCAAAAAGGCAACATGTGCTGTAAAACTTCAGATTGTGCTTCAATGAAAACCAGAAAGTAGCACAAAAAGGCAGAAGTCCTTATTGTTGTGCATCTTGCTTTAAAATTTCCAAATCTTCTTGATTAGCAGCATGTTAATAACTAAGTGAAATCATGACCAAATGAGTTTGAGATGTTAATTTTGGCATCTGTAAGAGGCTAGAGATTCATACAGGCAAAAAAAATGTGTTTAAAATCTGTCAAATGCATGTTTGGAAGTATTCTTATTCAGCCATTGCTGTAATAGGCTGCATTTTGTTTACCAGTTCCTCTTTCCTGGCTTAAATTTCTTGATTGCTTAGCTGCACTTCGATTCAACCTGTTTAGCCCTCAGATCACTTCCAGCCTTTACCTTTAAGGAGATATCTGGTGCTGCAAGCATTACAGGTGGAGAAGGAAAGAAAGTCCAGTTACCCTCACTGTTTTTCGTTGTCTCTCCTGTTTCTTTACGTAGTAACGTATACCTAATTGACACAGAAGGAAAGCGACGTTCATGTAAGTCACAAGCACGGGAGGAACGGCAGTTGGCTGCAGAGATGGGCTGTAAACACGGGCAGGGCAGAGAGCTCGGTGCTGCGAGCGGACGGCCACGGCCTGTTCCACAGGGGCTGACCAGCGAGGTGTGTGCTGAAGTCACACCCATCCCAACAGATCTGTCAGCTTTCCCGCTTTTGTTTGAGAATGATATCATGCTTCCTGGGGCGAGCAGCGAAAGACAATGCGAGCCCGCTTTCCTCTAGATACTGCAGGCGGAGTTCAGGAAAGCGGGAATGACATTCCCTGAGCAGGGGAGGCTTTACACTCAGTGCAGACAGTGAGCTGGCTTAACCTTGTCCCTGATGATAGTGGGCCTCCCTGGGTGTGTTGCTGGGTAGGCACAAAATACACTCCACCCTTTCCCAAGGTGAAGACCGCCAGCTTGACCTCCATTACGAGAAATGGCCTTTGATTTCATGTCCTTTTTTTTTTTTTTTTTGAGTAACAGTAGCCCATTCTCAGCCAGAGGTCTGATTTGGAAGGTGTCATTCAAAACATACAGAAAGGCTCAGTTTTGTACTGTATGTATGGTCACGGCTTGCCATAGCAAATGTTAACTAAATTGACAAGGGGCTGAACTTCATCCTATCAACATTCTTGAAATCAGACTGAGCATCACCGCATGTTTGTCTTTTGGTTGATTCTACTCAGTCAACATTTTGTAGGATCAAAATGATCCTGGCATCCATTCTGAAGTATGAATGCAAAACCCAAGGCAAGGCTGTGGCTAGGAATTATCTGTTAAGTCCTGATCAAAGAAGAGCCACAAACTCACCTGTTCCCATGGAAGGCTAAGGACAAAGCAAGGAATGAGTGTCTGAACTTGCCTTTTGCCTCATAACATCTTCAGATAGCCTGGAAATTTGCTTATGGCTTCTCACAGCGGGCTAAGTCTCAGAAATGTTCATGTGTGAGCCTTATTTTAGCAAGATGGCTACAATCAGTAAGAGATTTTGGAAAGCAGCAACAATTAAAATGAGTTTCAAGCACATTTCTTTGACTATTTCTGGCAGGAAACAAATACATTGTCAAATGTCGCCATTCTCCAAGACAGACAGGGTCTTCTGTGCTATAGCTTTGCTCTATCAATAACCTTAGATCCAGTGGTTTTCTAAAAATACTGAATTTATTTTTTTTTTTAATTTAGCTGTTGGATCCATATATGGTAAAAGACTCAAAAGGTTATATTAGCCTTTTAAGAAAGGGTTACAGTGGAGCTAACAGTGTAGTGGCATCCACCTATCATCCCTGTTGATGTCTGCTTTTTCTTTTGGATCAGTAGGTGTTATGAAAAAAACATGAATTGTAAATACTATCATTATTATGTGACTCATTTACATAGTCATAAAATGAAACAGCTTTTAACATTTATTATATAGAGAGATATAAGCATTATTATAATGCTGCAGGCTCTTCAAAATTACAAAACTCCAAAATTACAAGAAGTCATAATTTTTAGCTAGACTGGGAAGCTCTAATGAATACTTCTGTTGCAAGACTTTTGTTTCTTTTGTGAAGATTAACTTAATCTAAAGAAAACCTGTATTAACCTTTAGTTAATACATGCCTCTGACAGTGCACATGAATGTCATTCTTCCCATAATTAAGGGACTAGTCCTTTTACAACAAATGTGTTGTTGTCAGACCAAAATGGCACCTGAACTTCAAACAGCTTGTCTTATGGCTGCAGTTTTTGAGGGTTTTGGTGTTTTGAGCCTGACATAGCCAAAGCAGTGAACACAAATCATGTTTGAGCTTTTAATCACAGTTGTTTGAAAACTATGCTGGCTAGACATTACGCTCACACACGACCTTCCCGTAACCTAAATTATCAAACTAGTAATGAGAATTTCAAAAGGAATTTAAAAAAGGATTTCATTTGTTCTTCCTCAAGTGTATTTGATTTGTAAGACCCAGCAACTGCATCTGCCTGGAACACTCAGGTTATTTACCCAGAGGGAACAGTACCCTGGTAGGTTTGCAATTTACGTGGAACTCAGACCGCTCTTGAGATGTAGCCTTCATGTAATCCAGAAATGATGGGCCTACCACAGGAATCACTTGTGGAATCTCTGACCTGCTGAATGTTGGTATTTCTGCACAGTTCTGTTAGGACAATCATGCCTGCAGAATCAATGGATCTGTCTTGTGGGAGAAAGAGAGCTGTTTTGTTTTAGTTGCATTGATGTCTATATGTGTTTTTTTAAAAAAAGTTCCAGCTGTGATCTAATTCATCGCTTTCTGACCCTGCAGTTGGAAGCCAAAAGCAACAGCTTCAGCCTTATGCAGGCACCTACCCTAACTGGAATTACAGAAGTGGGTTGATTCTCTCCAGTTCTTTTACTTTTTAAAGTTTGCTTTTGGTGTGTGCCTCATTCAGACCTAGTGAGAGGTAGAGTAGCTCCCAGGAAGATTGTGTTCCCGAAGGCCATTTCAGCAGCTGGGAACAGTCTGGAATGAAAAGGCATTGCATCAAATGGAGAGGAATCAAATCTAAAAGATGAAATGAAATCACTCTACATTCACAAGTGTTAACATATGCTATTGTTTTAGAAACAGATTTCATATATAGATATAGATACACGCACACACAAATTTGGGTATTTATTCATAATTAAGCTGGTTGGATGGATTACTTTTTTGCTGAAATTTCATTTCAGGGAAAAAAATGAAGTTGTAGTGTTTTGCAGAGGTGGTCTCACACCCACAAGAATTTTATCTGGAAGGCTTTAGGCGGACAAGAGGGAACATAGAAGTCAGAGACTGACTGCAGCTGAGCAGCTGGCTTTGGGGCAGGGAAGATGTGGAGTTGGTCCTCCATGTGCCCACAATGAGAACTACCTGGGTTGGAAATCTGCTCTGTATTGGTCATGTAGACTTGACCCTGCTTGGCCCAGACCTGTCTCCTGTCTCTTAAACGCACAAAAACCCTGTTCAGCTTTCCAAGGAAGACCAAGAAGTCATTGTGGTGTTGGGGGTGTTGGGTAGGCTCAGAAGAAATGAACCACAAGTGGATGCACCTACCACTTGTGTGAGACAGATGTATAGTTTCACGGTCAGCTTCCACTGTGACACAAGACCTATCTGGGACCAGGGTGATGAAAATCTTAGATAAATTGCCATGAAGAACTGTCCTCCAAAGACAGTATCTATCCTGCGCTAGTTGCAAGGTTGTATTTAGCGTGCTGCTCCACTGCAGTTTCAGAGGAGACACACAGCAAAAAACAGCCCATGTCTGAACTGGAGACTTTCCTGTAAGGAATTTAAAATGCTGATTGTTTCTTAGGGTACAGGTTTTATAACTATTCTCCAAGTAACACTCAAACTTAGAACATGTACTAATAATGTTAAACAATGGTTAAATATAAAGAAGTTAAAAAACCATCAAAATTCATTTTGTAACTCATCACTAGGAGAAGCAAATACTTTCAGGGTGTGAAGGTTATTAGGCATTTACTAAGTTCTGAAAGCATTTTTTAAAGACAGGTTCACAAATTACATTTCTATATTCAAGAGTCATTAATTTATGTACATTTTTTCAAGGCTGATGTTTTGCTTTCCTGGTATTTATTTTAATTTTTTGCATTGTGCCAGCCTATCTAATGAAGTGGCTTGGTTAGTTTCCTGTCTGGAGTGTAACAAGTTTCTCTTGATAATGTAGTTCCATCCGCACTTCTGATTGTGCTCATGATTTTCATCTTATTTTCTGGCTGTTCATCCCTGACATGCCACTGCTTAGTGACATCAGCCTCATTCGTCACAATGTGTGCTTAGCACAAGGAACACCTCCCACTACTCTGCTCAGAAAAATCAGTGAGTGGCAGAGTGAGGGTACACTACAGGTAAGAACACATTAGACTGTGTCTGCCCTGCAACAAACACTCCACAGACACTCCCAGACAACCTTATGCATGTTGTATGCACTGATAAATCCTGTGAGGTCTAATTGATTATGTTATTTTGCATACTTCAGCTTGGCATGTGCGCACAAACAGCATACAATAGATATATGCAGCATACATAGTAGGTTCATAATGCAACTTACAAAGACTACCCTTGTTATGGACGTACTTATTCTTGCTTGTGAGTACTTTCTTGACAGCAGTACCCATATTTGGCTAGCTGCAAATCCAGCCAGATGTAGCTGAACTACAAGCGTGCCCTACTTGAGCTTTCATACATTCCTCATCCTTTTTCAGTGTTACCTAGCACATTGTCAGCTGGTTGTTCAACAAGCAATTTCTGCTGATATGTTGTTTTCTGCTTTACTTGCTTATGGTCAACCGGGCCTAAGGAGAAGACATGAGAAAGCATCTTTCTGCATTTTGGTTACTTAGACTCACACATTTAGGCACCCTCACTGGGAAACCCCCAACCAGGTTGCACCAGTGTTTCTTTCCTAGCTCTTTCATCTTAAAAGATTGTTTTCATAGGTTATGAAACAAGTGAAATGTAGAGAAAACAATTACACCCTATTTTACAAGAAGGCAGTTGCATTTCCTTTCACTGCTTCAGATGCACCCAAGGACCCATAAGAAAGCATTAGCCCTAGTAGTTTTGACAGGCTATTTCATTTTTTACACTTGTGCTGTGGTCTTCCCACTGCTACTAAGTAGCAAACTGATGTTCTGTCACTATCTTGTTTATTATTAGTTTCACAGTACCTTCCCTCCACAAATACCAACATATTTCTAAGGGCAAGAGCTGTGAGCTGTTGCACAGCTGCCCAGTAACATCACATAAGATACAATCATAAGATTCTTTCCATGGATAACAAGAAAGCTTTCATTGGAAAACTTGACTTTTTGCTCATTTATAAGGTGCTTTTCAGCAGCATTTCTGTCCCTCTTTCTTTGGTCCTGCTGCAGCTGCTGTGCAGCAAAGAATGTTAATCTGTTTCAGTAACAATAACTTCAGCCTTATTTTCTTGTGGACTGAGCTGTTAGAGGAGAATTTGACTCACTGGATGAAGCTACCTGAGCTGCTGCTATCTTTGCATCCCAGATGAAGTTTCCAGCACACTAAGAGACTAGTGAGCCCATAAAATGAATATGTGATTTCAAAGCCCCCCCACCCCCAAGATTATTGATTTTCTTTTTTTAGAAAATGAACAAAAAATAACCAAGATTGATAAAAGAAATATTGAGTGCACAGAAAAAGAGGAAATAAAGTTTGCCAAATTCTGGTGTGGTAAATGTTCCACTCTCCATATGGAAAACTATCCCCACACAACTAATATTTTGGGTTAGTTTCTCACTAGCTTTAATAGTAAGTAAAGAGTACTCTTTTTTTTTTTTCTTTTTTTTCTTTTTTTTTTTTTTTAAGAGAGAGGAGACATGGGGCTTGGGTGTCTTATTTTGTTAACCTCTTCATATTTGACTTTCATTATTTCCATCCTGATTATGTTTAGTATTGCATAATTGGTTAATAAATAAATAAATACTAAATCAATGTAATTTATAGCTATATTTTTAAAGTAAAATTATTTAAATGACTGCCATTTGTATTTATAAATAGATTAGTTAAATTCCTTTAAACTGGTATGTGGTTTTATACAGAAAAATACAATTCAGGAGGTGAACTTGTAACTACAAAACAAGATACAAATGAGAAATACTGAGGTGCAGATATTTAGCAAGCTCATTTTGTTCTAAATCAAAATCTTATTTTTTCAAGGAGAGAGAGTGTTTGGTGCTGTTTTTTTAAGAGACCTGAAGAAAGAGGGGTTGATAACTTGACAGTCTGGGACGTACATTTCCATCAGTCTCAAAATGATTTTTATATCCTGCAGTGACTGTCATATGGAACTGACTGGTTTACTTTCAGCATAACATGAAGCCTGAACTAAGCACAAATTCTGTTTTCTCTCTAATAGTATCATATTTATATGTTTTAGATTCACATCCCCTAACAGAAATAACCTTGCCTCAAAGTAAAAAAAATACCAAAACAAAACAAAACCAAAACAGCTTAAGTATTTCAAATTGCATCACTTTTTATTTCCTTTGCTTCACTTGATGAAAAAAGGGGTAGAATTTACTGGAATTTTCTGCCCTCCCCTCTTATCTTAAGTAATTAGTACTTGGAAAGTATTTATCTTTCCACTTACCTCTTACTGCAGTTCTCTGTTTCCTCTGTTACGCTCAAAATGCCAGGGGAAGGACTTCCATCTTATATTCACATCAAGCAGTTAATAATAAAGCTCTACAAATGCAAGGAAAATAAAGGCATCATTACATGTGTAATGTCAAATAATTTCTTCCCTTCTGCTACTACTCAGTATTAATTAATAGTGAAATAAAACATGTACTCAGAAATTTGCATTCTCAGTAGGCCTTGCAAATATGGGCTAGTGATCCAGTATTTGTTTGGGGGGCAGTGCCGTACGGTTACCCTTTACCGTGATGGCCACTGCCTGATACGGAGTTACAAAGTTATGAAGTGGGTATGTTTGCTGCTCCACAGTATTGAGCACTTTTCCAGTTAACAGACAAGTTTGCAAAGGCCTCATATTAGGTAGAAATTTTCTTGAATATTTCCATGTTTTCCTGGGGATGAAACAAGGGTTAACAGCATAAATCTGGAAGTATTTGGGCAGGGACTTTCTGAGACAAAAGGACAATTCATAACGCTTTTCTGTTCTCGTAAGACTTTGCGTGTACCCATCTATGGCATTAAACCACCTCAGCTTGAGGTTGCCACATTGTTTTATTCCCAAACCAGTGTCTAGCAGCAATTCTGATCTAGGGAAGTGATATTTTAAACTTTATTGGAGACTTTCTTGCTCATTGAGCAGACCTGTGTCTGGGATGTGTTCCAGGGAGTTTCTGAGAGCTGTTGCTTCCAGCTGGCCCTGGCTGAGTTTTGCTGGTGCGACACAGTACAGAAAATATGACGACTGTGTGCCTGTATGAATGGCACTGTGGTAGGGAATGAGAACACACGGGGCTGCAGAGGCACACAATTATTGTCTGTTCAGTACGGTTTCCCCAGGCAAATATGTGCTAGAGAAGCTGTGAAAGATACAGCCAGGTATCACCTAGCAAGAAGGAGCACGATCCTGTCGTTATGAGTGGACCAAGAGGAACTGCATGCCTTCCTGCATTCATCATGCCATCTGGGTTATAGTGCATGTGCTATTATATAAATTTACTGGTTTAGGGGATGCCATTTTTTCTGTGCTAGAAGGGCTCAAACCACTGCACCACAATGAGTGTGTGTCAAAAACACTGGGCAATGAACCCTCTCTGCATGGTGTCACCCATTTCCAGCATTAGCCTTCTGCAAGTGCCTCTCTTCTCAAAATCTATTTGTAGACACAGCAAACTGCCTTCCTGACAGCGTCAGTTCTTTGAGGACCAGGGAAGGAATCAAAGGACCTTTTCAAGGAAGCACAGAGGATTGTCACTGGTACAGACGTGACGTTTCCTGTCTGTATGGTTTTTTGTGTTTTTCTCAGAACACTAGATCCTGTTGTCCTTATTTGGTCCTTACATACTCAAAGTCTTCATTAACATCAAGGGTAGAATTTGCCTATGTTTTGCCAGACTAGGTAGATTCCTTTCTCGAAAAGACAGTTGGGCAAGTTCAAGTTGCATTATCAGAAAGAGATGGTGTAGGTATCCCTATGCATAAAGCATATGTGCATTTTATACTTTTCTGAGGATCTGGGTTTTTTTCCACAGTCTAAGGGCAGCAGCTCCCAGTGGAGTCAAAGAAAGCCTGCCTATCACCTCAGAGCCTTAGGCTAATTTAAAACATCAGTCCTGCTAGATTCAGTCTTGAACGAGTGAGTTGCCTTCAAGTCAATGTGCTGTTAGGGTGCTTTTTTTCCCTTAAAAAAATATACCTAAAGCATAGTTTTTCTTAGTATAAAACCTTCACTTGGATATATTTTAATTTCTGTTCGCAATATATTCCAGCTGTTAAATATTAGCTGCCAAATCATGCTGGTATATGGTTCCATGCTTATGCATAGATATTACTCCCTTTCAGATGCAGAAAGGCCTTCTAGTGGTGTCTTCAGGAAGACAAGAAACTCCATCTGTGCTTCATCTGCTTCACAGAGGTGTCTGGGTTGTCTGCAGTGTTTAATATGACAAAAAAACACCTATATTTAGACAATCAATCAAAACACTATCCATCCACCAATAGCTAAATTTTGATTAATTTGGAATAATTGCAAGTGTAAATGAGTAATATGCCTGAGCTATGGTAGGGTTACACCTTGATTACATGATTTGTATTACTACAAAGAAACAAAAAAGCATGCAGCAAATGCCTTAAGTATGATATAACTTTGCTTTGCTATTCCTTGCATAGTAATCAAAGGCAACATGAAAATTAGTCCTCAAAACTTGGACTTCTACTACTTATTTTCAGTGTATTGAAAGACTGAGATGCAGAGAGGGAAAGAGGGAATTCAACTTTCAATCTGTGTTGGAAGTCAGAGGAACAGAGAAATTCCAGAGATATGGAACTGCAGCCCTGGATGAGCAGCCACCTTCTGAAGGACCCCAGCAGCCTGGGCCCATACCTCTGTACTGGAAGGACAGATGCAGCTCTGTGCCTGTGGATGCTAGGCAGAAACACCAAAATACTTCAGTTCTGATCTGCAGCACCGTGCCTGACTTCCACACAGATAATCACGTCAACTTGCAGAGTTTGGATGCAGATTTGTTTCTGATTTTTACAGAAGTTGGCAGAAATCATGATCCTGGGGTTTAAGAATATCTCTACCTGGTGTGTGATCCTTGCTGATACAAACTGAAGCCGTCTGCTCTCAGAGTTGATGACTGTTGAATTACATCTGCCTTCAGCTGATGCATCAGACCCATAGTAGGAGCACAAATGTTCCCCATATAAAAATAAAAATGTTGAGATAAATGCCCTATAAGATGAATTCACAAATCTGGCCTCATTTCTATCACATTCTTCTTTAACTTTTTTTGAAGTATTTATTTATGTAATATGCAACAGGGTGAACTGACTTTGCTGACCTGCTCCTTTATGCAATATTTACTGTAACAGCTGTCGCAACTTTTTGGGAAGGTTTCATTTCTCCATTATGTAGCTGCAGATTATCAGGGCTGGCACGCTGGAGGGTGGTAATGGCGGCAGGCTGCCCAGGCGTGGTGCGTGTCAGTGTGCTGTCAAGATACTTCAGTCCCCAGAGGGGCTGCTGGCACTGAAAGCAGAGGACCTCCCTTGGCCCTGAGCACTGGAGAGACACACGCAAAGGCTGCAGCCAGCACCCAGACCTTTTGACCTCCCTTATCTGAGACTATAGCCCTTCCTTCCAATCAGAGAAACATTTGGAAGCTGAATGACCCTAAATATTTGGTCTCTCTCTGTATAAATACAAAATACACTTGTATCCAAACCAGGAAAATAGATGTGATGGATAAAAGAAATTAATTCTTCTTCCTGTTTCAGCTGGAAAAAATGTTACTGTTTCCCTTCTCCTTGCCCTGAATTTCAGAAGTAAAGGCAAACGCTTGTCATTTGCAAACTGTTGATTACAAAAGAGCTGTGTTTCCGTCCTGCTATGTGCATTTGAACAACTAGATCTGTAGCATTCTGCCAGAAATTGTTTTAATTAAGCTTGTATCTATCATTTCCAAAGAACTTCCACCTCCATGTATTTCTGGCACTTTGATTGTTCAAAGGGAGACATTTTGATTGACTTAAACCTGACCTCATAAAAAATGGCTTTATTAGTGCTGCTGACTTGTTCTTTGTTTTTGATAAAGTTTCTTTGTGCCCTGGTTCTTGCTACTGTATGTTAGGGCTTCAAGTGGTTAATGTGAATGATGATGAAATCATTAAATCAAATTCATAAAACAGCTGAAAAAAAACATACCCCAAGTGCTCAAAGTACTACCAATTCCTATAACTGAAAGTATAAAATATAAAAACATCTGCTTTACATTAATTTAAACATATTAAATCCATGTAAATGACATAAAAGAAACACTATTAGCTGACAACCTTATGATCTACTGACCCTGTTACCAGCAAAGCACCATACTTGGGGCGTTTTTGTACATGTCTAACTATCTAAGGATCTACTTGGTTCTGCAACATCTTTTAAAATAAATTCCACAGATCTGAAGGGCTTATTTCCTCTTTTGAGAAGAACAAATTCTGTCTGTTCATGACATATAAAGTAAATCCCCAAGTCCATGTAGCAGAATAGTTAATCTACAGTCTTCCTATTTTGCACAAAAGCTGTGCAAGACACAAAACAGCAAAAACCTGAGTACTCAGTGAAACAGCTTATCTTGTGGTTTGATCAGTCATACTCAAACTCTGCAGTAAAACTTTTCCATTTGTTGCGTTTTTCCTTAGGTAAAGTGGAAGCGACACTGGACCTCATACTGATCAATTCATTCCCTCTGGTGGGCAACTCAGAGACATCACTTATCTGTATCACTTCCAAATGGCGCTCCCGTGAGTCTATCACAATAGACCGAGACCAGGAGGATGTGACAAACCAGCACCGGGAACCACTGGAAGTTAATGAAGATTCCAAGAGACCAACAGCCAAAACAGTGGTGTGGAAGAGGGAACAGGCCAGTGAAACTATTGGAGCCTATTACTGTGAAGGGAAACTCAAGGATGAGGTGACAAGGATACATACCATGAAGATGCCGCTGGGAGGTACTGTATGGTGGTCACATCTTAATTTTGCATGTCACTGCCTGCAGACTGACAGCTATCCCTGGTTAACACAAGTGGGCACAAACATGGATCCAGAGCAGGCAAGGCAGTCTGGAGTCAACAAAAATAGACTTGTCCCAAGCCCATGTTTCTTTTCTAAGGTTCACAGGCAAGTGATTGATACTAGCTGCTGGTCATTTCCTCATGGAAGTTAGTTAGACATCTGTAGGTACTCTGCCTGTACCTGGCTACTACCAGGAACACAAAGTCAGGTGGCAAATAAGGTAAGTACTGGCCTCACTCACACCCTGAAATGACATGTGATAACTCCTGCCATGGGTTCTTCACATCCCAGACCCTTGATTTCTGAACATGCTTCCACTTTAAAGTCCTGACAGGTGTGAGATGTAGACAGCTAAACGTCACTATCCTTTTTTTTGTAATACATGGGCAACCTGAGGCTACAAAATAACTTGCATTGCCTAGGTTTCAGTAATACTACAGATCAGCAATATTGGATCTGCACAGTCTGTGTCAGTATGAAAAAAAAAATCCAGCTCAACAGTGGAAAGAAACTCCAGCGAAGTTTCCCAAAATCAAATAAGGCTATTCACAAAAATTTCACTATGGATTTCACTATTGACTTGGTTTTTCTTTTAAGGCTATGCACAGTAAAAAAAGCAAATATGGCGACGAGATGGTGGGATGAGAAGGTGGGATTTCCAAGGTCCAGCACTCTAGCTGTTAAATTGCATTTTGTTATGTGCAAAATTTTGCTTGTCTCTGCACCTCATTACACTTCTGGGACAAGTTCCAAAGCAGAGATCACCATAAACTACAAAAAAGTGCAAGAAATACTAGCTGATTTACTGCAGCAAATCAAGTTTTCAAAACTTCCACTGATTTTTAGCAGACTTCACTGTATTGCTAATGTTTTGTACCATGGCAGCTTGTCTTTGAGGAGACTTGATACTTTTAATCTTTCTTTATAAGGTTTTATTAGGAGCTATTATCCTTGTTCGTATCCACTGAAATTGCATAGCCAATTTAGAAAAAGGTATTTTTCATTTGTCCAAGCTACAGCTAGTGTTTATTTATTTCTTTTAGTGTGGAAACATCAGAAACAAGGTGGGCAGAACAAGTGCAATTTAATTTGGCTTATGTATTTTCTGACCAAATGTGGTGTTTGAAGGGTTGGACTGGTCACTACGAAAGCTCTGCAGATGGAGGCTGACAACTCCATTGTTTCAAAGGAGGCTGCAATGAGGAGGAGATAAGATAATAGTCCATGGAAAGTCACTGTGACCCTGTCTGTGGCAGAATGCCAGTGAGTTGACCACATCTCTGGCAGTTGTGTACAGCAACCTTCATGGGTGGAAGAGTGTCTTCTCAACCAATCAGTTTTTTGCACTTGGTATCTGTGGACCTAGAAGCAGAGAATTTAAAGTAATCAACCTTTGAGAGCTTCCTATGCGACAGAAGTTGTTCTAACCAGAAATAACACAACATTCACACCAGCAGTAGGTAGGTTTCTTTGAATAATTTCTGGGTTTGAATCAATTTTTTGGATTTTCTCTGCAAAAGCTTTCACTGACAAAACCTGAGCTAGTGACTTGTCAGTGAAAGCATATAATCTAATCAGGCTAGACGGGTGAGAAAGAGGCACAACAGAAATTCTCAAAGCTATTAAAGTGCACAGAAAGAGGAAGAAGAGGTCAGTGAAGGACTGTGAGGTTTGGCAAAGACTCTGTAGTTGGAAAACAGGCCTTTTTCCCCTTCACTGTTGTTGTCTGATTAATTTTTAAAGGCAGAATGTGTTTTTCAACACCAAAAATTGAGCAAGAGTTGAAACTTGCAGTTTCCCATTGAGGACACAAAAACATGGGAGGGAGCAGCACTTCTGAAAATCCAGCCACTGTTTTGCAGTCTCAGGGCAAGAAGCTGCTGAAGCACTCACCACTCATTAATCATTTGGCTAGCCCCACTGACTTTAGCGGGAACTCTCATCTGCCTGATTACGTACCTATTGTCAGATATGCAGACACCGTGAAGATTTTTGCTGTATAACACAGGAAGATAAAAGGTTCATTTTCCTGTTTTACTGTACATGTGTGCCATTCTGAAAGTAATAAGCCTGTTCTGAATTCTTTATATTGTAGCATTATGGTTACATACGTAATTTGCATACATGCAGTGAGAGCGAACAGATTATGTTTTATGTATGTATGGAGAGTAATGCTTATACTGTATACAGCACACTATCTAGAACAGAACACTATATAAACTGTTCTGCATCTAGTCAAATATAATTTATGTCATTTCTCTACACAATAAATCCAAGTTTCCCCCCCAGAAACTCTCTAAAGCAGGCAAAGGGACAATAATGGAAATGCTAGCGACACGTTATGGCACTTGTACTGCAATATAGTTCATTATGTCTCTATAAGGAATTGGCACACTCAAGTTATGAAATCATGAAATACAAGTAACAATCTAAAAATATGTTGGAACAGAGCCCACCAGGGAGTGTGTGTTCCTTTCCATTGCAACAGTACTCTGAAGAAAAAGTCCTGCGGTTAAGCTAAACAACATACAAAGAAGAGAAAACGGGAATACAAAAGTTTAATATCTTATTAAAACAATTAGCAGTGCCTCACTAAATTTAGTCCAAACTCCACTACAAATAAAACACTTAAGATCATTTATAACTTGCAATTAATTTTTGCGAAAGCTGTTGGATTTTCTTTTTCTAAATAGATCAGGATTTTCACCACACATTTGTTATATTCATAAATAACTTCTGAATCAGGATCTGACAGTAAGTTGGGACTGCTTTCAGTTTTTGTTTGCCTGTTCCTAATGAGATCTTACATATCATTCTGTACTAGAATTCCCTGTTTCTCAAAGATGTATGTTCAGATGCCAGTGCCTCAGTGACTTGGTAAATGCTCAGTAGATTCCCATGCACGTGCAGGAAGAGTCCTGCTGAAATCGATTGAAATCAATTAGATAGCACTTACAAAGGAATGAAAACGTGTGGCAGAAGCTCAGAACATAAACATTAGAACTACACAGGGGCCAAAATTCCATTCTGCAAAGAATCATGAGAAGTCAACTGTTGTCTTACTTCCAATCAGAAACAAATCATTAAAATGTCAAAATCCTCAAGGAAGTAAAATTCTGGGAGAGAGATTGGCTTGAGTTGATAGAAATGTCTCCATTTTTACTCAAATTTTCCTTAATTTTACATCATATAACGCAAACATCCTGATTTTTAATTAAAATGCTATTCTGAAATGAAAGTATTAAAATGTTCTCTCCTCAAATATTGCAAGAATACCACCCTTTTTACCCACTCAGATTTTACAAAATAATATTGTGGACATACTAACACAGTTTCAGCCTCATAAAAACTTTGACTTAGCATCCACCTGCTCACTTTTTACAGCTTTATTACATATTTAATATAACAGAAAGATATTTCATAATTTTCTCTCTGCTTTCTGATCTTATCTCTGTGTATTTCTTTGCCACCAAATTTCAGCCGCAGGCTCCAGATTCATTTTCTGCAACCATTGATATGAGCCAAAGTATACTTCATTGACAGTTTTCTAAAAATGAACTGAAAAAAAGAGGTATGACTACAGATAAATGGCAATTTTTATGAATAAGCTACCAGTTCATATAACAGTTCATACTAACTTGTGTATGTGTTCCTTAAAATATTCCTTGTGAAATAAATGTGACTTTAATAAAAATGGAACCTATGCTAGCATGAATGGCTCTTCAAAGATTTCTTCCAGATGAGGCTCAGGTAGGTGTTTCTGTCAGAAAGGTCACACTCACCTTGCTGGGGAGGCAGGTGGCAGCAGAATCAGGCTCTCAGGATCTGAACAGAAACAAGATGCAGGATAGACTTATCCAAGAGGAATTTGCACATGTGGAACCCTAAGGCTAAAGAGCCTCAAAACCAGAAAAAGACAAAGGGCTGGTTAAAATCAATGCCTCACTCTCCTGGGTGCTCTAAAAGGGAAAGCACAAAGGTGTAACATTCCCACTCAGATAAAGAGCTGAACAGTTTGGAAGTTAACATTGACTTATTTTAGAAGAGTTCTTGTAATTTTTTTGCCATGCAACATATCAATGACAGTATGGCATAAAAACTCAGAGCTAAAAATGGTCAGAAAACCTGAAGTTGCCCTCAAAAAACTTCACAGCTTTCCCTTGGATTTTTCCAACTAAATGAAAGAGAGCATCCTTCTAACTTGTTTCAAAGTAATGTTGCAATAATAATTACGATTTCACTGGTTTCAAAAAGTACTATTTCTTGAGATTTTTCTGTCCCTTCCCCAACTGCCCTCAGATCTTTTTTTCCACTAGTAGTGGTAAGGAAAAAGCAAAAATTTTGTGAAAATCCCTATATCTACTACCTTCTTTTTTTTTCTTGAATCAAGAACTATGAACAAATGTATAAAAGTACCTTTCTGTTTAAGCAGGAAAATTAATTTCAGTTTCCCAGCTGGCAAATTTAAAGATGTCACCAATGTAGACAGTTATCTCATGTATTTTTTCATTTTAATTAAGCTATATTTTCAATTCAGAATATTTTGGTAAAAGTATAACTGGCTGTGAATATTTTTTTCTTTTGTTCTCAGTGCAAGCCAGCACTCTCAGTATTTATAAAAAGCACGGTGAACTAACACAAGCACAGACCTTCTCTATCTTACATCTTCCCCAGACCCTGTGTGGCTGTGATCTCCTGAATATCTTGACTGTTTTGCATCATAAAACTTAAACAGAAAAAAACCTGAGTCACTCAGGGTATTTGTTTGCCAGTGCAGCTTGTTGCCTATGATACATGTTCCAGTACTTTATCCAGTCTGTTTTAAAAATGTCTCAAGGGATGAAGAAACTTGGGAAAGTGTTTCACAGCCAATCGGGGCTCCTAGTTAGGAAGTGTTTCCAGTTACTCAGCCAAAATCCTGTTTTTCTTGTTTATTTCATGCCCCAGGTTCTAGGGGTAGTGTGTTGTTTCAGGGTGTAGGTGAGTCCTCTGTCTTTGTCAAAACATAGAGTTGAGGTTGCTGGTGGTGAGTCAGAGTGTGCTCTAAAGAAATTCAAATGTCAGAATCTGAGTCAGGGTCATGCTGGAAACCATTCTCAACTTTCGGCCCAGAGATCAGGTAGAGAAAATAACTGCTGCTATTTATCCCACACTTCTGTTCTGTTCTGTTTTCAGCTTCATTCCACCCAGTGGCATTAACTGTTACAGCAAATAAGGGAGAGCACGTCAATATTTCCTTCATCAGAATGGCAGCAAAAGAGGAAGATGCAGTGATCTACAAAAATGGTAATCAACCTTTCTCTCTTGTCTTTTCTTTTCCTGCTATCCTTGTCTTAATCAGTGCCACATAACTGTTTTAAAGTCATTGTTGATAATGCCTATGCTGTGCGACTGGAGCAGCACAGCAGACATAATTCCATACACATTTAGTGTTTTCTAAAGGCGACATTTGTCGTACCCAATATATTGAGTTGATCTGTTTCTCCTCCACCAGAATGCCAAATCGCCCATTCATACCTTTGCTTTGTTTCTCACTTTCTTTTGTTTTCCTTCTTTATCTCCTCATGTATTTACCTGGTTGATTTTAGCATCCTTTTTTTTTTTTTTTTTTAGTCTGTGACACCATGAAGGCCTAGCTACTGCATCTTTCTTTGCATTTCTACTGCTTTTCAAGTGCATAGCTTTCCTTCTTCAAATGTCTTTTAAAGGCCATTTAGCTTCTAGAATGCTCTTCAGTCTAAGAAATTCAGCACTAGTAATCTGTTATTAGAAAGACAAAACTGTCAGCAAAATCTAATCCTTATTTCATTCAACTACAAAGATTAGTCAGGTTGCAAAATTTTGTACATCAGCTTTTCTAACATGGCACCTAAATCACATGTAACTCACTACTCAGCTGTGTGTTGCTACTACTTGACACTTGGATAGATGTGCAGTTTGCTATCTACCTCCTGTAGAAACGTCGTAAAATACTGGTCACTAGAAGTGACAGTGCTTTCATACTTAATCAGAATGTTAGACCAAAAAAAATTGTAGCTGTGGAAAGCACTGGTCCATCTTTATCTACTGATAATCTGGTTTACAGTGAGCTACTGAAAGAGTAAGTAAATAGAGCAGGATGAGGTAAGGAAGAGCGAGCACACTGCAAAAGAATCAATGCCTCAAACCCAGCTGCTGTGCACTTCTGCTGGAAAAGAAAAATAACCAGAAGGTGTCTTTTAAAAAGGCAATATGCAAAGCAGAGTTTCTTAAAGACCTATTTCTTTGCTCTTCAGAGATTGATCTATGGCAGTGCACAATGGAGAAAGTTTGACATCACTTGTCTTTTCAGGGTCCCCAGGGACGTTTTGTGATCTCCTGTTAGCATTTTCTCATACAAGAACCAGCTGATATGTTGGAGCAGGAGTGCTTACATCATGGTGCTGCTTTAGCTGGGATTTCAGCTGGAAATTTGGCAAAAAGCCTCAGACTGGCTATAAGTCTAGACAGTAGGTCAAGCTCTCCACCTGAAATTGCAGCTGATATAGCATCTCTGAGGATTCCTGATGCAGCAGCTGGCAAAGAAGAGAAAATACTTGTCCTGTTGTATTTAACTGTTGCAGTCTTTCACTTCAGTCATTTAAAATACCACTTGCAGACCCTCACAAAGGCTATCTAGAGAATGAGACTACCCTGCTAAACAAGGTTGCTTTAAGACACTGGCATAACACGTGCCGTCCTGGAAAACAAGCCACGAAACCTGAACCTTGTTAACAGACTGTGAGCATAAGGCTTTCTTAATACTTTGCTGCCAAGTTTGTTTGAGTTGAGCTTGTAACTCAAAAGACATGCAAAAAATGGTCCCATAGTTTCAAAATTAATCCCTTTCATTCTTTGTTCTTTTTCTTTGACCCTGTTTTCTTGAAGAACTGTTATGTGTTTTAACGGACTAAACTGACTCAAGACAATTTTTCTGGTTTTGCAGCCAAGTTTTACATTTCTAGGCTGCCTGAAATTTTACTATAGTCAGATTGATGGTATGATCACAGGCAGTGATCTGATGCTGTTTACCTTCCAAATTATTTCAGCAAAGTGAAAAAAAGTTGTTTTGTTATCAGTGTGACTATAAGGGGATGTAGTAGTTAAGGATATTTGATTTGTGGGAGTATCATTTGGTTAATGGTCATTCCACATAAAAGACTAAGACAAGAAACAGGAGAAATAATAAATAAACAGACACACAAGCCCTAAGGAGTAGCAGATGACAGATGAAACATCAAAGGGCAGAGCTCTCCAGTTTCTGAAGGCCACTAAGGGAACAACACAAAGCCCTGAGCAGCTTCAGCCAGAGCTTTGTAAGTGTAGGAAAAAGGAAACAGGATTACCACGGGTCTCAGGGGGAAAGAGTAAACTTGTTATGGCATGATTGAGGGGGACTGTGAGCATGTGTGAAATCATGGGATATTTAGAGAAAGGGCCAAACAGGAGAAAAGGAGGGTTCAAAGTGAACTGGAAAGAAAGCAGCATAAGAAAATGGGGCAAGAGGCAGATAAAAGGTGCCACAGGTCTGGCCAAGCTCTACGCTACAGTTGGTCTAGTCTTATTAAACTCTATTCTTAATTATTCTTCAACATAAGTGTGCCCTTTACCTGTTCACATATGTGTAATCTGCTAGTGACCTTCAAGCCAGACTACAAGGCACGACAAGTATGACTGGAAACATACGCCAGGGGTCAAAGGGACTCAACGTGTCTGGGGCCAGCAACTGCAGAGATAAGGGTCTAAGGACAGTTATACCAGAGACCCATTTGCATATGCATGTGACACTCGTGAACTTCAAGCCAGGCTAATCGGCGAGTAGGATAAGTGGGCTGAAAGCCAGCTATTAGAGAGGCTATAGGTCCAGCTAAGACCCAGTTTTGGGTGTGTGGGTGTATGAGATCGGCCAGCAAGCTTGACTAGCTGCAAGCAAGAATAGGATCAGGCTGTCTGGGTTGTTCACGTGTACATGAATCCCATGTGCACACGCAGTACCTGCACAGGCACAGTTCTGCTGTGTGGGTCTGTTGGTGCTTGGCTTTGTTAGTACACCATATGTGAGCATGTGCACGTATGTTTTGGCAATAGCTGGCTGGACCTGGCATTAGCCAACTCCAGTAGCTTTGCTTTAACAGACTGCAGTGGAAGGACTCCCAAGGGTCCTGAAGTCCACTGAATGCAGCTTCTTTTTGACAGCAACCAGTGTTCAAACATTGTTACTTGTTAGTCCAGAGGGACAGGAGAAAACAATGCTATTGCCTTACTTAGCAAGCATGGATAACCAACTGCAGCAAACCTAGAATAACAGAGATAAGGTCCCTTGGTTAAAAAAAAAAAAAAAAAACAAAACAAAAAAACAAAACAAACAAAAAAAAAACCCAAAAACCTAGAAAAGACAGAAACATGTTAAGTCTGGGAAGAAAAGATGTGCTGTGTTCTTCCTGCTTTGGTCTTTTAAGCAAATATTTGTGCTACTTAAAGTAAATAGGCCCTGGCTGGCATTTACTTTTGACTCCTTCCAGCCACACTAGAGTCCTTACAGATTGTCAACCCTTACTTCAGGAAAGGCCAGGAAACAAAATGAACACTTTTAACCACTAGACTCTTAGGAACATTCCTGTAAAGCAATGCTGAACACAAAGTTGTTTGTCCCATTCATCTACTAAATCTCCTCAAGATCTAGCTTCCTTTGTACTTGCACCTCTCCAATTATCAAAAACTAGTCTACCTATAGAGCCATCAGCATATTCATAATTAATAGCTAGATTCTGCTGCTTAGCTCATCCCAGCTGTCCTTCCTCAGTAACCAATGCAAACTCACTTCTGTCTGTAGATGGTCAATGACTTCTGTCTGTTGTATCTGTATGCTCCTTCCCCAGGTTCCTTCATCCACTCTGTGCCCAGGCATGAAGTGCCAGGGGAACTGGAAGTCTCCTATCCTCAGGTTCAACCACAGGATGCAGGGGTTTACTCTGCCAGATATATAGGAGGAAACCTCTTTACTTCTGCTTACACAAGGCTTATTGTAAGACGTAAGTTCCATTAATATGTGCTGATGATTAATTGTTTAAAGTCATAATGAATCTGCAAGGAAACTTACACTGTGCCCAAATAAGGACCAAAATCTTTCTTGACACAAGATGCCATCAGGTTATGTCAGAAGAAATTTTTTTCCCAAGGATCTCTTGTACAATCTGAGAGTGATTTAAGCAGCTGAGAGAGAAAAGAACATCAGATTTTTGTTCAATTCATCTTAGTTCTTGCCAGGACAGCTATCTGTTTTCTCAGCATCTCAGCTTTGCAAACACCAAGTATGAATAAGGCAGGTGGCACTGGGTCTCTCATGAATGAGAGATGTGAGTCTGAGCACAAAACAGGAATTTTCAAGTGACTTTGCTCTCTATGGTGGGCTATATACAAGCTCCATTTATCCTAAATCCTATCATCTTTAGCATACATTATTGTAATTTCAGAAACTAATCCAGCCTTAATTAGCTCTTAAAGTTCACTTCCCAGTGGACAACAGGACCAGTTTACAATGCAGGCAGGTATTTTCCATTAAGTATTCTATATGTCTTGTAGCTCATGCTGCTATGTCCATTTTCATCAGATATAAAGAAAATAATATTCTAGTAACTTGGATAGAAATAGAAAACCAATAAGTAAAAATAAATAGCTGTTCAAATATCTTACATTATAGAGAAAATGTTTCTGATGGTAAAATGTATTTTACTTGCTAACATCCACAGAATACTTCCAGAATACTTCCATTACAAATGAATAAATCTAATGCCCCAAATTGGGATTTTGAGCTATTGCCACGTTACTAAACAAAATGATCCAAGAACTGTTCTCTACTCTAGTGCCAAGCGGCACAGCAGAAGACTTACCCATAAATTCTTCCCCGTCTTGAAATAGGCTTTTGCCTTGCCCATCTTGCCTACTGCAAAAACTCCTGCACGCTGTCTGGGAGAGTGGTAGGGAGCACACTGACAAGAAAGAGAATGGATGATCACATGCCACTGCACAAGCACATGCTCTGTCTTTCTTTGAATTAGCATTATAGACACAGACTGATGATTATTAGCAAAGCTTTTTTTTTTTTTAAAGTATCCACATGTAAGAATTTTACTCTGGGAGAAGGAGAAGACAGAGCTCAAGCACCATGTTGATTGACTAAATGTTTGCTGAAATCTGGAAAAGCTGATCCAAGTCTAGATTACCCAGTTTCCGTAAGCTGCCTTGGGACTTTCCAGTTTATTATCTTCTCAGTCCTAGCTTTACACTAGAGGAAGGTATGAAAGTCAGTTTCTGTGATCTAAGAAACATTACAAACCAAATACTGAAAATTATTGTGCCTCTTCAGGTCCCACTGATTTCAAAAGCAGCTCAAAGAATTTTGAATTTTGTAACGATAGATTAAGCATTTACATAATGAAGTCATAATACTTGTTTAAAGCTTGAGCTCTGCTTCTATTAAATTAACTGTCAAATTAAAATATCTATTAAATCAGTATCTCTCACTGGCAGGATTAATGGCACTATCTTTTTAAATTATGAAGTAGGAAAGAAAATCATGGCAGGCATTAAAACAAACAATTGCTCTTAGTCCACCAATTCCAGAAAAAACAGGTCACCAATTGATTGATCTTTGTTACAAAGACACAGTGAAGACAATAAAGTTACAACAGATGTGAACTAATGTGTCTAATGACTTTCAAGAACAATATATTGTTACAGAAAAAAATCATGAATTGCCAAATGCTGGTACAATGCCAGTGATGCCAGGCTTGGTCCTGCTGGCTTACTACCAGTACAGTCAGCTCCAGGTGAAGCCTGGACCTTTTGTAGGTCTTGGATCCCTGCTGCAAGAATAGAAATCTTAAATATAACATCTTTCTCCACTTACTCTTTCCAAAATTACTCTGACAAAATAATCTGTCTCTGGTTTCAAAGAAAGGAAGACTTCCCTAGTTCCTTCTTTGAAGATTTTGTGTAGCATTACTGCATACTATGCAGCGCTTCTGATCCAGAGAGAGGCACTTTCACAATCAAAAAAGTGATTTCTTACATTAGGTCAGTTGGCTGGGGTTTTGGGAGGTCCATGTGGATCATATTTTTACGTATTTTACTGTTTGTCTTAATTAAAAACAAATTTAGTACTTGATTGGTTACTGAATAAGAAGACCACAAATATGTCATTAAATTTTTCCATAAAAGGATGTGAAGCCCAGAAATGGGGCCCTTCCTGTAGCTCCCATTGCCCTTCCTGCATGAACAATGGCATTTGTCATGAAGATACTGGGGAATGCATCTGTCCTCCAGGTTTTATGGGAAAAACATGTGAGAAAGGTAAGCAAATATTTTCACAGATTGACTGTTAATTTGTTCTCAGTAGCATAAATTGGCAGATTATTGATGGAAGCAGCAAATGGAGAAGCCTCGTTTCACCCTTTGTACATATATCATTTACAGCTGGTGCTGGAGACGGGACAGTGTTAGGTGAGATAAACCCTGAATTAGTAAGGATGTTCTTGTGTTTTAACTTCTCCCCCTCTTCTGCTAGTAGAATTTGTGTTGCTAAGGGAGATGAATGTTTTCAGCTCTTCTTGGTCAATATGCACTTGGACAGTGTGCTGGATAACCTCACCTAGGCTCCTTTTCCCATGAGAAGCTGAACCAGATGATCTTTTGAGGTCACTTCCAACCTGGGCTGTGCTATGGTTCCCCTGAAATCAGTATGCTCGAAGCTACCGACTGACTATTAAATGCATGGTAAAATAGGAGATCCTAAGGATACACTGGCACTGGGAAATGCAGCCCTGTGTTAGAGACTCCCTGGCTACTTCTGAACAAGCTGCTAATTTGCTCACAAGGGAATTTCCCTCTGTAGAGGCATATCAACAGCATATATCTGTTAGTGCATATCTATGTCTGTAAATTAGTTTGAATTCTGGAAGAATTACAGCAGGCACCACATTGCTCTTATCTCTCCAAGTAACTTTTGGGTTCAGTGCTAAATATGTATCCTAATATTCTGACTGGATTGTAGTTCTGCAAATACTAGAGCTAAGCTATTGGAATAGCTGACATCTGAACCACTCCAGCATAGCATTGGTCTTACCAGAAAAGCGAAAACCTAAGCTTGGCATTTCCACGAAGTTCTAAGAAGACTATTTGGTCTTCCTGGCATTATTTGCCCATTTTATATTTTAAAGGCTTATAAAAAGGATTTACTGCTGAAGCTCTGTCCGCACATACCCAAAGCAATGGATGCTTTGCTCATGAATCTGCACATCTCAGAAAGTTATGTTTGTTTCTGCTGCCTGAACTTAACCACTAGAGCAGCCATGGCTTAAGTTATTATGGATGTTAATGTATCTGGTATCTGCATGGTAAAAATGCTGATTTTTTTATTTTAATTCATGTTTTCTGTTGTCTAAAGCTGTATCATTAGAAGCATTAGCTCTTCTGTGGACTTAATGCTGTTAGACTATTCTTTCCCTCTTCATTCAATAGCTTGTGGAGCCAATACATTTGGCAAAACATGTGAAGAGAGCTGTAAGGAAAACTATGGCTGCAGAAACTATATGTTCTGTCTACCGGATCCATATGGTTGTTCTTGTGCCACAGGATGGATGGGGCTGGAATGTGATAAAGGTATAGTAAAAAACAGGAGGAATGGTGGAGTCCTTAGTGTGCTGCACATAGGAAATACAGAAGAGAACTAATGGAGGAGAATAAAAGACAGGATTTTTTACATTCTGTAAAAGAGGAAAAATAATTTTCACCCATGTCAGAGGACCATGTCAGATTCTCAGAAAAAGGACATAGTAAACTTGAAAACTATTAAAATTATTCTGCAAAATTAATTGATGTTCTACTGAGATGCCAAAAATCCTCTAGCATCTCCAGTCTTGCCATATTTCTACAAGTCGAACTGAGCAATTTGATGCCAAACAGATATTCATTGCTGAGCAATACTAAGCATAATCAGCTATTTCAATTAGACTGCAATGTCTTTGGGACATGAAGCACAAGTTCCTTTATGGATAGGTGTCATCTTGTTCAATGGCCACATACCTGATGAAGCCTTTGGACACTATCACAGCGTAAGTGAAAAAACAGCAGAGACTGAAGAAACTTCTACATTGTCATCTAGTCCACAAATGACAGGCATGGATACAAATGTGCTCTACATTTTTTACATTAGTGTGCTCTCAGGATGCTCTGTGGATGATCAAGCACTAATATATATATAGTTTCAAACTCAAGCCAGCTGAGGGAACTAAAGCCTACTGGAGAATTGATTCATGAGATTGAAAATTGATAGAAAATATTTTCTAGTACCCTTACACTAACTGGAAACATATGTACTTGCAGAATGCAACCCTGGTTTTTATGGGTCGGATTGCAAACTCAAATGTAATTGTCACAATCGAGGGACATGTGACAGATTTAAGGGCTGCGTCTGCTCCCTTGGATGGCATGGTCTGCAGTGTGAAAAAGAAGGTAAAGCAAGGTAACACGGTAGTAAACGGCTTTTCCCAGTGTAACTGAAACAGATCTTTATGCTGGTACAGCATTACCGCTGCAGCCTTCCAGCCTGGTATCTTTGCTCTGTTGATTATCTTCCAGGGGGACAGACACTGCTGTACCTCCTTATTGCAATACAGTGTTTTTAAGCCTCTGCCCCATATTCTGCAATTAGCAGGTTTGTACGCTACCATTTCATCTGATCTTGCTTTCATTAGAGGTAGATTTTCAAACCTGGCTCCATAGAATTTGACAATGACCTTAATATCAATTACTGACAAAAGCTGCATGTACTACCTCCACAATCAGGTTTTGGATAGGCTCATGGTACTTTACCATTACCTACCTCTTATTCATCTTCATACAATCATTTCTATACCATGTGCCTCATGATCTGAAATTAACGACTGAGACACAAACACAACCCCAGGGTTTAAAACAGCTCTGTCTCTCTGAAAGCGTTAAACTTGAAAAGCTGAGTACACCTCATTCAGAATCTCATTGGTTTCAGACAAGGTTCACACACAGTATTTTACAATATGCACGCAGCATCTATAATTTCTGCTTAATAAACAAAGTGACAAATCCAGTGTTAACTTGTAAAAGCTTTCAAGTGCAAAAACAAGCAGAGAAATAAGACTGTGATCCACCAGCCAAACTATGCTGTTGTGATCTGACTGCTCTTATAAACAAACAAAATGGAGAGTAAATAGGTAGTGTACATTCAGCACAAAAAGTGTGTATGACTTCAACAGCTACACTGTCTGTGCTTGGAGTGTCAGTGAGAAAGAGAGGAGAAGGGAGAGCAAAACAAAGGAGAGTGGGCACAGGGCTTGTTCTTTCTGACATGACATTTACACTGCTGTAGCAGGGCTGACTTTGATAAGTGTGATCCTTGTAGATGTTCACATGAATGAAGGGAGACCCAGACACCTATACTACTGGTGCTCATTGTACACCTAAACTTGTTTTGGTGCTGCCTTTTTAAAGTCCTGCTTAAAGACTGACATTAAAATACTATATATCTTCTGTAGGTTCAGCAGATCTTTCACCTCAGATAGAAAACTTACTAGATCCTGTAGAACTCAATTCTGGTGTTGAGTTCAGGCCTTTTTGTATAGCGACTGGGATGCCACTTCCTAAATCTGAAGAATTTAAACTTTTGAAGCAAGACGGAACTGTCCTAAGGGTAGGCTCCTGATTTAATTGCTTCCTATTATTTCTGATGTTGATTTTTTACTTGGTCTGTAGTCAGTGCACACTATGGTTTTCAAGCATAATGTAACATTTCAATATTCTGAGGTACCTCATGAACTCATAAGCACATATGAAACTATGGAATTGACCAGACCGTTGCAGACCATTTCTATTGAAATCACTGAACGCTGGATGAGTTCCTAAACTGTGAGAAAGTCTCATGGGAATCTTCCTACATGCCCACATTTTTCAGGTCCTGTACATCTTTTGTCATTTCAGCCTGCCCTAATTGTTACCAGTAATCGCTCTGAAGCCATGTTTACAATTAATCGAATCCAGCCCCGTGACACAGGAACCTGGGTCTGCAGTGTGCAGACAGTAGCAGGAATGGCAGAGAAACCATTTCAAGTTACAGTCAAAGGTAAAAGCACAAATCTTGTTAAATGTCTTTGCCTCTCTGCTTTTAAGGGCAGCTTTATAGTCAAACATGGCAGAGCTTTCGGTTATCTGCATTGCAAGAAAATGTCTGAACAAGTGTCTACGGTCAGAATATGAGCAGAAAACCTTTGTAAGCAACATACTATTGTGTATTAAAAAATAAGCGTGGTGGTAGGAATTAGAAATAAATACAAGTTGTTTTTTTTATAAAGATCTAAACCATCAACTTTAGGGTGTAAAGCCCTGTCTACTTCATAAGAGTTTTGAAGAGTATCTCCCATTTTCCTGTTGATCTAGGAAGATACCAGAGTTTTACTGATACAGTGAATTAAAAGGCTGGTTTAATACTTGCATTCTTGCTCAGTTCCTCCTGTGCCACAGTATGCCCCAAGGCTGACAGACAGTGGACATAATTTTCTCATAATTGATATCAATGCTGAGTTACATCTTGGAGATGGACCTGTTGTGTCAACAAAACTCCTGTACAAGCCAGCAAAACGTTACCAGTCCTGGATGTCTGTGGAAGGTAAGAAGGCATTCTTAAATTCCCTTAAGCACAAACTTCAGCTGCATGCTGAAACATAATGTGGTGTCTGCTCTTGACTAGATCCAAAAGATTCTAAAATGCATAAAAGTTAAATCTTTTATGACTGGATGCATGACTTTTTGCATACCACTATGTATAATGTTATTGTGGATGTGGTACACTGACAGTAGTCAAAAGTGCATGTTCAGTTTTCAGTAACCAAGGACTTCTCCCCTCCTTCCTTAAGATAAACTGTACTCGGTGTTGGGCCCATCTGTTGAAATCTCCTGTGTAAATAGCAGATTTTCAAAAGTAGTGAGCAGGATGGGGGCATCCTGGAGGATCTACAGTCTCTTTTTGTGTCTGTTACACACTCTGGTGAGACAAACATCTTACCTAAGTATTTATCAGGAATGGCACGGGTAAAACGAAGACTTCTTGTGAGTTAGATGACCTCTTACAGCCCTGTTTTACCATTTTATGCAAAGCCTAAAATATTATAGGAAACATTAACAAGCTTTAACAAGTAGCAAACAACTTTTGTTACTAATTTGAGAAAACCCAAGATCTGCATACACAATGCACACTGCCTAAGCAACCAGTCTTGCTCTGTCCTAAAGCAAGGGCAGATGGAAACATCTCTTAGGCTAGGTTGAAGCTCAACTTAAATATAAAGATTTTATACTTCTAAATAGTTTATCTTGGTGAATAAGAAACAAAAGAAGAGTCTAAGTATCTTATCTTCCATGGTTAGTGGTTCAGGAATATTTTCCAAACCTTTTCTTCCTTAACATTTTTCAGCATGGACTATGGCTTTACTTTCTCCTTTTGTTGTCAGTAAAAGGCACAACTAAAAGACTGGACAATCTGGAGCCAAAAACGGAGTATCAGTTTTGTGTTCAGCTGAGTCGGCAAGGGGAAGGAGGGGAAGGCCATCCTGGGCCACAAGCTAGCTTCACGACAGCTGCGCTTGGTAAGTCGTTGCATTGGCTTTTCACAAAAGGGCTGTTTCAGCTGCTTTTCTCTTTAATCGGTTCCCTGATCTCTGCCAGAACACTTTCATTTGAACAAAGAAGGCTGTACTTGAATTCTATGTAGAATCTTTGAAAATAACCTCACACAAAGAAGAAGAAAAAAAGAAGGGAAAACCCCAACCAATCCAGAAGTGAATAAAAGCAGAAAGAGACAGAGCTATTATTCTCTCTGATTTGGAGATGAGGGATCTGGGAAAGGAAAATTTATGTAATTTGGATGGCTATGCAGCAGAGTCAGAGATACAATTCACTTCTTTTGCATGCCAGTCCTTCCTCCTAATACTGGATCAGTCCTTCCTCTTAGTATTAGATCAGTTTACTTTAAAAATGGAGATGTCTGAACAAGCAGAAAAGCTTTTAGTCCACCGAGGGTACAGTCCAAACTGAATACAGGCATAGAAAATAAATTAGGATTACACCAGGAACTGTTTAACAAGAGAGCAAAAGAGCTGGTTTCTCACATCTAAAAAGCTCATCTGCACCACCAGCTCAGTGAAGAGACCTTTTTCTTGACACAGCAGCTGTTGATAAGATACTTTGGGACTATCAGTACCTCTTAGATGTAATTTCTGTAATTTGGGTTTGGTGGCAGGGAGAATTACCCTTTGCCACCCCAATCTAGGGCAAGTGGTTGGAATCAGCTGGTACCCCTATTTTAACTTGCATACCCGACACGCATGAAATGTTGTTCCCTGTCTTATTTGGCTTTTCCAAGGTCTTCCTCCACCAGAAGGTCTCACTCTCTTTCCAAAAAGTATGACATCCCTGAATCTGTCATGGCATCCTTTAACACTGAGGACAGAGGATGATATTCGTGTTGAAGTGGAAAGGAAAAGCGTGAATGACAACGGTGATGAGAGCAGTGTCATTACTCAAGTGCCAGGAAATATGTCCACACTGATCATTAAAGATCTTGAGCCTAGACAGCAATATATGTGCAGGGTACGGGTGAACACCAGATCCCAAGGAGAATGGAGCAACTATCTGTATGCATGGACTTTCAGTGACAGTAAGTAGCTGATTCACATCCTTCTGTTTAATTCTTCCTCTTTCCTCCAGTTATCAGACTGATTGTCACTTGATGACTAAGTTAAATGCAGTCCTTTGTTCTGGTAGCACTCAGTTCCTGGTGATCACTTGTGGTTGTTATTATGAAGATAGCTCAGTGTCCAAGGAAATTCTTATGCTGGAAATTATCAGGAACTAATGATTAGTTTAAAAGAAAAAAAAAAGGGGGGGGGGGGAAACAAATTAAAAGCTTGGGACTCTGCATCTTCATTTCAGTGCAATTCATGCTTCTAACACACGTAGCATCTTTTTCCTCCTCATAATGGTGAACCCTCAGAGTTCACTACTCCAGGCTCTTTTGTTACTCCAGAAAAACACTCAGACCCTGCAATTCAGCTATGTCAATTCAGAAATAGTCATAGTTAAAGACTGAAGACAAGATACAATGCAAGGTAAAAACTGTATGAGCAAAGAGTAGTTGTGTGCTGCACTGAAGACTAATGACTGCCTTTGAATTCCCCGAGAGTGAGTGGTGTCCTTTCATAATGCCCCAGCAAATGCCCTGTCTGAATGGAGTCCCATCTGCACAGGTGTCCCTCGGAATGGCTGATGGGTGCCACTGCCCATACCACACACTAGAAAGGTGGGCTTCTTCCTCCCTACAGGCCATGTGAGGAGGCCCTCACTGAGATCCTACATGTATTAACAGAAGTGACAATGACTGTCATGGAACACTCCAGCTTTCTGAGCTCTGATGCCAAACTGCACTAAGAAAAATATAAGGGTACTGTTTTCCAGAAGATACTTAGCTTAGTAGTCATGGGCATGTCCACAAATCTAGTACTCACCCCTGCTGGTGGTTTTCTGATGCGATTTGTGGAAATGTTGGTATCAGTTTCCCCTCTTTCTAACAGCCTGTATCCTGGCAGGGAATTGTTCCCTGAAGCAGTGAAAGTATGAGACCTGGGAGTCATATGGGAATGATGATTCAGTATAGCAGGAAATTAACCCTTTCTGCATTAATCGGAATGCAATTGTGTTGTCCTTGCGTACAGCTCAGATAATCTGATCTTCATTCAAGGACAGGAGTATACTGAATGCTGTTCCAACCTCTCTTGGAAGTATAGAGGACTGCAATGTGGGTGACAGCACATCAGGTTCATAAAAAATACTGCATTCAGTCACCATAGCTTGTCAACAAAATTTTGCCTCTGTTTAGTGCAGCAAAAGCACTGAGGAAAGTGTTTGGCTCCCTGTGGGGAAGAGAAAGATGTACACTTCAATGCTTTGTGTGTATTTGTGTTTGTTCTCAGGAATCCCTCCCGCACCATACAACATCAGGTTTTCTAACACCACAGACACATCCTCAGTCATCTCTTGGACAACTGCTGAGGGTCATTCCATCTCCTCCATCATCATCAGCTACAAAATTTATGGGAAGGCTGAGTACAACCACATCGACATTATCATAAAGAACACCAGCATTACTCAATACCATCTCAAGGGCCTTGAGCCAAACACTGTGTACCAGGTTCAGATTAATGCTCAGAATAATATTGGCCTGAGCAACCCAAACACATCGTTTGAACTGAAGACTCTTCCGGAAACTAAAGGTTAGTCATTCCATCATGCTGAGCTTGCACAAGCCATGGCTGGCAGTGCAAACTAGTTAGCTAAGACAAAGTCATAATGTTATTTTTTAATTTTAGGGTTTTTCGCTTTTAATTTTGAGGCACAACAAGGCATCACCAAAATTTGATTCTCAGTTTACTCAGTTCCCAGTCATTGGTGAAGTGACAACACGTAATATTTTTGTGTGTCCACTAGAAAGTGCCCTACAGTTCCTAAATTAAAGGAGCTACATATAATAGGATTATTAAATCACTGAATGTGACCTGAGCTCTGCTCTGCCTGAATTCAGCAGGATCTGCAGTGCTCATACATGTGCAAATCAGAACATCTAATGTCTGTGACATTTTTGGAAAACAAAAGGATGTATCTCTATGCCTGTATACAGCTTACAAGACAAGAGTATTTAGCTATACACTGTTCATATTTTTTTCAGAATTACCTGGAAATAATAACGAACTCTTTATGTGCTTCCTCAACAGCTCCGTATGAATCTAAAGGAGGCAAAATGCTGCTTATTGCTATCCTTGGCTCTGCAGGGATGACCTGTGTAACAATCCTCCTGGCCTTTCTCATTATGCTGCAGTTAAAGCGAGCCAACTTCCAGCGTCGAATGGCTCAGGCTTTCCAAAATGTGGTGGTGGGTTTCTAGCTTTCCTGTGTCAGTGTGGTTGTTAATTTTGGTCCCACCTTTTCCTGTTTTTTCCAATTTATTTTCCTTGGCCTTCCCACTGTCTTCTCTTCACCCGTGCAATTAGTACAGATGTAAAGCTTCTCTGCTACTGACTCCAGAGCTAAAGCAATCACAGTTATAGGTTATGAGGTATAAAACCTGACTTGGAAAAAGTTGCACACCAGTTATCCTTCTCCCTTTTCTACCTTGTCACACTTGTGTACGAGTATAAAGCCAGGCAGAACGGAGGAGCCTGTTCTCCCTCTATGAAGTTGTACCTGATTTTGAAAGCTACCATATTATTTAATGTTGCTTTTGAGCGTCAGCAACTGCTCCACTGGGGACAGCACACCAAGGATCAGTCAATGGCAACATCAAGAGTTCTGGCTATAAGGAAATTGCTGAAGGTTGTAACATCACATAGAGACATCTATATATAAATATACATGTATATATTTGTATCCTGCTGTAGTGTCTCTATCACTCTGCTTTCCAGTGCTGTTCTCTCTCTTCAGAGGGGAACCTGTGAAACAGAATGAAGCTGGACCAAAGAGTTCCTACATATGGATCTGCATAGGTTGTTTGATAAATAGGGGGGCAGGGCGCTCTTCTAAAAAGGTGATCAGTCCCCAGGCCACACAGAATTGCTCCTGCTCCTTGTCCTGAAACTTTTCCGACAGAAGTATTTTATGGGAATGTGTAACTGAAGTAGAGATGTCTCCCCAAGTATGGAGGAAGATCATTTCCTCTCTTTTTTGTTTCCTTGCTTCTTCTTTCCTCAGTCTTCCTACTGAGCCTAATCAGCACAGGATTTAGCCAAGCTTAATATGAGATAAATCTCAAACCTAAGACTTAAAACTGGTTTTGAGATCAGTTTTACCAAATGATTTTTGTTCATCTGCTTCATCTTCAAGGTGATTGTAAAACTGTTCAGGAGGCCTAGGTCTACAAAGGTACACATGCATAAATTAGGAGCCTGAGTAATTTAGTGGATCTGGGCAGAAGTGCTTGACGAAGTCAGTGTCTACACTAGGTATAACTGTCTACTGCACTCCCTCTTGCATAAGCAAGGGATGGATCAGGCTCTGTGTGTGTGTGTGTGTACATGAGTGAGCACACATATATTTGGGGAGTGTAATCAGAGCATTGCTCAGTAAAGTAGAAATCACCGTTCATGTCATTTGCTTAACTCTGTTACAGAGGGAAGAGCCAGCTGTACAGTTTAACTCAGGTACTCTCACCCTGAGCAGGAAAGCCAAAAACAGCCCAGATCCCACTATTTATCCAGTCCTTGAGTGGAATGACATAAAATTTCAAGATGTGATTGGGGAAGGTAACTTTGGGCAAGTCCTGAAAGCACGCATTAAGAAAGATGGCTTACGCATGGATGCTGCGATTAAAAGGATGAAAGGTAGTAAAGATCGGAGACGCTGAGACTAAAGACTTTTCTTGGTTGTTTGTTCCAAGTGTTTCTCTGTCATAAGAAATGCTTAGTAGCCCTCTCCTAAAGCTAAAATGAATACTCAAAGTTGCTAGTGAAATCATATCAGCTGTCACTAGGCTAAGATTTGTGTCCTGGCAAAGACTGTATTTCTGCATGGTCCAGTTGGTTTATATTTATCTTTACTTGTTGATATCATTAACTATTCTGTATTTTTCAATTCGTAGATCAGTATGAACTTCAGTGTGAGTTCATCTGCAAAATGGGAGCCATTAAAAGATTCATTTAATAGAGAAGAGCACAGAGCTACCCTTGGGGCACAACATTTGCTCATCTTGCTTTACCTTAGCTATTCAGAGACAATGTACCTGTGCATCTACAGGATCTACATCTACATCTATGACAATCACTCATTTTCATTGTACTCTTCAGATGTGACTGCCACATTCTAGAGAGAACTGTAATGCATAGCATACGCCAGGAATGTATATATTTTCTTGCATTTCATGAGGTCATGATCTAGGCAAACTGGCAGACACTCAAGTATGATGATCATTTAAAAAAGGCAAAGTCTGCATACAGGCAGTTATAGTCAACAGCACACATAAGGAAATATTTTAGACAGCTAGTTTTCATATCTGCTATGACATTCTTACATTCTCAAATAATAAGGGAAGTGGCATGGTATATTAAGATGATTTCTTTCTCTGCAGATGGCTGCTACAGACATTAGGTTCTCTATTTCCTTTGATTGAAAAATCTTACTCTTTTTCAGCACATACTAATGTGTCTTAAGAGTTTTTCTTTTTCTGTTGGGGCTGAAGAAGTAGTGCCTCAAAGAACCCAGAGTCCTCACATTTAACAACAATATGATCATGAATTCAGTTCGAAGGAAAACATAAATACATGTTTATTTGATTTTCAGACTACGCCTCAAAAGATGACCACAGAGACTTTGCTGGAGAACTTGAAGTTCTTTGTAAACTTGGTCATCATCCCAACATCATAAATCTTTTGGGAGCATGTGAACATCGAGGTAAGATGCTCTTGAGTGTATGGACTTCAAAAATTACTTTTAAAAACCCCAGACAGTGCAGCCCATAGAAACACCAGCTTATAAGTAGATCTTCCTAAAACATTTGTAAAAAAATGAAATAAACTTGTTTATCTACAAACCCACATTAATCCTTCAGAAAAAATGCTCGTCAACAGCTCTGCACCTCAGAATTATGATGTTTGATATTTCCGTCTAGTCTCTTCTATGTTTATTTCTTTTTCCCTCAGAGCAGTGCAAACATCCAAATACTATTACTGACCATCTTTCACTCTGTGATATACTCACCATCTGATGTTTCATTAGGATATCTTTATCTTGCTATTGAATATGCCCCCCATGGAAATCTACTGGACTTCCTTCGGAAAAGCAGAGTTCTGGAGACAGACCCAGCATTTGCTATTGCCAACAGTACTGCCTCTACACTTTCCTCTCAGCAACTTCTCCATTTTGCAGCAGACGTCGCTAGAGGAATGGACTACTTGAGCCAGAAACAGGTCAGTCTTAAACTCTCTACCCACTGAAGGCACAGCAATTAATTTTTCAGGGACTGTGACTTTTAGTAAAATCAAAGTAATATTTTAGTTTGAGCTTCTATAGCACCCACTGGATTAGTTTTATCATCACTATCAAACACTAGGTCATGGGGAATCAAGGAAGAGACATTAAAACTTAGAAACAACATGGTAACTAACTGCTTTCATCTTCAGATAAAGTTTAAAATGTTTTTGGTATTGACATACCAAAGCAGTTTTGGTTTTTGTTCTTATTCTGACTGTTTATAATTTTCAGTATAGCACTAAAATAATACATATAAAGCTTACAGATACTGTGGTGATTCCCTTTTTTTTTTTTTTTTTAAGTTTATTCATCGAGATTTGGCAGCAAGAAACATCTTGGTTGGAGAAAATTATGTTGCAAAAATAGCTGACTTTGGCTTATCAAGAGGTCAAGAAGTTTATGTTAAGAAGACCATGGTAAGGATTAAAACAAACTAATATAGTCTATTTTCCTCATTTTTTGTTTTCTTGTTTCTTACTATTGTTTTCATATGAAGAAAAATACAGACTTATTAGATACTACAAAAACTGATTATTTAAATATTCTATATTAACATGTATTTATATTAATATTCTGTTTATTAATATGTATACATTACTTGTAAATCAATTCTATACCATGGTCATAATATACGATATAATTGAAAATTACTTATATGAATCTGGATGGTGGTTAAATAACAATTTTGTGGCCAGTTATGAGATGCAATAAAAGTGTGCTATAAAAAAAACCCATATAATATGTATTTGACATACGAAGAGGATATATACGTGTGTGTAGATCTGCACAGGTATGAAAATAATATTTTCATCCCAGAATTTGTCCAGCTGAGACAAGCTGGTCCAAGTCTATTGAATGGGGCCAAAGTTAGTAAGATGATAAGCAGAGGTATGTCAGGATCTCTGGGCTGAAAAAATAGCTTTCCAGGGCAAATGCTTAGAAAGGTCTGAAAGAGGAAGATGTGTGATAAGCATCATGTAGTCATAGACCAGGAATAACACCAGGTAGTCAAAGGCACAGGTTTGGTCAGAAGTCCCTCAGGAATTATTTCCATTTCCTCTTTATGCTGGCTGGATAAATTTTCTGTTATCTTTCATGTGTACTGTACCTTGGGCAAGTAAATGCACAACTTAAGTTTGTTTAATTGATAAAGCTTGCTTTCATGAAGTCAGTTTTCATTAGGCTAACACACAGAACAAGTGTTGGGGTATAAATTGCATTATTGCTATTCCAACCACCAACAAATAAACTTTCATGAAATAATTTTCAGGGACGGCTTCCAGTGCGATGGATGGCAATTGAATCTTTGAATTACAGTGTTTACACCACAAACAGTGATGTGTAAGTATGTGTTTAAATGGTCTTTTTTTAAATAAAGAAATATTTTTCAATATCAAGGGAAGTCTTACAGCCAGGATGAGACATTCACTCTTGACTCAAAACACCCAGTAGCTGTGTCAGCATAAGTGAGCAGCAGAAGCAAAAATAAAACCCACAACAAAAAGTTACTTTCATTTCATCATCAGTGTCTGAATAAGTGCTATTTTCACAAGCTAATTGGATTTGAACCACTGCTGTAGTTATAGTTCTCATTTGAAATCAGAAAGCTGATGGATACTAGGGAAATCTAGAGAAACTCAGTACCTTAGTCAGGAAATTTAAAGAGATATTTGGCAAACCAAATCTGTAATAGCAGCATTTACTGAGAGCTCACCGTCTAGGAAAGGTCTCTTGTTGGTGGACTGACAGTCAATTGATTTTGCTAAAGATCTCAGTCCTGCTTTCTGATTCTACAAACACTGTCACGGAATCACGGAATGGTCAGGGTTGGAAGGGACCTCTGGAGATCATATAGTCCAGGGGTCCTCAAACTACAGCCTGCAGGCTGGATACAGCCCCCCAGAGTCCTCAGTCTGCCCCCAGTATTTACAGAACCCCCCACCAGGGGCTGGGGGAAACCAAGCAGCTGCAGATGACTACCTGCCATTGCACCCACACCAACCCCCTGGTTAAACAGTTTGAGGACCCCTGATATAGTCCAACCCCCTGCTAAAGCAGGTTCACCTGCAGCAGGTTGCACAGAATTGAATCCAGGTGGGTTTTGAATGTCTCCAGAGAAGGAGACTCCACAGCCTGTCTGGGCAGCCTGTCCCAGCTCTCTCTCACCCTCAAGGTAAAGAAGTTCTTCCTCATACTCAGCTGGAACTCCCTGTGCTGCAGTTTGTGCCTGTTGCCCCTTGTCCTGTCACTGGGCACCACTAAGAACAATCTGGCCCCATCCTCTTGACACTTGCCCTTGAGATATTTGTATGTATGGATAAGATCCCCTCTCAGCCTTCCCTTCTCCTGGGGAAACAGGCCCAGCTCTCTCAGCCTGTCCTCACAAGGGAGATGTTCCGGTCCCCTCATCATCTTTGCAGCCCTCCACTGAACCCTCTCCACCAGTTCCCTGTCCCTCCTGAACTGGGTAGCCCAGCACTGGGCACAGCACTCCAGATGGGGCCTCACCAGGGCAGAGCAGAGGGGAGGATCACCTCCCTCCACCTGCTGGCCATGCTCCTCCCAATGTCCCCCGGGATCCCACTGGCTCTATTGGCCACCAGGGCACACTGCTGGCCCATGGGCACCTCGCTGTCCACCTGCACTCCCAGGTTCTTCTCCACAGAGCTGCCTTCCAGCAGGTCACATCCCAGCCTCTGCTGGTGCATGGGGTTGTTCCTCTCAAGTTGCAGGACCCTCCACTTGCCTTTGTTGAACCTGTTCATCAGGTTCCTCCCCATCCAACTCCCCAGCCTGTCCAGGTCTCGCTGGATGGCAGCGCAGCCTTCTGGTCGGTCAGCCACTCCTCCCAGTTTTGTATCATCAGCAACTTGCTGGGGGTGCGCTCTGCCCCTTCATCCAGGTCATGCATGAATAAGTTGAACAAGACTGGACCCAGCACTGACCCCTGGGGAACACTGCGAGCTACTGGCCTCCAGCCAGACTCTGTGCCATGGATCACAACCCTCTGAGCTCTGCCATTCAGCCAGTTCTCAATGCTCCTCACTGTCCCCTCATCTAACCCACACTGCCTGAGCTTGCCTATGAGGATGTTGCGGGAGACAGTATCAACAGGTTTTCTGAAGTCAAGGTAGACAACATCCACTGCTCTCCCCTTATCTACCCAGCCAGTCATTCTCATAGAAGGTTATCAGGTTGGCCAGGCATGACTTCCCCTTGGTGAATCCATGTGACTGTTCCTGATAACCTTCTTTTCCTTCCCATACTTGAAGATGACATCTAGGATGAACTGTTCCATCACCTTTCCAGGGATGGAGGTGGAGCTGACTGACCTGTAGCTTCCTGGGTCCTCATTCTTGCCATTTTTGATGACTGGAGTGACATCAGCTTTCCTCCAGTCCTTAGGCACTTCTCCTATCCTATCTGATGTTCCAAAGATGATGGTGAGTGGCTTGGCAATAACATCTGCCAGCTCCTTCAGCACTTGGGGGTGAATCTCACCGGAGCCAGTGGATTTGTGGCTGTCAGGTTTGCCTAAATGACACCATTATCCTCCTCAACCAAGGGAGGATCTTCCCAAGGAATCTTCCTTTTCCTAGACCTTCTCTCATGCCTTCAGGGTCTGGGATTTCTGAAAGATGATTTTGGCAATAAAGACTGAAGCAAAGAAGGCACTCAGTAACTCCACCTTCTCTGTGTCCTTTGTCACCAGGGCACTAACCTCATTCAACCTCCCTAGTCATGCTTTTGCTACTGAAGTACTTGCAGAAGCTCTTCTTGTTGCCCTTGACATCCATCACCAAATTTAGTTCCAAATGGCCCTTAGCCTTCCTCATTGCAACCCCTGCATATTCTGACAGCGTTCCCGTATTCCTCTCCAGTGGCCTGACCCTTTTTACACATTCTGTAAACTTCCTTCTTCTGTTTGAGTTTTGCCAGAATCTCTTTGCTCCTCCATGCAGGCCTCCTTCCCCCTTTGCTTGACTTCTTACTCATGGGGATGCACTGATCTTGAAACTGGAGGAAGTGATGCTTGAATATCAGCCATCTCTCTCGGACACCCCTCTATCTTCTAGGGCCCTAACCCATGGAATTCCTCCAAGGAAGTCCTTGAAGAGCCAAAGTTAGCTTTCCTGAAGCCCAGGGCTGCAGACCTATTTAGTGTCCTACTACCTCTGTACAGGATCCTGAACTCCACCACCCTGTGGTCACTGCAGCCAGGGCTGCCCTCAGCCTTCACGTACCCAGCCAGCCTTTCTTTGTTTGTGAGTACAAGGTCCAGCAGCGCACCTCGCCTCATTGGCTCTTCCACTACCTGCAGCAAAAACTTATCATCAGCACTCTGCAGGAATCTCCTGGACTGTGTGAGCCCAGCTGTGCTGTCTTTTCAGCAGGTATTGGCGTGGCTGAAGGCCCCCATGAGAGCCAGGGCCTGTGGCGGTGAGGGTACCTCCAGCTGTCTGTAGGAGGCCTCATCGATTCCCTCTTCTGATCAGGTGGCCTGTAGTGAGGACCCCCAACAGCGTCACCCATGTTGGCCTGCCCCTGAATCCCTACCCATAAGCTCTCAGCGGGCTCTGCACCCACCCCTAGGCAGAGCTCCATACATTCCTCCTACACACAGAGCTACTCCACCACCTCGCCTTGCTGGCCTGGCTTTGCTGGAAAGCACACAGCCATCCATGCCAGCATTCCAGTCACACGAGCTACCCCACCGTGTCCCTGTAACTGCAGTGAGATCGTGGCCCTGTGACCGCACACAGATCTCTGATCCTTCCTGTTTATCCCCACGCTGCCGGCCTTGGGGTACCGGCATTTCAGAGAGCTGGTCAAGCACACGGGTTTCCCAGGAGGGGTGCAAGAGGGTCCACCACAGCCATGCACACCCTTGAGGTGGTTGGTCTTCTGGTTCTCATCTTGGGAGGCAGCTAAGGAACATGTATCACTGCTGTAGTTGGCCTGTATTATCCCCCTTTTGGATGTGATAGTGTGAGCGTGGATACTTTGGACCTTTCCCTGCATTATCCTTCAGTTTAAAGCTCGCTCCACCAAGCTGGCCAGCCTGCTGCCAAAGATTCCCTTGCCTCTTCTAGGCAGCAGGATCCCATCCCTCACTAACAGGCTATAGTTAAAGAATGTCTCATTGCCACAGAAGCCAAAACCCTCATGACGACACCTGTTGCAAAGCCAGAAGCCGAAGTTCTTATCATTATGCAAATCTAATAAAAAAGATAGAAAAGAATGACTCACACTAAGGGTCCGTATTCTTCGAATACTAGCAAAAAATATAATTGAAATTAAAATATGAAATCTTGTTGCATTTTTGTTGCACTCCACAATATCCCTCTGTTGCAGATGGTCATACGGTGTCCTGTTATGGGAAATTGTTAGTTTAGGTAAGTACCTGGATTTTTTACTGCACAACTAAACCAATCTGAGCCAAGCCAGCTCATTCACTCAGTCTGTTAAAAAATTATTGCTTTGCAGCATATTTCAATTGTTTCTGTTTCATTCTATTGAATTTTATTTAGCTTCAGTATGCTTGGAAATGCAGTCATCACATTTTCAGGTACAATCCTAAATGAGAAAATCATAATGACCATGTTTCTATTGCAATATAAAACCTAAGCCATATCTAAATATAAAATCCATCATATCACATGATTTATAGCCTAAGCCAATATGTTATGTTTGGTGGCTTTTCCTTAGCCTTCCTAGGTTTTAAATGAAGACTTACATTTTAATGCCGTTTTTTTTTTTTTTTTTTTTTTTTGGTGGCACGGAGTGGTGGTGGGAGGTTAACAACTCCTACTCCAACTATTATCAAAGAAAATTTTTGAACAGTAATCTTCAAACAAAATTTAGATTTCATTTCTGCATACACTACTATTCATCATTTATATGATACAGCCTCACACCATTCATAGCCTTTGTGATTTGCCTCAGTGTGCCCACAGTCTGCTGGCGAAGACGCATACTGACGGAGATGTACATTGCATACCGGACTAATTGTGAACTCTTGCTTTCTAAATTGTTCCCATCTTTCCTTACTAAATGGGTTTGCACTAGATATGGATGGGAACTAACAGATTGCAGCATGGAAAATCAAGAGTCTAAGCAACCAAATATTTGCAAAAAGGGGCAAAGTCAGCTGGACAGTAATACTGGATCTTACCAATGCCATGCTAACAAAGGAATGACCTGCCTATTGCTGTCAAAGGCATTGCAAAAGCAGTTTAAGTACAATCAGATGCAGGCCCTCAGAGCTGTAGAGAAATGTAGGCCAGCCTCACAGATGGTAAAAGTTTATGCTTGGTTTTATTTTTCTCTTCAATACTGTGCACTAAACAGTGTGGAAACATTAACAACAAAAACGTAGCTGCAAAAGATTCCCTAAAGTTAGACTAATTTACCTGTTATTAAGTCAGTAATTTTTTTTTTTCATTTCTGCTATGAAATTAAACTTTGTTTTATTAAAAACGCCTTGTATTGATGACAATGGTTAAACACTGCTTTAGGTGGAACACCATATTGTGGAATGACATGTGCAGAACTCTATGAAAAACTGCCTCAAGGGTACAGACTGGAAAAGCCTCTCAACTGTGATGACGAAGTGTAAGTAAATGCCTCGGCCAAAAAAACTGAAACAGCGTAACACAACATCTGCTATTGGAAATATATGATGTCTACAAGAGACAAATAAAATAAACAGTTTTTCAGGAAAACATAAAAATTACATTTTAAAAAGCCCCAACATTTTAAAAAGGGTGCACAAGTGGAAATAATTACTTCAGTCCTTTTGTACCTAGCATGCACTGTTATTTGCCATGAACTCTTTCCCAGGCGCTTTGCCTCTGCCAGATACCCTGTTCTTTACACAACATGGCTGAGCTTTAGCTGAAAGAGACCTTTTCAATTATTCCAGAGAAAAACAAAATTCTTTTCAGGCAGCGACCAGCTGTGGAAAATATAACTCCAGCTATGCATAAATCCCTTTTCCTTTGAAAAATATATGTACACAATCTTCCAATAAACATGAATTTGTAGCTTTAACCTATGTATCTAAACTGTCAAATGTTGGTGTTCGACTTTTAAAGGTATGACTTAATGAGACAGTGCTGGAGAGAGAAACCATATGAAAGACCATCATTTGCTCAGATATTGGTGTCACTGAACAGGATGTTAGAAGAAAGGAAGGTAAGAAAGGATCCCTAGAAAAGATTTAGGCCATGAATAACATCAATATCACTTAGGACTCCTGAAGTAATACACCTTGCATCACACTCTTTCTGTTTATTTCCTTTCCAGACCTATGTGAATACTACCTTATATGAGAAGTTTACTTATGCAGGCATTGATTGCTCCGCTGAAGAAGCTGCTTAAGACAGGAGAAATCTTCATTCATCAATTATGTATTGAAAAAACACAGAGCTCTGTCTGCTGGAGCCCAAAATATCATGTGCTGTGTAGAACTGTGTATAGCTTTAACTGTATATAATACAGTAATACTGTCTTACTACAGATATGTATGTGTACATCACCCTGTAACCTCTGCCTCCACAGGCTGTAGAAGTGTATATACTGTGCAGAGTAGGAATAGACTGAAGTCATGACATCTGCTGTTTCATATGTAGGGCTTTCTTTTTTTCTTAGTCATGTAGATATGGTGTATACATACATATTGTAATGCATTAGGTTTTGCCATCTTAAATATTTTTGATACTTTCCAAGAGCTACTTATAGCAAAGTGGGGATCTTATAGCAGTATTTCCAAGAGCTACTGATAGCAAAGTGGGGATATTATAGCAGTATTTCATAGACATTTCATTGTGCTTCAAACAAAAATGCTGAGCTCAATGCAACAGTTGGAGTTGCAAGCAGATGTCAATCCAGTATGTTTACCAAGGATAATTAAGATTCTTATTTGAATATTAAAGTGAGCTAGTCAAAACAAGCTGGTCAAAAATTCTATTTCTCTTTCATTATCCACTTTAAAAATCAGTGTTTGCCTGTATGCAAAATAAGAATATATTTTGAAGTGTTTAGTGCTATCAAAGGCTGCCATACAGCAATTAGCATGAAGCATAGGGTTGAGGAATATACTACATATTGTAAAACACATTTTTACAATTAACTGGATATACATGAGGCTTATTTGATTTGTATTTCTATTAATAATTTCACTGCATAATTATAAATTACTGCCTATAATATACAATCAGGGTTTACTTACTTTTGCTTATTTTATCACTTATGAGTCTGTAGTGTGGTATGGCTTTTTAAAAATGCTGTACTGAAATGCTTCAAAACAATGATATTTGGCCTGCCAGAAAGATCTTCTAGTCCTTAGATAGTCAAACAGGGGCAGATTGACCTGAGCATTGGGTATCTTCAACCATATGGGATCCTGTGGATTTACCCTATTCAGACTTCACATACCAGCTAACCTCGTGCTTCACACATACGTTCCCTGTCATCCTTCCACAATTCACTAGCTCATAATTGACCATCAGACCACAGTGACTTTCTAGCTGGGTGGATCACGTCACCCCACAAGACCTGCAGGAAGATGCTAGACAAAGAAAGAGGAAAAGGTTTCCCCTTCTGACACTTAGTTTGCAGGTGTGTATAGGGTTGGTTACAAGGTAAGGATAGCACAGCAGAGTATAGAGTAACATTACTGACAGCACCAGGCTGACTTAAATAGGAGAAGCACCAAGTCTTACTAAAAGGCAGTAAGTCAACAAGCAGAAATTTGTGCATTCATGCTTTCTCCTTGCTGTATATTTTAAGCTTCAGAAGCAGACACAGTGAAATTTTCCCATTAGATTTTCCTTTAGGTATCACTAGCAGGAATTGTCACTGCATTTTATGCATTTGCTGGTGTGCGTTCAAGATCAGAAAACATAAAATTCTAAGCTTCTGTGAACCCAGATATAACAATATTATTCAGTGGTGGTGTACGGTTCCATAGTTAGAAGTACAGAACAGCAAAGTAGGAAGTTGAAATGTCAGAAACTTTACCATACTCTGTTGGTACACACATCTCCTCCTTCTCTGAATATAATATTTTATTTAATACAGCTGTCATTTAACTATCAAGTACATTTCATTCTTTTTTGCCATACATGTTAATCTGCCAAAATGTAACATTCTTTTCCTTTTTGAAATTTATTAGAACACAGTAAAGGCAAGTAGTCACATCTTTAAAACAGTTACAAAAAACAGTTAAAACCCAGCTAAAACCAGGCTTCAAACAGTTCATTTTCTGAGAGCAAATAAGTCACTTTCTAAGCTGTGTCCAGTCAAAATTGAGCTTGCACTGAAGAAGTTTAGCGGTGTTGCCTGTACACGCTGAAGAGGTGTTGTATTCTTCAGATGATCCTGTTACTCCAGAGAGTCTAAAGACAGATTTAGAAGAAGTTCATGGTCAGAGACACTAAGAAATATCTAGAAGAACTAGGTTTATAGTGGTCATTCTCCCAGAAACTGAAGTTAAAACTATCCAGCTTTGAAATCACACAATGCTGAAGTCAACATAAGGCATTTTTTAATTCTCTTTCTTTTCACCTAGGTAGTGTAAGATAAATTAAACTAAGTGACAATAACTCAGCTCTACCACAAGTGACTCAGCCTGGGTTTTAAGCATTGACCAAAGACAGAGCTCTGAGCAAACAGATATTGCTGTTGAAGAAGTAGGGAGACATCTTGTTGGCTCTCCTCCAACTTTTTTTACAGTAAGTTTTAAAACCTGTGTTTCTTAGAGCAGTTGCAGGACTTCAAAGAACTAATAGGAATCAAAAACGTGTCTTCCAGGTCTCAATGACAAAAGCCAATACAAAGACCAAATACACGTGATCTGCACTAAATACAGCCAAATCCTGTTAAGCTGTACAGGCTGATGGCCTCAATACACGGCTTATGACTGTACTGTTTTTCTGTGGAACAGAATTTATAGATGAAATTTGCATTTGCTTCTATTTATTCCCCTTTAGGGAATTTAGCAAATTCTGGGAGGTTTACCTTAATTAACTTGTTGTTTTAAGGAAGGGGGGGAAAGTCCTCAAATGTGGAAAAAAACCAAACTGAGGTGGGCAAGAAGAAAAAACTTTCTAACTGGACCTTTAAGAACAAAAGCTTTATTCCTGATTGAGAGTCTTTGATTTATATTGCTACAAATAGACATCTAAAGAGGTACGTTTCTTCTTATATAGTTATCTGCCAATTTATTAATTCTAATCCTGAAGTATTATAAACTAATTTACACACCTTATATCATAGTCCACAGCTTTACCATCTGGGTTAACAAACATATCACAGGAAACCTGTAGCTTAGCATCAACCACTGTCACTCTGTTAGTTTCAAGCTGTGGGTTGTGCAACACTGAAGAAAAAAAGTAAATTTAAAGAGCATTTACACAGCAATGATGTTTCCTTACATTATGTAAGTACAGAAAGCAGGACTGGATACCAGGTCAACAGATCCAAACAATTTTGCTCACTGCATATTCAACGCTAAAGGTCTAGCGTGCCACTAGAGTGACTAGTCAAACTGAAGGTCTGGTCATGTGGGGTGACTAGTCACAGCTTTGCAGACCCCTCAGGGACACGAGTTCCAAACTACTACAGGTAGGAAGCTGCTTCATAAACAGCAGTATAGTTTCCTATTAACTGAACCAAACTTTTTATGTTGCTTATACTGTCTTGCAGTCCAGAGTATATGCACCATAGGATCCATCAAAAGGCAGTTATTTAATTAATGCCTTCATGAAGCCTTTCAGTTTCTCCATTCTCCCATCTTGAACATGAAGCTGCAAAGTTTCTGTTACTATTTCAATGCAAGTTTGCCGGATATATTTTACCTAAATTTCCAGACAGTTTCTCTAACAGACTCAGGAACATATAACTAATACTCCATGTTGATATTTGCCACATAATTTACCAGACATTAGTAAGTAAACCTAAGAGGTTTATACCAAGCCATTTGCAGAAAGCTATGACCCTACATTAAGCCAAAAGGACTCAGAAAGCACAACTGAGATACTGCATTATGTAAAACTTCTGAGAACGTCACTCCTACATTTGCAATCTGACATCCAGCAGACCCAACTATTCTCTCACAACAGCTGCAGTGTTTTTCCATGCTACCAGGAACTGTCAAAAAGAGAAGCTGAAAACTGAGCAGTTTTTGCAGCAACTAGCAATGGCAAAATCAAATCAGTACCCTCATTCCTTCTCTCAATTTTATTTTTCCATTTTATTTTGGGACTTTAGTATGGAAAGAAGCAGATCCCACCTACAGGTCCCACCTATGCAAAGATGACAAACTGTACATCATTCCTTCCTAAGACAAGGTTTTAATTTAAAAAAAATAAAACAGTGAATGGGAGACAGAAAGTTGTAGTATACTCTAGAATGTTCTCCCTGAGGGAAATATTTAATGTAACTTCTGAGTATTTAAGGTGTCTCTCAGAAAAGAATAAGGTTCACTTGGAAGTCAGTGCAAGGTCACAAAATGAACATTTTTCTACAGTCTTCCCATATGATTTTATTGACATCAGCTTTGCTCAACTTATGGCTTATTCAGAGAAAACAGGCTTTACTAACCAGCCGCATTCCCAAAAGAACAGCTGACTGTATCTCAGCTGAACCTTGTGCAAAAAAAGTTTTGTACTCTGATCTTGTTCACTTTTGATGTGATTTAACAGATTCCACAAGATTGAATGCCAAGATTACCCACCTTTTTGTTCCAATACTCTACCAGAATGATAGTCGCATTCCTCATTACCTCTGTGTTCATTACCTGAAGCAGCAACAGTGTATACTTCACCACACCTAAGCCAGACTCTTTTGAAAGCTAAAAAACCAATAAACAGAGCATCATTCCTAGCTGACTTGCTATAAAGCTAAAAAATGCTGAATTGAAGTATAAAAAGTTACATAAACAGTACTTGTGAGAGCGGAGTATCAATACATAAGCAGCCTCCCAAGATTAGCGATGTATTAAAAAAAAAGGTTCTTCTATAGCACAATAAGAAAGTTAAGTTTACCTTCAGCTTTTCATTTCAACAAACATTTTCATAGAATCCTAGAATTGTTTAGGTTGGAAAAGACTTTTAAATCACCAAGTCCAGCTGTTAACCATGTCCTTAAGTGCCACACTTACATGTCTTAAACAGCTCCAGGGATGGTGACTCAACCCCTTCCCTGGGCAGCCTGTTCCAGTGCTTGATTACCCTTTAAGTGAAGAAATTTTCCTAATATCCAACCTAAACTTCCCCTGGTGCAACTTGAGGCTACTTCCTCTTGTGCTGTCGCTTGTTACTTGGGAGAAAAGACAGACCCCCAACTGCCTACAGCCTCCTTTTGGGGAGTTGCAGAGAGCAAGAAGGTTCCTCTCATGGCTGAAATAAGCCCATTTATAAGCTAAAGTGGACAACTGACATCTCCTTTCCCCCTTTTTTACTGCTTTCCTCCTTTGACTTTATGGATCCAGTGTCACTGGAAAATCTGCTGTTACTAAATCACCCTGAAGTCAGGAAAACATATTTTTTAGCATTTCTTCTCAATTTTACATTTCCAGTTAATATTTTAAGCCAGTATTTTTAAATTAAAATATCATTTTATTTCATTATAAGTTTCTACAAAGAGTAGCTATAGAGGTTTTCCTTGGTTGAATAAAAAAAGTGGTCTTCTGCTCAAAGTTATGTGAGATATCAAGACTATTTTTTTAATTTCTTTTTTCTTAGAAAAGGTTCAGTCCTTCAGCAAGCACTAGCAATGCAGTCATGATTTAAGTCACACTCTCCATCTGGCATTTGTTTCAGGCAGTACTTCACTCAGAGCATAAACTAAGGACCCAATGAATTAGTCTGAAAAAAATGAGGTTATTTTTAGGAACTTATAGCCTTCATTAACAATGCAGTGTGGAAGTTTTGCTTATCACAATATGCTTATTTTTAAATCCAGCATAGAATTTTAAATCATCACATTCAAAAATCCATCAGTAAGTTAAGTTAACCATAGCACTGTCGCACCCAAATAGATCCAGTTACAAAGATGCATAGAGTGTATCAAACAAGAAATGATAAGTCTATACCACATTTTTTCCCCAGGGAAGATCCTTTAAGAGCAGCATTTAAATGTGTGCTACTACCAAGAGAAAGGTAATTTTGCACAAAGGAAACAAAGGCTGTGTGTGTAGTTATCACAGCCTAGTCTCACCGTTATTGGGGCATGCATTATACCATTTAGGAAGCAAGAAGGTACATACTGGAGATAGGAAGCGTGAAGTAATCCAGATGTAATACTACAGAAAAATATTAATAATCAAACTGACAGAAGCCATACTATTTGACATTCTTAATTAGAAAGCAAAACTCAGATCATGTAATTTGTCTGACTCCAGGGAGCTTCAGTGAACTCTGCTTTCTCAAAAACAACCAAAAAACCCAAAACAAACAAAAAAACCCCACCAAAATCCCAACAAACAAAAAACTAGCAAAACCAACCCAAAACCAAAAAGGCAAGGATAGAGTAAATTTTCTGAGAAGAGAACCTTGTGATATTTGGCCATTCAATACTGCAAAGCAAAGCTGGCGTTAACAAACCAAAGTATGCCTCTGTTAACCTTTTGACAAGTTCCTTGACAGCCCTTTGACTTGTAAGGGTACCTTTCTTGATGCCAAATAAAGCCTGTCATCACATATCCTCTGCCAGTACACGTGGTAGGAAGTTTTAAGGGAAAATAACCAATGCACAAGCATGTGTTGACTGAAAAACTAGTACTTAATTCTCCTATCAAAACTGCTTTGATTAACAATTTATATGTTCAATTGTGTAGTGGCTGCTAGAATAATCAAGGAAAACGAAAGTACAGTATGAGTAACAACTTGAGTAAAGCATGACAGAAACAAAATAATTTTTTAAAAAAAGTTATCCTGGTGTATCACATTACCAAAATACTATTTGAAATTAATTGCTATTAAAAAATACTTCTGTTCACAATCATATATCCAAGTTCTGTTGCAGTAACTCTGCAGCACCTTGCATGGCAAAGGGTAGTCCTTTTGAATGAACCAACAGAAAGTCGACAAAGGATTGTTGTTGCAACATTTCCCTTCAGCATTATGTGCTGTTGACCACTGCTGGTTTCAATGGCCTGAACTTCAAGCACATTTAGAGGCTGAAACACACAGAAGATACAGACTGAATCTAAACTCTAATAGTAAGATTTATTATTAAATTATATTAATCTGAAACATGGGTATTTCACAGCTTCTTTGTTAAACTAGGGTAAAAGTAAACTAATGCACTGAAGCAAACCTGGAATATCAGGAAACACATTAAGTCTTCACTCCTTCCAATAGAGTTTATGCAAAGTGTTCTCTGGTATTTTTGAGATCATACATCAGTTTGAAGACACTAGAATAAAGCAGCTACACGAGTCAAGTGAAAAGCTGTTTTCAGATTGTAGTGACTATGATTTTGAAACACCTATTTGCCTGCCTTCCCTGTTCCCTTTCCCCTTCCCCACAAAAAATCATGGTAGCAAGAAGAAAAATCAAGGAAATCCACCATTCTAACTTCATCTGTCAATGCAATCAGTAAGTATCTTGAAGTATTGCTTTGCATTTTTAAAGGCAGGAAAGCTACAGATCTTAGAAATAAAATTTTTTCATGAGGTTCTGGAGCCATCCTTGCAGTCATCCTGCTTAACTTTCCTTGTATCAGTATCTATTATACAGGAGGACACATTTGTACAGCATGAAATACACTAATTCATTTTACTGCTATTTAGAAAGAATGCATACAGTGGCATAATAACTCAATTTTATGTGAAGATGTTTTATAGCATCTGTAATGAAAACACATGAATGAAACTAGGAAGCAGTGTTTTATTAACTGCTTGGTAGGTTAATTTGTAAGCATACCTCCAAAGTGATAGTAGAACAACTGGAAGCGAAACACTGTTTAACTAGTATCAAATGCTGTAAATAACTTCTACTCCAGGATCTTTCACATATAAAGGAGAATTTAAAGGGAGAAGAGCACACAATTATCAAATCACAAGATTTAACAAATTGTTTTAGAGGGTCTGAATGTTTCAGACTAGAAACTTAACAGTTGATACAGTACTAAAAGGAAACTCACCATATTTTTTAATTATTATTTTAATTTTTATTTTGATTCTTTCAACTTGTTTATCAAAAGACTTTCCACAAAACAAATGTTTTTCACAGTTTTGGTCAAAACTGTACATGTTCAAATAACTTGGCACCAAGTACTTTTCCCCTTTCCACTACAGCTACCAAGACTTCACATATAACCTTGTATACGTGCACAAGCTAAGTGCTCACCATTAGTCAACTCACAGCTAACATTCACAACAAAACAGACACATTCAAGCGATGTCTATCTGAAGCAAAAAGAAACTTTGTTTGTCAAAGCTACAGATCAAGCTGTCATAACCCTTGGTCCAATGCTTTGAAATTGGGTAGCTGACAATGCAGACATAGTTGATTTCTGTTAAGGAGTTGTAGCAATAAAAGCTTGTACCTTTTTAACGGCAGTTGCAAACTCCATTGCCTCCCAGTGTGCCTGATGAACTTTTGCATTATGACCCTGCCGTCAAGGTATGCTGTGAAAGGCACCATTTCATTTTTGTTATGTACCTGATACACACATAGGAAAAAACAGAGTTAACATTCAAGCAGTTTCAAATCACAGAGAGATGGTGATGGAGTTAACACCCTGCTTCTTAGAACTGAATTTTGCTATGGCATTCAGAGCTCAGCATGCTGTCCCTGGAAGGAAAACATGAAGCTGAAGGAGCTCAGGAGTGGTGGAGGGGGCTTAAAGAATTGTGCCTACTATTAACATTGACACCTAAAGCACTGTAAAAGCAGAGAAAGCAACAGCCGCTTTGGGTTTCCAAGCACTGTATCTGTCGTCTCTCAGTACAAGCCTGCAGTCCAAACTGACTTTTCAATACTCATTGACCTCAGCTGCCCTGGGCAGCAGCTTACTTCTGCATCAAAACCTACTCTTAAGTACTAAAATATTTGCTACAACTTTTAACAGAAGAGTTGATGAGACATTTGTTCTAATTAATTTCAAAATATTTTGAAAGTTAGACTAAAAGATTCAGCCAGCCTGAAGTTCAACATAAGTCTCCAGATATTAAGTAAAGCTATGCTGATTTTCACTTTATTACAAAGATTATAGCTCATATCCAATTTTGCAGTTTATGCAATTCTTTTCTTCTGTCCAGGAACTTTTGCTTTGGATTCTAATAAACTGAGAACTACGTTTCCTCCATGAAGCTATTAAAAACAAGAACAAACTATTTAGACCAACTCTTATAAAGCTATAGACTTCAGTAATATTGTTGTGATCCATTCACTCCAATGTTTCAGGATATTCTGTCAAAAAAAATCACCAGAAAAATTACAATTCCATCAGTATTAAACTGTTGTTTTACATTCACAACAATGAAGCCACAGTGCTTTGAAGCTGAGGCAGTGGTACTCAAAGTTCCTACCTTTTTTTGTAAGAAGAACAGGAGACTACTGAAATACATTACTGCCTTTAAAACTTAATGCAGTAAAAGTAAAAAAGGCTACCCCAAGGCACAGAGACATTCAAAGAAATTGTCTGCTTCAGGTACCACACAGATCACCTGTTGTCAAACTAGACCAAAGAATTGTAAATGTTCCTTTATGACTGTCTACTGGTGTTGAAGGATCAAATATGTAACCTTTTACTTACATTTTGGAAAGAGTATTTTAACTCAACTGTATATCACATCCCACCCTACAGGCTCAGAAAAAAGATCCCTAGCACTGAAAAGGAAGCAAATACCTGCTTATCACTGTCCTTTTGTGCTCCTCTTTCAAACTCACCAAAAATTCTCCAACCCTTCTGTAATGGAGCATCTGATTTGGTCAGCTCTGTGCCCCCACTGCGTTTCACTTCCTCAGCAGATGAACTCATCAGAGTTATTTCACTTTCGCGTTTAAGTAAGAAGTTGGACATGGTTACGCATCTTCTGGGTAATCATTGCCTCCATTGTCTTATATGCTCTGGCTTTCCTCTGCATTTATTAATTCTTCTGTGTAAGATCCTTCGGTTGTAGTTTCATCTTTTGACAAGTGAGCAGTACACAAAACAGGCTGTGTTACTCTTCCATTGCTCACAGTCTTCATTAGTAGTGTACTCCTGAACAGATGCTTCCACCAATATATGGGTTTCTGCATTACCTTCCTTCAGAATTCCCTTCTGCATGTCTGCCGTAATAGAAGCAGCTAAAGATATGTTTCTCCTTACTATAGACAAGGGCATCTTTTTCCTCCAAAACTTTCAATGTATTGGTGTTTGCATCAGCCAAATAAATCTCATTTGCTTCTGGAGAAACATTGCCTAGTTTTTCAGACTTTTTTCAAACCTTTGCTGTTCTGCAAAGTGATCATTTTCTCTGATTTTTCTTCTGTACACCCAAGAATGGCTGCTATAGCATTATCACATAATTCTTCTGCATATATTACAGCAGCCAGTTCTTCATCCCTGTTCTTGTTTGTACAGTCCCTACTTATTCTTGAAGTTTTGTTAACGCTTGTGACAGCACATCTGTGACAAGATCACATTCATCGTCAGATTCTTGAAGTTTTATTTCAGGTTTCATAAGGGAAGTTTCTTGACCTGTTTATGAATATGCATCTACTCCTAAATGGAGATATCTTTGCATTCCTGTCCTGATTTTCACATGGAAATACTTCTGTTGGCTTACACTGCTGCTTAGCATTTTCATCCTTAAGTGTTACAGAAGAGAGAAAGACTTGCATAACAGTTTTGTAGATTATTATCTTCAAGGACAGTTTCTGGAGAACTGTAATGAGCAATGTATCATTCTAATTAAAAGGCAACAGCCATTATTTGCAGGAAAATGAAACTACATGACATGTATGTGCCAAAAATGCACTACAATTGTTTTCTTAGGAGAAAGTATCTTACTTTAAGATCATTTTCAAGAGTTAAGGTGTTTATAATCCTTTCACAGGGATGACAGTACTGTGAGAGTTCCTTCCATTCCTTGATTTTGTTCTTGACTGAATCTACTACTATTTTAATTCCTTTGGGGGTTTTGTAAATCATCTGCATCTCTTCGAGGAAAGACAGATATTAATTAATTATTAAAAAAATAAGACATCCTATACTGCAATCTACAGATTTCAGCAGAGGAAAAAGAAATAATCTATTTCAGCATAGGAAGAAGAAATAATCTATTTTATTAATTATGTACAAGACTACAAGTCTTATTGTCCCAAATACCCAATAACATTTCAAGGCAGGCATATTTATAATTGTGCACAAACTTTAAGCAGCCTTGAAAGTCAAATTATCCAGCTGCATATTTAAGCCACTAACCACTGTCTTTTTAACTTTTATAGTCTGCAGACTGCTTACCAAAATTCAGCTTGACCCCTTTCTCAAGTGTGGGTGTCTTAATTACGTATCCGAATGTATTACCAGAATGAAAAGGTTATTCTGTCCTGCCATGAAATTTCAAATTACAAATTTAGTGAATCACAAGTGTTGTTGGTATAAGCACAGTTGTGCATATACCAGCATCTGAGAGAGCTTGTTAGTTACTGTCAATGAGATTCTATTTAGTTGTGGTTTCCATTTAAGTCTTAATATGAATGAATACTGTTGAGACTTGATGCTTGAGAAGTTGATGGTGTAACACTACGAAATTTATGACAGGTGATGTTTCTGATTTTGTGCTTTCCCATTACTCTGTGTGTCTAGTGCTGTTTTCTCACCCCACAGGTTGCTTTCTGCAGTTCTGGAAACTGAAGAATCAGGAACCCCCTTCAGAGAGTCAAAGTAAGATGCAGAAGCTGGTCTGTGTTGTTCATGTGAGCATTTAAATGTGTGACAAGATTTCCTAAAACACAGAACAAAAATCATTATGTTATTCTAACCAGAGGAACCCAATAGAAACTTAACAAGTTCCATTGAAGACTGATAACAAATTGCTGAGCTTTCTGGTTTTTTTCCCAAGTTTGGAACTGACAAAGAGAAGCATCTCAACTTATAAGGAAATGTTTAGTACATACACCTAGGTAATAATACAACTTTCTGGTTGTGCAGGGGGAAAAGTAAGCAAATTGACTATATATGTGTACAGCCTTTCCAAGCTTTTATCACATTTTTGCATACTCTTTAATCCTATGTCTGGAGTAGCACCTTACTTTACTATCTAAATAATAAAGCACAGCACATGACTGGAAATCTTACTATTTTTCCATCCAGTGCTTAAAGAAAGCCATACAACAGCATATCATAAATACCAAGGAGCAGACAGGAGTCATACATGGCACAGCAAGCATTATGTTTACTTTAAAATCTTCTTGGCTTGTTTCTTGAGCTGTGTTTCTTTGAAGCAAATCAGCATTGCCTGACACTACAACAGTAAAGCACACCGCACCACTAGTATGCACTAGTAATGTCCTCGATAAATTGATGTATACAGCAATGGATTATATCTGTGTGATTTGCAAATAAAAATAAGCACTTCTTAATAAAAGGACTAGTTCTGTGAAACCCCAAATTCATTTAGTTGTCGATCAATTGGACAAAAGCAAATCTTCCAGTCTTTCTAGACATCATTTGTATCCGTCAGAAAGGGTAATTCTGATAGAAGTTTCATAGGCCCCAGGGACTGTGGAGATGCTACTACTGTGAGTTTATTAGAACCCATTTTTTCACATCTGAGGAGGTTGGGTGGTCTTAAGTATCTATGGAACCATTGATACTACATATTACTAATTTACTGTGTGCAAAACCCATCAAGACTGCTATACTGTATTCTTATTTGGTATTTTTTCGAAAAATGCATTGCTTGGATGGTATCTGGTGTCACTGAGATCAGGAACCTGATTATGTGCTCTTGTTGATGACAAAAATGTCTTTGAAGTGATTAAAGATTCCATTGCTTTTTTACATTTCATCTGTTATTAAATGCGTCACTAATTCTATTGTTTTAAGAGAAACAAGTGGCATAAAAACAATTTGCAAACAGCTGGCTGTTCTAGAACAATTTAAAATTATTTATGTGTGACTGCTACAACACACTTGATTGCAGCATTTTACTTCTTTTGCCTGTGTAAAGCAATGAAACTCAGAGCTGCCTTCAGTGAGCTAGTCACTCTGTCTTCTATTTTTTTTAATTTTTACTGCTTTTTACAGCTATCTGTGTATCCTGGTTTTGCTATAGTTTGTATAGATCTAAACCCTGCCCACTTTCTCCTAGATCTTCTGAACTTTTGTAAGTGTAATTTCTTCTAATATGCAGTACTGATCAGATCTTTTGTTTTTAGCAATGCATCATTTTAAAATAGTGACTAATTCTCAGTCATTTGGAACTTAGGATAGTTCCAAACCACATAAAAAGCTACTTCTATCTATAAAGGTGAAACTCCATTCGTGTACTTCTATTATTTTCAGACACATCCCCATAAACATTCATAAATTTGGCTCTTGAATCTGAAAACTGTAAGAAGTAGTAACAATCCAGTATTACACAAGGAAAACCTTATATTTAAGCAATAACTTTTTATTTCACCTTTTATGATCCTATATACAAATTCACAATAAACAGGTAAACCTTTTAGGAAAATTTCTTTCCTTACAGTTTGGTTTATAGGAAGGCGTTTTCTTATTAGCCTTTTGTTAGAAAATGAAATGAGATTGGTATATTTTTCTAGCTGTTCAGAAATAGAAGCAAGCTAATTTATTCACCAGAGGTACAGAAAGCATATACTTCTGTTTCATTCATGAATCAGTATGGATAGAAAACATACAATCTCAGAGGCCAAATTTTACACACAAATGCATGTCTCTCATTCAGATCAATAGAAACTTAACTTCATATATTTGTGAATATGTTTAACATTTTGCAGCAGTTATAAAGTAGTAATGAAATGTGCCTGGTGGTAGGAAACCAAGAAATACACAAACTAAACCATTCTTAAATGTTTTGGTATAGAAGCATGTTTTCAGATTCAAAGTACTTATTTGCATTACTATTTGTGCTTTAACTGATCTGTGGCTCATTAAATGCAGTCATTGTTATAGAGAAAGCAACCATTCTCTCCTTTGAAAATTTGGATTGCACTATTCTGTAACTGCCTAAAGTACAATTGAAATTAATGTTTTGAAGGCCACATATAACAGCTTCTTCCTCTATTTTTTTTTTTACTAATATCCCTTTTTTTTCCCCCCAGTCTACAACATGTTTATCAATGAATAATAAAAATTTTGAACGTTCTTAGTTCAAGGACTGAATAGTACAGCACAGTTCCTCTCTCTTCCATCTTCCTCTTCCTGGTACATTAGAGCAAGAAGCAGTTAACTAAAATCTTCTGCTTACAGGGGTATTTTATAATTCCAGTTTTTAATGTTATAATGCTCTGGTATTTCAAATCTATGTAATTCAAATGTTGCTGGAAAAAGAACCAAGCTGACTTTGTCCATGAGATGTTCTGCAGTCTGATCTTCCCTCTGCTCCACCACAGACAGGCTTTTCACTTCTGTGCTGTCTATAAGCATGCAGCTTTGCCAATGCATGATCAAAGAACAGGGCTCTGTTTCAAGGACATAACTAACAGGGTCCTAGATGCATTTATCCAATCCTGTTACTAGAAACTCACCACTGACTTAGCACGAATGTGTAAGCAATGCAGTCGGTTTAGGTGGAGATGGTGACTCCATAAAACAGTGTTATGAGCAGGGATTGCAAATATTAAGTTCACATTATATAAAAGGGAGAATTCCACTTCATGTAAAACACCTGATCCTGAAGTGACAGAATATCTATACTTTTTCAACTTGATTTCATTTCTAACTTCTTTAATCTTCTTACCAGGACTTTGTTCAACATTAGTGTTGTTTTCATCATCATCATCTTCTTCCTTTCCTCTTCCAAATAGTCTCCAGGTAGTGCTGCTTTGGAAAATTTAGAAAATGCTTAGTCAATAGCTTCTTAGTCAAATATATGTTGTTGGGGTTTAGTGTAACAGTATTTGCTGATGATTTGACAGCCTGCAAAATACATTTGCCTCAACAAGTGACTTAGAACAGTTTAATAAATTATAAAGCAATGCTGCTCACTTTTTTAAAAATGCTGTTACTGTTTAATTAAGATCTCCATAGTCATATGACACTGTATTTCTAAGTATGGCCTGTTTCCAACAGCTATGTGCATACACTGATGTTCAGGAACTATCTCCTGAGTCAGGCTCTCACTTCACTTCAATCTGCAGCCTTCATCGTACAGCATGCCAATCAGGGTATTTCTCAGTCAGGACAAAAAATTATATATGCTAAGAAAATATTCCAGTCTTGGGTCTGGAGTGTAAGATAACAGCTGCAATTGTCAGGAAACCAACAGTTCTTCTTTTACCTTGTGAAACAAAGTTGGTTTTCCTTTCCCTTGTGAACCAATGAATCTGAAAGGGAGGCAGCTGGAAAAACAGTTGTGAGTGTCCTAGCATTTCACAGTTCCAGATGACTGAACCCTGTCACCTATCTGCAGGATTGACTGTGCCTGAATGGTGAGAAAGCTCAGGAGCAAACCTTGTGCAATTCTCATTTCAGCTTGTTGTTTGGTTCACAGAGTTGTGAGCAGATGCTCTTCTCTCTGGCGTTACAAGCTCCAGTGGTTATGTTTTGTTTGGATGGGGTGTGGCTGTTGGAGATGCTGGACAAGCTCTATGCACTTTTGCCTCCTGTGTGCTTTTGCACCTGCACACAGGTAGAACAAGTGAAACTGTAGAATGTTTCTAAACCAACAGTGCTACTACATTGGAAGGGAAAGATCTTATTAAGTTCTCTCAGGAAAAGCTTCATGTAAAAGAAAAATAATGAAAAGAAGAAATACCTTCTGCTTTTTTTTTTCCTAAAAAAATGTAAGCTCCATAATAATTTTTACCAGAATAAAATTTTGATTAGAACATACCATCAAGCAAAATAAATTCTGTAGTAGTCCCGGCAGAAGCTGTAAGGGATAAAAAGAAAAGTAAAATTACTTTCGTAGTGGAAATGATGCTACTTCTCCAAAGATTATCCTGGTCTCTATGACTGCTCTACTTAGTCATGAGAAATGTGATACTCCTTCTAAGGTGGGGTACCGTGACATCTTTACCACGCTGACAGATGTCATAAGGCAGTTAGAGAAGAAGGTAAGCCTGCCCTGGAAAGATCCCACAAATCACACTGGAGCAAAGAGGACACTTACTTAAGATAATATAATTATTCTTTAGTCTTACAAATGGAGCTGCAGAGGGTCCTGTGGATGCAGAAGGATTGAATAGCTCCTCTCCAAGTAACCACACACTGTTAAACCGTGCTGTGGGTTGTTCAGGGGAGGAGGTGCAATTGGCACTGTAATTTGTAATAGATCCTAGCTCAAAAAAAAAATAAAAATACTTCTGCTGCAGGGAGTTTTATTGCACCACACCCTGCAACTCAAACTACAAGTGTAAGATTCAATAAAACTTTTAGTTCTCACCTTTTATTGTTGCTTGGCCGTAAGCTACAACTGTTTCAAACACGTTTCTGGTTACAAGGTCTTTGTGTAAACTTTAAGGACTTCATTGCTTCAAAATACAATGTTCTTTGTTTAAATAATGCAGAACATAGGCTTCTAGTATTATTTGGCATGCTTGATTTTAAATAAAAAACCTAGAAAAGGTATCCTACCCCTAATCTGTACCAATTTGTCAAACTACCCATGTAACTACCTCTGTGCCAGAGTCTAGATTACGTGAACATTCTAGCTATGTGAACTGAAAAATGGGCAACAAAAGAAAGATTCAAAGCACAAACTGCTAAGGTCTTACATAAGTAACTGGCATATTTCCCCTTGCTGACTACAGAAAGAAAAGTCAGGCATTTAAAAAGTAAGTGGAAAAATATGTGCTGAGAGGAAAGTGTTGCAGAAAAAAATACGAAGAAAAACTGAAGGCTGAGAACAATACAACTATACTAGGAGAACAGAGGTTCATAGTCTGAAAACAGTTATTTAATCAACACTCACATAAGCTTACTTACTGTTGACACTGTTACTCACACAAGCAAGATTTTTAAAGTTGATAGAATAAAGAAAAGATGAGAAGGAAGACACATACAGATCCAGTCTGTAGTTTTTGGTGCTTCAGTAAGAATGTCTTTTGGCTAAGTAAAATGAACTGTGACATTAAAGACATTGCCCTTCCTAGAGGCATTCTGTTTTGGTTGTAAGAGTTCCTACTTTTTCAAACTCGAATTACAACATGAGCACTTGAACCCTTTTTGTTGTAAAAGATGACATGTTGTCCTAGCCTCAGCTGAGATAGAGGTAATTGTCTTCCTAGTAGCTGGTGCAGTGCTGTGTTTTGGATTTGGTGTGAGAACAATGCTGACAGCACACTGATGGTTTTGGCTGTTGCTGGGTAATGTTTGTACTAAGTCAAGAACTTTTTACTTTCTCAGGCCCTGCCAGCGAGAGGGCTGGAGGGGCACGGGAAACTGGGAGGGGACACAGCCAGGGCAGGTGACCTGAGCTGGCCAAGAGGTGTTCCATACCATGGGACATCACGCTCAGTATATAAATGGGGTGGGGCTGGCTGGTTCCTGGGATCACTGCTGGGGGCCTGGCTGGGCATGGATCAGCGGGTGGTGAGCAGTTGGGTTGTGCATCACTTGAGGTTTATGTCTCCCTTCCCTTTTGATTTTATTCCTTTCCCTTCTTCCTTGTTGTCATTGTAATTGTTGTTATTATTATTATTTTAATTATTATTGTTTGTTTTATTTTATTTTATTTCAACTATTACATTGTTTTTATCTCAACCCTTGAATTTTACATTCCTTTCCGATTCTCCTTCCCATCCCTCCGGGTGAGGGGCAGTGAGCGAGCAGCTGTGTGGTGCTTGGTTATTGACCGGGGGTTAAACTGCGGCAGTCCTTTTTGGCACCCAATGTGGGGCATGAAGGGTTGCGATAACAACAGATGTGACTAGAGCGTGTTAAAACCGAATTGTTTTAACTATTCTTTGGATTGAATTAATACTCACTGGCCACAATGTTGTTACTCTCTTTGCTCTCTAGAGTCCCTACTCATGATGTAAGGACTGCGTTAAGTGCTTTACTTGCAGTGTGTGCTCCCAGTAGTGCTGTTTATGGTCCGTTGGACCTGGGTCGAAGTTACCGCTGTGGTGTTTGCGGTGCCGGTTTGCGGAACGACGGACCGCCCGGCCGCGGAACCGTTGCGGCCGCTGCGCGCCCTGCGCCGCCGACACTGTTCTTCGCGCGCCCTCTGCCGGGACTAGTGATAATTACACCGTGGGCTTTTTAATGAGCCTGTCACCCAGTCCCCTTCTCCTACACGTTCGCCGTCTCCTGCAGGCCAATTACAGAAGCGTTTAAGGCTTCTGAAAAATTAAGACTATCCTTGGTATGTTGGGACCAAAAAGTTAGTGACCCTGATTATATTGCTGGGAATGCGGAATCTGGCTTAAATCTTTTTGAGAATTAAGCTACTGGCTGTGGCTGTTCTAGGCCCCACAAAAAGCACGGCAGCTACTCAACCCCCAAAATTAGGCATGGCAGCTAATCTAACCCAACCCCCACCTGCCACTACAAGCACTGCAGCCACACAAACCCAATCCACAGCGAAAAGCACTGCATCGACCCAAACCCCAACTGCCACAAAAAGCATTGCAGCCACTCAAACCACTGAACAGCAAGCAGTGCAGCTACTCAGACCAAAGTGACAGGTGTTGTGGAGATGCCAAACTCCACAATAAGCACTGAAGCCACTCACACCCCAGCCACCACAAAAAGTGCTGCACCAACTCAAACACAACCCACCGTGGCAAACACTGCAGCCGCACGAACACCAGCAGCAGCTCAGACCCCAGCCACCTTGACAAGAAGTGCAGGCACTCAAACCCCAGCTGTGGTAACCGGCAGTGCAGCCACTGAAACCACGGCTGCCTCGACATATAACGCAGGCACTCAGACCCCAACCACTGAGAGAAACACTGCAGCCACTTAAACCCCAACCACCAAGACAAGCATGGCAGCCACTCAAACCACAGTAATAGGTGTTCCAAAGCCTCCAACCACTGTGACACGCACTGCAGCTGCTCAAACCCCAATGACAGCCATGGCAGCTACACCAGCCACTTCAGGAAGTATTGCAGCCACTCAAACCCCAAGTGCAGTTACAGTGTACTGCAGCCACCCAAACCCCAACCACTTTGACAAGTACTGCAGCCACTCAAACTACATCAATGAGCACTGCAGAACTCCAACCAATGTGATAAACACTGCAGCCACTCAAACCTCAACCGCCATGACGAACACTGCAGCCACACACACCCCAACCGCAGTGACAAACACTGCAGCAAACTCTGATTCTGTTTTGGTATTTGTTTTAATATTAAGGTAATATTGGAAATCCGTGTTTTAGTCAGAAGACTGAAACACTTGATAATTTGGAGTCAATCCGTGTATGTAAGATTAATAATTATAGGATTAATATTAAATATTATACTTATTTTATGTTGGAAATGTGAGAACATTTCTGTATAATATGAATATTGGTGTGTGAGTACTGTCTTGAGCATCCGAGGGGCAAGTGTAAACCTCTGTATGTTTTAAAGTGCCTACAGTGTAAAGAACTATTGAATATATGGTGGGGGTTGCTGTTTAAAGGCAAAATTTGTCTCTGAGCATTTACTCTGTGCCGTTTTGGCATCAATTTGGTGAGCCAGGCAGGAGAACTCTCCACCGGTGCTGGAATGCATCTTCTGTCGGTGAGACTCCCCTACCCCTCGGCTTCTCACACAGGTGGACAAGGACTTCTGCACAACATAAAAGGTATTTATATTTATTCTTTGGTTTGAATATTTGATTGTCTTAAGATTTGGGTTTACCCCATAAGACGAAAGACGGGACGCCGTCTGGCAGGGCTGAGAAAAGGGATGCCTTCTGAAAAGGGTAATAGCCCTGTTTGATTGTCTTAAGATTTGGGAAGCTGAAAACTTCCTTTAGGGTGGCTTAAGATTTGGGGAATTCCTAGAATGTAGCAACTGAAATAGCACTCCGTGTCTTGTTTGTTCCATGTGTTGTCTTGTTACATGTTCAAAATTGGAGTTATGAAATGTATGTTGAAAAAAAATAATAATATTCTGGTAATTCTAGGCAAATAGCTGAAAACTTAACACGCTGCTTAGGGCCAGAAAAAAATCAGAATCTGTTTTTTTGGCAGTTGTTCATTGAAATGCGTACTTTGTGTGATAACGCGAACTGTCAGCGTTCCTAGAGCTGTATGCAGGTGCACTGTACCGCGTAACGCACTGCCCGTGCGGCTGAGGGCTGCCCGGAGAGTGCCCGGAGAGCGGGGTGCGGTGTCACTGCGAAGCGAGTGGGGAGTCCCGACCTGCGCGTCCGTGTTCCCCGCGAGGGGCCGGCCAGAGACGGACAGAGCGATTGAAAAATCAGTTTATGAAGTGGTGGAATGCATAATTAGAAATTAGAGCAGGAGACTGTGGACAAAACCGTAGAACTAACATCATTTGGAAAAAACACGAATTAGCCTCTGCCCTTACTGTCGTAGGTTCTGTCTGTATACTTGAACAAAGGGTGGCAAGTGTCTAAGATATATTATCTCCTCGCAAAATAGTAATAATAATAAGAAAAATAATGAGATCAAGAAATAAGGCTAAATAGAGGTCTTGAACTGTGGTGTGTGTTCTGAGATAAGTATGGTGCCTCCAGTAATAACCAACACATTGTAGACAAATACCAGACTTATTAGGAAGATGGGGGGGCAGACCGAGCCAAGAAATAAATACCAAAACACCCCTGGGATTTATTTTGAAACATTGGAAAGAATTTGGCGGAATTCCCAGTGGAAATTTGAACAAAAAGACATTTTAAAAATTTTGTCAGAATTGGTGGCCTTTGTATACATTAGGTGATGGCGAAAGATGGCCACCCGAAGGAAGTCTTATATTACAACACAATTTTACAGCTTATGCTGTTTCTTCATAGGGAACAAAAGTGGGATGAAGTAATGTGTGCAGATACGTTTGTGTGGCAGAAGGAGTGTGGGATTAACACCACCTGATCCTTTGATTATGGCTCTAGAAAAGGATGGGGGAAAACTGAGACCTAAACTAGAAAGATGTTCTTGTTGAAATTTTTGTGGAAAAACGAGCTCAGGTTGTGGTTACCTCTGTGGAGCAACCAGAATGAAACACGTTGTAAGATAAAAGCTTGTACTAATGTATGTAAGATCTGAAGCAGGAGGGTGGTGGAGAATCAAAGACCCTGTGAAAGTGTTAAAGTATTGGGGTGAGTTTGTACAAACCCCCATACCCGCTCAAAGGTGCGCCTTGAGTCATGCTGGACACATGGCAGGGTGTCTGCTGTTTCCCCCCAGTCCTTCTGCTGGTGAGGAGGAGGGGGTTGCTGTTGCTGACAATTGAACAGAAGGACCTGACAATGTCACCCCAATTGCTGCAGCATTTGCAGTACAACAGGACCGGTAAGGCGGCAATGGGTCTGAGGAGAATAAAGGTGAATCTTTGATGGGGGAATTTAGATGCTTGGAATTTGGTTGTGACCAAGAAGACAAATAAGAATGCCAAATTCACCAAAATATTTGTTGGGATGAGATTTATTAGAACATCTAGACGTTTAAAGAAGGAGAAATGAAACCAAAAGTTAAAAATTATCAAGTAATTGAAATCTTGAGCTTATCTTTAATTCAACAGAAAAGTGGAAAAGAGGACCTCCCTGAAGTAAAAGAAATATTTAACCAGGTATATCTGGGAATAAATTCCAGGTAAGGCGAAAAATGCTTTGCCTGCTACAGTAAAAATGATAAGCGGGAGGCCTGCCTAGTTCCAGTAAAACAATATCCCTTGGTCAGTAAGGCTGTGGGGAATATTGACATAAAAACTGAGATAAAATACACTCTGTAGTAGATCTACTAATGTAAATCTGTGTTTACCATGACCATGACTTGTTATGGGATGCGCAGATGAAACTGCATTGACAACAAAGTACAAGGAATAAGGTTGGTCAGGTGCCTCCTACCACAGTCAAGGGCAACACTGGGTTGGCCTCTGTGTTTGCCACCAAGAAGAATCTTGAGCTCCGCTGTTGGCTGCAACCCAGTAGGCGTTGAGCGGTGGGAACATATGCCATGCCAGACCTTGATGTGAGGCATGGCCCCCTCTGTTATAAGAGGGTCATCCAGGAACAAAGAACATAAGATGGCCCATAGAGGCACTGATTTGGAAATTGGAAACTGCCTGGCTGACCATGAGGCCAGACGAGTAACAGAGGAGGTAGGAAAGGAGGAATTATCCTTAATACCAGACAGGAAAATCCAAACTGTAAGTACAGATCAGGAGCCAATCTATTCTAAAGAAGACCTAAAGCTAATTCAGGACATGAATGGTAAAATAAAAATAAATAAGTGGGCTTATTTGGCAGATGGCCGTATAGTGGTACCATCCAATTTAATATGGACCACAGCCCTAACAGAACACAATAAGAGTCACTGGGGAGCTGATACATTATATAAAAGTCTAAATCAGAAACTGATAGGGTGAAACTTATATACTGTAATAAAACAGGTGACTCAGCAATGTGAAGTGTGTTTACATAATAATTCCAATGGAGCAAATAGAATAAAACTAGGCAATATTAGTAAAGGAAATTACCCCAGACAACAGTGGGAAGTTGATTTTCCAAACTCTCAAGAAAAGGGGGGTACTGATATTTATTAGTTATGACTGATATGTTTTCAGGTTGGCCAAAAACCTTTCCTTGTCGAACAAATAAAGCAAGAGAGGTAATGAAAGGATTGTTAAATGAAATTATCCCCCGCTTTGGGGTTCTGGCAACAATCTCTTCTGATAGAGGCTCACACATTTGTGCTAAAATAATACAACAAGTGAGTACAGTATTAAGAATAGATTGGCAATTACACACTCCTTATAGGCCTCAAGCAAGTGGGCAAGTGAAAAAAATGAACCATTTAATTAAACAGATAGCGAAAATAGGACAAGAGACAAATCTCACTTGGCCACAATTTCTTCCCTTGGTATTATTAAGAATACAAACTAAACCAAGAACAAAGGAGAATTTGAGCCCTTTTGAAATATATGGGAGACCGTACCAGTTACAATTTGCCAGAGAAGATTTAAGGCAGTTAGGGGAGGGATATTTGTGTGAATATGTGAAGGCCCTCCAGAGACAATTAACAAGGGTCAGAGGATTAGATCAACCAGTCCATTCCCTTAAATCTGGTGATAAGGACTTTTCCAGGGAAACCTTTGGAAGAAAAGTGGGAAGGACCCTATCTGGTGCTGCTGACAACCTTCACCGCCCTCAAGATAAAAGAACAACCAGCCTGGATTCACTACTCTGGATAAAGAAAGCTCCTGAGAAATTATGGGCCATCACCTCGGCAGGACCCATGGGACTACGATTCTTTAGATCATAATTATAATGGGGTGATCCTCTACAAGAGAAGTGGAATGGACCCTATTGAGTATTGTTGGCCATCTTTACTGCAATCAAGATAAAGGAGGAACCTGATATTGACAGGTAAAGAAATCTCTGGAGACACAATGGACTGTCAAAAGGATCAGGGGATATTTGTGTGAAGTTATTCTGATCTTGTTTGTAACAGTTGTCAGTATTTCAGAAACTGAAGCATGGGTAAACAATACCCATCTTAAACATTACAAATAATTATTAATGCTACGAAAACTAAGGAATGCTGGATATGTACCTCTCTTCCTAAAGGAGGCCTGGTAACACCCCTGCACGGGGTTGATATGGAGAAATAGTGTGAAATGGGGACAATGGACATTGATTGTGACTGTATGTGTCTGCTCGAGGAATGTGGGTATGGTGACTAGTCATGGGTGCGGTGTCTGGTCACATAGGCACACAGCTCTGAGGAGACAACTACAGTTTTGAGGAGACCTGCCCCTCTTCCTCTAACAAAGGGGAGACGGGGAGACGCTGCCCTTCTTTCTCTAACAAAGGGGCTATTTAAAAGAGAATGAGAAAAGGATGAGAGATATTCCAATGCTATCTAGAGGGAGGGAGTGCTAAGTCTCCTTGCTGGAGAAGATTGGATGGTCACAAGGACATGAATCACCTGAAGAAGATCGGATGGTCACAAGAACATGAATCACCTACAAACCTGCAAGACCACCACATTCCAGGAAACGGACTGATCAGCTAATTAACATACGAAGGCGGGGTTTAGGTAATGAATATGTATAGGCGTTAATTGAATATTCATTTGTTTCATTGTATAAATGTGAGATGGTTCCTCACTTCGGGCATGCACGCTTGTGGAGGAGCGATCCCCCGTGCATCTGCGCGCAATAAACATACCTACTTTATAACTTTCGAGTTATAGAGTCTAATTCCGCACGTCAGGGTGGCCTCTCAAAACTGGAATTATCTTGATGACAAATGGCCTACCTGGCCAGACTTTTGGAAAAAGCCAGGCGATGGTGGAGGAGGATATTGCCTATTTGATGATGAAACATATGATTTGGATCCTAGATTTGATTTACAAATATTAAGCCTAACAACCACAATATTCATGAAAAGTGATAATAACTGTCGTTGGAAAGCTCGAAGCAAGGCAGGGGGAGCATGTCCTGGAAACCCAGGGCAAAACACTTGTTCCCAGTCTGAGGGGTGGAATGATTACTGGATGTATACGTAGACCAAAGTAATAGAATTGAAACAGATATCCATAAGATATGGAACAGGTTTCAGATTTTACGTGAAATTACTAAATATTATTTATCATGGAATTTTAAGGCTATATGGGACAAATTAACTTTGTGGTTACCTAATCTGGAATGGTTAAAGCATGCTTTTGTTATAATACTAATTGTAATAGTTTTAGGAATACCAATATGTGTATTACTTCAATGTTTCGTTTGGTGCTGTCAAAGAATGATCATAAGGCATAGTGATTTTTTATAGTTGTAAAAGAATTTACAATAGTTGTTAGAAAAGGGGGGAATGAAAAATGGGCCATATATGATTTAAAGAACGGTGTGCTCATGTTTATCTGAGGAGACCCTTGTTGTTAACTCAAAGATATACTAAATCCTTGAATGGGAGTGTGCTAATTGTCCAGGCGCAAGATATGTTAATGTTGTTAACTTGAAGATATACTAGGTCCTTGAATGGGAATGTGCTAATTGTCCAGGTGCAAGATATGTTAATGTTGTTAACTTGAAGATATACTAGGTCCTTGAATGGGAATGTGCTAATTGTCCAGGTGCAAGATACGTTAATGAGTTCCCGTTAATGAGTTCCTGGAAAGTTAATGAAGAGACATGAGTGACTTGTATGAAGAGGGGGCTGAAAGTTTCCCTCGCTGTGCATGACTTTGGTGGAGCGATCCCCCATGCACCCAGCACTGCCAAATAAAGGTAACCTCCGCTCACTCGAATATTGGTGATAGATTCTTTGTATCACTCCTCATGGACACTTAGTGATGCTGTCAGGGAGGCCTGGAGTGCACCATCTCCTGCAAATGCATGGTAAATATCTGTGTAAACCATCTTCACTGCTGTTTAAATTACTGACTTGCTGGAGAACACATATGGGCAATATTGCTGTGTATTTGATCTGCCATAAGCTAAAGCAATATTAGATTGTACTTCTTTAGTATAGCGTGTACTGATGATTACAGTAATCTGTTGGAGTATTCAGTCCAGCCAAGTCAAAGTACCAGGCAAAAAATAAATGACAACATAGTAGTCACTAAGTGGATTCTGAGGTGCCTTTTATTTTCTTGCAGAAGTTACTGATACCAAAAGTAGCAGACATATGATTTAGGTCTCTGCTTGAGGCAGCAAAACAACAAATTTAAATTGTCCCTTAATAAGGGATATCTAACATTATTTCCAAAACTGACAAGTGTTTATTTACATGGCCTAAACCACCTTCCAACCTTAACAACAGGATGCTGAAATTATCCAGATTGGTTATGTATGTGTTTTGCTTCCATACAGAGAAAAGTAAGATATGTGTAAAAGAAAAGTAAGATATGTGTACCTCTCTGCATTATGCAGATAATCTATAACAGGCTTAATTTCAGGATACTAATTCATAGCTGTCTTGCAATTGATCTACAACAACCTAATTGTCTTATTACTTGCTTTTGTCCTTTTAATGATAGATCACAGAAGCTCTTCCATTTTAATTTTTCAAGAAATAATTATACTACCTACTATCTTAATGAATAAGCATTGCTACAGCATCAAAGCTAATGAGATGCATCTCATTAATATCCTGTCATGGCCTTTGAAAATGCCTTATTTTGCACACATAGATATATATTCTATTCAGAACTATCTCTTCCTCTCTTCACCCTCATTGAGTGCTCCAGAAGGGGACCAGCTGCGTGTTCACCAGAGCTAATAGTACCTCCTGCCTGTGGATGATTTTCTTGGGCCAAATGATGTAATTTTCTGATTTCCTCACCTGATTTTTCCCAAAACAAGTACTAGAAGAGGAACTGGCAAAAAAACCCAAACTCCACCATCCCCCCCACACACACAAAGCAGCCCAACTGATACAAGAATTACTTACTTCAAAAAAGAAAGAAAAAAAAAAACCAGATATGTAAATATCTATAATGAAAAACAAAGAATTTGAGAAACAGAGGATGTTAGTTAATCCTCAAGAATATTTAACAAGACATGGCCTTGGGAGAAGGAACAGACACCATAAATACCTTAAGCTAGGAAATACCAAGATAAGCTCAAGGGGAATCAAATGACTAATAAGACTAAATGGAAAAAAAATAAACAAACCCATAACCAACCAAACCAAAACCCTATGTGTGAACTATCCCAATTAGTATACTAGAAGACCCACACTGGAGCAAAGAGAGCCCCCTACTAACAAAGCCCCCTCCCCACAGAACATGGGCAGTGGAAAAAAAAGAGTTCTGTACCTTTAAACGGAGACCAGACTCCTAAGAACCGGTGAGAATTAAGTGTGACTAAACATAATTGTAAACAACAGTTCGAAGGGTATAGGAAGCTCTGCCATGCGTTAAGAGGTGCTGGCTTTGCAGATTTACCACCCAGCGCCCATCTCTGTGCAGACACACAACAAACGGGTATCTCGACCCTGTGTGTGGGTCAGCTCTTGCACATTGGGTGAAGAGCCAAGATTTGGAATAACACAACCAAAAACCAAAACACCAAAGAAGGAATGAAAAATGCAGAACAGTATATAAAGTGACTTCATACTAATCCATGGTCTAGTTTCTTCTTCAGAAAACTCTGAAGTCTATTTCATTCTGCCCATCAATCACAGAATTACATTTTTAATTAAAATTGCAAACACAGTGTATGTTATATTTCACTTTAAAAGAAAATATAGCTTTTTCCATCTCAATACTAAAAAGCTGTAGAGTGATTACACAGCAGCCTTAAGCAGTGGCAGCTCCAGTGCCATTTCTAGCATGCTGGTTCCTTGCCATGGCTTTACTCTGATCAGGATTTTAGGATTTCACTTGTATTGTCATCTCAAAAACGAATTTGTTACCCAGTGTGCAATGTCAAAGAAAAAGTCTAAGAATACAATTACCTTTATACAAAGTTGTGCAAGTTTGGGTGTTAGGTGGACTTAGCACACCTTGGTGCTTTCCACAATCATATTTATACACAATCACATGAATATTAATTTGTTAGCTTCCAACCCTCTAACACTGGTTGGATGGTATCCACATAATGGCTACATAACCTCACTGGCCAACTACACACGCCCATTGAGGAAGGGTCTCTTTGTGGGTCTGGGTAGCTGGTGTAAGGGGTGTGATTTTTAGTATTATAATGAAAGCAGTTCACCAAAGGACACATGTTTGGCTATCTGTCCAGCAAGTATCAGATCCAGAGTCTTGTGTTGCCAGCTTCCAAGGACATCATTGTTCTTCACAGTCACCTTGTCCTAAGCAGCAATTACTTCAGTTAATCACACTTGGTAGTTCTTTGCATGGAACATCCTGAGCTGAAATAATGTCTGCATTCTGTTTCCTCAAGAATATGTGCATGCTGCTAAACAAAACCATATGCCCATACAGTCTGGTTACAAAATCTGGTAACAGTATGAACTTGGGTTTGAAGACCAAGTAAAAGGCTTCATGACTTTAGCCTACAGAAAGAACAAGATTAAAGGATTTGGACATTTTGCCAAGCTTTTTCACAACACCCTAGGCTCAGAACAGAAGACCAGAGGCAGTACAGCACAGACACTTAAAAAACAACAAACCCCCACAAACAAACCCAAGAAAACTCAACCTGAAATGTTGGTGTCTGTGGACAGTCAAAACAGCTACGGAAGAGACATTCTGATTCATTTTATTTAAATATAAAAGTACACGGGCAACAGCTGAAACTTGTACATTCACATAGGAATCTGAAGAATAGAAAATAACATTATTTAGGAGTTTCCACTTGAAAAAAAGTAATAGGTAACAGTTTCCAGCTGTTTAACTAGGAAAAGCTGGATACCATACTTAGCTCTCTATGATCTTTTACCCTTTTAATGGTTCAAACAAAAAGCTTCCTCCTTTATTCACTCCTGCTGCTGGTTGATGTGCTTTGTACTTCTCTCATTCTTTTTTAGCAAAGCAGAAGCTTTTTTCATCCTTCTGAACATGACACATAAGAAGTCCTAGCTGGATCTAGTAATGAGCCTCTGGCTGGGCCACAGACCTTCAGGAAACAGCCAACCTGTTAGAAAAATTAAGTGTTTTGATGAGTACATCAGGTCCACTTTGAATCCTGCAAAACCATCTCCAAACTAAGAACAGGAACTGACAATAAAGTTTAGTTTCATTTGTTATTCCAGTCCGTTAATGAGTGAGCTGCTGCTTTTATACCACTTGCTTTGCAGAAGTCAAATTTACAGACATTTGTTTGAAAACAAGTGCAAGTTCTGAGTTGTGCTATGCCTCTGTTCCAGTAGTTTGGTCACTTTTCAGTGACCATTTTGCATCACAGCAACTTGTGGAAATGTAAGAGCCCAAAAATCAGAAGTAGCAAACTGTTACTTCTTGTGTTTCACAGTACCTGAAGTGGCAGTGTCTAAAACAGCCTTGCAGGTGGACCTTGGACATCACTCTCCAGGCCTGCAGAGCAAATCTACTAGGATATTTTTTGGTAAGGCCAAAATATCCACATTTTGGATATTTTTTGTATTAATTACAAGGCCATCCAGAGGGGCCTTGACAGGCCTGGCAAGGAGCCCTGTGTGAACTTAATGAAGTTCAGCAAGACCAAGTGCAAGGTCCTGCACCTGGGCTGGGGCAGCCCCCAGAATCGATACAGGCTGGGCAGAGAATGAATTGAGAGCAGCCCTGAGGAGAAGGACTTGCGGGTGCTGGTGGACAAAAAGCTCAATATGGCCCAACAATGTACACTTGCAGCCCAGAAAGTCAACCAGATCCTGGGCTGCATCAACATAAGCGTGGCCAGCAAGTAGGTTGAGGGAGGTGATTCTCCCCCTCTACTTGGCTTTTGTGAGACCCCACCTGGAATACTGTGTGCAGCTCTGGAGACGCCAACATAAGAAGGACATGGACCTGTTGGAGCAAGTCCAGAGGAGGTCAGTGAAGATGGTCCGAGGGCTGGAGCACCTCCTGTGAGGACAGGCTGAGAGAGCTGGGATTGTTCAGCCTGGGAAAGTGAAAGCTCTGGGGAGACCTTATAGCAGCCTCCCAGTACCTAAAGGGGGCCTGCAAGAAAGCTGGAGAGGGACTTTTTACTAGGGCCTGTAGTGACGGGGTGAGGGGTAACGGTTCTAAACTAGATGACAGTAGATTTAATTAGGCATTAGGAAGAAATTATTTACTGTAAGGGTGGTGAAGCACTGGCACTGGTTGCCCAGAGCAGCTGTGGATGCCCCATCCCTGGCAGTGTCCAAGGCCAGGCTGCATGGGGCTCTGAGCAACCTGGTCTAGTGGAAAGTGTCCCTGCCTGTGGCAGGGTGTTGAAACTGGATGATCTTCTGGGTTACTTCCACCCCAAATCATTCTATGATTCTATAATTCAATGGTCATATTGTGCAGCAGCAGACAACCACCATCCTGCTTCCAGTGGCAATGACACCGCTGAGACTTCTCCCATGTATCAGGTTGCGTGGGATGTAATTGCCAGTTTCACTTCTCCCCTTCTGCTTCGCTCCTTGGCTGACCAAGGAGGCGCCTTCTGCTTGCTGTTCAGCTTTCATTGCTTTATGGAGTCAGGCTAGGGAAAAAGAGGGAGGCACGTAGCAAAGCTGGAGGGAGAGGAGTTTGCTACAGCTTTTTCCTCTGACAGTATAGGTCTCCTCTGGCCTAGACAGACTAAAGACCACTGCTGTAGAACCTATATACACTGCTGTAACCACAGGGTCATCACATCAGCAGATTGGAGGCACTGCTGTAGGCTGCTAGTCCCACCCAATGCTCAGAGCAGGGTCACTCTGAGCAGGTCACTCAGGGTTGTGTCCAGTTGGGGTTTTTTAATAGCTGCAAGGGTGGAGATCCCACAGCCTCTCTGGGCAAACTGCTCCAGTGTTTGCTCATCCTCACAAAGAAAATAGTTTTCCTTACATTTAACAGGAGCTTCCTGTACTTCAGTTTGTGCCCATTGCTTCTGTCAGTGGATATCACTGAGAAGAATCCGGTTGTCTTCTTCGCTCACCTCATGAAATAGACATACATGTGGAAAACATCCCCCATGGACCATCTCCAGGCTAAACAGACCTATGTATTTTGGCCTCTTATTGTGTGAGAGATGCTCCAGTCCATTCATTATCCCCATGACCCTTTTCTGCACTTGCTCCAGTCTGTACTGTCTCTTGTACTGGTGAGCCCAGAACTGGACCCAGCACTCCAGGTGTGTCTCACCAGAGCTGAGCACCGGAGAAGAATCAGCCCTTGACCTGCTGCTAACACTCCTCTCTATGCAGCCCAGGTTTGCCATGAGGGTGGATTGCTGGGTCATGGTCATTGCTTTGTGTCCACCAGGCCCCCCAAGCCCTTCCCTGCCGAGCTGCTTTCCAGCTGGATGACCCCCTGCACATGCTGATGCCTGGGGCTGTTCCTCCCCAAGTGCAGGACTTTGCATTTCCCTTTATTGAACAACATGAGGTTGCCATTAGCCTTTTTCTCCAACCTGTTGAGGGCCCTCTGAGTGGTGGCGCAGCCCTCTGGTGTTACTGATATGCACATGCTACCCTAAGAACCTTCCCGCTACCCTTGCCATTGGACTTCTTTCAGCTCTGCCAGATTTCCTCAAATTCCTGCAGCAGTTGTTTTCCAGTTACTCCACCAGTCCCGGCATCTCTAATCTTTAGCTATTTCCCACCATCAGAGACACCCAAAGTCCAGCAGCAGCTCTTCTCCCGGGCGCTGTCGCTACACAGCCAGCAGCCATTCTTAACCCCTATGCTGTTCCCCTCAAGCTCTGTAACTGACACATTCAGTATACTGTAGCTTTATATATAATAATCTGTATATATAGTTATATATCCTTTAGGAATCAGGACAAAGGACAAAAAGAACAGTCCAACAAGCTGTAAGTCCATATGCTGGAGTTAGTTTCTGTCACCCTATTAGACCTCTATTTCCTTCTTGGGCAGCCAAATTCTAACCAAGGCTCTTTAGTCCTGTCTTTAGGAGATTAAACTTTGCTTTGAACTGGCTTCATCCTATTTACTTGTACCTTCTGTCTTGGATTGTCCCATCAGAAACCAGCTGAAGAACATGATGAAACCTATGAGTTACCCAGGCTCAACGAACTGTCAGGTACTAGCAGGCCAGCTTAACTAAAGAAAGGCTCTGTTGGTGAGAGGCTGGCCAGTTTTCATTAGTAAGACATTTAGTCAATTTTTCTTGATGTTGCATTGGTGCCAGGAGGGCTGTGAGGAAGCTGGTGCATTGGCAGTGATGGATCTCACTCACTTCTAAATTCCACCCCACAGTATGAAAATCACATGCATTTTTCTTGCTGAAGACTTAGATCCCAAATAACTTCACAATACTTCTGCAAGGTTATGTTTCTTTTATTCAGATTTGGATTTCATCGCTTCATCCACTAGGATTTTAAATTGGTGCTATTCTTTTAATGACTACAACAGTTAGTGTCGGTCCCTCTTCCCATACAGCTGAACCACTACTAAATAACAAACAGAACTCAAAGAGCTTAAGACACAACTGACACCACTGAAAAAAATGAACATACCAAACAGCGCTGATGCATGGAGAAGGAAAAGGAATCAACCACTTATTAGAAAGATGCACCCCCCAGAAACATTACCAAAATAAAAAAAATTATTCTGTGGGGAAGGGCAGGGAGTGTACGTATGCCCACACTGATACTTCCACATCCATACCCTCACCCAAACATACATACATACATATATATATATGGGCACACACACATGCATCGACACACATGTATTAGGCTGGGCAAGTTATTTTTTTTTTTCTCCAGGAGAATATTATTACAACACTTTATTATATTACGTCTGTCTTTAAAACAGGAAAACTTATTAAAACAGAAAATAAACAACTGCTTTAATAGCGCCAACTTATTTGGCTAAACCTTGAAAAACACTGCCTTTATATTTAGCGTGAAATACATGAAAAATCATGTTTAATCATTTTAGATTTAAATGTATACCACTATCAGGTTCTTATTACTCATTTGGCTTGCCTTGCCCTTGGTATAGTGTTCATAACTATTAAAAATGTCTTAATTTCTTCTAATATATAGGAAAAAATGCCTAAACACTGACTACTTGTCTATACTGGGTCCCCCAGTGTTATCCCCTTTCAAAAACAGTTCAAAGCATATTATATAATAGCAAGCATATTCCTGTTCTATACATAGTGCATCCTGTTTTGCAGTGCTTGCAGGTACCTCCGGCTCTCTTGCCTCTGCTCTTTCGAACAGATAATGCAAAACCAACCTTTGGTGGTCTCTCTTCTGAGGGCATAGATGAGAGGCGTCCTTTCTGGAGGCACAGAGAAGTGAGAAAGCTACTTTTTGTTGACAGCATTGTCCTTGGGGAAGGACAACTGCTGCTTATCAGTTGAAAAAAAATAATCCCTTTGATAGATCCTGGGTCTCCATCTTTCATAAAACCTAAGAGAGGTCACATAAAGATTTGTTTCATGTTACATTTGTCACCTCAGTGACACTAATCTATGTTCACACAAAGTAGAAGTCCATTAAAAATCCCTTATTACACAGACAATCATTGAAAGCTATTAAGTCTTTAATCACTGAAGGCAATTTTGGTATCACAGGAACCTTTCACTTTCTGAAGTGGACTGTGGTCTCAGTCAGCTAAAGTGATCCCTCTTACAGTGCCTTGAAGCTTAACACTAACAGCATCTCTAAAGTACCAGATTAAAAAAAAATTAAAATCCTTTTTAGGCAAGAAAAACTAAACTTGATTGAAAGATTAGAAAGGTCATTAAAAAAACGCCAAAACAAAACAACAAGCCCAAACAACCCCTTCTCCCCCCAAAATCCCAGAACCATATGAAATGCTGGAATTATTAGGAACAGATATAAGTGGTAAGATCAGTTAGAAAGTTCTTCTCATTATGAAATGGATGCTTCTGCATACAATCACATTTAAACTCAGTACTTGTTACATATCCTGAGGAGTCACACAAATCGGGACTTGCAATAAAGAACCAAAGCGCAGTTCTGTCCAGATGTGGTCCCTAGAAATTACTGATGAAGCTGGAATCCTTGAGTATGAGATCTAACAGGATTCTGCCCCTCTCTCCTCTATGAGCAGGGTTAATATGATACTTTTATGTAGTGATGCCACATTCCAGACATTGCTTTTATTGGGATATCACACACCAGGCACAGGAAAAGGAGAAATGGCATGAGATGGCCTGGCCATGGCTGAACACCTGTGCAGTGGAAGCAAAAGTACCTGTTGGGATGCATTTAGCCAAAGGCCAAACCCTGCCATTTGGAGGACATTTATTCATTTAGCAAATTCCATGTTCTTCCCAGCAGAATAAGCAACCAAAACGAGTGTATTTTGCACTTTGTTGTAGCTGGTTCAGCTCCTGGGTTGTAATGGGCCTTTCCCATTACAGGAATTTTGGCAATGTCAAAGACAAATCCTCTAGCATACAATTCTGCATTTCCCTCCTTTACCTCAGACAGTATGCTGTACTAGAAAAGGAAGCATAAGAGTTTCTGAAAAACAGTTTTACAAAAAAGGAAACCACTCCAACAGATAAATTTTGCATTCACAAATGTAATGCATTCACAAAAATGTTATTGAAAAATAATTCAGAGTAACTGGGAACAAATTCTGCTTCATCTTCAGACTGAGTTACAGTGAATAGACTCAAACATACGGTAAGTAGCATAATAAAGTGAAGAATATATTATTTTAATGCATAAAATGCCATGTTTTTCAATGTGTGTAGTGACTGATCTTTATGCACAAAATTTCACTCATTTGCATCTTCACGTGAAACTTTAAAATATAGCACTGCAGTACTGCCCAGTCATGAGAACACCAGATGGCAACTGAGCACAGTGAAATTCAAGAGCATTGTATCAGCCACAGTTCCATCTCCAACAGTGCAACAGCCCAGGCACTTTAGAGTAGTACAAGAAACCCTTTCTTATGCAATTCATATTGTAATTCCAGGCAGTTGTCACCCACATGTATCATGTACCTTCTTCCAAAGATTTAACATTTTTCATCTTCTTTAAAATGAGGCAACTAAGCTCAGCAATAGCTGTGTCAATGAATTCCACAAGCTAGATATATCCTGGAAAAGGGCCAGCAGGCCAGAATTTATCTGTGTGTGCATTAATTTCATTAAAGAATTAATTTCATTGCAAAGACCACTAAAGGAGGTAGGAACACTTAAGTCTATCCCCTTGAAAGAAAAGGATGCTGCTGCTTGCATAATTCTAAAGATGCAGAAAAGCCTCCACCATAGCTACACTGAATGTTCACAGACAAAAAAGCCCTTTGTTCCAGCGAGGATGCGATTATTACCATTTAGAAGCCCTATTTTAAGCAAGCAGGCAAGCCAATCTGAATGTACCACAATATGAGCTAGGAAAGGTTTGCTGTTATTCTTTACTGTCTGCTACCACTGTATTTCAAATGTTCCAGCCACTGGATACTCCACCAGATTTGCTTCTGATACTGTTTCAGAAGATGTAAACATACTTAAGTCACTTGAGAAGGCAGCAACAGGCTTCAGCACTTAACTCAGGAAGGAGTTATCTTTCACAATAACACGTGTGCAAAATTCATTAGAAGGCACAGAACACATAGGTGTGTCCACTTGATTTCCATTTATTCAGCTGTATCTCCCTTGTGATCTCTCAGTTAAATATTGCTTTATTTATTCTTTTTTATTATTATAATTTTTTTTTAGACAAAGCCTCTTATAAGGACATATTCGTCATAGAAGACTTGATTTACTGTAATGGATCCTTCCATCCTGTTCAGACATGTGTTAGTTAAGCTGGACCGAGTACTGGGAAAAAAATTTTGTGTTAGTCCATTGTGGAAAGCAAGCTGCACTGCTGGACACCATTTAGATGCAACAGAGACCTTCACTTAGGTCCTTCTGCTCTAGCCATTATACTACTCACCTTTACTGTGTTTTCCTCCCAGTTACTAAAATTAAATTTCTTTTTCCCTGAAAAGATGAAACTTTAAGGCAAATGAGGGATCCTTTTTCTAAGAGGACAGAAGGATAGCAAATTGCATGATAGATTGGTGTACTTCATAGGGTACTTCAGGAAAATGCTGACTATAGTTGGGTTTTTTTTATGTAATGTAGAGATATTGAGCAGATTCGCTGTCAGTCACAGTATGAATTCAAAGAAAAGACTTCACACTGCAGAGCTATGTCTGGATTCCTACTCATGTAATTGAGATCAGAAACTGTCCCATTGTCACCGGTTATGAGTCACAATGAAGAACAAACTGCCTGATCAGCTGAAGGATGTGGCTGTGTTCCTGGAACCACAGGGCTCCATGGCATTTGGGACTGGTGACCAAGCTTGGGTGCCCTGGTGAAGGGTGGAGACTATTAAAGGCTAAAAGCCTTTGCGATTCCAGATCATCAATATTCTGTGGCACTTAGGAAACAAAGTACATACCAAGAAACAAAAGAAAAAAACCCACAACGTTGCAACTAACAATACAGTTTTGTTTCAAAATAACTAATCTGGAGGCCAGCCAAGGGACTTGAATTTCAATAAAGCTTTAGCAGCAGGAGCACAGTCTGTCATCCTTCATGGCTGAAGATGTTCTTGTCCCTGATGAAGCAGCTAGAACTAATATGAAATTGATTCTTCTTTTTCTTAATAATCCATGTCACTCAGATGAGGTTCCTAGCAGCATATTCAGGGTTAAGAACCCTGACAGTGGCAGGAAGTGTTTGTGAAAGTAACTGTGGTTCCCAACTTTCCTGCTTTCATGGATTAAAAAGCAGGTTCAATCCATGAGGGCTGTCACATTCTTGAACTCTGCAGTAAGAAGGAAATTGGAGTTTGCATCTCTTTAGTGGGTAGCTTTCTAGTGACACATCCTGGTTGTCATCTCTTTCTGTAAAAAAAAGAAAGGGAGATTAAAAAGCAAATGACATTTGTTGTAAAGTGCGTGCACATGCCTTCCCCATTAACATTTCTGCATCTCTGCAAATTCATGTGATTTTATATGCCACCATGGTTCTGCTCCTCTCCATCATTTCAAGGACAAATAACCTAACTGCAATTAGCATGCAGCATTTTTTCATTTTTGACAGATTAATACCCTTTCTAATTCCCTAACTGTGTCAGCTAAATGGTGCTGCATCCCACAAAAAAGAAATAAATCACCTACAAAAGCAAGAAACCTTCTAATATAATGTAAGAAATAGGATTCCAATCATTGTCATTGCACCTGCAGCCAAGAGGAAACATCCTTTGCCAAGATACGATAATAGTTACAGCCAAGAAAATACATCCTTTGCCTAGTTATTTCTGCCACACATGGACACAAAGGGAACATGGACACAAATCTTCTCTGAAGACTTGACCAAAGCTGTGGCATTTGTCTCTAGGATGGGGTGTTGGAGCATTCACAGGCTCCATTAGGAATTTTTCGTAACTGTTCTCCATATAAACCTCCATATAGGATTTATCCTATCTGATTTACAGGCACTTTGATACAAACTTTCTGGTAGCTGGCTGCCCCATTCTGGAGAACTCTTTATATTTGCCAGCAGATTTTCTGGAAAGATGTATCAGATGGCCTGTCCAACATCCATTCACATGCAAGTCATAAATGTGTGTCGATTGCTGTCAAGGCTAAAGGGCTGATGCATCTAAGGGTCTCTACAGTTGTACAGGTTGTTCCTTTAGGTCCTGTTTCATAGCATTTCCAGACTGTACAGCATTTCCCTTGGAAAATCTGTTCAGATTTACCAAGTTACCAGAAGTTTCTGGAAGTCTTAGCTTGTTTGCATAGTTTGTTACAAGATCATTATTATCTAATGTAAACACCTTGCTGACAGTCTTGTAACTGTATCTTACCCTTGCTTAACAGATGCTTTCTCCACCTAGAATCCTATGCAGAATTGTAGCACTTTTTACCCTTTCCAGAGCTTTATTCAGTTTTCATTTCTAACTAACTGCATCACTTGTTATTTTGCTGTCATGCACATAACAGAATGGAATATTGTAATTCACAGCTGTTATAAAGACAATGGTAATTAGTACAGTAATGTATACAGTAATGTGTGATCTCCACAGTGATCCATACAGTAACCTGAACTAGTGGTTGCTTCTCTTCTAATTTGTTAAAGGTGACAAAAATGAATGTTCATGGAAAAACCTGTCCCTTTTCTCCTTAAATGTTTTGTGGTAGGTTTGTTTGTTTTTTGGGGTTTTTTTTGGCATTGTTTTGTTTTTCTTTTAAACAGCTGGAATTAGGATTATTCCTTCAAAGCAACAAACATCAAGTGCAGAATTTAATATAAATCAGTGCACTCTTGGACAGCTTCCTACTTTTTTATACATAAGTAGATACAAAACGCCTCTCTTTCTTCTTTCTCTGAGAGATCAGAAAAAGCATCTATGCAAGTACCGAATGCGGAACATATATAACTTACTACTACATCAACACCATGGTAACTAGCTCTGACCAAAGTAGGCATCTAGAAGCTGATAAAATCCAGCAACGCTCAGTTTGGTTGGAAGCCCTCAGGAAGCTCTTCCCAGAGAGGGAGGGCAGGGCAGGGAAGGGCAGGGGACATGAGTTGTGATGTGGTTTAGACACCAAGCAGAATTTTTACTGACAGGGCCTAACCCCGTTTCCAAATCTGATTTTCCCCACGGAGGATGCCAGGTGCTGCCCTGGCCAAGCTGCCTCCGCAGTGTGATGCCTGGCTTGTGGTGCCAGGCTTTTTGCTACAGGCTGAGGAGGTACACACCTTGCGGAGACTGATTAGCACCTTCCTCAGCAAAATCTGCCACAAGTAGAAAGGAGCTAAAAGACACTCAGCAAGGGAGTAGTCATTGCGAAAGCCTTTGTTTTCTTCCCAGATTTTAAATTACTCTTTTATTTCCCTTGTCTGAAGATTAATTTGGTGCTAATGCTTAATGGAGATTAATTAGGTGCTAATGATTGAGGCAGTGTTAATCTTTGCAGATGCTTAAATTTACACATCATCAGTGTCTGTGAGTCCTCCATACTGTACTGCCAATAATCTCAGCTGACAGATCTGGGACCTAAAACACCACCACCACAGTTCTTTCTGCAACTGCTGCTGAACAGCTATTTCTAGTCAGATAGTAGCATCTTACCCTGTTAGAAAAGCAGTAAACAGGGCAATGTGGACACTATTGGAGTCATTGTAAACTTGACCACCCTCCTCCAGGAGCACTGTGAGGCAAACTGCCGCCCGACAGAATAATAAAACATCATAAGCAACATGTTCAGCCTGTAAAATGCATCTCCATCCCTACCTTAAAGAAAAAATCGCTTCAGAGGCAGGAGTTTGAACATGGATAAATGTGTCCAGGCAAGGGAACGAGTAGGAGCCTTGGACAATCGATTCATGAGGTATAAACTAGAGGGCTTTAAACGCGTTTGCCATGTGAGCTTCAGCTATGTGCAGCTGTTGAGTGTTTCACTGCTCAATAGTCATGAAACGCGAACCTACCGTGCCATTCCTAACTCTTCTGTAGAGGCAGAGTTTATTATTGTATAGTAATATAAATTCTACCCAAGCCTCTCCCTCCTTTGATTTCTGGAAGTTTGTTTGGTTATGAAGTTATACTCATGATCCCTTACATCCACTGCCTTCCACCTAAATTATATTCCCCCCACCCTGTCAGGAGAATGCTGCTGCAAATGGCTTTGCAGTTTTCTCCCTGCTTCTACTGAACAGGCCTTCCATTCCAACACCTGCTTGGCTTTGGTTTTGGAAACGCTCACCAAAGTTGTAGTGAAAAAAATGTTATAAAACTTAACAAAACATCATCACCTCTGATGCGCAGAAACTTCTTCTGTATTGACCTATATTGTTATTGGTAAATGAAGGACACAGAAGTACAGACTATGTTCACACTGCACTCCTGCATATAAGTGCCTAAGGTTTTACTGATTTCAGCCAATGACAATGAACTAGACATCCTTTAAAAAAAACCACAAACAAACCCCAAACAAAAAAAAAAAATCAAAGAACAAACCACCCTGATCCTTACAACAGTGAATTGGTACATGCTTTGTGAGAGTGACGTAGCTCTAGTTGACTTTTTCTTAGAGGAATTTACAATAGAGAACAAAACCAAACAGAAAATGGTTTCTGAAAGACACTGATATAACTATGAAGCTGGCAAAGAAAAAAGTTAGCTTCACTCAAAATGCTGGTGAGAATGAGAGGAAAAGTCGTACCCACAGTGTGTAACCTTGGCCAGGCAGCAGCATGAGGCATGCTGTGTGCTGCAGAGCCCACTGCTGAGCCTTTTACAGACCAGACTGCTCCCTCTGAAATACTTACCTTTAAGAACTAATCCCCTGCTCTTCACAGAGCCTGCTGCAAAATCTCTCACTGATTCTGATGGGCACCAGGGAACTTAGCACATTGCCCCATTCCATTTAACTTAGTGGAGAAGTCCCCCTCAGAGATCTGGCTCTTAGTTATTCTGGTAGTGCACAGCCACTAGGTGAGTACTGGCTTTAACACAAACTCAAAGCCGAGTCATCTTCAGTGTTTATTAAGTCTTCCTAGTTTTGTGCTTCTCTGAAACTTTAATGTTCGTTTTAATTTGGAAAAGGTGCAAAGGTATGTTCTTGGCTAATAATTATCAATTAAAAGCACATAAGTGTACTACCAAACATGGGAAATGACAACTAGCTGTTGACTTGACTCTTCTGAGATGGCAGGAAGATGGAAATGCTGACTTTTTGGCTTATGGTACTACAATACCCAGCCCCAGCTGGATACTAAATGAAATACACAGGCTAGACAGACAAGTTAGAAAAGCAGACACAGAGACACAGGCAGGCATACACAAGCATTTTTAAAGGTCTTTAAAACTTCCAAAGTCCTTCCATGCTGACTAAACACCCAAAAATTTGTTAACAGAAACTCTCCATACCAGAGCTTTAGATACCAGGTGTGCTTCTTCTTTAAAACAAATCGCAAGAAATTTCAGAACATTGTTCCATCATTGTTCCATACTGCTGTGTTGAGACTTGTTCCTGCTCTCAATTTTTGACTACTTGTGAATTTGGATTATTTAGAAATAAATGTTGGTTTTCAAAGCCAAAATACAAAACAGAAAATAAAATCTGGACCTGATTGTGTGCTGAATACTCACAGAGCAGCCACTAAGGAAAATTTAACACAGGACTATTCTAAGTAACTTAAAGAGAAACATTTGCTATTCTTTGTCAGATCCTTAAAGTACTTTCTCACTTGCTGGAGTTAATGCTAACAAGCCACTTTCTAAGCACCAGAAATCTGTCTATTCTGTTGGTATTTGTGATTTCAGGGAAGGTTGCATCCCTTAACATTTTACAGGGAGTACCAACATAGTTTCCCAGAAAAAGGGAAAAAAGCAACACACACAGTCTTAAAAAGGTAATAAATATTTATTAAGAAAAGAATGAAAAAAATCCAACACCTTACAAGCATGCACTAGTAACGGAAGAAGCCTCTTTTCAACAGGACAAACCTACCTATGGGCAGATGCTGATGAAATCTGAATGTGTTATAAAGAATGAGCTCCTCAGCAAAGAATCACATTCTACTAAGAAAATAGTATTTCTATGCTTGTGTGAATCAGACATGGACTTGCCAAAATATAAGGCATAAAAAACAATCACCTTTGGACTTGCATTTAATGGAAGCAAGGTGTCTGCAGTCTGCCTTATGCAAAAGCTGACAGGAAAGCTGGTGAAGTGACATGAATAAATAGCATAAATCAGAGTATTCTAAAAGAACACCAGAAAGAAATGCAATAATAACCTTCACTAGAACCAGGGCTTCTTTAAAGATTAAAATCCTTGTTCAGTGCCTGTGTCTGACCCTTACTTCTTATTCCCCAAACTGCAGCAGAGCAGGGCTTGCCATTTCCCCTCCTCACCTCCTCTTACTGCCAGCTGGCAAGCTTAAGGATGATGTGACAACAGCTTCTTTTAGCTCTTTGACGTGGTTTTAAACATGGTGAAGGTTTAGGATGTTGATATAAGTGTCTCAGCAGAGAAGTGGTTAGAAGAAATGTATTACCTCCTGGTGGGTAGAGGCACCCTGCCCAGAGGTACCCAGCAGCCTGGAAAACCTGACCAAGTAGCTGACAGCAAGGAGATGCCAGGAAAGGACACCATGCGCAATTCACTTGTCCCAACTTATGGACTTACAGAATTCAGCCCTCTATGTAGCCTATCGTGTACTCATGTCTTCAAACACTGCACCCAAAAAACCAAAGCACTGCCCAGCCTTAGCCATATTTTTACAGTTAAGAAATTTAATATCTGTGTAACAATCCTTAATCCTTGTGAATAAATACACAACGTTGAGCAGGAAGGCACCACACAAACAACCCTTCTGATCTGATTAGAAGGCTGCACTGGAGCAGACACACACATCACCAGGACATACCTTTCCAAACCCAAGGGGAATACCCTATATACACCGAGAGGCTCAGTGATGTACCTGTGGAGCCAGTTCAGTCTTTTCGTTGTTCAGCTCAGAACCACTGAATAAGTGGATGAAGAAGCAAAAGGTTTAGAAGAACATTTTCCATGCGGTTCTTCAAAGCACAAATGGCTACGACTTCTGTGACTCTTTTTATTTACAAAGATTTCAACAATTGATAAATAATCATCATGTGGACAAAGTTCTTCGTATCCTGGTCAAAAAGACACTGTTTCCTATGGAATAAATTATGGTCTAAGATCCTGTGCTGCATAGCTATCTATATTCAGCTATATTCATAGCTAATTAACCAGGATAGGAAAGCTGAAGCCACATTTGTAACAGTAATATAAACTGTAAAACAAAACAAAAAAACCCAACCTTTTTTTCTCTGGAATTTTTAGTTAGAGCCATGCCCTGAATCTTCATTTAGAAACTGTGTTTTCCAAAGTTACCAAAAAAAAAAAATAAATTCTCTTCTTCTTTAGTTGCCCCTATCTCTGTACACTGACCTAAAAAAAGAGAGACTGGTAATTGCTACCCAACGGGCATATTGATCATTTTGGTATTTCCTTTGTTAGGTTTCAGGATGTCTTCAATGAATGAGTCTCAATTACCATGATGGACTAAATTAATCTCTCCTACAATCAGTTTGGCTTCAAGGTAGTTATTTTGAGGCTAAGTATGGCCTGATAATAATCTTAGTTGCTTATTCCTGAATTTGTATGGTTATGTTTGCAGGACACAGGCAAACCCCTGCAAATGTAATCCCTTCTCATTGAATACACAGACATTTTATCAACTGACTGTAAGCAGGAGCAGAAGCAGTAAATTACAGTGCGAAATGCACCTGTTAATAGGGTTAGATCCAGGTAGATATACAGAACAGCATTTAGATGACTGACTTGCTTCAAGGCATTGTATTGCAAAGAGGTACTTCCACCTTCTGTATGTTTTTGTCTCCTGTAATAATAAAGTAAAAATCCTTCTCTGGTTGGTTTTAGTGTATCTTACCCTATTAAATGGACTTGAGATGTGCTGCTTTTGGCACTGAGGTCACGCAGAGTGAATGAGCAAATGGTAACACTAACTCTAGTATAAAATTTTGCAGAAAATTTACCAGGAGACATGTTAGTTCTCTACTGTGAAGTGCAATTTTGTTGCATATAGTAGTTATTTTTCATAAATAATTATATACACTAACAGATTTATTTAAATGGTAAAAATAGTAAATACATATTTCTTTTTTTCTTCTTTCTTTTTTTTTTTTTTTTTTACAAAACTGCCAAGTTTATGAGGTGGCAGTTTTTTTCTTCTGGCAATTTGAAAAACTGGACTTCATGTTTCTCAGTTTTCTAATTCATGTGGGTTTAGAATGACTAACAGCCAAATCGAACACTCAATAAAACTGAGTCACTCAAGAAGTACTGTTAAATTATGAAAACACATCTTTTTAGTTAGGTGGAATAGCTTTCCTGAAACTTCTGATGCCAGTTAGATTAGTGGGTTAAGCCATTAAGTGTTACAGAAAGGAAATTACAGATATTTCTTGAGCAGTTATCTGAAATTTCAAGTTGGTTTTGTTGCCTGAACTCGCCAACTACCAAACTCTGATTTAATTAAACCAGAATGTGCACAAAGTTTAGGTCAGGCTGACCCACCCTCTCAAGTCATTAATGCTCAAGTACCCACCATCTCAAGTCATCAAAACTGATGACTGAAAGGACTTCTGATCAAGGGAGTAAGTTTGGGGAAATAACAGATAATGATAAGAACACTGTTATGTAAATTATGCAGGAAGAAGTCACCACATGAAAAAAGTTCTGGCTGCAAGAGGAGACAAGGTGTTGCAATCACCAATTTGCACTATAAGTAAGAAGCTTGTAACCAATTCTGTGTGTGAATGACATGGATATGTGATGTTCTATGCAAATACTGTACTGTATACAGTGTGTACCCTGGGGTATGTTATGTGCACGTTAGGAGGAAGGATCCCCCATGCACCCAGGCTGCAATAAACCAATGTTGGCTTTCTAAACTATCATTTGGTTTTGAGAGTTTTCCAGGTTATGATTTTCGGTAACATTTTGAGTTCTAGGAGATCTCAGGTATTGCTGCTGGTTTTTTTTAAAGCAGTCTTTCATTTGTGAAGATTGACAACACTCAGTCAGTGTTGCCTCCTTGTTTCAGTCTAGAAGGGGCAACTGATCTGCATCATTCAGAGAAGCACAGGATATACCTAAATTGGGAAGACAATATTTCGTCAAAGAGGATGGGCATCAGTAGTTCTCTCCATAGTAATAAAACCCAGTTGAGATGCTAATGCAGATAGGACAAAAACTATCTAAAAGCGTTACAGGAACCATTGTGGGGGAGTTCCCACCACACTTTTTGCAGTGGTGGTGAAAAAGCTTTTTCCAGTCCCTGCTTGCAGTTAATGTGCCTTCCACACAAAGCACAAACAGTAAGGACCCCTTTTGCTAATAGGTTTAAGAACTAGTGTAAATAGACCCATACACATTATAGATTCAATTAAACGCTTAACAGTTTTGCCTGTTTCTGATTCTACCTAGACAACGTATTCTTTAGGGTTTTTCCTTGGTGGAGCACAAACTGCAACTCTGATTCACATCAGCTACAAGTTACTAGGACAGGCAGAGTAAGGTATCACGTTGTGGTCACTAAGGAGCAATTTTGGCTCTGGTTCAGCTTAGAATTTAAACACGAGGGCAAGCCCATGAGCAGGAATCTCATGTGAGTAGTGTAGAGGAAACACGTATCCATTATAAAGCAAATAATTTGAAATTCTTGTTTCATATAACAGCTGACCTGGAATGCCCCTGTCATTTTTTTGTGGTTTTACAACCACAATTTCCTTTTACTGCTCTGCTTTTCCTCCTTGTTGCTGTGAGCAAGCCAGCTACTCCCCACACATACTAAGCTAGCACAGAGCAGCCACCTATTGACTAGGCAGGATTCACATTAACTCACCAGAAACTCAAAATTAATTAAATATTTATGAAAATATTTTTTTGTGTGTCGTGTCTTTTCTGTTACATCAATCTCATTGGAGTTGACTGTAAAAAAAAAAAGAAAATAAAGAAGTGCAAAAGTATCAGATGGATGTTATTTTGCAGTTAGTTTCTGCTCTTTTAATGTTTTTCAAAATTGAAGATATTTGGAGGAATAAGTTTCTTCAAAATGTTCATGTTCTCACTTTATTCCAAACAGTTAACTATAATTGTTTTTATCTTGTATTAATAATATCTTTGAAGAACAAATGTGTTGTGGAGAAGCCCCTTTATATAGGAGAAGCCTATAACTTGAATTGATGTTAAACTTTAAAACAGGACTTCGGTGGTGTACTTCTCACCACAAAAACAGATAATCATGTCAGAGCACAAAAGCGCAGAGTGGTTAATCCAGAGCACCAGACAGTACCATCCCAAAACCTCTGATTAGTTGATTACACACAGAAAATTGTCAGTAGGGAAGACTGTCTGTCCTCCTGTTCCAAGCAGAGCATGCTTGGGTTCAGTGCAAGGAAAACAGTGAATGTGATGAAAATAATGATTAAAAACATGCATGCCAGAAATTATTTACTGAGAAAAACTGACACTGCAGTGCATCTTACAACTCTTTAAGAGTTGGAGAATCCTGGTTTTCAGCAATGTTAAGTCCTAGTGTTCTCATTTCCCACCCTGACTTCTTGCAGGAAATGGAGGAGATGGAAAAGATGACATTTACTTAGCTACCACTAGTTTCTTGTTCAGCTGGTGGTCACATCTATTAACTGAGACATTCTCATCATTTGTGCAATGTAAAAGAAATTCTTTTGGATATTATCACCATATCTCTTGTTGAAATGGAAAAATTGGACTGAGGGCAAGGAATGCTTGGTTTCTTCTTCTTCTTTTTTTTTTTTTTTTTTTCCCAAAGCAAAAATACTGCTGACTAGTTGGCAGCAGTGACAAGCTTTGTCTGAATGGGGACTTTTACTAAAGTGATGACCAAAAGGAAAAGAAAAAAAGAAAATTATACCTACTTTAATGTTGGCTCAACAAGTGTTTCATTTTTGGTAATACCCAAACAAGTAGTAAGTCACTACACCACTTTGGGATGAGTAACAGAATTTGAAGCAACTACAAGCAACAAGCATGTATGAAAACTAAATTCATATTGTGAATTGTACTTGAGAACACACAAATATCTACATCACATGCTTAAAGAGAGCCAGTGATATGTCCGTCCATGTCTGCGTTCCTGCTCCCCGCAACCCCCCACCCCCACCCCACCCCCACCTCCCACTTTGGTTATTAGTTCCGCATCTACTGGCACATGTAACCGTTGGGTTTTTTGTTTTCTACAAGGCACACAGTAAATATTTAGCAAGTGAATTTTGCTATAGGAAAGGCCGATAGTCAATTCTATCTAATAGAGGGCATGGTGTGCAGTTTTGTGGGAGGATGGACAAAAGCAAATCAGAGAAACGATGGGGAAGCTAGGTGCCAACTTCTCCAGAAGAAGCTATTTGCGTTGGGCCTGCCTGTTCTTACCAGAGTGGCAGGGGGCTGGCAGCTCTCCCTCTGAATGCCCCAATATCAATGCAAGAGGAAGCAGAAAGAAAAGTTTTTCATACAGAAGCTTCACTTAGAGGTTTTTTTTTTATCAGAATCTGTTAAAGATCAGTTATTCTTCTGGAGCATCAGCAGTATCTATGACTCTGAACAAGATTAAACCTTAAATGTTCTTTGCCTAAAGTTTCAGCTATCCAGACAGCACACAGAACTCGCTAGGAATTTTAGAAGGATAAAAAGTCGGAGATATCTTTAAAACAATGCATTAAGATTCACAGAATCATAGAATGCTTTGGGTTGGAAGGGACCTGAAAGACCATCCAGTTCCAACCCCCTGCCATGGGCAGGGACACCTTCCACTAGACCAGGTTGCTCAGAGCCCCATCCAACCTGGCCTTGAGCACTGCCAGGGATGGGGCATCCACAGCTTCTCTCAGCAGCCTGTTCCAGTGTTGCCTTGTTGTCTGGCTTCTTATAAGTGCTATAATACAGGACACTTCAGAAAGATCTGAAGTGCTGTACTTTGATGTCAATGAGCAGCAATACAAAAGTAGAATTGGGTAGCTATGAAGGATAATGATAAAGAGAACACAGTGACTTTAATGAAATTAGTTTTCCTCTGCTTTTGAGCTCAGACTGTCCTCTGCTGACTGCCAAATAATTTATATTACACAGTCTATTGATTTATGATTACCATCACTGCTTTCATAAAGACTGTAAATGGAAAAATGGAGAAAATTCTAATTTTCACCATAAACATAAAAAATTAGTTAAGCAGACCAAACAATAATTTGGAAAAAAATCAAGTGAATTAATTAAGGTATACTTTTATTTTAAAATACATGCTTGAAAACTCTGTCTGCAGAAGAAGTCTTATGTAATCATGTTTAACTGAGCTGTGTTTCATCTGAGTGTACCCTTGTCACAATGCTGACACTTTGCCATGTTTTATTAAGTCTGCTACTGCTGATTTTTCCAATGTGAGCACTGGTTTTGTCTAGTGCCAGACAGGCTATGTTGATGGTACTTCTACTATGTCTGTGGCATTTCTGGCAAAGAATTGCCTGATACATACACATCTTTTCTGGTATCAACAAGGATGCAGCAAAGCTGCTAAATACTTCGTGGAAAGATGCATTGTTTGTGGTAAATCAGATGTGCAACAGCAGCTACTTGGGCCTCATGTACAGCAGTGACAGAGCTGTAGGACTGATATTTATGCCTTACTGTAGCCCTGGGAAAGCAAGAAGCATAGAAGAGGAACTCTGAAGTGTTCACCTGAGCACAATCTGCCTATGGTACTTTTAATTAGCTCATCCTGAAACAGACAGGGTGCTTGGAGAAACTCACATGAAAATGGACACTTTTTGATTTGGTATTCCGACTTCTGAACACCTAACAGGACTAGCACCAGCAGCTGCTGCAAGCCCAAACCCTCACATGCATGTAGGGGCACACTCCTTCCAGTACACAGGACTACACTTTTGTCTGTGTGTGTGCCGTCAGAAGAGCAGGCTGCCACAAAACCAGCAGTCACACCATCACAATTCCCCCAACTCTGTGTTTCCACTACCTGGCTTGTGCCAATGTTAGGCTCTGTGTAACTGCTCAGGAAAGTGTCCTGGCAAAAATTCCAGCTGTTCAAGGAGTTAGTCAATAGGGCCCCCTGGGAAACTGCCTTTGGGGACAAGGGAGCAGAACAGAGGTGGCAGATCTTTAAGGGTGCTTTCCATAGAGCACAGGATGTCTCAATCCCCAGGTATAAGAAGCTAGGGAAGGATGGCAAAAGACGGGCATAGCTGAGTCAAGACCTGCTGGTCAAACTAAAGGGTAAGAAGGAAATGCACAGGCAGTGGAAGCAGGGATAGGTATCCTGGGGAATAGTACAGAAGCATCGCTCAGTTGTGTTGGGATGGGGTCAGGAAGGCCAAGGTGTGGATGGAGCTGAACTTGGCAACGGGTGTGAAGAATAAGAAGGGCTTCTATAGGTATGTCAGGCAGAAAAGGAAGGTCAAAGAAAGCATACTCCCCCTGACAGAGGTACTCAACAACTTTTTTGCCTCACACTTCACTGGTAATCACCTCTCGAGTGAATGGACCTCCAGGCAGGGATGGGGGGGCCAAAGGCAGGGTCTCTTCCACTGTAAGAGAAGATCAGGTTCAAAATCACCTGAGGAGCCTGAACATACATAAGTCGATGGGACCTGATGAGAGGAATGCCAGAGTCCCGAGAGAAATGGCTCTCCCAAAAAAGCCACTCTCCATGATATTTGAAAAGTTGTGGTGGTCAGGCGAAGTCCACAGTGACTGGAAAAAGAGAAATGTTGCACAGATTTTTAAAAAGGGTAAAAAGGATGACCCAGGGAACTACTGGCCTGTCAGCTTCACCTCTGTGCCTGGGAAGGTCATGGAACAGATTCTCCTAGAAGCCATGCTAAGGCACATGGGGGTGATTCGAGACAGCCAACATGGCTCCACCACTGGCAAGTGCTGCCTAACCAACCCGGTGGCCTTCTATGATGGAGTGACTGCATTAATAGTCAAGGGAAGAGCTACAGATGTCATCCATCTGGACTTCCCGTAAGGCCTTTGACATGATCACCCACAATATCCTTCTCTCAAAATTGGAAAGATGGATTTGATGGCTGGACTGTTCAGTGGATAAGGAATTGGCTGGATGGTTGTATCTACAGGGTAGTAGTCAACAGCTCAATGTCCAGGTGGAGATCAGTGATGGGCGGTGTCCCTCAGGGGTCTGTACTGGGACCAGTGCTGTTTAGTAGACAGCCTCCTCCAACACAAACCATTTTATGATTCTATGATTACATGAAACTCATCAGTTTTGGCTGAACTGGTGCTCAGCTGATCCATCCCTGGATCTGACTATGGTAACATAAAGGCTAGCTCCAACACAAGGAAGGAGGAAAGGATTATCCAGTTAGTAGTTATAGGAAGGGCAGGATCATCATTTCCTGTTTCAGTCTGCGTTCTTCTTGGCTTAAAATGATTGTGGAACTATATCTTAAGTGATTTTTTTTTTTTAATAGGTTATGGAAGATCCTGGCTGAAAAGCCTAGAGATGGAAACATTATCTTTTGACAAACAACGTCACACATATGTCAGCACTGCTGACAACCTGGCTGTAAGTACAAAAATAACTCTTCCCCTTGTAGTTTTGATTGTTCTGCTAAATGTGCCTACAAACCTGTCAGTTAATATACCATTGGGTACAAAGCATTCTGCAGCAGCTCACAAAGCAGCGTATTGCGTAACAATAATGTTGGTGGAAAAACAGCACATGAACATGCCACCTGTGACTGTGGGGCTAGATTGCTCTCTGAATTTTATGAAAAGATCTGGAGTAATTTCACTGACTGAAAAGAAAGTGTCTCAGATTCATGTAAGTGTCATCAGGGCATTAATGTAGCTCTGAATCTTAAAATATAGGATGGCAGAGTTACGGTCATTACACTAACCTCAATGTGTAATTTCCTGAACGTGCTTAACTTTGAAATCTTCTGTCACCCAGACCATAGCAGGTTTTTGCAAATAACATATAATACTGCTTCCTAGGGGGAAAAAGAGCAGGGAAAAAGAAAAAAACCTCCAAACTGAACAAAGTTTAATGATTAGGTTAATGTATTAAGCATGCACCTCCTTACTTTGTAGACTGCCTGGACAAGCACTAAAAGTTCACTTCAGAAAGACAAATCTAACAACATAGATGGTTACTTCTAAGCAGCTCCACATATTGCATTAAAATGTTATCAGAAACCAATCATGCCATAAAGCCAATGGAACCATTTACACTGAGAATCATGGAGAATAAAGCAAGAAAACCTTGCTGCCTTTGCGTAGCCTGCAGACGATCTCCATCCTCATGGAGGCAGTTACCAGCATCACCTTTTTTATGCGCTCAGCTACACTGACTGCCACCACTTTGCTGTCCACTTGCTACCATGACCAAATGTCACTACATCTAAATGAAATCAGCATTTTAACAGTTACTAGAACAGTACAGTGAATAATATCCTTCTCTATTTTCTTCATTCAACTGTAATTATTCTTTTTGTTCGCATAAACAAATGTTTATAAAAAATGACTTCTGAGAAAAAGATCAAAGTTCTCACAGGATGTGACTTATAAAAAGAAAGATTTCTGGAGAATGAGCAAAGCTGATGGTCATATTCTGCTGTCTTTCACCCCTGTCCTCAGAGGGAAATTTTAATGCCATCAACAGTTTGCAAAGTTATCTTCTGGGAATCTGGCTGGTTTGCAATATATTTTTGGATACTTCTGAAAGAGCACAAAAGTTACTTTTTGGTAACTACATTTGGTACCTAGGACACTACACTGATTAAACAAAAAAAAAAACCCCAAAAAACCAAAAAAACCCCACCATTAAAAAATGGCATATACAGGTATCTCTGGCAAACAGATTCATGCATTTGACACTCCTTAATAACTGTGAGAGAAGCAAATGTACTCAAACCACACGTATCATTCCTTCCTATTTGGCAGTGTCATCCTGGCACATTACTTCCCAGTGCTCATTGGCATGATTTGAGTGCTTGACCTGCCCACAGTTCTGCAACTTGGTAGCCATGGAAAGATGAAATATGCTTGAGTTTGCCACCTAGATTTTTTATTGTAACATGAGTTTCAGAGTACACATTGAATATACAAGCCCTGCACACATTCTCGGGCCCTCTGTGACCTTGCAAAGATTTGCACAGCAAAAAGACCAAGTGTCTTTTTTTTTTTTTCTTCCCCTGTCTCTCCTCTTTGGAGATACAATTTAAGGTTACATTAATATGTAATGCTCAACAGTAAGAAAAAGAGCCAGGTCCACACCTCCCACAACTTTAAAAAAAAAAAAATGCATCTTGGGAATCTTGTTCCTTCAGGTGAACTGCACCATGCTCAGACCTCCAAACTTAACACTAAAATCTCACCACATTTTTAGATTAAGGTTGGTTTTTTTTTTGGGGGGGGGGGGGTGTTTTTATTTTTTTACTTAACTCTGACAAACACAAGGCACAGTGAAATATCAGGCAAATTAAAAAGCACAGATTTGGAAATCAAAACAAGATACTGCAATACACACAGGTCAATGCTGAGAAGCTGGGAGCAGACTTAGCTGCATCACAAACTAACTGCTATCTGACAAAATGCCCTGCACTGAGATTTAGTCACAAATGTCTATGGCCTCTGAATCAGAAGGCTCTTACATGACTGAAGGAGAAGTGTAGCTAGCTGCTGGATTCTTTGTGTTTATCTTTCTGACAGGCACCTTCTCACTGGGGGCACGGGGCATGGGTGGGTGGGTATATAACAAAAACATGTGGTTTAATGCCTCTTGCATTACCTTTCTGGCTTTTCAGAAAGTTGGGGGTTTTTCTGGTTTTTTTTTATTCTTCTTCCCACCCTTACTAGAGGTCATGTTGCTGTAGCTGCCCTGATCCTCAGGTTTCATGACAGGACCTGTGCCTGTTCCAGCCAAACTTTGACTGTAGCAGTAAACAGGCTCTGCAATCATCAAGCCAAACCAAGCATCTGAAGGTGGTCACCAGCTACTGCTAAAAAAGACACCCCATGCCCTCACAGTGAGGAATGCTCTTTGAAACTGTTATTTATGCCAGAGAAACTTCTGTGACCTGATGCTGCCATACTGCTAGAAGACACTTTCAAATGATAGATTCCTTTAGGGAGCACTTGCTCTATATGTAGCAGTATTTTATTACTGCTAGTTAGCCTTTTTTTTTCTAAGATGGGAGTAATGGAATGTGATACATATCAGAGAAAGTACTCACCTTTCTTTGAGTACTTTAAATCTTCAAATCACATTTATGATGATTTATGCTGTGTTGAGCTAAAGAAATCAGCTATTTGGAAGAGATTGTGTTGCCTTGCATACAGCAGGTTGCATTCCTTAAAAGCAGAAAAAGCTGGTGAGTGACCTGTCCCAGCAAAATATACGAAAACCAGCTTTCAAGTTACATCTTAACCACGAAGAGTTACACCTTTCACAAGTGGGTTAACAGAGAGTTCTATGAAGCAGTTCTGAAGACAGTCAATCTACTCTGGAAAAAAAGAGGAACAAGGGTCTGGATCTGTAGTTTGGAGCCCAGACTAACAGACTGCTAGATTCAAGTGAAGTCTACAGAGCTAGGAAGCATGACAGCATGGTGCTTGCACATTTCCCATTTTCAGCAGTGCAACTCCTAAACAACAGCAAAGCAAAAAAGTGAACACTGAGTTATGGAACACAGGAAGTTGTGGTCTTCCCACTCCTTTTGTGTGTGTCAAGGATTCAGCTTGCTGCTGAAGGTAGGAAATTGAACCAGGAGCAAGCTCTACTCTTATTACAACTCTTATTTCATGGCATCAGAGTAGTTTGCAAAAACTGTTAAATTCAGGCTCACAATACTTCTGTGAGATGCTAAATATTCTTATATTCCACATGGGAAAAGTCATGCAGAAAGCTACTACCAGAGAGAGGCAAGAAACCCATAACAAAACTGGAAACAGAAAGCAAGGCTTCAACCAACAGATTGCATATGACTTACTTTGCAGAGGATGTTTTGGACTGGGTGTAACTGGCAGGTTTTGGTAGCAGTGGGTATGGGGTGACATTGTGGCAGGAGAGCATGAATTCCCTGTGCCAGTCACAGCTACTTCCAGCTGCCACTGAAACACTGCAAATAACTTACCATGTGCTAAAACTTCAGCTAGAGAAGCACACGGTGCCTCTGCTCACAGATATTTAAGAAAGCAGCAACCACTTAGAGGAGAGGACACATGGCTGGTGGCACTGCTGGGGATGTGGTTAGAGATGTACTCTCAGAAGGAAGTGCCCTGTGCCAGCGCAGGCACACTCCTGAAGGGACTGCGGGTCATGGGCAACCCTCACCAGAGCAGGGACACCATGAAAGACTGTATCCCACAGTAAACCCATGCTGGAGTGGAGGAAAACAAGTAAGAGCAAGAAGCAGTAGACACATCCCTGGTCTCCTTCATTGGCCCTCACCTCAACAAAGGGATTAGGAATAGCTGAATGTAACATGTAGCAGAACCAAGGTGAGTTGAGACCTGGGAGGAGGGAAGAGAACTTTTTTACTGAATTAGAGCCTAGGGAAGAAAGGTGTTTCTTCATCAAGTGTTTTTTTTATCTCATTTTCCTCAATAACCAGATCTGTAGAAGTTTTGTTAAATGGTGATAAATCAAGTAAAACTCCCCAAAGCAAGACTATTTTGCTTATGATGTGCTTGTAAAGCACTCTAGCATATTTCTTCAGACCTACATACTATAAAATCTGTTATTAGAGAAAAGGTATCACAGAAAGGAAGCAGAGGGGCATTACTCGCTGTAGCTGGGCTGCTGTTTGAACACTAAGTTAATGTGCTGAGGCATCTGCATTAAGATTCTTACTAAAAAGCACATTTAGATGAAGTGCTTGAAGCATGCTACACAAGTGGACACCTACATAGGCTGAGGGTGGGATAGGCACCACTGCACTAGACAGTTTTGGCTATGGAAAGAGACTAAGAAGTGAATTAAGGTGAACTACTGCCAGTGGAAAATAAAGCTGGTCATACAGGGAGACAGTACAAAGCAGATTCCACATCTTAAAATTCAAACCTTAGTTTATTTTCTGATAGCCTCTGCATGGAGGTGTGCCTTAATGGTCTTCTGAAAGCTCTTATGGTGCAGACTGCCTTGTCTGTCTGTTAGCTGCAGGAAAGGGGAGATATGCTTTCAGACTTCTTTTCCCTCAAATTAACCAATTGGACATGTGGGTTTTTTCCCCTCAGGACCACCTGCAGTGTTAGTGACTGTGCCAGCTTCCTTTTCTGTCCCCATATAAAACAGATCTATGAAAGACTGAGGGATCTGTCAAGCTAACATAGTGATGGAGATGGGAAAAAGATACGCAGCATCTTAAACTATAGCTCCCCCTTTGGTTGCAGAAAGGACAAGTTATGCAACTCCCAGAAGGGAGGGGGAACCCTGTTTGACTCATTCGCTTCATTTGATTTTGTTACTGCTGTGCTGGGTTGCAAAAGGCTGACAAAAGCTATTATAAACAAAAAGCATAAATCCTGCAGGCTAATATTACTACTCACCTACTGCCTGACTCAATTCCTTTCTTGAAGTTATATTGATAAATCAGTTGCCTTCCTGTTTATTAAAGCAGTCTGTTTATTTAATCAGCTCTTGGCCCATTTTCTAATTATGGGAGATAATGTGGGTTCATTTTCTGCCACGGTGAACCTGGCAGGGCACAGATTGTTCTCAACTAACACATTAAAATTCAAGATTATTTGTAATGTCTGCTTTTGTTTGGCAACTCCTTTCCTTCTCTCTGCCCAGCTGAAGACAAAAACACAGACAGATATTTTCTTTCTGCATTTCCATACTGCTGATACCCACTCAAGTCAGGGGCAGGATGATGGAAGCAGGTAGAGCTTTGTCAGTTTGCTCACATGATGTCTTCCCAGTGCAGGTGAAATACAGAGGAGACTCTGTATACCAGCAAAGTTAATAATACTGCATCACATGATGAACCTAAGGATAATTTTGTGAAGGGAGAGAATGCTGGAATGCAAGGGGAAAGCACACACCAGTTGGAGCACACTCCTAGTTTGCTCTGCTGCTGGACTTCAGCCACCTCTTGCACCACTCTGGCCCCAATCCTTCATCTGTCTGCTTAGTGCAGGAATACTGCTAACCACAAACTGCAGCATTAAATAATTTTTGTGCTCTCTGTGTTCCAAAGCAAGCAAGATCTCGTAATGGCCTTAAGATCGCCTCTCTTCTTACCTCTGAGATGTCCTGCCTTGTACCTTGCTTGTCACACATCTTCAGCATTTAACAGCTACAGCTAACCTAGGATCACTAGTCTGGCAGTTCTTTTTTGCAGGGCCTCCTTCTATACCTTAGAACACATTTAGATGTTATATTAAGTTCTCCTATTTTGAAACAAATCATAGATACATAGCAAGTTATCAATACGTGCCATACGCAGTGTCTTTCAGCAGGCCTGGAACTGCTTGAAACAAGACCATTCACTTTTGACTTGCCTTACAGGCTCTCCTTCAATTAGCATAAGCATATACGTGTACATGAAGTATGTGCACATACGTGCACATGAGCAACAGCTCCCATTCCTACAGAAATACAGGCAAACAACATTTTGCCATGCTTTCAGAAGTGTTTCTACCAACTGTGCTACACACTTCCTTGCAATGTGCCTTTATGTGGAACAACTGAAAACTTGACACGGTCCTGGGCAGCCCTCTCTAGGTGACACTGCTTTGAGCAGAGGTTTGGCCTACACGATATCCATAGGTGCCAGCCAGCCTCAGCTGTTCTGTAATTCTGTGGAGACAAAAAAAATCCCAGTGGTTCTAACACTTCATCAACAAGCCATACAGCAATGCTTTCCAAACTCTGACCCATGGAGGAATGTTGCTCTGATCCCTTTTAAAGTTGGCTAAATACCCACAGGGGAGGACTGTACATAAACTGCCTTCTGAATTGTGCTTTACTTTTCCTTCTTTGCTTACACTTTCACTTGCATTTGCAAGCAACAGCAAAAGTGTTTCCATTTCTGGAGCCTTACTTTTGGAAACAATATAATTTTGATCTATTGCAGTCGGAAAGGAAGTGTCTGGTTTTGTTACACTGTTAATTGTCCGAACCTCTGTCTCACCTCATCTGTCTCACTTAAATCCAGAGTGTGCTCTGGGTCTAACACACTCAATACCTTCGCAAACACCCACTTAAAGATTAAAAAACATAAAAATTCACTTTTATGTAGACCACTGTTCCCTTCACATGCATTCATGTGACTGCTATGAGTACCGCGCTGTTACTGACCAATAAAAACCAGAATAAAATTATACATAAAATATATAGTACAGGAAGAAGCAGAAGATAAATGAACTTGTTTTCGAATGGCAGTATTTCCCACCTTTTTTTTTTTTTTTTCTATAAAAAATACACTGCACTTTTCTTTTTCTACTGAGCCTTCTGAACATGTCACAAATACTGCAGCAGATGGAATGGGTCTATGGACAGAGGCAAGGGTTCACCCCTTTAAATTGCCTTTGTTCAACCGTGAATGTTATTCCTAGATGAAACCCACTGCAACACATGTGGGAAAGGCTCAGTGATGAGAGGATGAAAATTTCCTAGAGATTTCCCTTAGACCCCACACTTACCAAAGGCTCTAGTTCTTTGCGGTCTATAAGGTTCAGCTCTGTCACAAAGTAATAAAAATGCTTGTAACAGGTATTGACGTGAGCCTCTGCTCCCATGAGGATGATACGGTCAAAGTGATGGATGTATACGTGAACAAACACTCGAAAAAGCCGGCAGAGTATCTTCTTGCAGATCTGAAGAAAGTTCTTTGGAAAGGGAACACCTGTGAATAGAGAAGGCAGGGTTGTCATAACTATCCTGTCATCCTCCAAGACTACAGCTTTGGAGCAAAGTGTGAGTTTATAACTGCAAACCAAGTTATAACTTCTTAGGCCTCTTTCCAATTCAGAAGATCACTTAATGCATACATTTATCTGACCACTAGTGCCAAAGATAACCAAATACTTGAGCAACAACTTTAATGGATCAAGACTGACAGGTACTGGTCCTTTTTTACTGAACAATTTAAGAGGAACATCCAGTATTGTAATGTTCAGAAATGTGATTTTCACTGCAGTGCATGCTGTACCATTAACATCAATGGCTTTACAACCTGAGATGGCTGTTCCCCATACTGATACATACAGAGCTTGTCCTGGAAGTGACACTCTCATTACTCATCTTATTCAACAGTGCAATTTCACAGCACCAAATTTCATAATGAATTTTAAATAACTGACTGATGGACAGACAGCTTTGCTTTCACCTTCTTCCCAGTTATGTGCACCAATATGATTGCTCTTTTAAGAGAAAAATTTTCAAACACACATGAAAACAGCTCTTCCAAAATCCTCTAGAAGTTACACCACTTCACAGCTGGAGACTCCAAAGCAGCAGCAAAAGCAACATTTGCAAGTAAACAGCCAGGCATCCACATTGGGGCACCAGTTCCCCTTCATTGAAGATTGGTCTTGCACAGCATTGCATACCACTGAGCTGCTCCAAAAAGCTGAAGGTTCATCTCCTTCTGTGAACAGGCCTCTGACATGATGACATGGACTCCCTGGCCAAGGAGGTACCAGGGTATATCCATCGCAGATGCGAACATGGTGTCTGTTAGCATGGCAATGAGGAAGTACCTCAGCTGCAGAAGTGTCCTGAATTGCCTCTACATTTGCCATTGCTGAGGTGCAGATAATGTGGGAAAGTGTCTTTGGTTTTTTTGGCCTGTACTGGGTCCACTGGAAGCAAATCCTTTTGATATAATTTCAAATAGTTTAAAGATGTGGTGCAACCCCTCTTCCTCCTGACACATAAACCAGGGACCAGAGAAACAGCCACATCTATCAGAGCACAACTACTTCATCTCCTTAAGAAATGTTTGCTTTTGGTTGTCACATCCATTCATCTCAACGCTAAAGCTAATTTCTGAGGTCACAGAGAGGGGGCCTAAATGCTCAAGCCATGAATTAAGACATTGCTAAACTATGGAAATGATAATACATACAGATGTCTTGGCAATACTTGAATCAAAACTCCATGCAATTAGACAAACACCTAGATTATAAAAAAAACATTGCTGTCATTTCCAAGGGCAAAATAAATATGACCAATCAAAAAAAACGTAACAGAAACCCCAGACAGTTTTTTATTAACCAGGGGGATCACATTTCAGCCATCAGAGCATGGCTAAATTCAGGAATGATTACAGCAGCAGCCTGCTTTATCTTTTCATAAAGCTACCCAAATCAGAATTTTAAAAATATACCCAAGAAAATGTTAAGTCTTAAAAAAAGGGGAAGGGGAATAGCTGGCACTTGTCACTGCAAGCTGTTTAACTGAACTGAGAGATGAATTCTTGGAGGCACTATATCTTCTTATCCACAACAGGCATGTCTCAAAATGGAGAATAATTAGTTTCATCTTCCATGGGCTGACATATGATTGTTACTGAAGAAAGTTACTGTAATGAAGAAACTGATACTTCTGTATTAACTGACTAAAACAATCTGAATAAACCAGGCCAACAAATGCTTTTAACTTCTCTGCAGCCCCTATTCCCAATTACCAGTTACAGGCAGTAAGTTTAAAGGCTGTAGAGCACTGTTTCTGCTGTGAGGACTTTCATCTGACAGCTTTTCAGTTGTGTTAGGCAGTCAATTTGAGGGCACGTAAATAAAACACGGAAGAAGGGGTGGGGTGGGGTGGGGGCGGGGAGGAGCTGGTGAACAGCCTAAGGTGCATAACAAACTTGTAGTGTTCACACTGTTCCTCACATGCATTACATTTTCAGACAGGCTGTGTAGCTTCGTATGCTGTTGCAGAACTCCAATTTTGCAGAGGTCTCTCTGTTTCATTTACTCTTATATACCAGTGAAACATTGATACTATCACAGGTTTATCACCTGGGTATAACAGAATCCGTAATGGCTCTCTGACTTCTCTCCCCTTCCTGCAAAATTGGTTTACAAACTGACACAGTGTCCTAAATAGTTAAAAAGTGCCTCCTTGTACCACTGAAAGCAACTGGTAGCTGTACAGGGAGCTAGACTCCTCAGCCATGGGGAGCCTGCCAGCCGGTCTGTCCCTGGAGTACACAGGGTCACCAGACTCAAAGTCTGATCTACCTCAAGATACACATGAGCATACAAGGTGGCCACAGCACTAGTTTAAACATACACTCTGCTGCTCTTTGTCTTCAAAATTAGATGAAAAGGACTGTAGAAATGCAGTCTCGAAGGAAAAAAAACCCCTAACACAACAGGACAGATTTTGATCTCAGTTACAGTAGAATGAATCCAAAGTAATGCCATCAAAATATAAAAAAAATCAGAGTGAAACCATTCTAGATTTATATTCTGAGGTCAGAATTTGGCCTAATGTTTTGTTCCCACAGCAACTGCTATAGTTATAAATAAATCAACCACAGGACATAATCATTATGAGTAGCTCTTGGAAATGGGTTAGCTTACATTTAGATCCCTAACTTGTTAAAAGAGTCTGTTCCTCTGTCCTTCAGCTCAGCCACAGTAGCCTCTGCCCTCTCCCCATCCAAGCCTTCATTTAACATAGAGTCCAGGTTTAATAATTCCTTTCCTGGAACTCTGTAGTTAAAAATGGAGAGGAAGAGAAAGAAAAAAACCCAAAAACAAACCCAAAAAATAAACCCACCAACAATCCAAGTATTTATTTAAACTTCAGATTATTTTAACAGTGAAAAAAAATTCCAGGAAGAAAGATGACTGTTTTAAACACCAAATTAAATTGCTGTGTTATGGTTATTAAAAGGCAAATAAATACAAGGATGACTCTGAAATTTTTGAGTTAGCTGCTACTTGCTACTTGCTGAAAAGATAATACAGAGAGACCAAAAGTTAAAGAAACTACATTAGGTGGGAATGAAGGAGGGTAACTAAAGGTCTGAGATAAACACAAGAGGCAAAAGTCTGTCTCATTTGATATATGACAATCTTGAATCTTCTTTATTCCATACGTATCATTACCTCCCCTGAAGTAGGTCAATTGCACAGATTAGAGAGGAAACAAAAGAAAAGTCATGATACAGTTTGTCTCTGTTGCCTGATTCATTATTTCTAGGCAAAAGTCAAAAAGTATATGGTCCCAGAAAGTCTATGCTGAGGAATGAGAATGAACAACCCAGACATTTTGCCTGTAATGTTACATGGGGTTCCGGACTGGCTCACATTCCCACTTGTAACATGCAATGAAAATTACTGCACAGTTAAATCTTCTGTGATGCCAGACATGAGCGTTTTTGACTTTCTGTATTTGTGTGAAGTCTCACTTTACTCAAGGGAAGATGGTAAGCCCTTTGCAATCATGCACAGAAATTTTGCTGTATGTTTGAAAATCCTTTTACAGGCCACAGTTATAATGCATTCTTTTTTAAAAAATAGACATGTAGGAAAAAAAAGAGACTCCCTTCTCCATTGGCAAAAGGATTGACACTATACTATTGCAAACACAGATTAAAACCATACCAACATGGTAAAGTTAAGATTTTTTTCCCAGTTTTATAATAAAGAGCAAGAGAACAGTATGACCAGAAACAATTTGAAGAAGGCACCTGAACCAAACCCTCCTTCTCTCCTCTTTCTGTATTTTCCTTCTCCTATGCCTGCTCCAAGTACAAAAATTTGCAAAAGGTGCCCTTAGCTATTCCTGGAAGCTTTGCTGCAAAAACACCTATTCCGATCCAAGCAGATGTTAAATGTTATCTGTGTGTTAGTCAAGGAAGTGTCTGTCTCAAAAGCCAATGAAAACAATGTCAGTTTTGCTGACTTTGTTCCTCACATAAATAGACAGCTGCAAAATATTAGGGATAAACTAGACTACCAGGTATCTATATCCTCCATGTACCTATACCTCAGAGACAGCAGAAGAAAGGAAAACACTGTTGAGACTATATGGCTTTCTAAGCAAAATGGTGTCCTTTTCTCTTTTTAAGCAGGACTGCCTCTAACAGTGTTACTCTTGGTAAATAAATCAGCAGGCAGGTGTACTGTCAGAGCTTCAACAAAGGTACTCATATGCTGTCCTGAAGAGAACTCTAAATGGAACAGGGTGCAAATCAGAAAACTGTTTGAGGCTTTCTGCTACTTGAACATCCACAACAGCTCTCCCTGCTGCTGTGTATCATGAAATGGGTGATGGCACTAAATTATGCCCTTTAATTAGCAATTTCACTGCCAGAAGAGGTGTCTTATAATGCAAATACTGTAAAACAACTAAGTATGCAAAGCACCTGAAATGACTGTCCCTGAAATCAGACAGAGGGACCTAAACCCTTACACTACATAAGCCAGATCCCTTGGATTTTAAGCAAATTTACAATGGCTTTTCCTGACTACAATCTGATCTCCACCCTGTCAATTTATTACTTCTGCATCTGCTGCTGCAGATGAACACAAGAGAAACACAGCAAGGCCAGAAAGCAGAACACTCTAGCTGCCTATACCAAGCAAGGCTAATTTCACGCCAGACAATGATCAGGCTGATGAACCCATTAGAATAGATCCGTAGGTCTTCAAGGCGATGAGAACACTGAATGCCATAAAAAGCTGTAGAGTCATCGTTGTGTGACCATGTAACTCATCTGCCCTGAAGCATGCATCTTCACTATAGTAACAAAATGAGATTTATTGGAGCATTGCATTTTGAAAACTTTATACAGCATTAATATATATATAGTCTAAAATAGGCTTGAGATCCACTAGAATAATCTAAAGTTCTCCTTGCCTTACCAGAAACTATACTACAGATGAAAAAAATGCAGCCTTTCCTAGGACGGAAAGCATAGCAGCCATTTGGCCGTACAACAGCTCAGGATGGCAAAAGAGAGTTTACTAATCCAATGAGTGAATGTAAGAACACTGAAGCCTGGTCAAGATATCAATGGAAAAACTTTCCTCCCCACTTGGCAGAGGTATGTTAATAGTTTTATTCCTACAATACTTACTGTGGCCTGACAATTTCTGCATACTGACATGGTTTCAGCTTTCTGGGCTAAGTGCATCACTGACCAGCATGGCTTTTATTTTTGTTACTAACATCTGACATCTTCAGGAAACAAACATTCTGGTTCCCCATTAATTTCACAGAGACACTGGAAGAAAAAAAGGTGTTCTAAAGGCCCCTCTTGGGCTTGCTGATGCAGCAGGATGCAGCAGTATGAAACATTATCTGAAGCAGCAAGCAGCATGGTCTTGGAGATGCACTCAGAACCCGACAAAACAGCCTACTGTCCCCAAGAAACAAACGTTCCAGCAGTTAACTGAAAAACAGAGGCCTTACATCTACCAAAACTCATGGCATGACATTAACAAGCAACTACAGTTTAAAGGTTAATAGCACAAAAGAAATACTTGTTCTTCAGAGGATTACTGTGCTAAATTCATTTTCAGTGAGCCTAGAAGAAACATTCAGGCAGTTCTAACACCTCAGATTACAGCCCGTGTGTCTCCTAATGCAAGTCATTTTCTGACCCTTTGATATCTGTGCTGACTTAGGAATATTTTATGTGTATGAGAGTACCTCCAGTGCATATTGATAGTTCCTTCAAGAGGGGATTAATAAGTTTTAAATAAGTTATTTTTCCCTCCAATAAAACGTAGCTTTTTAATGAGATAGGGAAAGACAATTATGTAGTAGTATGCAAGGGAAATTTAGTGGAAAACCTGAAGTTCTGTTCCAGAAAACTAAGAATGAAAATACCCAAGAACAAAACCCTGGTCTCTGACTTTGCCTGAATTAATCCTGATTTAAACCCACACAGACTGGAATAAAGTTCAGTGTCCTGGGAGAGAATTCTGCATGCTGACAAGCAAGATAAGTCAGGGCTTTCAAATCTGCTTTTACCTGTTAGATTGTTTTTGCTTTTATAACATTGGGTCTGGGGGTAACACAACGGATGCTTTTCACTGTTCTGTTTTTATAACTGTTAAAGGGTTGAGAATTGAATGAACCCACCAGCTGAAGACAAAAAGCCAAGCAACACCCTCCCAGCACATTTAAGTACTCTCAAATATCAGAGAGCTAAGCCAGATTGACTCTTCAATAATTGCAACCTGAACTGCCAATTCATGCCCTTGCACAACTGTGGACTTCCCCTGATACCTGAAGTTTTGCTTGCCTTGTTTTCTCAGAACTGCCTTACTGGAAGAGGTCAGTCTCTCCCTACCATGTAAACACTAAGTGATGTTCAAACACTAGATAGGATATCCAGCTTTCCTCTGGGGAGTGCTCAGCACATGCCTGGTACACACTGGTTGCAGTCAGGTTCAATACCAAAGGCAGCAGTGACTGATTTCATTTCAGAGCAGAGCCAGACAAGGTAACGTTGTTTGTCTTTTATATATCACTCATTTTTTTTGGTGGTATTTCCAGAGCTAAGGACACTCAAATATCTTCCTCCTGTTTTGCGGGAAAGTATGTTTATCAACAGAAAAATTATGAATCCAGGCAACTGCACTTTTCATGCCATCTTGAGGCCACTGTGCTGAAAGAAAGAGACTCGCAATGTCAGAAAGCAGCAAAAGACATAGCATGACTGTAGCCCAGTGAGTAAAGTCCTGCTCCTGGAAGTGCTCCTGCATCTTGCAGTAGCATATTCATCTTATAAAAGGAAACCTATTTCAAATCCTTCTGGAATAAGATGCAGTGTGCACAGGACATCAGGCTCACAGATGGCAGCAGCTCCAAGGGATTTCAGGTTATGTCAGCAAGCATGCAGACATACCCACACAGATCCACTCATGCAAACACACCCACACATGCTCACACTTTTTAAAAGCTATCATTGACTGACAGGTTTTGGATCCTGTGTAATTCCAAAACATGAACTAATGTCACATAAAGTGGATTTGTATTGGCTGCATATGCCCCTGTAAGACTACCTTTACTATTAAAGTACACGCCAACAAAGCCTGGATTTACACGGCACTCAAAACCTATGATTACCCATGCAAAGGAGCTACTATCTTTTAAACACTCCTTCCAATATGTCATGAATAGGTAAGATCTGTCTCTTCAGATGCCTAGGGCTGTATTAGGTACCTGGAAATCAAAGAAAGCTTCACCAATAATTTCATTGAAAATGAGTCTGGGAAATCAATGAGCAAGAGTATCCTTTTATTTTAAAGCATCAGGAAGATAGGCAACATATTATTTTAATGTCACTAGCAAGGACAATTACAGAAACACTTTCAAAAGTTGCATTAATTTGACCTTAACCAACTACTTTTGCAAGATTCATCTACTAATAAAAATTTTGAAAGAAAATAAGTCAATAAAAATCAAATGCACTACAGGATTAAAAGTTTTCAAACAGAACAAATGAAAGGAGTATTTTAAAACATAACTAGCCAAAGGTAAGTCAATTTGCTGTATTATCAAACTTGCCTGAGAATCAGGGCGCCTCCCTGATTTCACTTAAGTAAAATTTTTTCTTTAACAGATCTTTTACAGGTTTAATGTACTCTAGATCATTCCATAACTTAGCATCTATCACCCAATTCCCACCCACCAAATCTTGGAATATCAATGATTTTTGACAGCCTCAAACACCACCTTTAGAAGAAACACCTGAGGCCCCACTATTCTTGAGCAATACCATCTTATCAACAGACCTTTTAAATATTATATAAAGAATATTTCTACATTGTAACAGTTTCAACTGCACAAACTCTTCTTTGGGTCTTAAAAACTGGTGCATAACATCAATCATCTTTTAAGTTTACAGGCATGTATATGGTCTCACTGTAACTAACAAAGCCTGAAAGCTAAGACACTGAAGAGCAGATAGAACTTGTGTGTAAAACCTGACTGAGAGCTGGCAGCTTTATTTATCTGGACACTTAACATTTCCTCTCTGTAAAGCAGGAGGATGTGTGGATGTGGTTTTGGCACAGCAATTATCCTTAAGCAGCCTTAAAGAGAAGGCACACAGCAGCACAGGTGCTAGCTAGTTTCCACCTCTCCTGTGCTTGCAGGCTTTGAGTCTGTGTGTTTAGCCTCTGAGCACCGATGAACTGTGTAAGATGCAAGGCACCTACACCTCAGACAGTGCTGCCAAAGACAACTAGCACCTGGAGTGAACTCAGCTGTGCATTACTGAAAAAAAGACTACCAAGACACTGGATGGAGAGCTTCAAACTACTACAGACCTGTTTCTCTGATACACAGTCACTAGCCAGCTTCTGACAGGTCAGCGTGTTGGCAGGCAAGGACAAACTTTCAAAAAGGGTTTCAGTTTTGCATTTTTCAAAAATATCTGTAGGTGCTGGGCTCAAGCTGGCTCTTCTATGGAACAAAAAACAGTAAATCACAGAGAAAATGTATTTCTTATTTCCTCCTGCTTACTCACAAAAGACCTGTTTATATTTTTGATTTCTAAAATCCTGAGGATGGTGTTAATACTAGTCTCCTAAATACTCCTCTCACCTTCAGGATTTCCAGTCCAGCGTGTCTTAAAACATTAGATCTTCATGAGAGTGAATAGGCTTCATGCCAACTTACCCTTTAGTGATGTTCCAGGAAGCTGAATGTTACGGAACTAATGTCTAATGGGGTGCAATTTGTTAAGGGTATACTGGAGAACTCTACCTGTGACAGAAGATACAGAGAGGCTCTAGAGTTCACATGTTCAACACATTGTGCCTTTTTCTTTCCTCCTATCTCAGAGATAAACACAGTGGCAGTTGTGATTCTGCTGACAGCAACAGCTGAGAATGGCCATGGAAGTGTTCAAAGAGCAATAGCAATAAACTTATACATTTTCACAGCAAGGAGTTCATTGCTAGTAATTGTAATGAAACAAAAGTGATGGTTGGCAAAGACCAAGTACTTGATTTTCTCTGCTTGGAGCACATAGTTACTTCAGGACAAGAGCAAAACACTGAGCAAAACATTTAATTTATAACAACAGCAGAGTATGCAATGTTGGTGCACCACAAAAGGCCACTGCATGAGAAGTGGAACCATGGGAAGGGATCTAGCAATGTGCTGTTGCATGTTTACAGTTGCAACACAGTGCCTTCATCTGCTCGCTGAACCTTAAAAGTAGATTTCTACAAACTCTAACCAAATAATATTGAACTTAAACTATGTATTCTTTAGGCAAGCTGTTATATGTGCACATCCTAAGATCCAGCAGGTTCATCTATTACATTTTAGAATTAACATGACTGAGGAAAAGAGAAAGTATTGAGGAGGCTCTGTGGTCCACCACTTAGATTCAGCATGAATCTGTTCTGGAAAATACAGTGACATTCAAAGAAAAGTGATTACAGACTGTCTTCAAAACACTCTTGCAACAAACATGCTATATTGAGGGTAGAAATCTAGATAGAAGTGGCATACAGATCAACCTTCCAGATCCGCTTACCTTTAAAATACTGTTTTCAGTTAAATTTAAGCTGTCTCAACTGAGAACATAGAATTAAAACTTTCTCTTTAATGTTTCTGACAAAACTGCTGCATGACAAAGGACAATTTCTGCCATTCTGATTTGTAATCATTTTGGAAACTCCACAGTTTTGGGGGGAAAGAGGATATAACACAACCTCTGAAGGTAACTTCCCTAAACTATCCTTTAAGTATGCAATTCCATTAAAGCATTACATACCTGTTGACAGAAAGCTCAGGGGGTGGTGTGTGTCAGTAAAAATAAAAAACATGTAAGGACAGCTGATGGCAAGATTCCCTAATACCATCATTGCCTGTTTTACGTCTTTGCTCTTGGGTGATTACATGAAGCACAGGCTTATTAAATATATAAGGTAGGGCTTTATGGAATCACAGTTACAACCCACCTGCTTTGTGGTTTCTTTCCTTTTCCATTCTGTCTTTTGCTCTACCTCCTTTATATTTTTCTCAAATATACCAAATACCAAAAAAACCCCACCACCAAAATATTGCTCCATGCAATTGGTGGATTGCAAAGCTCTCTTTAACTCCACCAGTCTCTAAGGCTGGCCCTTCTCTTCTTGTTGTTGTCTTGTATAAAAGAAAACTTTCTAGGGTCAAATTATTCTTCTAACGATCTGATTTGGGTTTGATGCCTTACCAAGTTTCTTCATTAACTTGATTATTTTTGTGGATTTTCTCACAGCTGTAAATTTATTTAGCATTTTTGTTTGCCTACAACTTGTATTATTCTGTTGTATGATGAGAAAACCCTGAACATCTTATTCTGAAAAAAAAACAAAAACAAAAACAACCAACAGAAAAACTCCATAACAAACAGTATTTTTTCTTCAACACTTTAGGGTCTGGTCAACATACTTGAATGTGAAGATCAGCAAAACTGTAACTAATTTCATGAGGTTATTCTTACCCTTCTAACCCCTACAATGAGACAAAAGTAAGCAGTGCCTATTGAAACTGCCATGACAATATACTGAAAATGAATGGGTTTTAATTTCTGGGTGGTCCATATAGATAAATGCACACTGCTCAGAACTGGGAAGGAAAACAAGATCACTCCATCCCAGTATTTGAAAAAAGAACAGCTATAGTACCCCACAAAAATACAAGCCCCAGAAAGAAATGGAACAATTATTCTGCATTGAGACTAACTGCATAAAGATTTACAAAGACACGCTTTTGGATATTGCATAAAATGCCTAAGGACACTTCTTTCTACTGCAAGAACAAAATTAGTATGCCTGGAAGCCCAGGAAAACTATGGCCAGAACTCCCTGTGGTTCCTGGGACACACACACACACACACACACAGACACACAGACACAGACACACACACACAGACACAGACACACACACACACACACAGACACACACACACACACACACTAAAAAAAAATCTTGTGGTTATTATTGCTGGCCCTTTATAGTGGCAAAGGGTTTATGAAAGGCAGGTCCTGCTTGACAAACCTGATCTCCTTCTATGACAAGATGACCCACCTAGTGGATGAGGGAAAGGCTGTGGATGTTGTCTACCAGGACCTTGGTAAAACTTTTGACACCGCCTCCCATGGAATTCTCCTGGTGACACTGGCTGCTCAGGACTTGGACAGGTGTGCTCTTCTAGAAGCTGGATGTGTGGCTGAAGCCAAAGGGTGGTCCTAAGTGGAGTTACATCCACCTGGTGGCTGGTCACAAGTGGTGTTCCCCAAGGCTCAATACTGGAGTCAGTTCTGTTTAATATCTTTATTGATGATCTGGATGAGGGGTTCAAGTGCACCCTCAGTCAGTTTGCAGATGACACCAAGATGGACAAGAGTGTTGATCTGCCTGAGGGCAGGAGGCTCTGCAGAGGGACCTGGGCAGGCTGGAGCGATGGGCCCAGGCCAGTCGTGTGAGGTTCAGCAGGGCTCAGTGCCGGGTCCTGCCCTTGGGTCACACCAGCCCCACGCAGCGCTACAGGCTGGGGCAGAGCGGCTGGAAAGGGCCTGGTGGGAAAGGGCCTGGGGGTGCTGGGTGACGGCCGGCTGGGCAGGAGCCAGCAGTGTGCCCAGGGGGCCCAGGCGGCCAGCAGCACCCTGGCTGGTGTCCCCAGCAGTGTGGCCAGCAGGACCAGGGCAGTGACCGTCCCCCTGCCCTGGGCACTGCTGAGGCCGCCCCTCGAACCCTGTGTTCAGGTCTGGGCCCCTCTCTGCAAGAGGGACGTAGAGGGGCTGCAGCGTGTCCAGAGACGGGCAGCGGGGCTGGGGAAGGGGCTGGGGCACAGGTCTTGTGGGGAGCCGCTGAGGGAACTGGGGGTGTTTAGTCTGGAGAAAAGGAGACTTGGGGGACCTTATTGCTTTCTGCAGCTACCTGAAAAGAGGTTGTAGGCAGGTGGAGGTTGGACTCTTCTCCCAGGTAACTAGCCACAGGGCAAGAAGAATCAGCCCCAAGTTACGCCAGGCGAGGTTTAGATTGGATATTAGGAAAAAAAAAAATCACTGAAAGGGTAACGAGGCTTTGGAACAGGCTGCTCAGGGAGGTGGTTGAGTCACCATCCTTGGAGATGTTTAAAAAACATGTAGACGTGGTGCTTAGTGTCACAATTTAGTGTTGGACTTGGCAGTGCTGGGTTAACAGTCAGACTTGATGACCTCAAAGGTCTTTTCCAACCTAAATGATTCTATGAAAATGTATTGCCTGATTGAATACTTCAAAGGAGGAAGGTGTACTTCAAGAAGTCAAAAAACCTCTTACAAGTTGGTTGCTTTGTTCCTGAAAAACTAGAAGAGGTGCTACACTACATGACAGCTGGTAAACATGCACCTTTGGAAAGTGGTAAAGCTTCTTAAAATAATTCAGTGCACAACATGAGGTGACAAGTACAAGTTATATGAGAAGCCCTAATATAACAAAGAATCCTCCCTGCAGTGTTACACACTTTCATATTTTTCTATTAGCCTCTTTGAAAACCAGATTATTAGTAAACAAAGCTAAGAAGGGAGGGGAAAAAAGCCTGTTGCACTCACTGCTCAGTGTAGCACTACATCAATAACTCAAAAGATCCACTGCACTGCCAAATGCAAAAGTCAATGGAGACTTTCAGCTTAACATCCACAAATGTGTCTGTCTTCTCTGAAACTTACAGCTCAGGCAGACAGACAATAGGGCAAAGCAAATTAATTGGCTGTTACCATTATAACCTGTCACGCCATTCCGTCCACATACTTTGCTATTATTATGATACATATGTCTGATCTACTTCTAAAAGTCAAATCAGAGTTGATTTACTGTAACGTGCTTAGAAGTGTAGCAGTTGGGGTACTGGATCATTAGCAGGATGCAAGGGAAGGCACTGTCTGTCAGAAGGGCACAATGGACCACTCAGAACAGCAGCTGCTTGGAGTATGTTCCTTCCATTCGTTTCTAGGTGTTTGTCCAAACCAAATTAGATGCAGAGGCAAATACATTACGTCCAAAGGACTTAATGAAAGCTCAGCAATTTACTTCAAAACTAACATGAAAACTATTGTTCTGGTTCAGGCTAGTATTCTATATATGGTGCTTTCTCCTAATGCCCTCCTTGCCTTTGATCACTTTCTGCTCAAGTGATTTGCTGTGCCTACTGCAGCTTGTCTATTCAGTAGCCTGCAAAGGATCTCTCTTCAAACTGCCTCTCCAGATACCCCTTAACTCCATCTGTTTTTCCAGTTACAGCTTTCTTTGGCAAGGTGCTCTGCAGTCTGCCCAACACCGTGTTTCTTGTATGCCTTACTCTCCCTGGTGAGTTCTTGGGTTGGAAGACGCGGTCAACAGGCAAACCTTGTCTGCCACATCTGCCCCATATTCTACTCATCACCTCACCTCTTTTCCATGGAGACATGTCTAATAAGTCAGCTCCTCTGTTCCTAATGCAGAGGTATTTCTGTACCTTTGCTCATTCTTGTTGCCCTCTCTGAAACTTTTAGAGTTTTAACATCATATTCTCTGTAATGAGAACTGCAAAAAGGTGCGGGAGAAACACGGATTTACATAATTGCATAATTATGGGTTTTGTTTTGCTTCCAATTTATTTCCTAGTAATTTTTAACATTTGATTGGCATTGAACTCTTTCTTAATCCGCATGGTAACAGTCTCCTCAAAGGTGATAATTCTTCACAGCAACCCGAACAGTTTTCCCACATGCATCACTTCTTACTTTTCTATACCGAGCTGTATCTGCTTTTTTATTGCTCAGTTATTGTCTCACAGCACTGCCTTCTGCAGTCTTCAGTCAGTCCCTGTCCTGCTACCTTGAATAGCTTCAGAAGATCAGCAAATGTTATCACTTCATTGCTCATGCTTTTTTCCAGCTTACCTATGAATATATTAAGCAATCAAAGTTCCAGCATGTTAGGCTGCAGAACTCCGCTGTTGACTTTCTTCAGTTCCACAGGGGAAGAATTTGACTACTTGCTCTCACCCTTTGCTTCCTTTTCTAGCCAATATTTTATTCATTTATCACTTGCAGTCTCAACATTGCAAAGTATCTTTTAGTATGCAAGTATCATAATTGTATCATGACCAAGAGACCACTTTTTTCACAGGGAATCATAAAAAATGATAAAGAACAAGGACTAGTCAGGGAAAACCCTTCATATACAGTGTTCTTCAATTACGTTGGTTCATAAAAAACAAAACAAAACAAACAGAAAAAAACCTCTACACAGGAGGTAAATTGAGATAATTTATATGACAAGGCACCAAAAATGAGTCAAAGAAAATCAAGTCACCCTGAAACAAATTTTCCAGAGAAGATAAACTAATGTACAAAAGAAAATGACTGTGTGATGATGGGTCACCTGAAAGTAGGCATTGTTTTTTGAAACTTTCTGTTGGCTACAGCAACGTACCAACGTTATCATAACCAGTCACCCAAATCATTGTCCAAATGTAATAATACAGCTGGGAAAGGCTCACATGAAAAAATACAGGGTGTGAGGAGAGGGAGATGAATACAGACATGAAAAGTAATGAAGGAGATGGATTTCACCAATAAAAAACTAAAGTTTGGGTTAATTGATTCAAGGGACAAAACAAAACACCAGCAAGACAGATCCATAGGATAACACTGAATACCTAATTCCTAAAGTAAAGCAATAGTAGGAAAGTTAATTGTTCCATTCCATGCAGCAACACCTCATTAACAGGAATGGTTAGATCTTTCTGTGAAGAAAAGACCAATTTCAGTTGCCATTGAAGCTGGAGTACATCTTACTGTCTCTGGCTTGTTGCTCCTTATTCTGTTAGCTCACCCATTAATAATCCCTTGGCCTGCTTGATTTCCTTTGGCAGTTATTCACACTCAGTCAACCGTGGCAGTTCAACCATTTTCTGCTATTTCAACTTAGTGCACAGGTGTATTGCATCACTGAGAACTAATCTGTGCTCTCGGTGTAAAAAGCTTTTGGAACAGCTACTCCCACTTTCCAGATTGCAGAAAACTTACAGCTTTCCTACTACCCTTTATCCTTTCAGGCAGTAAAGTTTTACCACACTGCTGGAAGCTAATGCTAAGTATAGCCTTATACCCAGAGACTGTCCATTGCCCTGATTTGTGTGCTGCCTTTTATACATTCCAAGCATCCAGAAAGCAATTTTTCTTCAAAGAAACTGTCATTTCTGGCATGCACAAACTGACATGCTCCAATCATTAACTTCTGAGATTTAAAAATCTACTCCAAGCTCTTCTTTTTCCTTTGAGACCATCAAAGCTAGAAGTAAACACTCAGAGAGTTTTGCGCTTCTGCTTAAAAAAAAAAATAAATTCAAAAGGCAGATGATGTTCAAACCCAACTGAAATATAAATCGGAAGCTCTGTGTATGTCTCCCCTGGGAAAAACATGTTAGTAACAAGGCAGTGTGTGGAATTCAAATGCGGTACGCAGATGGAAAGTTTAATAGGTGTCTTTAAGTACCATTAGGTAATTTTACAGCTTGTCCCTGGCCAACAAGGGGAAGTGGGCCATTAAAATGTAGTGCTAAGAAAGAACCATCTGCCAAAGCCAGCAGATGCTGGTTGGTTGAATTAGCAGCTGGAGCCTGCAGCTGAGAGTTGTCATGCTCATTTCTTTGTCTGTCTCAGTCACCGGGAATTAACAATAGAAAGTTAAAAAAAAAAAAGCAGTGTCCACTTTGCTCAGCAAAGGATACTGGAAGTTCACATGAGAAGACAAACTACTTGCCTTTTTGGGATCATATTCTGACAAATAGGTTATAAGTCAAAACTTCAGTCCCAGGGGAACAGGATTGATGGTGGAAGTTAACAGTTTTGAACTCCTGCATGGGTGATTAAATCTAGACCAGATGAATACAGATGTTACAGAGGAAAATGCTGGGGATATGCAGCAGCCAAACTGTGCCAAAATACAAACAAGACAGATACTGTTCATTTTATTCAAGAAGAGACAAATATTATGAAAATCAGAATACAGTTTTATATGAATTTTCATTATAATCTGTAACTAGTAAGCCTGATCTTCAATATCCTAGACTTTTTGTAATCAGCCTTGATTCATAGCCTACGTTTCCATCCCATCTTTTTCTCTTTGCCTACAAGACACTGGTTTATCATTCAAGAAACATTTTGTGAACAAGTGCATAACTCTTGGGAGTTTTTATGGAAACTGATTTTGTTTCCTACACCTTCTGTTATCCCTCACCAGAAAGTCACCTGCCTGTGTCCCCCAGCACTGGTCCAGGCACTTCTGAATCTGTCAGCTACGCCATCTGCTATCCCAAGGGGCTTTGAAAGAGTTGGGCTGCCATCCACCAGTTACAGCAAGCAACATTTTGGCAGGGTCTATTTCAGGCTAGTTTGCCATCTATCATTATACCACAAAACTTAATCTAAAAGACACACTAGAAACAGTAATACTTGTTCTAAGTGACCACATTATAGACATTGGTGGATACAACTGGAGGTGAGGAGGGGAGCGACACACTTTGTGAGAGCACTGGGAATGCAGAGAGTTCTGTCTTGGGACAGGTCAGGAGTCATTCAAGAGCTTCTGTGTCAAGATTTGGGGGCAGACCAACATGGGCACTGTTGTGGAGGGTATCTGTTTGTCCTGGTTTCAGCTGAGTCAGTTTCTTTTTCTTCCTAGTAGCTGGTACAGTGCTGTGTTTTGTATTTAGTATGAGAATAGTGTTAACACACTGTTTTTGGCTGTTGCTAAGTAGTCTTTATACTAAGTCAAGGACTTTCCAGCTTCTCATGTTGCTATGCCAGTGAGAAGACTGGAGGGGCACAAGAAGCTGGGAGGGGACACAGCCAGGACAGCTGACCCAAACTGGCCAAAGGGATACTCCATACCACGGACATCATGCTCAGCATATAAACAGGGGGGACTTGGCCAGGGGAGGGGTGGGATCACTGCTCATGGACTGGCTGGGTATTGGTCAGCAGGTGCTGAGCAATTGTATTGTGTATCACTTCAGGTTTGGTTTCTTTTTTTCTTGACTTATCTTTTTCTTTCTCTTTTTGCTATCTCCCATCTCATTATAATTATCATTATCATTATTAGTATTAGTATATTTTACTTTATTTCAGGTATTAAACTATTCTTATCTCAACCTACTGTTTTTTTCTTTTTCCAATTCTCCTCCCCATCGCACCAGAGGGGGTGGGTGGGGGGTGGAGTGAGCACGTGGTTCGCATGGTTGCATGGCACTTAGTTGCTGGCTGCAGTTAAACCACATCACTGCTATAGACTGCCTGCTCAGGAAAAAGTACATAAGGCCTTCTGGTCCCGAAGAGGAACTTTAACCCCTCTAATACCTGCTGGAAGAACAGTCCAGCAGGGCTCAAGCAATCCAGGAGACTTCTTGAGTGCACTGCAGCCTCCTGGCACATGTAGTAGAGGAGCCAGCAAGGAAAGGTCCTCTGCCAGACTTCATAGTTAATGAAGGAGGAAGAACTAGTGGGGGACGTGAAAGCCGGAGGCAGCCTTGGCTGGAGTGACCATCAGGTGGTGGAGGTCAGGATCCTAAGAAGAGATAGGCAGGCAAAAATCAAGATGGCAGCCTTAGATTACACAAAAGCACATTTCAGCTTCTTCAGAGACTGGGTAGAAGGGTCCAGTAGGGCTGGCTGGTAATCAAGGATCACCGTCTCTGAGCTCAGGAAAGGTCTGACCTGACAAGTAGGAAATCAAGCAAATGTTGCAGGAGGCCTGCATGGATGAGGAAGTTGCTCCTTACTAGAGTTGAACCTGGGAAGGCATGTGAACAGCAACAATAAAGGATTTTACAAGTACATAAACAGCAAAAGGAAAACTAAGGAACATATGGGTCTGCTGCTGGATGGGGCTCGGGAACTGGTGATAAACAATATAAAAAAGGACAGGGTACTGAATGCCTTCCTGGGCTCAGTCTTTGCTAATAAGATTGGCCTTCAGAAATTCAAGGCCCCTGAGACAAGAGGGTAAGTATGGCAGGGGGAGGGAAATAAAAAAAAAAAAGAAGGGATGCACCCACAAATGCTGAGGGAACTGTCACTGCAAGGCCACTCTTGATTACCTTTGAAAGGTTATGGTGACTGGGGGACATTCCTGGAAACTGGGAGAAAGCAAATGTCACTCCTATTTTGATGAAGGGCAAGTGGAAAGATGTGGAGATCGCTAGGCCAGTCTGCCTCACCTCAGTTCTGGGAAAGTGCTGGGAGAAAATCTGCCTGGACAGCATTTCCAAATAGATGAAGGACAAGAAGCTGATTGGGAGTAGTCAGCACGAATTTACAAGAGGAAAACCACACCTGTCCAACTTGATGGCCTTTATAATGAGGTCAACAGCTAGGCAGACAATGGGGAGAGCAGCTGATGTTCTTTACCTTCACTCCAGCGAGGTCACCATACCTTCTAACGTCATCATAGACAAGATGAGAAAGTATGGGTTAGACAAATGGACAATAATGTGAACTGAAAACAGGCTGAACTAGTGGGCCCAGAGGGTTGTTACCAGTGGCACAAAGTCCAGTCAGAAGCAAGTCACTAGCTGTGACTTATGACTCAGGGCTCAATACCAGGGCAAACACTGTTCAGTATTTTCATTAATGATCTGGATGGCGGGTCAGAGTGCACCCTCAGGAAGTTTGCAGACCATACAAGTCTGGGAGGAGGGGCTGGTACACCAGATGTGTGTGCCACTGTTCAGAGAAACCTACAGGCTGGAAAAACAGGCAGAGAGAAATCCCACCAAGTTCAACAAGGGTAAATGAACAGTCCTGCCCCCAAGGAGGAACAGCCCAGGCACCAGTACACTCCAGGGGCTGAGTGTCTGGAAAGCAGCTCTGCGGAGAAGGACCTTTGGGTTCTGGCAGACCAAGCTGACTGCAAGTCAGCAATACACCCTAACAGCAAAAAAGGGCAACGGTATCTGGGACTACATTAGGAAAAGCATTGGCAACGGGTCAAAAGAGGTGATTCATCCCCTGCTTAGCCCTGGTGAGGCCACAGCTAGGGTGCTAGGTCCAGTTCTGGGCTCCCCAGTAGAATAAAGACATAGACTTAACAGAACTGAGTCCAGTGCAGTGTCACAAAGGTGACGAAGAAACTGGAACATCTCTCGTATGAGGAATGGTTGAGAGGTAGGACTCTTCACTACGGAGAAGACTATACAAGAAGGTGTATACATACCTTATGGGAGGGAGTGGAGATGAGAGGGCAGATTCTTCTCCATAGTGTCCGTTGACAGGACAAGAGGAAACAGACACAAAATAAAAAGACATAAAATACTGCCTGACCCAAAGAAAACACTTTTTTGCTGCAAGGGTGGTCAAACACTGCAACAGGTTGCCCAGAAAGGTTGCAGAGTCTCCATCCATGGACTGGACAACCTGCTCTACATGATTCTTCATTGAGCAGGGATGTTGGATTAGATGATCTCAAGAAATCTCTTCCAGCCTAAATTACTCTGTGATTCTGTAATTCTGTCCAGTACAGCTCCAAGTGCCGGGATGAAGGCCAGAGTGCTCGCTGCCTTACCATGCTGCACTCACAGCCCTTAAGGAACCCCTTTACACTGGAGCTGCTAGGGGAACTACTTAAACGTGACCACATTAGGAGGTGAAGAGGCCTGTTCCCATCTGCCAGCCTCGAGCTGTACTGTACAACTCCCACTTGGAGGAGTTACAACTGCTGCAGAAGTACTTTGACAGACTAGCTTACAGTACCAGACCTAGGTCACACCGTAACAGAATATTGGCATCTTGACAGGTTCAGAGACCAAGTCCTTCCCCAACAGCAAGAAAGGAATGCACGTTCACTTCCACTTCAGACCATCAGCACAGCCTGGAGACTGGTAGCAGATTCAGGGGTGCAGATAACTTCAGTACATGCTTAGCAAGGTTTTTGTGTACCTTGATGAAGGCAGAATATGACTGACACTGAACAGTGTTTTTTCATTGCTAGAAGAGTGAAAGTTATCAGTGGAAAAGTTTGTAACTGTCTATTTAGTAGTTTAAGGCCAGAAACTTAGCAGGTGACAGTTTACATTATCACAATAAGCAACTTGTAATAAGACTGAAAAGGAGTTGCTCAGTTTGAAAATATAAGACTCCAAAAGTCAAACTATTAGAAAAAATGGGCACTCTGAATTCTGAAGGAACAGTGCTTTAATGAGACCTCTGATTTCACGGGTGGCCTCCATAGTTCCACATCCCCATGATGCTGAAAGGCAGGTACAGTTCATTAGCTGTTGCTGTTTTAGGTGACTTTTGTGGGTTGGATTGCAGGGTAAAGCAAGAGATGAAATGGCTTTCAAAGCTGGCTCTAATTTTTTGCAGGGTCTCTGCAGCTGCCTGACACAGACCTCTTTTTCAAAGCCGAAGTTCAGTTTTGTCGTCCCATGCTATACCCTCCCTTAACTGGGACTGGTGCACTACAGTGGTAGTGGTGCATGCCTGAGGATCCCACCTGCTGAAGAAACTTTCCCAGAGCTTTAGGGCAGCTTTGTCTAAGCAGTGAATACAGACTGCAGCTGCTGGGAAGAACGGGGGTTTTCTCTCTATTCCTCTGTTTTGGCCTACATACTTTGAACTACTTCCAATGACAAAAAATCATTAGCTTAATGTTCCCAGCTATGCCATATAGAATCAGTTTGTCTTAGAAAGACTTTATAAAAGATTCAGATTTTAGATTCAGAAAACTGACTGGAAGTCAATGACATTTGTCTGTTCCCACCATATTTACAAAACCCAACCTGATGATAAAAAATGTCAGGGAAATTGCATTACCAACAAAACAAGATCCTGATACAAAAAACATAACTTTTGTAAAGTAGCCCTATAAAATTCCTATAAAGAAAAGCCTGCTCAAAAAAATCAAGGAAGGTCGCATTGTCACCAGCATTTACCCTGAGAATGCAAAGACTTCTAGATGTCATTTAAAGGAGAACTTAAGATGTTCAATAGAATAAAAAGAAGTTTTGTGTGCCTTAACAGCTGAGCCCTCATAATAGGAGACATGCTAGGATAAGCTTGGGCAGATGACAGGAGAGATAATAAGGAAATCCTTCATTTTAGCTGAAGGCTAAATTGTCCATGTGACAATTTTTTCATCTTGAATATTTACATCATCACTTGCTTTACTGTACAGCTTCTCAGCTCATGTGCAAGCAGCTGCAGTTCAAACTTAAGTCCTCAGTGTCCTGCAACCCAATTGTCGGCAGTGGGAATGGACTATGCAAAACTGAAATTTTATCACAGTCCCAGTGGCAAAGTCCACATGAGTGAATAACCCCAATTTCTTTGTGTTAACAAGCTTCAGTTCTGGGGTTCCCCCCTTCCCCTCCTTTGCCGCTGTTGATATCTCAGAAGGCAATTAAATTACTGTTGGGTTTGTGTTGTTTTTTTTCTTGACATCTGTTGCTGTGCCTTGGGAGAGTTACAAATGTTTGTGTAATCTCTGCAGCAAAAATACGTACTGTTAGTTAACTGGTAATCAGCTAGTTCAAGTTATAACACAACCTGAATACTAAAATGAGAACTGACTTTTATTCAGAAATTTGGAGTCTGCATGTGACAGCTAGTGTGACATAAAGATTTTAAAATATGGCTGTCCAAAGACAATTTATAAAGTATTTAAAGGTACCGCAGGTGTAAATGATAAATGATAAAATGGGCATAAAGTTTTAGATCCTTGATTTTCAGTTCAAAAGAGAACAGAAGGATGTATTTTTAGCTCAAATTTTCCAACTGCTCTTTTCTTCACAAGGAAAATTTATAGGCAGAAATTCTCAATGCAGCCCAAACCAGTAGAAACTGAAATGAGCAGAATGTGGAGTCACCATGAAGATAAAACAGTGGGACTGCCATTTGTGAGATACTCACTCTTGCCAGAATCCCCCGGATCAAAAAATGTTCTGCCACCTCTGAGACAATATCCACCATGTGGATTGCTGGAAGGTGGGAAATAGCACCTTCCCCTTTTCTTACAGTCTTCTCCCATAGACATCCTCTATTGGGCTGAATGAATCCTTGCTTTGAACTTCACAGTCTTTCTTCTGCAAATCATATGCTCAAAAGCCATGGATCTGGAATCAAATATTCAAAAGACTGTAATCTTGTGGGTCCTGAATAAATACTAGGCAAACTCTTTCTCTGTTTGATCTACAATTGAATTCCTCCAGAAACTCTGTCAAGCATTCTCTTAGAGGGCAAGAAGTGCATGGGATTGGAGTCTTTCTAAAGCCTTTCAGTTTTCATTTTGTTCACTCCACATGCATACACAACTCTAGGGGTTTGGGAACAGATCAAGAGTGTTTTCGGAATCACTGACATCACCTGTTTCTGGATGCACCAATGAACCACTGCGTAATCCAGGAAAAATCACTTCTACTCACAATTTCCTATCTGAATAAGTACTCATATATTATGTAGACTACTTCGATTACCTGAGCTTTGGTGTCTTATTTGACAAATGAAATATTAAAATTCATTAATATTACTTTATAAGGTTCGTCAATAATTAGATCTTTAAAAAAACCCCAAAACCAAAAACCAAAACCAAGCCCTACAACTCCACGGGAAAGGCAGCCATGGTATGCAACTAATTTTAGAGCACATAAATTCTAAACAGATGTATTTTTTTAATGCGCAAATATTCACTGGCACTTTTTTAAAAGGTCTGATGTCATTCAGCATGTGATTTGGAAGTGTCCCCATTGTTGAGTACTACAGCTTCAAGCTTTAGGGATTTGTCTATTAGATGGCTGAATTCTTTCTATTAAGGATGGTTAGAGCTGATGCTGTACAAACAGTACCCATTATTTCACCATGCGAATGTTGACAGTATACATTTATTAGTAAACTATAATGTTTCACAGCTGAAACATCTGCTCCTTAAAAGAAAAGGTATTTCTTTTCATATCCAGATGAGAGTTCTGTCTTTCAAAGACAGCTGTTCCTTGTCCTCCCTTTCCCCTTCCAACTATTAACAGACTTTGATTATTCCCTTCTTGATCATCTCTGATTCCAGATGTCTCGGCAACCTTCCTTTTGTTTCTCATGAGTCAAAGTGCTAATGATTCATGTTATGAGAAGGAAATACAAGTTTCCACTGTATATTTTCGAGCATATGAAAAGGCACAGCCCCCGTGGTGTTCCTCAAATGTGACTCACTGTGAGGTGGAAAGAAGAAAAAAATCCTCTGTGTTAGCACTGTCAGTAAAGCCTGTTTCACTCCATACTGTGTTGCTGAGATGCTCTAAGCATTTGTCAGGTCTTTTCTAATAATTTACTTTGCTGTAAGTGGGGTTTTCTGCTCAGTCATACAAAACAGTCACCCACCCAGTACCACAACCTGCATTTACCCCCTATTCCAAGGACTCTAAGGCATGGCTCAGAGGATTTTCCAAGTGAAATTTTTGAAAAGGGAGACTCATGAAACACTACCAAGATCTGTGTTTTAGGAAATTCCTGTATCTATTTGCGTGTGGAGGCACAAACTACAGTGGTGCATCATCTGCTGGAGAGCGTCTTGAGTCAGTCTTCATGGAAAATGGAACAATTTAGACCTTGTGTAACCACAAGACTTTGGGTCTCACACAAACAGTATCAGAAAGTTGTCTGATATTTCCACAGTCCATATGCTGCACCTATAAGTTCTTTGGCACATGGTCTACCATAACCAAATAATTTTTACTGTATGAGTGGTTCATCCTCATGACACAGGGCTTACAACTCAGCACAAGAATGACTGTCAGGCTGCAGAGCCTTCCTCTGGGGACCCTGTTGTTAATGTGAGTTACAGCACAACAAGAGCTGTCTGGCATCTCACAGTACACTGCTTAGGTACATGGAAGCTACATTAACCATCAATGGCAGAGAAGGGAAGTTTGTTGCTTTAATTAAGACTGCTTATCCAGTTCTGTCCACACGACTAGTAGCTAATAGTTATCTTAACTATTTCACATTACTTCTGTGACTCATCAGATCTCTTTGCAGGACAAGAGCTTGTCCTGCCACAGCTACACTAATAAGACTGGCCTTCAGCTTTTGGCTTCAAATGCCAAAAGGCATATGCAGGATGCATATTTTGTTTCCTGTTTCACTGCAAGCATTTCTTGGACTTTGTTGGCTGATGGGTTCCAGTCAAAACTGTCCAGTTTATGGGGAATAAAAAGACAAAAAATTATGCCAGTGGCTACATATGTTAAGAGGATAATGAAAGAGAACGTCAATGAAATTCCAGCTTCTGTTGTATATCTGTGCAGTTCCAAAACTCATATATTAAGTAGAATTTTGCAGGGGTAACAATGCTGCATAGAGATATCTTGAGGGCAGATGGGAGACTTGATGGAGTTCTGCAGTGCTTAAAAACCATGAACATGTGAAATTTTACATGACACAAGTACAGCCACAGGACAGTTGTTTTAGGGCAAGCAAGCAAGTCACATAAAAAGACAAGCTTGCACACACCAGTGGACTGAAAAACACAGCTTAGAATTATCAAGGAAAAAAATCCTTCACTCACCAGCTACAGGCATGCCTTGTGTTGGACATATTTATCTAAGTGTTTGCATTGCAGCTGTGGAAGGTCAACAGCAAGTACTTAACAACTTTTGCTTGGAATTCTCCAGGACATTAACAAAGGTGCAAGAGAGTATTTTACCCCTGCTTGGGTACACCCATAGAAGCACAGAAAGGAACGACCTACCAAAGCTTCTAATTTTTTAGAATTAGAGGACACATACACTCCATCGGAGCATGGGCCATAAGCTGACCAGTATCCGTTTCTGTCTTGTTGTTCAAGTGTTTTTGGTTACTTTATTTTCTACCACTCAGTGTGCATCTATACACACAAAAACACACTTCATAAACTTCTTTTGTGCTGCTTACTTTTTGAAGCTTCCATTAGTCAGGATAGTACAGAAAACATGTTTTGGGGGTATTACAGCACAACTGGCTAATATGAACAATTCTGCACTCACCCCCCATTTTGGACAGGAAAACAATTATCTATTTAAAAATGCCTTCCTCATTACAGAAACGCAAAATGAAAAAAAAAATGTTTTACAACAGTATCACTAACTAATATTAGCATACCCTCCCAAACCATTTAATGGAGTATTTCTTGCTTTAACACTGTTGGATGCTAGCTGGCATTAGCAGGACATGCCTGATTTAACTAGATGAAAAGCAATGAGGTATACTACATGATGGTGAGACAACGTAAAGTAAGGTCTACTCTTGTTATACATGTTCTTAGCAAAGATCCTTTATGACCCTCAGTACACAAGTATCAGTAAAAGTAAGAAGGATGCTTTATGTTACTACTAAGCATGACTATTAAGCAAAATAAGTGTATTGGCTTGAACATGAAGGAATTCTGATAACTGGTGTTCATACTGATTCGTATCATACTAGATTCACACCTATGTATAATGTAATATATGTAATAGAACAGGGTTTGATCAATTACTTTTAAGGCCACTGCATGCAAACTGGCTGAATTATGATACCTAATAAATAATTAGTGAGTTGTACATAAACCCAAAGTCTTTGCAGGTGTTTTAAAAAAAAAACACTCCAGTGTTTAAAAAAAAAAAAAAAAGTTAGGATCATATGATTTAAGGGTCAACTTTAGACCCAATCCCCACCTTACTAATCTCCATTCTTTCTGCTAGGCTAATGCTAGGCTTGCTTCAGTTGAACAGAGACCACCAATTGTGAATCCTATGTGGCAATGGTGGCTTGGTAGCTATGACAAAAGATACTAGCAAACTCTTCTCCATTACTGAGCCAATGATGACTTGAACCCGCTTTCAAGAGTAATTCAGCTTTTCTTGAATGTAGAACATAATCAGGCTTGTATGTGTTCCATTTTAATGAATGGCTGAATGGCTCTTAACAGTTTTGTGGAAGAGAAACTATAAGCCTTGGTCCAGTCTGTGACGACAAAGGGTTGGTGAAAAAGCAGGAGGTTTGAGTAGACTGTAGAAAAGTTGTTCTAACAAAATGCATGTTTTCCTGAATAATGCAAAGACTGACACGCTTTTTTGTTCTCTGCCTCCTAAACAACCTTATATGCTTCTGTTCTAGGTTGCACCAACTTACATTTTCAAAAAAAAAAAACCAAAAACCCCAAAAAAACCAACCCCAAAAAAACTTTATGCCTGTTCCCTGTCAAGGTACCAGGCCTCTTACCATCTTAAGAATCAATACAGTAGAAGGGATACAGCTACCTTATTCCAGATCATGAGTCAAGTTTTCAAGCTGTTTTCTTCAAGGTACTGAATAGCTAAGGCATCAAGTATTGACAGTCCCCTGAGTGAGGGACCAGAGTGTCCCACATACCACAGAAATGGTGAACCCAACAACCACAAAGTTAAAGTGGAGGCACTCTGAGACTCTGAAATAAACTCCCTTCGGAACCATCATTGTCCCAGCTTTCACTTTTTTAGTATGGCTTTTTCCAATGTAAACACATGCAAAACCACTTATGAAGAAAAGATAAAATATAAGATGCAGCCAAGTTGACAAGAGCTAGTCATGTCATGTGCAGCACTACCAGTGAGTGTTCAGCTGAAGACAGTGCTCAAACTAATTTGGTGCAGAAAAATGAATCCTATCAGGAGCCACGTTAAACAGCTTTTCTCTGGGAATAAATTTTCCTCCCATAATCTCCTGCTGAATTTTTTTTCTCCAAGCAATATGCTACTACAGTTGTCTTTAATGGAAGCACACAAGTGACTTAATCACACTTGACAGATAATGGTGATGAGAAAGTTTGATGGGTTTCTCTGCAACATTGTCAGGGTGAATGCTGTGCTTAGAGATGTTTCAAATTATGTGAAATTGTTGGGTTTGCATTTAAAAAATAAAGAATAATAGACTAATTTAGGTTGGAAAAGACCCTTAAGGTCAGACTCCAACCATTAATCTAGCACTGCCAAGTAAACCACTAGGACACACCAAGGATGGTGACACAACCACTTCCCTGGGCAGCCTGTTCTAGTGCTTGATAACTGTTAAAAAGTAAATTTTTTTCCTGTTTCCCAATCTAAACCTCCTATAGTGCAATCTGAAGACATTTCCTCTTCTCCTGTGGCTACTTGGGAGAATAGACAAACACTCACCTTGCTACAACCTCCTTCCAGGTATAAGGCCTACTCAAGACTCCTTTTCTCCAGACTAAACACCCCCAGCTCCCTCAGCCGCTGCTCACAAGACCTGTGCCCCAGCCCCTTCCCCATCCCCGCTGCCCGTCTCTGGACACGCTGCAGCCCCTCTACGTCCCTCTTGCAGAGAGGGGCCCAAACCTGAACACAGGATTTGAGGTGCAGCTCTTGACACCTGCCCTTTAGATATTTGTATGCATGGACAAGATCCCCTCTCAGCCTTCTCTTCTCCAGGCTAAACAGGCCCAGCTCTCTCAGCCTGTCCTCACAAGGGAGATGTTCCGGTCCCCTCATCATCTTTGCAGCCCTCCACTGAACCCTCTCCACCAGTTCCCTGTCCCTCCTGAACTGGGGAGCCCAGCACTGGGCACAGCACTCCAGATGGGGCCTCACCAGGGCAGGGCAGAGGGGCAGGATCACCTCCCTCCACCTGCTGGCCATGCTCCTCCCAATGCCCCCCGGGATCCCACTGGCTCTATTGGCCACCAGGGCACACTGCTGGCCCACGGGCACCTCACTGTCCACCTGCACTCCCAGGTCCTGCTCTGCTGAGCTGCCTTCCAGCAGGTCAACCCCTAGCCTATACTGTTGCTCTGTACTAGCTTATTGTGGTTGTTCCTCCCAACGTGCACGACCCTACACTTGCCTTTCCTGAACTTCATTAGGTTCCTCTCTGCCAACTCCCCAGCCTGTCCAGGTCTCGCTGGATGGCAGCGCAGCCTTCTGGTCGGTCAGCCACTCCTCCCAGTTTTGTATCATCAGCAACTTGCTGGGGGTGCGCTCTGTCCCTTCATCCAGGTCATGCATGAATAAGTTGAACAAGACTGGACCCAGCACTGACCCCTGGGGAACACGGCAAGCTACTGGCCTCCAGCCAGACTCTGTGCTGCTGGTCACAACCCTCTGAGCTCTGCCATTCAGCCAGTTCTCAGTTCAGACCTCACTGTCCCCTCATCTAACTCACACTGCCTGAGCTTGCCTATGAGGATGTTGTGGGACACAGCATCAAAAGGTTTGCTGAGGTCAAGGTAGACATCATCCTCCCCTCATCTACCCAGCCAGTCATTCCCACAGAAGGCTATTAGTCTGGTCAGGCATGACTTCCCCTTGGTGAATCCATGTGACTGTTCCTGACAACCTTCTTTTCCTCCCCATGCTTGGAGATGACCTCCAGGCTGAGCTGTTAAATCACCTTTCCATGGATGGAGACGAGGCTGACTGGCCTATAGTTTCCTGGGTCCTTCTTGAACTTTGTGAAGTGTGGAGTGACATTGACTTTCCTCCTGTCCTCAGGCACCTCTCAGGTTCTCACTGACCTTTCAAAGATGATGGAGAGTGGCTTGGCAATAACATCTGCCAGCTCCCTCAGCCCTTGGGAGTGCTTCCCATCAGAGCCCATGGATCCATGGGTGTCAGGTTTGCTTCAGTGATCTCTAACATGATCGTCCTTGATCAAGGGTAAGTCTTCCTTTCTCCAGACTTCCTCTCTTGCCTCCAGGGTCTGGGAAACCAGAGGGCTGGCCTTGGCAGTGAAGCATAGAAGGCATTTCCGCTGTGAAGGTTTCTAAGTTTGCTCTGTTTACATACAGTATGTGAATCTAGAAGGCAAACATTCTATTTGAAAGCAGGTGGTGGCCAAACTTAAAGACAGTGGTGGTGCATATACGTCTGGCTGAAGCAAAGACCTTGTCCTTGCTTTAGGCTTTCAAGAACTTCCCTTAGAACCATACCACTATAGCACTCCAGCCATTCCACAGTGAAGTTAAACAGAGATTGTACTAAATTATCTTATTTTCATATCTCTATGACCACACTTTATTCTGATTTATTCTGATGATTGTCACCAAGGTCTGGAGCAGCTGAAGACCCCATTGACCTATGTCTTTTCCCATGGGTAGGTTCTGCATAACACATGCCCTGAAACTACCACTGTCATCCTCAAAAGGTTGACCTTAAAGGTGGAAATACTTTAAGGGAGTATGGACTATCATAAATTTTCTACAGTATTTCTGAGCTGAAATAAAAACTTCAATTGGATACAATAAATGTAGGCAAAAAAGTAGCCGCTAAGAAAGCTGATACTTGTGTATCTTATTTCGCTTGAGTTCCAAAACATGAACCAGCAAAGCCACTATAATCGGTAAATGCTTCTCCTACATATATTCTACTTGCAGCATATCAGACAAAGTCTGTTTTATAAGGTTTCAAAAAAGGAGCTATTCTACTTTTCATCAGGGAAAGGAATGTATGCAACACTGTGGAATGCAGACTACTCAGTTCACACAAACCCACTTCACATGGCAGAGCATGCTCAAGGTACTGAATTTCCCAGACACTTGAGTTGGGCACAAGCTCAGCCCCAGTATTCCATAGACTTAACAAGCTACAGACATCAGTCATGGTAGCTAAAAAAAACAGCTCACCAGTTCAATTAGGGTAGAAGCTGTGATTGTGGAGTTGTAGATTCTCTGACAGACTAATTTATGCCCCACAGTTTATGCCATTACAATGTGCTGGAGTACTACATTCCTTGAGAACAATGGACCTAGCAGCTACAAGATAGACCACTCCAGTTCCCACCTGGGACTCCACTTCTTGCAGGTGTTCCATGCTTCTTTCTTCCTCCCAAAGCGGTATTAGGGTGAACAAAGATCCTGAAACCTTTCAGCCTTTGCAGAGCCAGCTAACACATCCCTCTCCCCATGAGCTTTCCCTCCACCATTAATGCTACCGCTTAAGTTCTTATTCTTTGGGTTTTTTTCTGTAGTGTGGAGAATGGAAGAAAGCAGCTGAGACCTGCTTTTCTACATGTTTGTAGAAATGCTTTTTAGCCCTCAATGATTGCCATAATAAGGAAAACCTGGCATATCAGGCATCAGCCTTCTCATATGCATTCTCCAGCATTCCTTCAGCACTGCCAAATCTTTCTCACAAAAAAAAATTGCACTTACTAAAGAATTTGCTAAAGAATTCGCACTTACTAAAGAATTTGCACTTACTTTCTATCACACATATTTTCTATTATTATCAGAACTAGAGTGAAGAATGGGATAATTTATACGTCTGAGCTGGAAGCAGACCTATATATTCCTTGAATGGCACATCTAGCATCAGATCAAGAGTGTGCACTGGGGAAGACAGCTTTGGGAGCAGTCACCTGTCAGTTAACAATGATTGTGCTTGAGGATTGTCTAGACGACTCCTAAGCTTCTGTCCCTATTCTTGTAAAAGGAGAATGTCTGGACTAATCAAGGCATTTCAGATACCATGCAAAAATAGGGAATCAAATTGCTCCAAAGTATAATCAGTCAGCAAGAAAGTTAACGCTAAAAAGGCCAGATATATAGTTAATCTAGTAAACTGTATCACTCACCACACAGATGGGGCCAGCACAGTTTTTTTCAATCTTCTTGGATGGTACTCTTGAAGTGTACTAGGTTTGTGGGTTAACTCATCTGCCAGCTTAGTTTACATAGAAGCATCTGTTTAGATCCTGAACCAAAGGAACAGGAAAAAGGGGAGAGGAGGAAGAAGCTCTGACATGTAATCTAGTTGAAAATATCTATCCGATATTTTCCAAGCACACATATTTAAAGACACCAAACTTTCGAAGAGGATAGCTGTGCTGCTGCTATAACTTTGTTGTAACATATATATATGTACATACAGAATTAAAATTTTAATGTGGAAATAGAGGAATACAAAAGTCTTTCTATTTCACTGGCACAAGAGATTAAAGCTCTTGGCAAGTACATCCATACTGAAGAGAGGGACCAAGGAAGGGCAGCAACAGTGAAAAGAACATAAGCTTTACAAAACAAAATTCTTCTTTAGCCCAGATCCAGCACTGGTGTGACAGGTGTAAAGATCAAGCTGAAAGGATTGTTTGGAATTTACAACAGTTTTCAGTTGGTTGCCTACAGCTAAATGCATCTACCACTGGCTGATTGAATGATCAGTTAACATGCAGAAATCTGAGCCCCACCTTCAGCTCCAGGCAAAGCTTTGTCTTAAAATGAAAGAAATTAACCAGATGTAGAGATTAACACTTTTATTGAAGGGTGTGTGTGCATGAAGTAATGGTGCGTCCTAGACGGTACAGTTGCAATGGCTGCAAGGAGTGAATAAAAAGTATATGAGGCCCACACCATGGACCCCACACTTTGGAAGAGCAATAAGACAGGGAAAGTTGTAAGACAAAGTCAATGATGTCAAACATCCTTCCTGCATTTCTACAGGAAGAGACCTTTGCTCAGCAAAAGTAGTTGAGTCTCTATTCACACCCACCAGCCAGCTACTCCCCTGCTCCTGCAGAAAAGTGCCCTAAGTGGTAACTTTTATTACTGGCTAGAGACCCAGAAAAATTCTGCCACAATATTATTAAGAAACAATTGAAAAAGTGTAGTTATTTATTTAGTGGTTGTTTTGAATCATATCCACAAGAGCCCTCCAGAGTCTTGGTCTGCTTTTTTGGATGCATTATGGTGACATACTGGGCTCCTCTTTGGAGGTAGTGTCACACACATGCTTTGTGCAAAAACTCTGAAGCTATCAGCTACCAAAATTTACTGGTTAAGCATGGACCAGGCAGTGTATTTCTAAATATGCATTATTGTGTCAGCCAAAGTCCTAGGCTTTAAGTATGTTTTCATTTTCATTGGCCATATCTAGGCTATTTGATTACAGTAACTTAATAACCTTTGAAATTCTCCTCTATAAAGACTCTAATTAGAAGTTAGAAGTAACTAGTCAGACGTTAGAAGAGTTAGCTTAGAAGTGATTTTGTACTTCCATTAAATGCTGAATTGTAGCTTCTTAAACTGCTTAAGCAGTTTCTAATCAATTTAGCTGTTGTTCCTGAAGCAGCCTGTCAGTGCTGAAATTACAATTAAGAATCACAGGATAAAAAATTCAGGCTGGCACAGATTTTGGGAGGCCTGCATTCCAGCCTTCTATCACATCAGACCAGGTTGCTCAGGGCTTTTTCCAGCCTGGTCTTGAAAATCCCAAAGGATGGAGACAGCACAACCTCTCTGGGCCCTCTCTCAACTGCTTTATTGAACTTACTGGGAAAATTTTTTTGTTACATCAAGTCAGAAAGGAAGTTCATGTTCTAGTTTATTTCAGCAGAACTCTGTCTTATAAATGTCTTCTTATTTTGAACTATGGACCTGATGAAGAAATCACGTGGTGATGTTCTCTGGCCTGTGTTACACTGGAGGTCAGATTAGAATAAATGAAATAATCCCCTGTGCCTTTGGATATCTATATATCTTTCTCAGTAACACTTACAACAGAACAAAACATTCAATTCACTGAAAATCCAAACAAGACAGAATTACACCCTGTTTGAAGCTGCAATGAGGAGAAAAAACCTAAACCAACTGAATCTGTCGTTTGAGAATCAGGGTCTGAAGGGAACACAGTAGCGGACAGCTGCTTGCTTTCTTAGCTCCTTTTTTGACACTACCCAAACACATACTGTGAAAGCTGACAAGTGGAGTTCACCAAAAATTGCAGCTGTCCCAAGGACCCACTGCTTCCTGTTCCACATGATTTCTTCAGTCTGTTTACCAAAAAGCAGAGAGATAAAAAAAAAAAAAAAGTAGGGGAGGGAAAGAAAAGGAAGAAAAGGTACTTGTGAGACTATGGAGTATTTATGTTGTCCATATGAGCCTGGGAGATACATCCCTTGAAAGCTGTTTAAATAGTGAGACCACTAGGTGCCTAGAACAGCAACTACTATTTACTGAGGAAAAAGAATTTACCCTAAAGCTAAATAAAACTCCAGCACACTACAAAAATTCATGCTGGGAGCTAATATGAATAGCTTCATCACAGTGGCCTGAGCAGGCAAACGGAGTGAACTCTCTTCTGTTCTGTTCCTGCATTCCCACTTAGTCAGGGCTGAGACAGGTCACAGTATTTCTGTGGTTACATACAGAACTTGTCTCCAGAGCTGTCAGACTCTTACATTCCTTAAATCCACTAAAATGGATAAAGGAAATTCAGAATAATGGAAATAAGGACAAAGACACATCATGTCTAAAATCCTCTGCAGGCTGTGAGGCCATTTTACAGAGGCAGTCCTTAAAGCTTTGGTATACAAAGACATGCTTCTAAGTATTCAGCACCTCTTTCTGTCACCTGTAGACAATCCTTGACAGCTCTTCTGTTCCCATATCAACTCCCTTTTCTTCTGCCAGCCAGTTCAGTATCAGTAGGAGACTGGCTGGAAGAAAAGAGATCTCTACCAGCAAATGAATAGACCAGAATAACTGGAGTAGATCATAGAGGAGATAGCACTGGTAAGTGGCCAGAGGTCATCATGCCAATGTAAACATTGAGAGGGTTAAATGCAACATTCATAACAATTTATAACTCTATTGAATTTATGGGTTTTTTACACCACAGAGGAACAACAATACCACACACAAGAAAAGCCCACCAAGCCTGGCTATCCCTATTCTGAAATGATTTTCCTTGAAAGTAGCTTCTCAATGAAAGCTGTGCTTAATCACAGCTCTTGAAATCCCTTTTCAGACAGTTCACATGAGATATGTCAAACGAAATAAAGCAAGTTTCATAGGATTAAGCTAAGAAAAATGTTCAAATTTCTGTGGACAGCGCCTATGAATCCCACTCTGGAATGTCTTCAGTCTTTTCACCAAACGCTTTTGCTAATGGAAGGGTCAGCCTCAATCCCCATGCACTGGACATACATTTTTTCCAGAACAATTCTCTGAGATCACATCCTACACAGACTCAAAGCAACAAATTATCCTCTTTACGTTACAGCCACTCAGTGCTCCAAAACTCTTGCACTATTAGTAAGGACGTCCCTAAGTCTGTTTTGTTTCACATCTGAGTATATCATCTTCCAAGACTGATTCCAACTTCTCTGAAGAATGAACAATCATCATTTTCACTGTCATTAATTTCTCTAAATGAAAATAGAGGTTTGCATTAATACTAATGGTGCATCTAACCAAAGGCTGCTGCAGACAGATAAGAACAAACAGTACCCAACACAATAACAAAGATTCTCTGATCAACTGTGAAAAGCAAAACATGTAACAATACACATGCTGAGTAACTGCATTTCATTCAACATCTTTGAGTAACTGCATTTCATTCAACATCTTTAAGAGCAATACTCAGACAGGCTGGCAGGCAGTATCATTTCCATTTTATGGATAGAGAATTGGTGTGCAAATAAATCAGAAAGATTCCCTTGAAAGAAAACTAACTTACCCAAGAATAGACACAAACTTCCCTTTGATCATTCTGGGTGCCTAATCAAGGACTTGCTGAAAGAAGAGGTACCCAGCACACCAAATCCAACACAGTACACATCTGTTTCTGAATTGTAAAATCTAAGGCCATTCAAACAATTTTACTAACAGTTTCATACCACAAATGGGTGAGAAAAGAAGATAACGAAAAGTGTGCAGGTGCACACTATCGTATCTGCAACAAAGGCTCAAGATGAGGGGAGAGCAGAATATAGATGCAAGTGCTGCTCTATGGAATAATGCCCCGAAAGGTATCTATAAAATCTCTCTGCAGGACTGCCCAGACATCCCAGTCTGTAATACAACCATCGTGCAGTCCAGCACTCCATAAAGGCTCACGCAGACTCTTCCCCCTCCTCTAAGTCAATTCAGAGTGAAAGATTTTTCACAGACATTAAGCATTCCTGTTCTGACTTGTATCAGAGTCCAGCCCCATTCTAGAGATCACAGGTCTTTCCTGTTCCTCAGCTTCTTCAGATTTGATTTGATGTACAACAGCAGGAGCTGCTGGGAGGAGAAAACTGGTAGACCGAGGGCATTTACTGATTCCGTTCTTAGGATGACAATAGGTAAGCCTTCAGGATAAAAGTTCCTCCAGATATACCTTAATACAAACATAAGGGGGGAATACCTAGAGCTGAAAGCTTGTGTGTTACAGATTGTTGGTTCAGTAAAGCCCATCAGCATGCCAGTGTGTTACCTGCTCCCCATGCTCATAGACAGAACACATTTTCTGCATATGCAAGAGCAGAGTAACAATACTGGTATACTCCAAGACGGAAACCTGATGTAACAAAAGCTCGCAGGCATACCAATGGAAGAAAACCCACATATTTCACTGCACCTTCAATTCCAAAAATCATTCACCCTGAAGAAACATAAAAGAACAGGTGCTTGAGAAATCAAACCCATTTTTCACTACGCAAAATACATGGTACTGCTTCCTTTGAAATTCTCCTTCTTCTTGCTGTGCTGGCAAAGTCCAGATTAAAAGATATGGTTAATGCCTTCTTTCTACCTGTTAGAGTAGAAAAGAAATTGATAGGAACTGGGGAAAAAACTCCACAAGTTTGTCCTGACAAATAACTGCCAAGGCCAAGAATAAGATATTTCAAATGTCAGGAAATATTGATAGACACAGCCTCTTGATGTATCTACTAATTATCAGCCAGCCCTAGCTGCATATAAAATGCAAAATATGGGGCTGAAGTAATTGTAACGTATGAGCATTCTTCTTATTTGTTACTCATCTGGACCAAGTATTTATACATAATACCTCAGATTTCTTCCAGCAAGCTCCCAGCCTTCCCCCCTAGAAGAATCAAATCAGGAGTCCTTAACTAAGATTGCTAAAAATTACATAATTACACTGACATCTTCAGAGATATAACATCCTGTCTTTTTTTTTTATTACCTGCAGCCACAGATAAAGATTTAGGCTGTCTACACTACACAATGCACTCTTGCAAAGTTGTCCTTACCCAGAAGAAACTATACCAGCAAAGATAATTTCACTTACTGGCCCCACTCTTCAGGAAAGCTGGTAGTATTATAAAAGGAATATTGTGCTGCACTTAACAGCTCTCTCATTTGGGCTGTCTGGTTAAACCATAGCAAAGCTTGTTAGTTATATACAGTCTTAGAAACAGAAACTTGGAGAATAATTCACTTCCCAATTCATCAGTTTTGAATGGGAAATCAAGAGGCAGGGAGGGCAAAATTCACTAAGTTCGTCTCTACTGCCTTGCACTGCACACAGATGTACACATATTGAGAGGATGATACCAATGTAATTAGGCTTTGCTTTCCATCCATTCTGTATCTGCCTAAGTGGCTGGGCAAACAGCACGGCAACACAAACTTGATTAGCTTTCAACAAGCTACTAATGCAATGCTGACATGATCAACGTGAGAGGTTTACCAGGGGCAAATGGCTAGAATGAAAACATTTTAGGCTAACAAAAAGCACAACATCTAGCAGCCACAGCTAACAATTCATACATTTCAGGCTATTCCTGAAAGACACTGTCCTCTCCCCCAGCTCCTGTTCAAAGGCTCAAACTTCATAATCTCTAAAAATGATGGTAGGAAAAGACCATTCTTAGTACACAGAATCAAAGGCAGCTTATGCTTTAGGACTTCTTCCTTGCACTTACCTACACTGGTAGGAAATATATCTTCATTGTTGATCTGCACCTCGATCCAGTCCATGAGAAGATTCATATATTGGGGTGCTGACAATGCTGTGGGCTTCTTGTACTTCATGTCATCCTGCCATCGGTACTCATACTTAGGGCCTCCAGACATCACTGGGCAGGTCCTCTCTGTGCAGAACTCACAGACAGTTCCATAAATGAGGTTGATCCTATTGAAGAAGTCAACAACATGGACAGCCACCCAGTCATTTTGGTCTTCTCCACTGGGCAACTGCACGGCCGCTTTCAAGTCCACCCCTGAGTTCAGAGAGGCCTGCGCTCGTTTGTGAAGTTCAAACCTCTGGGTTCCAGGTTCAAACTTGCGTTTTGGGCGGAAAGTCTTATCCTTATTAAAGACTTGCTTGAGTGCTATGGACATGTCTGCTAATCTTCTGTTCTGCAGCAGGTGGCAGAAAAGCAAGGCTGAGATTTAATGCAGGTATCTGAAAACAACTGCTCCCTATCACAGATCCTTCAGGCCCTGATGTTTTCCTCAGAGAAGCTCGTATCAACTTCAGAGCAGTGTACTAACTCTTCCTCTTGAAAGCCTTCCCAAAAGGCTTCATGTCCCTAAGGATAGGGAAACAATACACGTTAGTGGTGAACTCTAGTCTGGCCCTGTCAGTTTTATTACCATTTTACCATCATTTTCCACTAATTGTGAGCTGAAAAGCAAATAGCTAGCCTTAAAAATTGGTCAACCCCTAACGTGATGAACATTTAAAATAAAAAAAAGTGCCTAATTTTTTAAAGTATTAAGGAATTAACTTAAGTGTCCTTTTTAATCATCTACCCAAATAGAGGCTCTTAAGTTATCATAAAGACAGGAATTCAATAAATCTTGTATGATCTTCCCATTGTTAGATCATTTTTAAAATCAACCTTTTCATTTTGCTGCATTTTTACAGTGGTTGCATACCATACATAATGTATAAATAAATATAGTACACAAAATATGACAATTTAGAAGTCTTATCTAACTGCTCTTAAGTGACTCTAAGCATTCACCATAGCTTCAGTGCTCTTTTCTATAGGAAAAAAAAATCTCTGTGCAAGACTTTTCTGTATTTGTTATCTTTTTTTAATTAATGAGCTATTTGATTTTGCAAACCTCATAGAAACTAGTTAGAGTGAAAACTACAGTATTGCACAGGACTAATTCCTGGTTCCCACAGAACTGCACAGAGATTTCTACTTTTCTTGACCCACTTTCAGGAATTCAGTAGTGGTCCTAATTTTCTGTTGGATTGTGTAGAATGATTAGAAAGTAGTGGTGAAACTGCCACTTTCTTTACAGCTCTATTCATCTCTACAGGGGGATACTTGGCATACCTTCTTACAGAAGGAAAAGCATACATTGTTTCTTCTAAACGACGCTGTTAACAATGAATGGTTTTAACAGCCAGTTTGAGAGAAAAAAAATAAATTACTGCAATAAGGCCTTGTTTATTTTTATATACAAGAACGTGCAGAAGAGTATTACCATCAGTAAATGTAGGCAATTAGTAGGTGATATGGTAGATAGGGGCTGTCTCAATTAGACTTTGGTTTAGTACTGAAGTTTTTATGATTAAAGACAGGGAACAAATATTTCATGCTGTGAGTTATTTCAAATAAGTAACACAACATGTTTTAAATTTGCACAGTACTACAAAAATCCTACCCTAACAGTGGCTGATAAATTCGCATCATGGAATTATGTGTGCTCCATGGCTTCCCTTAACAGAAATCATGTCCATGAAAATTTTACTAGGCTGTTTCTGGAAAGCGCTGAATTCTTCTGAAGGCAGTTGGTAAAGCTTTGCTGAGGCGCAGAAAGGAAGAGGAAAACATGTTTCTTTTTTCTTAAGCCCCACCAGAAAGCAACACATACCTAAGAAAAGAGAAGTCAGGTGTGCTAGACCCTGCTCCCACACAATAGAATGTGCCATAAAAAAATCCTCTCCCAAACAGCTGAAAGATTAGCATCCAACCAATTTGCCAGCAAGCAGCAGCTAAACAAAACCAGCAGAGAAGGGTTTGTTTTTCCTTTTGCTGATGGCATGATGGAGGGATACTCCAGTCATGAGTTTATAAACAGTTATTCTTTCTGTGCCAGCAAAATAGAAGAAGTTCAACAATGAATTCTAGGGAGACTACTGTATCTGACATGTCCCTTGGAGTAATGTTCAAATACAGAGATCCTGAAACCTGATAAAGGTTGCGGAAAGAAGACTTTAAACAAAACTAACCTTGGAACAATTTACTTAAGTGTCATTGCCACAGGAAATCATTAAAGAGACAGCTTTGTCCTAGTTTATTGTTTGCTGCTAAGACCCATAACCTCTACTCTCAAATGCTCTGTGGAAGTCAGCTGTTTATTTCAAAGCCTTTCAAAGAACAGGTGAGTATGCTGCACAGGCTTTTGTGATTGACACACTCAGAGATGGCATGGAGCCAATGTCCCAGTTTGCAATAATAACGATGTTAACTTCAGAGTTTTACAGCTGAGGTAACTACTTTTTTCCCACTTTAATATACCTGGCACTCTTATGTGGCTCCTTTGACTGCCTTCCTCACCTGTAAATATTCACCAGAAAATGCAAGAAGTTCTTATTTAAAGCAACATGCTTAGCACCAAACAAAACATCTTTAAAAGACATATTTTGAAGCACAGTACTCACTGATGTTAAATACTTTCTAAGTAAAACAGAAGACACAGTATTTTATATGCTATTTTCTACTAAATATGCAAACAAAATACATACTCTCTCCCACTTTTTCTCCATACATTCAGTAAATCTGCAAAAACCAATTAATGCGAGAAAAAGCAACCAAAATATCCAGCAAAGAACTCATCATCTCAAGTCTTCTGTGTACCAGGAGTCATGTGGTGACTGTGGAAGCACACATACATCAGAGTCAAATTCAACCCAAAGATTAATCCAGAAGATTACTCTATTATGAGGTCAGATGAAACTGTTCTTTAATCCACCAAAGCAGAATCAGAATAAACAAATACTTCCTGTACATTTCCTGTCCGGAGAGTCTTCTGTTCCACACCTTGCAATAAAAGCCCAGGCTCTTCCCTTTCATCTTTCCATACTTTACACAACACAAAACTACATACTATCTTTGCAAAGCAGGACTGTAGAAGTCAAACTCACTGTTTAACTTCTCTTAGAGACTTAGCTGTGCTAAGAGCTGGTATTTTTCTCTCTTAAAATGGGACTGAAGACTGTGCAAAGCCAGGGGATGCATAGACTTGCTTTCTCATGCATTTTCATGTACAAGAACGCAAAATAGAAGTGTGACCTGATTTTCACAGAAATACTATAATTAATCATCCCTCTCAAATATTTTTTGGCATCCTGGTTCCTGAGGGTATTTGCTGTCTAATTAACCCTTGTCTTCACTCAAAAGCTAACAGAATTGAACAAAGGAATAAACAATAATTTTGAGACTTACCCCCTCACTTCTGAAACAGATTGCTTTCCTGCAGGTTACAGAGCTGCCCTTTACTCAAGCTGCCCCAACTCAAGCAACAGCTTGGTTAGGCTCTTCTAAACAGTTACAAACAACATCAGAATTACTTCCCTGGAATAAAGAAGCTTTGACTTTACTCACAAGAGACAAAAGAACAGGCTCACCTGATTTTCAGCAGAGATTAAACACACTTTAGGTGCGGATCCTTCAGAGACTGAAGCTAATGGGAAAGCTCTAGCCAAAGTCTGTGGGCTCTAAAAGCATCTTTACTGCTTAGGCAATAAAGTGGTGGTAGTTAATAGTAGGATGGCCACTCCCCTGCTTTGGAATGAATCACTAAGCCACTCCAGGAACTTAGGCACCATTAGATTTCCACCAGGTTGCTGCACTGTGTTTGAATCAACAATCAGTGATGAGAGGTTTGTCATTCCATCCCAGATCACATACTGTCAATTAAAACTTTGTAGTGTTGGATGTGGAAAGCAAAGCCGATGCTTCAAAATCAGATAGCACTAATGAAAGGAAAATTCATCAGACAGCCTCAACAAAAAACGGTGAGCAAAACCTCCTGATTTTTAAAGCATTGAGAATGTAACTTGGCTTGCCAGCCACCGCTTTCACTTCCGTGACAATTTTCATCTGATAAGAATGAGAAATGGTCCCAGTTTCATTATCTCAGTTGGTGGTGGAAGAGTTATTTCAGAGATGAAACATAGTGAATAATGTTGTGGTATTGGTTAGACTGGATCATAACACCTTGAAATCTGTGGTACAGTAGCACCCATCCTCCTTCTATGTAAAATTAATTTTAACTATTGCCAACAGATATTTTGCAGTCTCCTCTCCTGTCACAGTAATGCCAGCGGAACTGATCCTGACTTATACCTGTACCAAAGGCAATAGAAGCTGGCTTCTGATCTTTCATGACAGGTCCTAACCATACAATGAGGCATAAAGAATGTCATTGTGGCTCATGGTGTTTGGTTTGATGGTATACAAAGCCAGTGTTTTGGATAATCTGGATGATCTTCTGAACTAGATACTTAATATATGTCTGTCCTGATATGGCAGCTCAGATAACTCCTTCCAACGACTCAGCTTCTCTTCTTCCTTTTCATAGCAATATATTTCTGAAGATGTGTGACAGTCACCAACAGTTTTACTGCTATTTCCATGCTATTCCACGGCATGAGTAATGCACTTGGGTGAATTTCCTTGCTGGCAGAGCCATGGCTGAGGACAGTAACTGCAGATTTGGAGATGATCTCAGAATAGAGAACCAGACCCTCACAGAGTTAATCCACGGCATCAGTACCACAGTAGGCAATGCTGTCCCTAGCCTTAGGTAGAAACATGGACATACAGAGACAGCAACTCAAGTCTAAATATGAGGTATACTAAATCAACATAAGGATATAATAACACAGTCCTAGCCGTGCAGATACCACTAAAAAAACCCACCCTCAACAAACCACACACTGTGACCACCATCATCTCTGCGTCACTGCTGAGTTAAAAACATACTATATCATTTCATCATATATATTTTTATTAAAACACAGGTAGTAAGAATGTTAAATGACACAATTTATAAACACATACCTTTCATCACAGCACTCTAGTGAGCATTACGCAAGCTTTAGAGGTCTGCTTGGAAGGTAGGTGGTGTAATTCCCATTTTATTAATCAAAAAAGTGAAGCAACATGACTTTTCAAGCATCAATCATACAGTAAGATGTCTATCCAGCGAGACACTGTCTGAAAACCAACTCCTGCATCAACTGATTTTTTACATTTTTCCTTCCAAAATACAAACCTCCATTTTGAGCACTTGTGTAGTCTGATCCAAACCCAGAAGCCTGTAGGAAAGCACACATTAGATTCAAATCCCTTTAAGGTCCAACATTTTGTAGACTTCTCATGTTTGGCTTCATGCTTCACTATCCATGCAAGAGGCCATTTTACTATGGCTACATCAGACAACTGGGGCAGGAAACACATTATATGGAGGCATAGACACATACCATACTCCTTTCCGATTGAGCACTTTTTCTACTTCCAGGCTCTTGTTTGAACGCCAGCATTATACTATACAACGAACAGGTTCTCTGTACAACTAAAGTATGAAGAATTATTCGGTAATGAAAGTCTGTCCTGAAATCTGAAAGCATCTTTCCTATTTACAAAGTAAAAATCAGTAAATAGGAACAATAATATTCCATGTATCTTATTTACATACTTAAATTTGTGCAGCTCAGCTAAGTTTTACCTGAAATCACAAGGAAAAAAAGATTTGTATCCATAGTGAAAACTTCTTTATATGAGAAGACATTCTTCAGGGGCAAAACCCCCTCCTCTTACTAACGTATAATGTAAACAAGGAGATTAAGATTTGCCTTATGGTTGTGCCAGAACTGAAAGGGAAGGAAAAAGGATCAAAGCAAATTTAGGTTACTGAGAAAATGTCTCTTAAAAGCAGCATACAGGAACATAGGAACAAGGTTCTGAAGGTCAGTGCATCTTTTTCTACATTCCATCCTAACCTTCACAATCTTCCAGTTCCATAAGGACTAAGCTCCCAGAATAAGGATGTCTGACTATTACTCTGAAACTTAGAAGAAGTATGCACAGATATGTGTACACAAAGTCTCAGTTTCCCAGGTGCTGGCTTGGATAACTTCTCCATAGCTTCTACAGTGAAAGCTTTCAGGTAGAACCATCACTATTAAGGACAACAATGTCCTGCTGCAGCATCTGTCCATGGTTTCTGTGTTACTTGGATGAAAGCTAGAGCATGCCAATTAATACACAAAATAACAACAGTAAATGAAAGCATCCAGTGAAAGGAAGCTTACTGATGCTCAAGACAAGAATTTGCTTTTGTTTATTGTGGCAGAAGTCCCAGAAGCTTTAGGAAAAAGATCAGAATTTGAATTAAAATCCTCCCCAAGGCAAGATTCCTTTCTCCAAGTTCTTTCCTTTCCTCTAAAGCCACTAGGTTTACCTTAAGCTAACCTGTTGATATCCACAATAACAGCACTGCAGCCTCAAGGTACTCAGGTAGAAAGTGCTGACTGGGAAGAATCCTTCTCATAGTTAGAAACTTCCCACATACAGCAACATCCATTATTTTGACATGCAATAACTAGCCTTTGTTTTGTCCATGTATGGGGAAAAAAAATGTATGGCAGCAAGTGATTTCATGAAATGAATAAAAGCCACAACTGTAAAAGATCACATAAATCTGTAAAAGAAAACAGCATAAATACTATTTTCATAATCAAAAGGTCAAGGCTCATTGGAGTAAATATAAATTACCTTTGATACTTTCCTTATTTAGACTGATAACAACTCTACCCCATTTCTAAGGTAAAAGATTGAAAAGGGAAAGCAAAATACAACAGGTAATTGTCCATAAAACCGTGTGCTATAAAAATGAACATTGGTGAGTAACATGTGACAAACAGTAACTAATTGGACCAACTTCTGCCTGAAAATCTCTAAGCTATGCTAATATTATAGCAGCATTTGACAAAGGGAATAAAAAGATGTTTTATGATTCTGCCAAAATACATAGCTTTTCATAGAAATAAAACTGAAAAATAACAAAGGGCTGAAGAACAGCATTGATCCCTTTGTTGTGACTGCATAACAAAGGCTTGGGGGGCGTCAGGGGATAAAACATGGTATTTGCAGTCCTTTTTAGACAAATGCTATTAATGATATTGTTATAGTTGTTCCCCTATGATTTATCTACAACGATTTAATTCCACTTCTTTCAACATTCTCTTCTACACAGTCTACAAAAAGGAGAAGTCCCTCCTTCCTTTTAGGAAGATTGTTTATACAAAACAATTAGAAGTCAACTTAAACCAGCAGTCATTTCTATGATGAACTATATCAGCTGTTTGACAGCAGCAGAATCAGATATGATTGCTCAACTCTTAGGTGTAAATGCTGTTTATTAACCCAAACGAAGCACGCTTTTCAACATGTGGATAATAGTTTGTGTTTAAACAAAGGACTCGCCTCTCCTCATCTGAAGTTCTGGGAAGGTACACTGACTACCTTGAAGATCCTGAGCATACCCTGGCTCTTATTTCTTCACTGTAAGTTTATAATGTGACAGCATCCATGGCAATCTAGGATGGATTGGATGGGAACGTGGCCTTACTGTAGCACACAGTTTAAGGTGAACTGAAATGGGTATCTCTCAGACCTACAGTAAAGAAACTGTAAAAAATGCATGGTTTAGATTACACTGAAGTTCAGCCTCTGTTCTTCCATCATCCAGGAACTTCAGGTCTTGACCCTCTACAGACTGACAGTGATACAGGGGTATGTATGCATACCTATGATTTTTTTTTCTGAAAAGTCAGTCTTGCCTCACCTCCTCCCCTTTCATGTTCATGCCTTCTTGCCATCTGCCCTATGATACCTGCCCCAGGTTTATACATCCCCCTGCAGGGAGCTGTACAAGACCAAGATGTAAACTACAATAATTAAACAAACCACCAATTTTTCATCCCAATCAATTTCTTTGACCCCCTGCTTGGCCACACAGCACAGGGGAAAAAGAGCACAGCATAAGGAAAGGTCTGTGTGGAAGGCAGAGGATGAGATAGATGGAATACAAACGAAACCCATGGGAATGCCTTTTCAGGCACAGCCACTTCAGTGAATCGCAGTGTTTGCCACAAGCATTTCAGGCTTCCCAAACTTTTAAAGCAGGTGGGGAACTCCCTTTAGTTCAGGCAACTACCAAGGCTAAAGCTTGCCGGATTGACAGGTGACAGTGAAGCATGCAGTTCTGACAGTCCCTTTGAATGCTGTTTTTTTGTTGCACACCCAGGTTCTTCCAGTTCTCTCCCTGGTTCACAGGCTTTTACTGGTCTGAGCTGTAGCTAACATACGTGCAAACACAGTCACTAACACATTCTCTGCAAGTACACAGCCTCTGCTTTCAGTTACCTATCCCTTGTGACCTGCTACATCCTTCCACCACTAATAAACCAAAGCCTTTATGAGTCCCTGTGCCTTGTTTTGCCAGCTGCTGTTAAAATTACCATTCTTGTAAACTGTTGCCATACTGGTGGATTGGGTGGTTCGATCAGTCTGCTTACTGGGGTAGAAGTAGACAGAACCAACTCACTAACCCTGCCTCTGCCAAAATCTTTGTCTCTGTGGATGGAATCCTCTCCATAAATGTATGGTTCTTACACTTTTGTAGCATGCTTATTGTAGAATTTGCTGCAACAGAACTGTTATCTTTCATTCCTTTAAAAGCAATATACAGAGGACAGATGAAAGGAGTAAGAAAATTTTAATGGCCTTAAAGGAGGACATAGAAATTAAATTACGTGGTGACTCCCTATAACACACATTTCTTCCATTTTGTTTCATTTCTGACTCCAACCTGTTTCAAAGATGAAATTTTGACTATGCTTCAACAGAGCTATAATTTTACTTTTACACTCCAAACACTGTCCTGGTAAGACAGTAAGAGCTCCTTGTTAAACCGTGGTTGAACTTCACAAGTCTCATTGTTCTGTTCAACTTAATTCACTTCTAAATCTACATTGTGGTTTTTAAAAGTACTGGCAGAATTGTGTAGACTGTGAGAGAGTTAAAATATGATTTCTTGCTCACTCCTGTACTCTCAGGACATCCACAAGCCTAAAATTAAGTCCACTGAAGTCTGTTGAAAAAATGCCAGTCAGGTCATGTGAGGGAACAGCGAAATATGCACACAAAAATGTGGTCTCAAAGCACGTGTCAGGGCCTTACTCTTCTGCTTTGTGTACAAATCAACCAGAAGGCAGGTATTTCTGTACAAAGCAATATAATGCCTTATCTGCTAGAAGCCAGCAGTTTATCCCCTAGAACTTCAAACGCCCTACTCTGCATGCAGTGGTCAAACTCAGTGTTATTTTTGGTCTAAATCTTAGCTTTAGGAAACCATGTATGTGTTCTGCTTTAAGAAAAAAGTCTAAATGATATGTTCCATCTCAGTGACACTTCAATTAAAACCACACATTTTCTTGTCCAGGGAAAGCATGCAAATGAACAGAGATACAGAGTCATGTTACATACACTATGCTGGCAGGAACAAATAACCAACACCCCACGGAGAAAACAGGACTTCCTGCAAGCATAGCTGCTAAAAATGAGATCTAAGAAGGTCAGCTGACATCTATTCAGACCCTTTAGCCTTAGTCTGGCTTCTCCTACCAAAGCTTAAGTTCATCTGTAGAGAGTGGATAGGGCAGAAACAGGTTGCTGACACAGTGCCTCAGCAACTGTCCTAAGAAGTTCAGGATTTCAGGTATGTTTTCCAAAGCAAGGATCTGCAAGAAGGCTATGGCATCTTCAAACTGGTGTGTTGCTCCCTTTCTAACAAACACTGATAACTCTCAACATGTGCATTGTGATTCTCAGCTACAAAAAATTACCCTTAACTCAATGTTGCTGAGACAAAAACTTGCCTAAAATCATGTGGGAGTCAGTAATTGAGCTTGACCTATGCAGCCCCTCAGTTAATAATTCAAAACTGAGCAGGACTGCTATAGGTACTAAACACTCCAGCAGAACAGTGAAGGTAGCTCCACTATTAACAGAGGGGAGACAGGATTCACTTGTTTTTATAAAGTAGAGCTCATCAAGACAAGGCAAAACACATAGTTCTTTACAAATAGAGGAATATGAAAAAAAAAGGTGATAATTTAACTGCAAATATCTTTCAATTATTTATATCACAAATCTAAAACCTTGTCCTGAAATGGAGTTCCAGCAGCTGTAGGACCCAATCAATTTACTTCAAACCACTGCTCTGCATGGTTATCAGAAAAGCTAAGCGTATGTAACAACAGAAGAAATCTTTGTTTCCTTTTGTTTTGATCTAAATGCTCAATATGGCAGATAGGGAGAGTGGCAGCAACTACAGTTGATTATGAATGTTTTCAAACTCGTACCGAGGAGCCATAATTATAGTCAAGGTATTTGTATGTGTGTCGTTTGAAGAATACAAAAGATTTCACAGAACAGAGAGATGATGATTTTGTAGGTCAATGGTCTGGTGTACTTGTAGCCTGCAACTTGGCACAGCATAATGTGCTTCAGCAGCATGCAGTCACAAGGCATTGCCTCTGCAGCTGATGGTGCAGTCTTATGTGTCTACTTGTATGATATGCGCTTTCAAAATTCAGAGAAATAAATCATTTGCTGTGCTGATTTATAAGTTGTTCTTAACTTCCAGGACTAAACTGACTTGATGATGGAAGAGATTTTTCTCTGGAGAACTATTTTCATCACTACCCTGCAGCTTTATCAAGTTCAACCTTATAATTTTGTCGAAATGACCTGCTGTTATGTATAGGGGGTGCCAAGGATGCACGGAGCCTCTGGGCCAGTCACAATGGGATGTTTTTGCCACTCATTCCCAGTCAAGCTTGTTTCAGCAGCCAATACAGTTAGCTGTTGCGATCCCCCTGTCACTCCAGAAATACTAATTGGTTCTGCCCCTTCACAGCTTGTTGGCATTAGAGTACACTGTGCACCTGTATCTACTAGAGCTTTATACTCCTGTGGGTCTGATGTGCCAGGCCATTGGATCTGCACAGGCCAGTAAGCCTGGTTATCCCTGTCCTCCATCTGGCTGGAGGCAGGGTCCCTCTAATCCTGGTTGCAGGATTCCCCAACAGGATGGCAAGTGGTGTGAAGTGGATGCTCACTTATGTCTTACCAGAATGGACTAGAATTCCTTTTCACAGGATTGAGAGTAAAGTCAGACCTATCACTCTGTTTGGAAAACTGCCCTCTGGAGACTGGAGTAGCAACCTTCCTGGAAGACTCCTTATTTGTGATTGTTTTTCCTTGTCATTCACACACCCATGCCTCCAGAGTTGAGGTAGGTTTTCCAACCCATCTCCTCACATCCTCTCCGTGGTCCCACAGGTAAAATTACAGGGTATCCTACGGTATCTCTTATATTTTCCCTCCCCAACAGAAGGGCCTCTACAACTGATAGCTGAGATGTGGGTCCATACAGGTGGAGAGTGGTATATATATTCATCAAGTTGTTGGACCAGCCTCTCCACAGCTGAGATGATGGAGGTAGAGGCACTACCTTTATATCCTCGACATGGCAAACCACTTCATTCACTGCTGGGTGGCATTCCAATAATGGAATTCCAACCCATTGTTGCCAATGAGTTCGCATACGATGATGGTGCGCTCTGTACCAATTTCTGCCACGTGGGTCCTGTGCATAAGACTTCATCAGGATCTGTGGGTGATGGTGGATTGTCCTGGTCATAACAACCCATTTCTTTCATGGCCAATTCCCTCAAGTACCAGATATATTTCTCTACTGCAGTTCACTTGCCTGGGCAACATGTAATATCCTCCTTGTAGAGATACCTTTCCTTAACATTTGACAGGAGTCACCTCCAGAGGCTGAAGGCTTGCATTCCTTTTCCAATTGCCTTGTTAATGCTCCCTTCTTTAGAAAGTGACCCCAGCTGCTTGGCTTCCCTACTCTCCAGTTCCAAACTATTAGCCCCATTACCTGAGCACTGTGCTCACCAGGACGACAGCTGAAAACTCTTCACATATCCTGCAGCACATTCAAGGATAGAGCTCAAGTGGTTACCTCTTGCCAGCAAACAGGGAAAGCTCAGCTGACAATCTCTGGAAGGTGTTATTTGAAAGACTGCTTTGAACTAGGGTGGTTGTGGTTCCCCACATCCTGGCACTGCACAGTTTAGCTCTCACTAAAAGCCAATTGCAATGGGAAGCACCTGGATCAGCAACATGCTTTTCATTCAGACCATAGCCAAGATGCCATACCCTGGCTCACATCATAATCAACACAAACCTATCTGTTATGTCATTGAGTGTCTCCATGCCCATGTCCTGTATCTCTTTCCTTCTTCTGCTTCCTATCAGAAACACATCCAGAAGATAATGGTGTTGAGGTATTTTTTTTCACTACATATTTAGCACTTCTACTACACAGCTTTATTGTATTTATTTTAACATTTTAGTTTATCCATTACAATGTTACAGAATCTTTAACAGTACCGAGAATGCTGATTATGTTTACACAAATTTTAGCACTTGCAATTTATTCCTAAACTGGCATTAAGCCAAAACAGCCTTAGACCTACTGCCCCTTATGATGCTTTTATCTTGTTGCTACATGAATAAATGGTTAGGAAATTCCATTGATACCTTGCTATTCTTTATCCCATTACAGTCACATCTTTTGCCACCCATGCATTCCATACATTATGCTTTTGATCCTGTCTCAATTTATTTGAGTATACCCAGCTGTATCACACATAATAGCTGATATTAGAGAGGCAGATGCCATCATAATTTTTGAGGCAGCAGTCACCACAGATCCCAAGAGTACTCCTAAATAATAATACATCTGCTCTCTGAAAAGCATGCCACCCACGCAACTAACTGAGAAAACTGAAATCCTATCCTAATACAGCAGGGACAGAAGTCCAAGTTTCCTTTAGGAAAATGAGTGAGAACTCATGATAGCAAGCCACACAACTGAGTTTCTAAGCAAGCAGTTTTTTTGAGGGAGTCACTGGCTTGCTGACCACTGTTCTGGCTCCAGCAAGACTTGAAACTTAAGACTATAGATATTTCTTTAGGAATGGCCAATAATACCCAAGAAGTACCAAGGTGCAAGTCACTGGCAGTGTATCTGGTAGATACTATAATTACAACAAACTGGATGGTAGTTAATAGATGGAGTATCCCATACTGTTTCACAGACTGAAAACACACATCTCAGCAATGCTATAAAATCAGATACAGATGCAGAAATATTTTCCCTTCTTGTTTTTTCCCTAGATGGAATTTCTATCCCTCTTAGTCCTCTCTTTGTTCCAAAATATCATCTTAATTTTCCTTGCACTTTTTTTTCTTTCTCCCCTTCTTCACTCTTCTACTTAATATTTCTTACAGTCATGTCCAGGAATTGCAAGAGGCTTTGGTTAAAAGTGTCAGCTAAACAGCAATTTAGAAGGCCAACATCAGGCACTTAAAGCAAAGGCTGCTGGCTACATCCCATTTTGCATCTACTGAGTTTCTAACCCTAAGTTCAAGTGTGGAAAACAATCAGGCAAATACACAAAGATAGTGTAAACCTTCTACATTTCCTGCTTTTTATATCATCACGTGCAGACACATACAATTATTAAATTATTGCATGTGTGGGAGCACATGCAATTAGAGGAGTAGTCTTCTTGTGCACTTCCTGTTAAGATCAACTCACTGAAAGCTGTACAGCCTGTAAGACCACAGACTATCACCCAATTATGCACCTGCCTGCTCTAAAATAAAACAAGATTAGCTCCATTTAGGTCAAAGCCACACTGATTTAGCACACTCAGGAATTCAAGATAAAATCCACTATTCTGTGATTCATTCTTCAATACATCTGCTTAAACTAGCATGAAAAGTGTGTATAATTACAATGGAACAATTTACTACTGCCAGGAAACCAGGATTTTCCAAGTTCTGCTAACCATCATCACTATTTTGATTACTATTTTTTTCTTCAGCTACCAACTCTTTATTTTAGAACAAATATGAACACTGGTGCTATATTTCCTCTACTTACTAAAAATAAAAAACAAACTAGTCAAAACAACAGACAAAGCTGAAATGTTCCAAATATGGAAAAATAAAGAGCTTGCAATGCAAGAATACATTCAGATTCAAATATATTTCAACAGGAGTTAAACAGGAGTTACATTAAATTTACAGCAGTAAAATGGTCATGCCAATTTAACACAAGATAATGGTTAACTTTCAGAAGTCCCTCCAGATCTCTCTAAAGGCCTAACTGAAATTTACTTTATTATAAACATATTGATAAGTCTTGAGAATATCATAAAAATGTAAGGGTGCTTCTGAAATTGCATAGGCCCCATGCAAACTGTAATATTCAAAGTCCAATGTAATTTAGTGAAGCAGATCACATCTACAGAGAGTTACCTAGATGTAGAATATAGCTGTTCTGGCCTGCAGAGATACAACAGGTTCCCTTCACATTCTGTAGATTTCCTCCAAAGCTTCTACATTTAATGTCACTTCCAGTTTTCCAAGACACACACCCATGGAGGCAGAATATAACCTTTAATTTCCAATACACAGGTACCTATCCACACCCCTTAAGCCAAATGACATAATACCCTGCAAAACTTCACAGAACAGTTATCATCTGTAGTAGCCTGGACACATAAAATTTTTGCTTGTTGACAGTGGTCTTTGGATATACTGACTTGTAATTCTTCTGTGTCACAGAGACACTGTATCCAGACTGTGAAACTGCATACTCTGTACCTGAACTGTGCCTTGAACAGAAGAGATTTCAACATATGGTTACTAAAAGGTAAGGGGTAACCTTATATGCTCACTTCTGATCTGTCACATCCCTTTGTCATAAGGACTGTTAGATTAATGGCACAGTTTATTCCAGTATCAGGCAGATGTTACAGAATCGATTCACTGAAAAAATGCAGGAAACATTATGTCAAGCATTATGCTCCTTGTCTGGTTAAGACTTCACAATGTTTCAGTTTCTAAGACATTATCAGACAAATACAATTAGTCTAGGGTACAGATATGTGCTGCTGTACTACTGTTAACATGAGCATTAAAAGATAAGACTTTGCTGAAACAGATTCCAAGAGTGCAGGCAGCAATCCAAACAAGTGAGTTGATTCAGCTGCACTTTCTTTTTTTGTGCAGGACTGAGGAAAGGGGACATCTATGGGGAACATAAGGAATCAACTCATTGTTTCAGGCTTCAGTATCCCTGAAAACTGAAACAACCCTCCTGCTAGCCTACTGTCTGTTTTGAGCTGAAACACTGGCATGCACATAAAAAGAACTTAAGAAGAAATAAGCTTTCAGTATAAAGACAAATTCTCATTTCAGTTATAGTTGCTCGAAGCAGAGAATAAGAATGGAGGCATGTTTTGCTTCCTCAAGATGGAGGTAAAATGAAGCACTGAACAGCAAAAAAACTATTCTGTAAAGAGTTAAACTCACCCAACAATTCAATTCTACCCCCACAACAGCTGGGGATGGAACTAGATAATCTTTAAGGTCCCTTCCAACCCAAACCATTCTGTGATTAACACCTTCTTAAAGTAAAGCACCAATCTTTTTGTGGGTAAACATGTTCCCACTTGAGTTCAAATTTGAAATCCAGTTTCCATGACAGTTTTGGCAGACTGTCAGTCCTTCTTTGCTATCCTACACACACACACTCACTGATATTTAAAGATCTGAAACAAATATCTGCTAATAGTGCAGTACATCAGTTTCAGAGGAAAACTATGATGACCCTACGGAAGATAAGTAGTAACAGTCCCTTTTAACTATTTTTGTTTAAGGAAGAAACCACCTCTGGAAATACTATACCTGTCAACCACGAGATGCAGCGCGATGTTATGGATCTCCTAATTATGAAGCTTTAAGAGCCAATTCTTCATGAGGATTTAGTCCCTTCCAACCCAAACCATTCTATGATCTAACATTTCAGAAAATGGGCTCACAATTGGCTCCTTTCTATAATACTGTACTAAACGGGCCCACTAATGGTAATTCTGTCCCCTTCTACCCAAGTGGTAAAAGAGTAGTTTAGAGGGCCAACAAAGATTTGGCCTCTTGACATGAAAAATCACAGCAAAAATACTCTTTTAGTGGATATGATTTTTTGTGCATACTTCCCATCAAGCGCTTTTGAAAATAAATCCTGAAATTTAAGAGTCCCAGACATGCTTGAAAAACAGCTTTCACATCAGATTAAATATACTGGACTATTGTATATTCATTCCTTTAGTTTAACTAATAGAACAAGATCGACCTGTCTAAAAAGAAGCTTAGCATTGATCATTTAAACTAATACAGATTGTGCTAAATTTAATAATAATGCATGATAGTGTTACTGCAGCAATATAAACAGAGTGATCAGGACATATTTAAACCCCACAATCTACAATCTACAAGTGACAGGGCAAAATTAACAACACAATAATGCTATATCTATCAGCTTAATTTAATGCATTGCTGAGCACAAGCCTGTATTAAGAGCAATTAATGGCCCTGCCTTAGAAATCTAATAATTGCGAATCACAAATCAGCAACTCCACCTTTCTGGTCCAAATGTCAGATTATATGGCATAATAAGCACTCACACATATTAAATCAAATAAATGCATGAACAAAGTTCGTAAGAAGCAACACCAGCAACTCTGAGTTATGTATCAGTAGCTTACTGGGTAGGAAACCTGGAAAAGGGAGACTAAGGCAACTATACCTCTGGACTGACATTGCCTAAAATGGGCTAAATTCTGAAAGGGCTGAGGACTGAACAAATTTTGCCTGTATGATTTACAGGGACAACACAATTTCAGCCAGAAAGACAATTTCATACTTCTTAACACAGTCTGATCACCTAAGCCACCTGACCTAGCCAGCATCAATGTTTCATCCCTGAACACTCAGAACACAGAAGTGTGCTGGCTTTGTGGTTACCAGACCAGACCAGTCCTCAAAGTGTTACTACACTATATTCCTCAGAGCATGAAAACTGGCCAGCATGCTGGTCCAGCTCAAGCTAATCAATGTTCCCATAATGCAGAACACTGGTGTCTCCAGTGCAGATACATACAGTAATCCAGCAGAAGAAAGTGCAGCTGCCTCTGCCATGACTGAGAACATGGCAAAAGTTAAAGCCTTCAGATAAGCTGTGGGGGCTATTGTCAAAGCAAAGTACATAAACTCAGGGAGTATTTTTCTTCTGGTATGAGATGTAGGACAGTGGCAAGATACAGAGGGGTTACAACTAAAATCTTTGTGAAGGGAATCATTTGTTCAAATGTAAGTATTTCTGTTGTAGATTTTGACACATTTGGCTCTTGTCTAGACTCCCATTATAGTTAATGAAGAGAAACATATTTCTATGACATGACTCACCTCATCCTAGACATATATCAGAAATATATCAGACGCATCAAACTTATAGATGTTGATCTATATCTTCTGAAAATAAAGGTAGCCTAAGGTAATGTGTCCAGATGTGCAAGTCTTACAGCTAGAAGCTACAGATCCCATCCTTAACATCCCTTCACACTCGCATCACTAGCACTTCACTAGATAATGGGCATGCTCCTTTGCCCATTTTTCTTCTACTGTCTCAACAGAAGCAAAGTAATGCTTCTATGTTACACAGGGTTTCATTAATACATCTAAGGAAAATGTTGTGTGACTCTCTGATGCAAGATGTTTTCAGAAATGAATAATTATGTAAATATTGTATTGGTCTTCATGAAAAAGACAGAGTAATACTTGCCTACTGAATTTTAATACAATAGTATAGAAGTGCCTCCCATGGCAGGTGATATTGCTGCAACAGATTATGAGACCTAAGATTCTTAAACACCCATGACTTAAATTCTACAGAACAAACAAAAAAAACCCCAAACCCTGACACTTTCTATCAAATCCCAGTAGGGGCCTTATGGTTTTAATGCAGCCACTGGTGTCCTCATACACACACACTGAAACTTCAAAGTTATTCTTTTCAGACTTACTCCTCTTAAACACAAGGCAATTCCATTGACATTGACTGAGTACACAAAGATATAACTAACAGTTCAGAAATGCAAGTGGGTTAGCCACAAACATGGCAGAGAGAAAGCCCTCCTGGCCTTCATTAAGTATGTGTAAGAGTTGGTCCAAAGAGAACGATATTGTCTCAACATTGCCAACAGAGACCTGGAGATGGAATGTGGTCCTCATGGACACAAGACACAAAGACCCTGGGAAGGAGAACTGCACGGTACGAGGAGTACTATGCTGCTCCCTGCTACCTGGGACCGAAAGGAACAGCTACACCCTGGGAAGGAGAACTGCACGGTACGAGGAGTACTATGCCTTTCCCTGCCACCTGGGACTGAAAGGAACTACAATAAGGCCGCATAACCGCTGTCCAGAAGATGGATCACAACCATGGTCATAACAATGAACCAGAAAACATAAACTTCAGGTGAACTTTCTTCACTCTAATATCATTATAATACAAAACCACACCTCCTGGTCTGAAGCCACCCGCCTCTAAGGCAAACCACACCTCAGGCACTCGCTCCTCTTTGGACATGCTGGTAACCTGGCTCGAGAAGGTGGAGACTGGCAACAATCCATGGGCCAGAGGAGGAGCGAGGTGTGTTGCTTGGCATAAGAGACGGCTCCCTAGCGACTGAACTTTGGAGATCTTCCCCACCAAGGATCATGATGATTGGAAGGACCAGTGGGACGCTGCCTGGACCTGAGACCATAGGGATTCCTTGGACCCATGGTGGTAGCTGTAATACTCTTTCCTTCTCCTTTTTTACTTTACCTTTTACTCACTTTCTGTCTTTCTACCTGTCGCAAGCCGCTTTACGGGCAAACAATAAAATTGTGCTGTTTAATTGAAGCATAACCCCCTTGGCGTGGTCACCTTGATTTTTGCACTTCGAGATCATAGTTAACGAACCATCACGAGTCCACTGTGTGGACCGTGACAGTATGTAGCACCTGAAACTCAACATTGAGTACAAACATGCTGGTTAGAATGCGAAACAATTTTTACACAATGCTGTTACAATGTATCAAACAATGGGCCCTGCTGAAACCACCAGAAATTACCGTGTCTTTCCCATTCCTCCTTGCTAGTTTCCCAGAAGCTATTCTTGATCTTACCTATCCAAGGCAAATGACAGATAAATTCAAATGGCCTTACATGGCCTCCACCCCACACCCTTACACATACAGTGTCCTTCCAGTCACCATATTTTATTTTCATTGCATTGAATAGCTTGCCATGAGGCACTAGGCTTTACATTAAAAGGCTGTAACCAGTTCAATTCAGATTCTCAAGGCTAAACTCTATCTAATAAATCATATCTACTCCCTATTACCCTGTGAAGCTTTCTACTGCAGCACAAATGAACTCCTTATACCCACCTCAATTTCTCTTAAAAGATCTCAAGCTATGGTCCATTTTTAATCCTAAGTAGTTCCTAGATGAGAACAGCATTATGCCAGATTTTGAAAAGCAGAAACTATATTAGCGATGACTGGCACAGCTCTCTCTCCAGGCTTTTTTTTATACAGTAAATTCTGTTTTGTTGCCATGTTAGTTTACAGTATGATGCAGAAGACAGTATCTGGAAAAGTGGGCATCAGTTAATGAGGTCATCGTAGCAGACTCTCATCCATCATCCCACGCGGATTCTGCAGAGTGTCTTGATGGAAAGCAGCCAGCCATGAGAATTTTGAAGACTGGCTCCACAGCAAACCTATCTGTTTGAATGGGAGGGCTGGATTACATGGGCTTTTCCCAGCTCATGCTCCAGTTTTACTGGTAAAAGATGGATTATTAATAACTTTATCTGCAATTCTGCCTAAGAAAGTGACCTGGCACTTGCATTTGGATGATTTTATCTTGTAAAGCAGCACACAGCAGGACCCAAGATTGTCTAAAGCAAAAAGCAGAAGCAAAGCTCTGCCTCCTCCAAATCCCTCACAGAAGAGAGAAAAGCTGCCTAGATATGCAGTCAGGATGGAATGCAAAATTTCCAAGGATTCTGCAAGTATAAATTTGGTTTTCCTAAATTCTTCTGCTCTCAGGACACTAAAGCAGTTAAAACATGCATCCCTTGTGGTGTGTACTACAGAGATCCACCGTGTTCTTTAGCAGCTCATTCTATTCTTTTCCTCCATCACAAGGGACAAGATGTTTTAGCAGAGAGCTTGTCAGCCTAAGCATTTTTGTTGCAAGACAAGGTACCTTAAAGATAGTGTCAAATCAAGATTTTCTTTAGGGATTACAGTGGAATGTCATCAGTATTCTACATGCTTTACATTACATGTTAGGACTCCTTCGACTCCTGCATACACAATGGAAGCACACTGCCCCTGAAATCAGCCACATTTGGTGACACTGCAGAAACCGGTAAATTGCTAGCTCAAAGCACTAGAAAAAGCTATGAGGTAAGAAGCTTACACCTGCAAGGATAATGAGCTGTACAACCCAAGAAGAATTTTCCTTCTTTATAATACTTTAAAGGGCATTAAAGTAATTAAATTATGTTTGGTGTCTTTATCAGTCTAATATACCAAAAAGAAATCCAATTATAAAGGCTACTTTATTATAACAGTGAAAGACCTGATTTTCAAATGGCCCTTCTCTCTGCTGTACGATATAGCCACAAAATTCTTACCAAAACAAATCCCACTGTCTCTTGTGTAAAATATTTGTCTCCTTGGCTGCTTTGGGAACATCAGGTAAAAGCAAGAAAGGTAAGAGCAAGTCATTTGTCCAAGGTCACACAGCAGGCCAATAGCAGACCAAGGAAGAAAACCACAGTTGCCTCATTCAGAGTTGCCATCTGTTCATGAATCCAGACTCTAAACACGCTCTTGAAGCAGACTTTGGCACCTTTGTTTAACTCAGCTTGAACCTGCTCAATGAAACAACATATGTCCCAACTTCCACTGGATAACAGAGTCCTCCAGGTCGAATAGCTTCACAATGGAAATGAAACAAATGTGGACTTTAGAATGTGACTGTCAGAAACACAGACAACACAAACTTGGCATCTTATCTCTCAGGAAGTTTTTTCTGTGACCTGCTAAGAAATTGCAGTGCTCTTGAAAGTCTCAGCATCATTAAACTAGAATAGGCATGGTCATAATTATTAAACTATCATGTTCAACATGCAAGCAGTGCAGAAAATAGTAGAAGTGGAAGGAGCCAGCTCAAGTTATTGGAAGAAGTATGGACATGACTCATTAGATTTTCTGGGAACAGATGGAAAATCAGAGGATGAATTTGATTTACTTTATGAGTTTACTTTTGCCTCCTGCACGTACTCTAGTCCTTCATCCTATCATGCTTGATAATCACCTCTTCTTCACTACCTTGTTTCTTAGCTCTGGAAACTGTATCACTTTCCAAAGGAACAGCAATGTTTTAAACTGAAGAGATTTATACAGTGTTGCCTAAGGTCGCTGTCTGAAAACAGTAAGTTCTGAGGAGGAAAAATAAAAATGGTATCAAGGTGCACATTTTTTTGATGAGAGAAAATGCAAACGCCTTAAGATTCCAAGGCTCAGCATCTTCTCTCCCATTCCTGTGCCTCTTTCCAACATAGCACATCTGTCCATCAGTCTGTGATTAACAGAGAACAGTTACTCATTTACCTTGGGGCATCTAGAGTAAAGGCCTCTGTATGTCTGACCTTACCCAAGTGGTTTCCATACACCTTCAACCTGTGTGTAGGTTTGGACTCTACCACAGTGAATGGTTTACTGGAACTGAGTCCTTTGGAACAGGGGAACAAAATGCATCTCCTCCAAGCTGCACTATCACTATCATGTTAAAGGAAGAAATCAGACTTCCACTTGCTAATAACGGTTTTGGTGCTGACAACCACAATAAAATTAAGGAAAAAACCCCCCAACTTTAATTCAGGCAATTGCTTTGTTCAAGACTTCATGAGAAATGTTACGCATTATATTTATTTATTATATATAATATATTTATTATTATATATTAAATATATTTATTATATATATTTACTCCCAAGGACATTCCTTACAAGAAATTAAACCCTGTAAAAACAGCTTACCGTTGATCTCTTCTGCTCAAGATCCAAATGTCTATGTGAGTATCCATCCCAGCTCTCTTTACAGAGATGCAAAGTTTTAATCCTTCAGCCCAAATTCTATTCAGAAAAAAGAATGTCAGTGCTAAGCACTCAGTACTGGGAGTTCCTCTTCCTTCTTACCCCATGCTGGGGAGAACAGCTGCACCATATAATTATCAGTTGCTTGGTACACAACAGTTGTCAACACCCTTCCTGTAAAACATTTTAAATGAAGCTCCTGCATAAGCTACAGGAGACAAACAGAAACAAACCACAAACCTCTAACCAAGTTAACAACTGGACTCTAGGGATGAAATAACACCTCTGCAAAGTAAAGGTGGCCCAAAACAAGGAGATGAGATGGGTAGAAAAAGCCATAAAGCCAGAACAGCACTCTCCCTTCACTTCTCAAAATTCTGTTTAATTTTAAAAAAATGGGAAATAGCCCAAGGAAAACCTTACTCCTTTAGCACCACAGAAATTTGATGCAGGTTATCTGGAAGCTACTTCTCTTCATCACCTTGCCAAGACAAGTAGCTTGTAGACAGAAAACATGTTGTTAGTAACGAGAATCATGCAAGTACTTGTTTTCCTTTGATGTGGAGTGTGGAGGGCCAAGCTGATAAGTCAAGGATTTTTTTAACAGAAGTTCCAAAACCAGCCAGTCTGGCCTACAGCTGTCCTAGTTCCCTGGGACATAAATGTTGGTAAAAAATAAAGGCAACTTTTTAGCTGTCACAGCAGAGGAAGAAATAAATAAAGGAGAAGAGAGGTAACTACAAATACTGCTCTCACCTCTCATCCCTCTCAGATGATGTACTTACTGGTCTGTCCTCTTACCTATCATCACTAACAGAATAGCACTGTTTAAGTGGAAACCGTCTTTTAAAAATTGGTCCTATTCAGTTTCATTCCTAAGAGTTAAGAAAGAGGACTTTGGACTGTGGCTAAATTACAGACCTACACAAATGCTATCCTACCAAACCACCTGTCTGCAGTGCAAACCAGAACCTTCCTCTGTTTACACCAGGGTTAATCCAGTCTGAAAAAAGATTATACTCCACTGTTGTTATAAAAACACTTCAGCAGTCTTGAAGAGTGCTATATACAGTACTAGGTTAAAGTGAAACCTGTTTTGAACTCAGACAGGTATTAAAAGGGTTAAAATTTCCATTTCATAAATTTAATGATAGCCCATTTCATCTCTTCTTCTAATGGCCAAATTGTGAACGAAAAAATAGGTGTGGTACTGACTGCACAGTAGCAGAGAAGACTCTTATTTCAAAAAGAGGCTTTCAGAAGAGTCTGTTTCAGTTAAAAAATGCAGGATAACCAGGATCATTTTTACATTTTAAGCAAAGGAGTGTTGTGTGGGATCCTTCTGTTCTTCTCTATCTGAAAGCCTGTCTGTGACTTTCTCAACTATCTGCTGAATGAAACTAATTTCTTCCCTTGTCCTTAGGCTATCATGGTATAAACTATAATGCCACTGCTGCAAGAGCTTTTCTTACAGGACATTTCTAGTTTATTTTTTTAACTTGATGTACCATCACAGGTAATCAAAACTGACACACCTGCCAAAAGAGTTGTGTATCTCACAGGTTTGCCTTTTAACGTTGTGGTTTGGGACTTGCAAAAAAAATAATTCAGTTGCTTCATACTTCCAGTATAGAGGTGTTGCACAGCAGATAAATCCTGCTACATAAACAGCAGCCCAAGGGTGTGCTCATAATAAAAAACTTTTAGCCCCTTTAATTTGACATCGGACAACAAAATACTGTTATTGGTTTGAATTCCTCCCATTAGTGCTAAGATTCTGCTATAAATCTCTACAGAGGCAACAGTGGCATTTAGGAAAGAAGCTTTAGGAAAGCTTGCAGCTCTCAGGGTCTCCAGGTCAGGCGATTTTTTCCAGTCAACAGGAGTACTGGACTAAAAGTGGACTCATTCCCTGAGCCCATTTTTAGTTTTTCCAGGAAATCATCAATCTCTCCAGAAACTTGCTAACCTCACTGTTAGAAATAGGTGGGAGTTTGGGGCCCATAGCTGCTTTCTGCTTGCAGCATTCAACATTTTACTCCAATAAAACACTGACCCAAATCCATACAGCAAATCTGAATTAACATTCACAGAAGGTGACTACTAGGCCTCTGGCGTGAGGATGTAGCTGTTTGGTCAGTGTCAACCACTGGAACTGGGATGAGTAAGTTTATAGCACTGAAGCCTGTTGTGGCCATTTGCAATAGTACCTCTCTTTGCCTAACATGCTAGCGCCCAGACAGAAATGCAGCAACCTATACTCTTCGTCCTATTAAGGGTTTTAAAGCTGTCATTCCTACAGACTTTGAAATAAGTATTACGGTGAACTGGTTCATAGTTTTGGCACATCAAAGGTTCCTGTGTTGAGATGCTGCCCAAAACACTGATCTGTCACGTGCTAGCCTGCTCAGTTGCCTGTTGTGTGTGCTGAGCAATTTCAAAAAAAAGCACTGGCACTAAAAGCCTATACCACTTATTAACTGCACTGCATTAAAAGGCACATGTGCCAGTTCACTAACTAATTCCAGAAGCAATCTCCTCCCATTTAGTCCAAACAATCTTTTATTGAGCAAAGACTGAGAAAGGACTTAGGAAACTTACTTAGCTCTTTCACAGACTTTGGTAAAATCCTAAGTTGCAAAACACACAGTACAAATAGTTCTTAACTCTGGAGTCAGCATCTACACAACAAATTAATTTAATGTCACTGTTCATTTGGAGTCTTCAAGCAGGAAGTCTGAACTATTTCTTATGCAGTTGAGAATGGATGTACCCCAAACACCCCTATGCACATGGCAGACAGGTAACAGATACAGTCATATTTTCATGGAGAAATACAAACTGTTCCCAAGTTGGAATCTGCCCCACTGCAGGAGCCTATGTAACCACACATTCCTCCCAAGGCTTGTGAGAGCCTTCAACAACTTTGTTAGTTGATAATCCTTCAGCTATAGAGACAAGTGTCCCTGTGACATTAACATAAGATCATTAACAAGGCAAGCTCTTAGAATTGCTGCTAATGACCATTTTCAGGATGTAACCATCTACCCAGAGGAAACAAAGCTAATCTGAAACACTAACATTTTGGGGGGGGCACAACAAAACACAAACAAAACAACAAGCAGAACAAGCAGAAGCTGGCACGGTTATTATTCCTGTTGCCAAACCAAGTTGACGTCAGCACTCTCTGTCTTTACCTTATTTCACATGTTCACAACAAGTCCACTGCAACTATACTTGACAATAATGCTTAATTCCAAAGATATGCTATCAATGTAGTATTAACTTTTAACAACTTTTTAAGGGAAAAGATGTAATTATCTCTCTCTCACACTTCTCAACTGATTTCCTAGAAACATGATGCTACATAGTCCAGCTGTCTGTTTGGCTTCCCACAATAACTTTCCAAATCATCATCCAGCTTCAATGATGTTTGAGAAAGCAGTTCAAACCTCAGACTAAATACTATCCTCCAGAGTTCATAAAATTAGCATCTGGACAAGGACGAAAACAAGCCTACTGACCTCACTAAGGAAAAACCTAATCACTCAGCACAACGTGAAATTGAAAATTACTTGCACTATGTTCTCTGACTTACCTTTTGAAAGCTTTGACAGAACATGAGCTGGAGCCAGAGAATTGAGTGAAAGGTCAGAAACTAGGCTTCATTAGTTCATGAAATAAAATTTTAAAAATTATAAACACACCCGGCACATATAGCTAAATCTTTTACTCAATGTATCTGGACCATTCTGCATCACTACTGAGTTAGCAGTCTTCCTACAGTTATGCTGCATTCATTTTTCAAGACATTTCTCACAAGCAAACTGCCATGCTGAAATAAAAAGGATATGTCAGCAACACAAAGAAGTTTTCATTACAGCAGAACAGTAGTTGCCCTCCACCCGATGTAAGTGACCAGAAATCCTGTTATCTGTTATTATGAGGCTGATAAAGGATAGTCTACAGAATCACTGTATGCATATATTGTAAGAGGGAATAATATGAATCCAGGTTTATAGCCTCTAATACAGGCTAACATACAACACATTGATTTGATTCTGGCATCAACTCTGTAAGAGAGAGGTCTGTAGCATACATACAGCAGTTGGAAATCTCAGGTTAAATTGATAAGGTTCTTAGCTTTTTATTAGTTTTGCTTCAAATGGTTTTGCTCTGTTCTACATTCTGCAGTCAATCACAGGCCAAGCACTAGAAATGAGGAGCTGAGACACTTTGCCATATAACTAATAGTTGCCTCTGTGGATCTCAAGATAAGACCACACAACTACTTCAGGTTGCCTTCTACAGAGCACAGGCTCCTAAACTTAAAACACCAGGTTTCCAGCCTCATAGTGACACATCTGCTTTTTAAAAGGTCTGAAAGCAAAGAGATCTGATCCAAATCATCAACATCTTAGCTCTAAAGGCTGAGAATTTTATTTTTCCTCAGAGGCCTTACCACGGGAAATCAGCAAGATCAGATCATCCAAGCCTAAACATACCTCTCAGGTGGATCTGAAGGCTGCCTGCTGATGAAAGCAGGTCCCGTTCCCATGCTAATAGCCATGTTCTTCCCTAGACAAAGGGAAGGGGATTGGCTTTTCCATCACATTAGTTTCCCAAGCTGAAACAGTCCTAAGGCCAAACAGGAGAGAAACAGAACGAGCTCTTTGGGTAGGAGCTAACTATTATATCGATTTGGATGTGTGTGGTAGAACTTCACCCTAAGTTTGACATCATCTGTGCCCTATTAGAGGCTTGACCCCAAGAGTAATTTGACTGACAAGGATCTCTAAAAACACAAGCCGCATGAAGTATTCCCTCTGCAGTTGGGAGTAAACAAGTTGGCTGGGTGGAGCTTTCCCTATCATGGTTATTGGATTATGTGATTCAGGCTTAAGGGTTCTTCACAACCGAGAGAAGAAATGTAGTGATGTTTGCTCTCTTTCCAGAAAGAAATGCTGCTCAGCAGGAAACCCAAGTGAGTCCCTCTCCTGGAATCTAGTCTGGCATTTTGGTTTCTCACTTTACTACACACAATTTTAACAAGACCAGCACTGACCAGTACAAATGAGAAAACATCAGGAACCTTGTATCTCCTGTCACTATGGAGATGCTTTCATGACTGCTGTTTTATTGGCTGCCAAGATGACCTTTTTACAGATGGATGAACAATAATGCTAGTCTAACTTTATTACAGTTGATTGCAAGCCGATGAGAACACTAGAGTCAAAAAAATCTAACACAGGCTGACAATGCAGCCAGATGGAAATTCCCTTGAAAAGCTAAACAGCCTTTCTAGGATATTTCACCTGTTTTTCTGATAGACTGTCCTCTACACTCTCCCCATAGCAAGACACTCAGTAAAGATCAATCTTTTCTTCTTAACCCTGCAAGTGCTCCTTTACTTGTACAGCCCTCAATAACATGAATGAGGCAAGATGGGTACTTTATAAGCACTTAGATGAGACTCTGGATTTCCTACTGGGATTGCTGGTCCCTGGCTGAGAGAAAATGACCATAATTTGTTAGGGTAGGCAGAATCCAGCAGCACAGCAGAGGCAACGCTGCAGTTCCACGCCCCCGGCTCCAGCCAGAAGTGAGGCTGAGCATGCATTCCCAATAGGCATACACACAAATACGTGTGGCACGTATATACACACACACGTAGCCAGATTGACACAGGCAGACACACAGAACAGTCACATGAATACCAACAGCTTCCTCCTGTTACCCTCTCTTGCTGAGCAGGGCAAGGTCTGCTGGTGGGGATACATATGTGTACACATGTACAAAGTGAATCCCTCCAGCAGCTGGGCTCAGACACATCTGCCCTGTAGCTGTCTCTGGATCCTGACACCTGGACTTATGGGCCACCAGGTCTTCAGCACCACTTCACTTGCTGGAACAGACCCCCTCGCACATGTGTGCGCACACACACACAAACATCTCCACAGCAGATGACCAAGTCTGCCTTCGTTCCCCCAAATATCCAGACCGTTCTGTGGTGTCATCCTCAGAGGCAGAGACGGACATGGCCCTCAGATCACACTATCCACTCACTGGATAGTCTAGATTGACACTCTCCAGCACTCACATGCTCTATCACATACCCTCACTTGCTGCAGTCACTGACACAGCAGACACACAGTTCTCAGACCCCTCATCCCAGTCCAGCTGCTGGCACTTAAATTCACTTATTCTGGTCCCTCCTGTTGCTGGTACCAAAGACACATGGGTCTTCCAACCTGTGGTGTGACTCTAGATGCTAGTACTTAGACCCCATACTCACACACCTCTACAGAATACAGTCCCTCACCAAGGAAAATACTTAGAAGTGGAGTTTATTAAGAACACAGGACATACTGATGTTCAGGCACAGGACATGACCAAAGAAATGTAGACCAGAGAAATATAAACAGCTGCTGTTTATACATGACCAGACCTTTTTATCCCTTCATTGGTCTATTTTCAGATGCTTGTTCCTTCCCAAAACGCCCAGATCCATCCTTTTCTCTGCCTTTGGTTCTTCCCCTAAGCACCCCATAACAGGTCCTACAAAATCCTGAAATGCTTTTCCTGTGCATCCCATAATGTGTCCCCTACCTCTAGGCAGCAACCCTGTTGTGTTTTAACTGCAGACAGTACCTAAGTACCACACAGCTGCTCACCCATTCCCCCATCCCCAGAAAGATGGGTAGGAAAATCACACAGGAATGTAAAACTCGAGGGTTAAGGTAAGAATAATTTCATAATTGAACTAAAATAAAATAAATAATAATAATAATAACAACAACAACAATTATAATGACAAGGAAGAAGGGAAAGGAATAAAATCCAAAGGGAAGGGAGACATAAAGCCCAAGTGATGCACAACCCAACTGCTCACCACCCACTGATCCATGCCCTGCCAGGCCCCCAGCAGCGATCCCAGGACCTGGCCAGCCCCCCCCCAGTTTATATACTGAGCGTGATGTCCCATGGTATGGAACACCTCTTGGCCAGCTCAGGTCACCCGCCCTGGCTGTGTCCCCTCCCAGTTTCCTGTACCCCCTCCAGCCCTCTCACTGGCAGGGCCTGAGAAAGTGAAAAGTCCTTGACTTAGTATAAACATCCCCCAGCAACAACTAAAGACATCAGTGTGTTATTAACACTGCTCTCACACCACATCCAAAACCCAGCACTGCACCAGCTACTCAAGAAGAAAATTAACTCTATCCCTGCTGAAATCAGGACAAACCCCAAGGAAGTTTGTAAGGTGGTCCAGCACTGACTCATCTTGATGTTTCTCTCCCAAGCCATGGCAGTGAGGCTCCCCCAGGACAATCCTGGAAGGGGGCCTTCCTCTTAGTCTTTAATTTGGGGTCCTGCTTGCCACTGTGCCCCTGCACTCCTCTGGGTTTATGGAGGTGGGGGTTTGTTGGGCTATGACCTGTGATGGAAGCAGCTGTGGTTAGTGTTTTTCAGGCTCCCCCACCTGCCAGTGTTTCTCTGCATTACATTGTGGGGTGCACACCATATTTTATCATTTAAACCAACAGATTTTGTCACCATCACTTTTTAAGCAAGCAAACTGGGCAATACTGAGTGAAACAAAGACAATCCAGAAGTAGTGTCTCTCTCAGAAATCTAAGATTCTGAGATCATCTGGATTCAGAACTGCTTTGCATTTATCAGGCCTCAGTCATGTCACAATACTTCCACTAGACAACCTTGACACAGAGCCTGGGTAAAGCTTTGTAACACTTCCAAGGCACGTTGTAACAGTATTTCTGTCTTGTAATGATGTAGTTAAAATACAGGAAAATGAAAAGACACTGAGCCCCCATATCTCCTAGGTGAATTCAGATCCGGGATCTCAGTTCCATCCAGTTGACTCTTAGACCTTTGTACTAGAGCTGTTGCTTCAGATTTAACCTCAGAATTCTGTTTTCGGGTCCCACCTGAGCCACAAAATTTTCATGCCCTCAGCTGCTTTGGCACAAAATGGGATCCACAGTCCAAGAAACGTTCTTCAGCCTTCACTGAAGCACAACAGCCAGTGTGAGTACAACAAGAAGATATTTTGAAGCTCTCACTTCAACAACTTCTCACTGCTGTTACAGACAACATCTGTAATGGAATTATATTTTTAATTATTATTATTTTAAAACAAAATAATTCTACCTCACCAGAGAAAAAATGGTTCTTCAGTGATTCTAGGTCCCTTGAACAAACTCCAAGGAGGTGTTAAAGAGGAAAGAATGCAATGCAAAGCTTAGAAAAACATGAAGCACTGAATCAAAAGTATAGATTCATACCTCCTGCTGATTCAAACCATTCTTCTCATTCCCACAGGGAAAGTATTTCCATTTTTGCAGGAACAGTCAGTAATGCATTAAGAAAGGGTCAGTGTGAGGAGATTGGTCTCAGGGAAGATGGTTTGCAGCAGAAGGTAGAACATGTATATCTATTCTTCCTCTCTGTGTTTTCAAGGAAGGACAGTTTTAACTTAGAAGATAGTACTCTTCATTCGGGTAAAGCAGATGTCCTCAAAGCAGGGGAGTTACAGTATTGTGCAGAGACAACTCGGCTTCCCAGGGAAGCAATCATCCTTACTTGTCCCTAGATAAGCAGCACAAAGCCAACAGGTCTTTTGATTCCTAATCATGCAAAAGGTTCTTCCACAATGAAGATGCTGTCTCCTTCACCACATACAATCATCCCACCTAGAAGTGACTGTGAGCAGCCTTTCCCTTATTGACTTTTCTTTTTTTTTTTCTCCCTTTTTTTGAGAAAAGAAAAATTCTTCCATTTCTTCAACAGCAGCTAAATGATTCTTAATTATTGCTTAATCTCCCCTTGAAATTTTAGTATTTTTTCTCATCATCCAAATAGGTCATGGATCACTTATGAAATCATAATGGAAGGAAAACAAGGAATGACTGGGGATGTGACTCTGCTCTCCAGCGTACAAACAGAATAAAACTGTTTAATAGTGAATCATATCCAGCTTTGCCATGCAGGACTAAGCTGTTCATGTCACTTTAGTAGACGAAAGGACAGGTCCTCGCCTGCTTTGAATCAATGTTTTTCCATTTAATGCAACAGAACCATGCATATGTACACCAAATTGAAATTTTGTCCTGAGATCTTTACTGCAAAGTGAGCCAAGTTAAAGGTGAGGTAAATTAGCATTTAATTCTGGACTAAACTATCAGAACCGTGGCCAGACATTAAAACCATGTTCCCAATGGTGAAGCTTTTGGAACAGACTCTGATCTCTCTGATAAAAAACCCACATTATTAATGCAATTACCTAGCTATAACCTAGACATGAAGCTGATGTGATTCATTCTCATATGATGCCTTGAATGCACCCATTTCTGCTAATTCCTCACTATGCACTCCAGCCATGCATCAGGGTCTGATTCAGTCTGCTACTTATTTTTATTCTGCTCAATCTAATCTATTAAAACCAGAATTTTATGACACTACAGCCTCCTGAGTTAAAAAAGAAGTGTTCTACTGCTTTTTTTAACACTAACTTTGTATCAATATAAAAAATGTCTGAGAAATGTATTTGCTGCTGCTTCAAACTGTGTGTAATCACTAGTAAATGCATTGTATGCCCTGGGAACTTTTGTAACAAACTTAACTTCAGAAGAACTCATAGTTATCCTTCTTCTACAGGCTCCAGTAACCTTTTATTACACTAAATTTCAACTAGCTATTCTGATCTTCTTAACACTACATGTTAACACTACATGCTAATAACAGTTTAGTTTAAATCATTTTGATATAAGCACAGATTTTTTTAAAAAAATAAAAAATATACAACAAAGGCAACACCTCCAACTAAGTTTAGACCCCTTACACACTACAAGTCATACATAACTTACATGTGTTAAGGAATACAAACAGATATAGCAAACAAAAAGCCAGGGAAACCTAATAATCCTGCCTTTAAAAAAACCTAAGAACTGAAAGAGGAAGTAATTCAATGCCTCGCCAAAAGATATATGTGGCAAATCCATGCATTAAATCTAACACAGACCTCTTGATTCTCAGTCCAGTCTTTCAAACATTAAACCATTCTCCCAGTAATTTCATTCATAAATTAACTTCTCTGAAGATCTCTGTGTGTAGATCATCCATGACAATACCACAATATTACTATAGCATTAGCATCAGCAGTAGCAAAACAAGAATAATAATCACAGGAGCATTAATATATTAGTAACGTCCTGCTGTATAACTGCTGAAGTCATCCCATTGCTTGCTAAAGAAACTGCTTATCCATAGCAATCTTTCAGTCTGTCACATTATAACAGGTCTTCCCAAGCATCAATAGGAATTTTTTTAAAAACAAAATAGTTTCTAATCTTAAGAGCATCCAAGAGTTCCTTTGCTGCTTACATCGAACATTCCTGAGCTTCAACATCTTCCATATTCTTTTTCAAATATCCCTGTAATCATGAGGGCTGAATTACATTAAGGGCATGTCCCCTGGTTTTCTAAGCTGTACACTTCAGTGACCAAATCACTTTTGTTCACATATAGATTTAGCAATCTTTGAACATTCCCACAAGAAAAGAACGCCTTGTAACCCAGCCTTCAGTCACCAGTGAGTTCTCATATTGTGACTACAGGAACCAGTCGAAAGGGCTGAGAAGCCAGCAGTACCCAGAAACATGGCACTTTGTTATGTATATTCAGGAACCAACCAAGCACACTAATTTCAAGCCACAGTGCTTATGTAGCACTACCTCAGAACTGTCATCACAAAAGGCTGCGACTGTTTTGGGCACTTATAATTAACATGCTGGTAGCTACCTGCAGTCCTACTACAAGCTACCCCAAAGACGTGATATTCAGAGTCCACTGGCCAGATACTGGGAGACATGTTCTGGCATTACACTGATCAGGGTGGTCCTAAAGACAGGACATTTTGCTACCAACACAAGTAACTCAGTCTCCTTGAGAGCTTGCCTTCACACAGGAGGAAGCTTCAGAACACAAGTTTACTTACTCTGAACTGTAAGGAATTCCTCTTTGTTACATAAAAGCAAGCTTTCCTTTACAGTTCTAAAAATTTAGGCTGATTCATCAAGTGATGAAGTAAAAGAAAGCCTCTCTGAGTGGCAAACTATCATAGATTTTGGAGACAAGGCATGTGTCTTAAGAATTGTATATACTCCCTTTTTTGCCAACAGTGATAGCAATGTATGCCCCTAGTGAGTCAATGCTTGTGTCAACAACAGGGTTATTTTGCTAATAAAATTTAAGCCACTCCACAAACAAAACAATCCATCCTACTGAAAAAGACATTTGTTTTTATATCAATAAAATTACATCTTACTTAAAGTGCATACCTGTTAGCTGAGGATGTGATTCTTTTCAGAGTCTTTGTCAACCTAAGCATATAAATAAAATCTCAAGACTGCCTGTTCCAGTAAGAATATGAGAAGATGGAATGTCCTTACCAGATTCTAACCTGGTATTCTGTCCATGTCCTCTGACTGATCAGATTGACTCACTCACACTTTTTTCAATTAAATACAGTCAAAGCAGAAATAAGAAACCTTTGCAACTGTTTGAAATAAACAAACCTTGGCAGTTGATAAAAATGCAATTCCTACAAAATGAGTAATACATAGCATGTCATACAGAGGAAATAAATTCAGACATGAAGAAGAAGCATGTGAACACAGAGAAGACAATCAAGAAACTGCAAGTTTACAGATCCGCAACAAAGCAAGGCAAGTAGTGCTGACTACTTCATCAGTATGACCATCTTGGTTCAGAGAAGTTTGCTACAAGTTTGTGTTACATTGGCATTGTACATTCAAATCTCGCATCCAGTTTGCCTTTTCCAGGGATTCAAAATGAATTACCACAACATTAACTTTTTGTGCAAAATGGGTGGCTGTTTTTCTCAGCAATGCCTCAGCGAAACAACTGATTTCAGATTCCCCATGGAGATTACCAATATCACACAGAAGAATGTCAAAATGATCATCTATGAGTTCCTCCAACAGATCTTCCAACTATTTAGCAAAAATCTTCCTGTTGGTGCTTGGAATATAAGCAAGACTGAGATATTCCAAAATGGAATTCATCAGCAAATTGAAGAATTAGAGATATGCTTATCAGAAGAGCAATCAAAAGCAAGAAACACCTTTCAAACATGGATCCTAAAAAGCACTACCTTCAGTGTGAAAAAGTATTTCCAAAGAATCACCAATTTCCTAAAAGATAAGCAATACAGCCACTGTTCCTGGGAAGCAGTCCAAATGGAACTGAGAACAAGCCTTATAATTTTTGACAGTCTTATGAAAAATCACACATCATAAATAGGTAACATCTTCTATTTTTTGATTCTTTGTAGGAGTCTGATAATTTTCTCCTTTTTGATAGGTTTTTAATTTCCACATTTCAATAATATTCAAATTGGTAACTGGGGCTTGTTTTAAAAAGCATTCAGTGCTCTAAGTTAAACATGTAGAGCTCAAGTGAAGGGGGCACTTGGTTTCACTGCTTCTATAGAATGTAAGCTCTTTCAGAAACAAGTGGATATTGCTCCTCTGTATTCTCTCTTTGCACTATATAAAAACATTTTTTGGTCTTTCCATGGAATATGCCAATTGTTTTATGACCTGAAATTCTTGCATTTGGATAATGCATAGATTTTACTTTTGCATTACTTCACTAATGCAGAAAAAAGTAGAAGGTACAGGCATGCATAAGGAAGATGGACCTTCCTAGAGTTTTGTACACTACAAAGATTTAATTTACAAAACAGACAAGAATTTAACATGACTTGGACCTCTTTAAACTTAAAAATAATGATGGGTAGACCTTCTGAGCTAGAAAGTAAATTCCCAGCCTTGATTGTTATTTTGCAAGTACACTTACATCTATATCTGGGGACACAAACCCCATTTTTCTGTATAGTGTATTTAATAACTGCAGCATATTCAATAACTGCAATATGGATTTCAGTTGGATATTGTTGGTTCACAATATGTATCAGTTCTATCTGCTTTAAATTCATAAGCAGATAACATTAATTGGAAAATATTTACCATATGGACATAATGTTAACAATTTCTTCTACTCCTCTCCCACCTTCCTCTCTCTTATACAGGTGACCAAGCAGTGCTTCAAGTCATCACCTTCCTCAGTTTAACTGCTACCCAAGTGACCTTGAATACCTTCGATCTCATACTGCTCCCTATGTGTTAGAGGACTGGATGAGTTCTGACACAGATTTTTTCCCACCACAGATTTCTAAGCATATCTGATTCCTAAAATATGTTTATCATAAATGGAAAGTCTGGAACTGGAATGTAAAAGGAAAAGAGTTAAAATATTCCCGTGCCTATACAGGACTGGGGAAGAAAAAGGGAATATTCTAAAGAGGAAAAATTCGATGTGCTGCTACCATTACCTGATAAAAGAATCTCAACAACTCCCCTGAGAAGTTTGAGGGCTGGACAGCCACCTCAGTCCCACGTCTTTCCTTTGTTTAAATGGAATACATATCTCAAAATTCTTTCCCACTTTGGGGGGGATACAAGGGGGGGGATGGGACGGGGCACAACGACAAAAATGAATTCTGCATGTTGTGATCCTAATGGAATGGTATTATTATTGACAAAACCAAGATACTTACAACTGCCTAGTTTTAAGCATCTAAATTAGACTTCAAGCTAAAGAGATCAGGCCCACCTACTTTACTCTCATGTGCTCCTATCTTACAGAAATGAGGAGGAAAGAATGGATTTCTGAATCCTGAATGTAAGTCTACTTTCAATCACCAGCGTAAAAGTTCAGCTTTTTATCTGGTTTGTATAGGGAACATAAGATCGATTTCATACATAGTCTATGTTAAATTCCCAACAACCTCATTAATCAATCTGTTTTGTTAAACACTTTGCAACTACATTGACATCATAGGGATGTTTGATGGCTGCAAAATACGTTCAAGCATATTTCATTCTGAAATTATTTTTTTTTTTTATTTGCTGCTTTTAATATATAGTTACTGTGGGGAATTAATATAGCCCAATTTTGCATACCCAGCTTAAGGACGTTGCTGAGCTGAAGCCCATGAACTTGAGGTTTCCCTGTGCATAATGCAAGATGATGTCAGGTTGTATCTACGTACCTATACCTACAGTGGATGTACTTCTCTTTGCTAAAATCTGCACTTGGATTTCAGTTTCTGAAAAGCCAAGAGTCAGCACAGACTTCAGCAGATATGACTGGACACAGCCTTACAGATCCTACTAGATTATATCAATTCTTCACGGGATCACAGCATATTTTGGTTAGATAATGACAGCACCATGAGCAAAAGCCCATTTCCACACAGTGTGGAAATATTCACTTCCTTCATCTGCTCTTCTGGGGAGGTACTTTCATGAATGACTATTAACTCATACATGCTTTATTATCAATTGTGACTCACATTTCAAGATACAGTGTTTTTTTCTGAAAGGGAGAAACAAGAGGGGTTGTAAAGCCATACACTCATTAGGTGATAATTTGGGGTACCCAAGTGAACTTAATTGATAACTGGTGTCAGCTAAGCCTTTATAGGGAACAGGTGTTTAAAAACTGCCTATGATAGCTTTCTGCAAAAAAATCTTTGCTTTTACAAGTTAATTATATCTTATAAAAGAAAAAAGAAGTTATTGTAGACATTACTTTCACATTTCCTGTCTGGAATTCAGTGTTAACTCCTAATAAGGAGCATAGAACCATAGAATAGTTTGGGTTGGAAGGGACCTTAAAGGTCACCTAGTTCCAATGCCCCTGCCATGGGCAGGGCCACCTTCCACCAGACCAGGTTGCTCCCAGCCCCATCCAGCCTGGCCTTGAGCACTGCCAGGGATGGGGCATCCACAGCTGCTCTGGGCAACCAGTGCCAGCGCCTCACCACTCTCACAGTAAAGAGTTTCTTCCTAATACCTAATTAAATCTACTGTCGTCTAGTTTAGAACCGTTACCCCTCACCCCGTCACTACAGGCCCTAGTAAAAAGTCCCTCTCCAGCTTTCTTGCAGGCCCCTTTTAGGTACTGGGAGGCTGCTATAAGGTCTCCCCAGAGCTTTCACTTTCCCAGGCTGAACAATCCCAGCTCTCTCAGCCTGTCCTCACAGGAGGTGCTCCAGCCCTCGGACCATCTTCACTGACCTCCTCTGGACTTGCTCCAACAGGTCCATGTCCTTCTTATGTTGGCGTCTCCAGAGCTGCACACAGTATTCCAGGTGGGGTCTCACAAAAGCCAAGTAGAGGGGGAGAATCACCTCCCTCAACCTACTTGCTGGCCACGCTTATGTTGATGCAGCCCAGGATCTGGTTGACTTTCTGGGCTGCAAGTGTACATTGTTGGGCCATATTGAGCTTTTTGTCCACCAGCACCCGCAAGTCCTTCTCCTCAGGGCTGCTCTCAATTCATTCTCTGCCCAGCCTGTATCGATTCTGGGGGCTGCCCCAGCCCAGGTGCAGGACCTTGCACTTGGTCTTGCTGAACTTCATTAAGTTCACACAGGGCTCCTTGCCAGGCCTGTCAAGGCCCCTCTGGATGGCATCCTTTCCCTTACAGCATGTTAACCACACCACTCAGCTTGCTGTCACCGGCAAACAAGGGTGCACTCGATCCCAATGTCCGTGTCACCAACAAAGATGCTGAACAGCACTGGTCCCAATATGGACACCTGAGGAAGGCCACTCATCACCAGTCTCCACTTGGACATCTCTTTTGAGTGCAACCATCCAGCCTATTCCTTATTTATCAAGTGGTCCACCTATCAAATCCATGTCTCTCCACTTTATAGACAGGGATGTTGTGCAGAACAGTACCAAAAGCTTCGCACAAGTCCAGGTAGATGACATCAGTCTCTCTTCCCTCATCTGTCAACACTGTAACCTGTCATAGAAGGCCACCAGATTTGTCAGGCCCAGTTTGCCCTTAGTGAAGCTGTGTGAGCTGTCACGAGTCACCTCCTTATTTTCCATGTGCCTTAACATTGTTTCCAGAAGGATCTCCTCCATTTTCTTGCTGGACTCAGAGGTGAGACTAACTGGCCTCTAGTTTCCCCAGATCTTCCTTATTTCCCTTTTTAAAAATGAGGGTTATGTTTCCCCTTTTCCAGTCCATGGGAACTTTACTAGACTGACACAACTTCCCAAATACAATGGATAGTGGCTTAGCCACTTCATCCACCAGTTCCATCAGGACTTGCGGACCTATCTCATTAGGTCCCACGGACTTGTGCAACTCCATGTTCCTCAGATGGTCTTGAACCTCATTTTCTCCTGCAGTGGGTTCTTCACTCTCCCACTCCCTGCCTTTGCCTTTTGTGATTCAGGCAGTGTGGCTGGAGCATTTGCAGGCAAACACCAAGGCAAAAAAAGTCATTTGAGTACCTCAGCCTTCTCCATGTACCAGGTAACCAGGTCTCCCATTTCCTTCCAGAGACAGCCCACATTTTCTCTAGTCTTCCTTTTATCACTGATGTACCTATAGAGACTTTTCTTGTTGCCCTTAATGTCCCTGGCCAGATTTAAGTCTGTCAGGGCTTTAGCTTTCCTAACCTGTTCCCTGGCTGCTCAGATGGTTTCTCTGTATTCTTCCCAGGCTACCTGTCCTTGCTTTCACCCCCTGAAGGCTTCCTTTTTATGTTTTATTGTCCAAGAGCTCTTTGTTCAACCATGCAGGTCCCCCAGAGTTTTTGCCCAACTTCTTCTTTGTCAGACTCACTGCTCCTGAGTTTGGAGGAGGTGATCCTTGAACATTAACCAGCTTTCTTGGGCACATCTTCCCTCCAGGGCTCAATCCCACAGTACTTTACCAAGCAGACACCATGAAGTCCAGGGCAGCAATCTTGCTGTCGTCCTCACTGTCCTAAGGATCTTCAGCTCCACCATTTTGTGGTCACTGCAACCAAGGCTGCCCTTAAGCGTCACACTCCCCGTCAGTCCCTCCTTGTTGGTGAGAACAAGGTCCAGCACAGCACCTCTCCTCATTGACTCCTCTGTCACTTGGAAAAGGAAGTTATCATCAATGCATTCCAAGAACCTTCTGGATTACCTATGCCCTGCTGCGTTGTCCCTCCAACAGATCTTGGGGTGGCTGAACTCCCCCATGAAGACCAGGGCTTGTGAACATGAGGCAGCTCCTATCTGCCTACAGGGGGCTTCATCTGTTCCATCTTCCTGGTCAAGTGGCCTGCAGCAGACCTCCACTATGTCACCTGTCCCTGTCCTCCTTTTAAACCTGACCCATAAACTCTCAGTTGGCTCCCCATCCATCCTCAGGCAGAGCTCCATGCAGTCCAGCTGGTTGCTTACATAGAGGATGACACCCCCTCCTCTCTTCCCCTGCCCATCCTTCCTAGAGAGCTTGTAACCTTCCATCCCAACATTCCAGTCATAAGAGTCATCCCACCATGTCTCTGTGATGCCCGTCAGATTGTAGCTCTGCAGCCGTGCACATGTCTCTAGTGCCTCTCATTTATTCCTCATGCTATGTGTGTTTGCATACAGACATTTAAGTTTGGCCCTCAATGAACAATGACTTACTGGCTGGAGCAGCTGGAATCCCTTGTGCTGCTCTGCAGGTACTCTCCTGATGCCCTCTGATCCCTCTCCAGGCTCTAGGCAACTCTTGCTGGCATTGGCACTAAACTGATAGGAGTGGGATGGATTGAGGTTCTCCTTCTGCAACTGTAGTTAAAGCCCTTTCACCAGCTTGGCCTTTGACCAAAGATGTTCTTCCCTTTCTCTGGCAGATGAACCCCATCAGCCCCCAGAAGACCAGATTTCTCAAAGACAGTTCCATGGTCTAAGCAGACAAACTCCTGGCTGTGGCACCAGTCCCACAGCCAATTGTTGATTTGCCAGATTTGGCTGGCCCTTTCAAGCCTTTTCCCTTTGAGTAGGAGGACAGATGAAAAAACAATCTGTGCTCCAGAGTCTCTTACTGCCACTCCCAAGGCTTTGTAACCCTTCTTGATGCTCCTCAGACTGTTCCTGACTGCATCATTGGTGCCCATGTGAAACAACAACTGGATAATCGTCAGTGGGCTGTATGAAGTTTGTTAGTCTCTCATAACATCCCCGATACAAGCCCCTGGTCAGCAGCACACCTTGCTAAACAGTGCATCAGATCAGCAAATAGGTTCCTCCGTACCTCTCAAAAGAATCACCTACTGCTGTCACCTGTCATTTTTTCTTAATTGCGCTGGTTGTTATACAACAGGCAGACTGGGGTGCCTTACTCAGCTCCAGCATGTTTTCTGAAGTTTTCTCCTTTTCAGTTGGCAGAGCAGCAAAGCAGCTCTGCAGGGGCTCCTCAGGCTTCAGAGGCAGTGTCTTTCTCCTGCAGGTCCTTGCTGTTACTATCTTCCACTCTTCTGCATTATTGCTCCCACCCCTCACCCCTGGTGCGCTGGTGGGGGACTTTTTGGCTGTGTGGCTGCAGGTCCACTGCAGGCTGCGCTCGGAAGCAGCTATCTAACTTTTTCTCGGCCTCCCTGATGCTATGCAGCCTTCTCACCGTCTCCTGCAACTCAGCCACCTGCTGCAGGAGCTCCTCCACCTGGGCATACCTTCTGCAGGCTGGCCTGCTGCCTGTCCCTGCCTCAGGAGAAAGGTCTACACACACCCTGAAGCCTGAAGGTCTGCACTGTGGCCTCTCCCTTCAGCAGCTCCATGTAGGTAGAGGCACAGGCCACTGCCGCGGCAGATGGTGCAGACCCCCAGCTGAAGCTGCAGCCTTGGCTCTCAGTGCGCCCACCATTCTGCCACGAGGGTCAGGCAGGACGAGGTCCCTGGCCTGCACCGCAGCCAGAAAGCAGCTCCTGGCTGTCGGACGACATGCACTTCAAGCCACTCTGCCAGGCCAGCGTGATGCCCCTCCCTCAGCGCTGCGCCCCCCTGCCCCCCTGCCCCACACACGCCTCGTCAGCCGCCCCGGTACAGGTGCCTGGTGCCGGAGGTCTCTGAGCTCACCTGGGCTCTCCCCACGGCTCAGCAGCCCCCACTGCACTCATCTGTCTGCTAGTATTTGTTTTAAAACTTCAAAGCTGCATAATTATAATTATTTTTTGTACACCCAAAATGGGAATAAGTGTAAAATAACAAAAACAAACATCCCAAAATAATGTATACACCACAGGGGGGAAAGACTTGCTTTTGAGAGGGGAGAGGTTCTCTGCTACCACATACCTAAATATACTGCACGTTACTAGCCACAGAATTTACTACAGTCCTGGATTAAAAACCTGCATCTTTCGGTAACATGAGGATATGTTCAATCTTCACACAAAAGTAGAATTTTTATTTTTTTTTCTGATTGTACTTGTGTGGTAAGGAAGCACCCACAACAGCAAAAGCAGCAGATACTTTGAAGTAAATCTGAACACAGATTTCCTAAATCAAACAGAACTTGTGAAGTCTTGACTGAAGAATCCCCTGCTCTTAATGTGTTCCCATGAAACTATTTGATTAGCCTAAGAGCCTTTTTATCTTTTTGGGGTAAATCAAACTAAAGTTACAGTTCACAAGACAGGGTGACCCAGTTCTATACCCTCTCTTCCTCCCTTTCCCACTTTTCAATCTCACATTCTTGTCCTGCTCTAACACTTCTTGAACCTTTTCCTGAGGTCACTAGACCAACAGAAAATTATCCAAACAAAACAAACAAACAAAATCCATACTTCTGTCTCAAGGTAAAGATTTAAAATAAAGCAGGGAAGAACACCCACTGCATATGAAAACCAGCACAAAAGAGAAAAGCGAGCGTCACAGCAAGACTGCATAACAATTGCAGGAGAACAGTGAGCAAAACCTCCCATTCTGTTACTATTATTTGGTCCAAACTCCTTTAGAGGAGCCTCTCAGTTACTTCATGTACAACTGACTATTAGATCTTCAGCTATACCCGCAGTTCATTCATAATCCTTTTTCCTTCAGCATACTAATGTGATAATTACCTGCCACCAAAAGAGCTTAATGCAGTAGTAAACTGGCAATTTCTCTGGAAGTAAATTTAATTGTACAGTAGTTAGCTTTAAAATTCCTGTTATATCTTACTCATTTTAGCTTTCTGTCTCCACCTTACCTGCACAGGCTTAAGTCCTTGGCTCAGAAGACGCTCAGAAGACTCATCCGTCAAAGGTACTACTGAAGCATCTAATCCTAAGAAAATACTGTAAAACACAAAAATGAAAATAACATTGTGCTTTGCCTATAAACTATTCCATCTGAGATCTCAGTTTACCTGATGATAAAGACTGAATACTAAACAAAGAACAGTACCCCATTTTTCCAGTAACATTTGTAAACAATTGCTATTCCAAATGACTCTGTGATCCATGTTCCCAGGGCACATGCGCCTCCCTGCTTCTCTTAGTTTCTGTTCCAGTAAGTAAGTACCTTCCTCAGGGATCTCAAACAATGCTGAGTACTTTGCTGGCAGTTGACAACAATTTATCGTGACAAAAATATCAGCAGAGGAGCTGAAGTGATTTGGTCCAGTCCCAAGTTTCACATCACTCACTAATGAGCTCTAAATAGCACCAGCTACTACACCAACACTGCAGCAAACAGCATTAAATCATCATTCCAAGCTGCTTGATGCCAAACAACATCCCATTATTCTGCATCCATCTCCTTCTGCTCTTTAGCACTTTCTGGAACTCAGAATTGCTTGATTGTACCCTGTGTACCTGGTGTTCCTCTTCTTTCTACCCTAACCCCTCTTTGAGAGGTGCATACTCTCTGTTACAAAAAAAAGCAGTTTCCTCCTTGGTTTTTTGTTTTGTTTTGGTTTGGGTTTTTTGTTTGGTTGGGGTTTTTTTTTGTGCCAGGGAAGCTCTTTACCCCACAGAGTGGAGAAGCAAAACTGTCACAAAAGTTGGTCCACTCAGAAAAGTCTGCAAATCTTGAATAACATGCTTTGCTATGGTGTAAGATGGGGAAACAGGCTCTCCATCTACCTACTGCAGAGTATCTGGCCCATAAACTCTTCAGTCTGAGAAGAATATCTGGAAGATTTTCTCACGACTATCCCTCATTATATATGAATATTATCTGTGTGTAAAAACACAGTTAAATGGCTTGGAGAATAGAAATAATCCTGTTGTCTACATAAGAAATCACTGCAATCTAAGCAGGGGTTCGAAGGACTCTCAACCATCCTTTATCCACCTGATAATCATACAGGTAAACTGTTCTTGCTCTAACTTGGTTTAGGACACACCCCTGCATCAATCAGAACAGTTTGTTTACAAGAACTGCCCACAACCAGCCCCAGAACAGTTCATGACCATCAAGGGGGAGCAGGAAGGCCTCTACATCTTCAAATGACAGTTGACAACAGTCTTGTCAGAAGAGACAGATGATCTGCAGGGTCAATCAGGTGCAAGCAGGAGCCTCCAGGAGCCTTTGCCAATGAGGACCACTCAGTGCTTGCATTGTAGCTGTTCTCTTTTAAGCCAACAGTAGATACCTCTAGGGTTTGCTGATCCTTGCACTGGCAATTACTCATTTCTCCATAACAAGCCCTGTGTCAGCCTCTGTGAGACCAGCTATCATGTTGTCACATCACGATGCTGCAAAGACTTGCAGAGATTTCAAATCCTGTGTTTGTGTTTCACTAGTGAACAAGTTGTCTAACAAACCATTTTTCACTGAGCAACCTTGCAAACTAAAAGCAAAATCTAGCATCCTGAACCTGTCTCTGCACAACTGAAAGACCTGGCAGAGCAGCTGCATGGCAGGTTTCTGGAAACACTAACTTCATCTCCAACATTAAGATAACTGTAGCAAGACTGCTGTTTTTAACAGGCTGTGTCCTCAGCTTTTGTCATGCCAAAGACAAACTCCCAGCCCGGGGTGCCGAGGTTCCCATCCCTTTGCTCAACACAAGTACAACATGACCAACAGGCTGGGCTCTGATCTCACCTCCCCGCGTCGGAGTACGGTGCAGAAAGGCAGGAGAAGCGGGCTGGGAAGGGTTCACCATACTGGGTTTAAATACATGGGGTGGGGGGAGCCAACCCAAACGCGAGGCTGACGACTGGTCGCCCCCTCCTCTCTAAGCCGCACGGCCCCGCTCCTGCCGGCTGCTCCGCACCCACCGCGCCGCGGCTGGTCGCCGGAGCCCGCAGCTCCCTCAGCAAGACCGAGCAGACCCCTGGAGCTCTGAGGAAAGCACGCAGCGACCTACCTTTTGGGGGGGAAGCGGGGGTCTGTTTGTGTGTGTGCGTTTGAAAAGCCGTTAAGAAAATGCACCTTTCCGCGGGCTCCGGGCCAGCCGGCTGCTGTACCTACGCAGCGTCAACGGGAGCCAAGTGCCCCCGGCACGGCCCGCCCTGCCCCATCCCCTCACACGGTGCCCACCTGCCGTTTCGACCGGGACAGGGAGCGGGGTTCCGGCCGCCCCCGCCACCCCCCGCAAGGCGCAGGCCCCGGGCCGGGGAAGCGCGATGGCTGCGGGGGAGCGGGACCCCCCCCGGCAAGGGCAGGCATCGGCCGAGCCCCCCCGTTCGGCAGGTGTGGGTGGCCCCCCCCGCTGCGCTGGGCGGAGCTGGGGCTGCCGGCGGGGGCGCCTCCATCCGGGCTGAGCGGGACGGGGAACGGGCGGGCGGGCTGAGCGGGACGGGGAACGGGCGGGCGGGCTGAGCGGGACGGGGAACGGGCGGGCGGGCGGAGCGCGTCCCAGCCGCAAGTTTGTGGCGCGGCGGGACCGGCCTCTCCCCCCACGCGCAGCGACCCGACCCGCCGCTCCCGCCTTACCTCTGCCCCTCCGAGGGCCGCCGCCCGCCCAGGTGCCTTCCTCGCCGGGCGGCCAGGGAAAGGACGCGACGGCCCGGCGCGGCTCCGCCGCCCACCAGGAGCCCCGGCGGCGGCAAGGCGCTGCCCGGCCCGGCCCGCCCCCGCCGCCGGCTCCGGGCTCCCGCCGCGCGGCCCCACGCGCCGTGCGGCCCTGGGCGGAGGCCGCCCCCTGGCGGGCGCGGAGCGGGCAGCGGCGGCAGCGGCCGAAATGGCGGTGCCCACCCGCAGGGGAACACCCCGCCTGGCTGGAGCGGGGCGGGGGGCGCGGACCCGGCAGCGGCTCCCTCAGCACCCGGGCGCCCTGAGGCCTCCCAGCGCACGCCACGGCAGCCCCCTCCCCTGCCGCCCCGTCCGAGGCGCAGCCTGCTTGCCCTCGGCCACCGGGGAGAGGCCTGACCCTACACCGCATTTAGCAGAGCTTGGTGGAAAACTTACCTCAGTGTAGGCAACAGACGCGGAACGCCGAGCTGTCGGGGAGCCTGCAACGAGCAGCAGGAAAACCTCAGCCCCCACGACCTTCCCAATAGGGCTCCGCGTCTACACAGCGCTCCAGAGGAGTTTGCCCTCCAAAACAGTACGGGTTTGCCACGTTAGCATAGGTCAAAGACCGTGGGCTTTTCCCTCAGGGCTGGAGGATAAGATACATAATTGTACTTGTAAATGTCTTACCAGCTAAAGGGATCTTTGGTTTATCTAATCCAGGGGTCCTCAATCTGGTCCCCGGTATTTACAGGCCCCCCCGCCGGGAGTTGTGGGGGGGAAACCAAGCAGCCGCAGATGGCTGCCTGCCGCTGCATCCGCGCCGGCCCCTGGTTAAACAGTTTGAGGACCCCTGGTCTAATACATGGGTCCATGGTAGTAGGCTGACACACAACTGTTTGTATAGCGAAATCCATCTTTGTATTTACATTGATCTAGTTGTTTTGGTAGGGAAGAAAAATACTCAGCAAAACACATTCTCCCAGCTGAGTGTATATATACATAGCTTGGACATAAAGCTCTTTCTTTTTCCTGTCAACATAGACTTCAGGGTCTTACACCTTCCCATTCGACCTACCTTTTCCACTGGCAAAAAAGGGGACAGGACATGACACGTGACACAGTAACAGCAGAGACCCGTTTCAGTGCCACCGAACTCAAAATAAAATGGCTATATGCCAAAATATTCTTAAGAGGAAAAATTTCAAACTGAACATCAATGCTGACCGAGTTCAGGAAATGTTTTCACGAAGACTGAATGAACACAAACCAACCTCCCCTCTTCTCAAGCAGCAGAAACCCATGTGGAAACATACAGCCTAACACAGATGCAAGACAAAGGACCATGCAAAACTGAAAGTGTTCTTCTGAGAACAGAACAGCATGGCAAGCACCGACAAATGACCCTGGTGAGTGGTCAGGCTCTCTCCTCTGAAGGAACTCTATCTCAGAGGGCATGGGGAAGAGGGCTGCCCGCTTCAAAGGTTTGCAGAAGATTGCAGAAGATTGCAACAAATCAACAAGGTTTGTTGAAGATTGGCATTGCCTCCCTTCCCACTGTGAAAGGCAAAGGAAGGCGTCCTCTTTTTCCCTACTATGGACTCCAACACTGCCCTCACAGAAGACCCCAGCTTCTGTCTCTTTTCAAGCTGGAGATGGAGTGCAGCAGCAGCTCCCATGTGGCAGAGGCAAAGCAGAACCTTAACTGGACTGAAGGAAAAGCTGAATCCATGGCATCTCAGGTGAGAGCTGGGCTTAGGAAATATTGGCTGCCAAACCAGAGAAGGAAAGGTGAGTGGGTAACAAAGAATGTGCTGGCAGTTTGTGACTGGGAGGGAGACTTGAGTTGCTTGGGGGAAATACCGTATTGTGACTGATTAACTGTTCTTTCCAAACATTTGCAAATAAAGATAGTAGAAGTGACCTTTGTACCTTCATAAACACAGCAAGAACAGCCTGAGAAGTGAAGATTTTTCAAACAAACTTTTAGTTTTAGCTTGGCAGCCATTAGGTGTTTCTCACAGAGCTATGTGAGCAAATAGCAGTAGAAATAATCTTTCTGATAGCAGAATGAGCAGGTTTTTGTCACTGGTGGAACTGCTTTTTATGTCATTACCAATTCCTTGGTTTCAGGCAGTGAATCAGTCTTTTTTTCCTGAGCTGCAGCCTGGTTTGGCATTGTCATTACTATATCCCATATTCCTATGCAGGAAATTTAAAACAGTAAAATATGTATACAGAGAGTTTGTGGGATCAGACCCCTAAGAAGGAGTAGGTAAGAAAGATAAAATGCCACACTCAAAAGTTCCTAAAGTGTTTGGAAAGACTTAAACATACTATTGAGACAAATGCCAGATCAAAACCCAGTAACACAGTAAAACAATTTTCAGACAAGTTCCCTATTAAAAACAACTGAACAACCTATATAAACAATAGTCTTCCCATTGTCCCAGTGTCCCCAAAAGTTTGATGTTTGCATCCCTCTAAATGCTGCACAGAAAGACATTTTAAAAATGCAATAGGTGTGGTTGACAAGATCCATTTTGTTACTTACACTCAAACAAGGACAGACAGTGTCATTGAGGACAGCATTCTCTTCTCTGTGATTCATATTCATTAAAGTATACCAAGAACCCCAGCTTTGCCTTGGAAGAATTTATTTTTGCTGACAGACTAGCCCTCATAAAGGATGAACTACAGCCACATTCACCATACACTTGATGAAAGAAAGTTGCTCCTTTGCTGCTGGGAGAGAAGCTGGAGACCAGGACTGGGAGCCAATCAGTTGATTTACTTCAGCAGAATTTAACCAGTATTGATTCAGTCATGTTTGCCTGATTTTTCTAAGCATAAACAGCAAAGATACTGAAGTCAAGGGTCTTCTCCTACCACACAAATACATAGCTCAATAAAACAAAGACAAAGAAAAAAAAAAAAAAAAGGCAGGTCTTCATATTAATTGTTGTCAGTACGGGCAAACTGAAAGGCAAATTAATTCAGCACCAAATGTTTGAGGACCGCTGAGTATCTTCCACTGTTGGGAATCCAGAATGGAGAGGACACAGATGGGGCAGATTATAGCAGCACAAACAAACTAGCAGGAACAACCTGTTATGATGTTGCTCTCTTTGGTGCTCAGTGTGCCTGGATGCTCTGAAAGAGCCAAGATCTTGCAAGTGGAGCTTACAAGGGTTATTTTCCCATGGCTCTTTTCTGTCTGGTTTGGTTGGGGTTTTTTTATGTTTTGGGTTATTTGTACCTGATATGACTAAATTCACATTGCCTCTTTAGCAGATCATCTTTGAGATTTGTAGCCCTCAATCGGTTTTACAAAACTGGCTAGCAAAATCAAATTTCATCTGGGGACAGTGGGAAGAACAGAAACATGTAACCTGTTTCATCCTCTTTCCTTTTTCAAGTGGCCAACTTACGGCTTTGATTTGAGTCTACAAGAAAAGCTGTGGCTTTGTTAAACCCAGTTTAAACTTGGAGATAATTTTTACTCTATTCTGCATCAAACTTTCTTACTTAGTTTTATGTCAAGGCCCTGAATTAACTTAAACCAAGCTAAAGGAGGCCATTGCTAAATACTGCCTGGTGGAATCAGTTGGGGTATTTAAAAAAGTTACTGTCCACAGATGCTTATTGGCTCCCATTTAATGATGATTAACACCTGCAAAACTGCATCCATTTTACTGAAAAAAAAGGCACCTTCATTTAGCTCAGCCACCATCATTAGTGGTGATCAGACCAGCTGATTTTGCACCAAAGTAGTTTATAGCAGGCTCTCATGTCATGGGCTGTAAGCTTATGAAGCTTCGTAATCGTGCAACTAAAAAAAAACCTTGGAAATGTGACTTAAACAGCTCAGTCATTTTTAGAAGTAGATGTCTCTGTGTTTACCAGCACCCAGTTCTGTGTATATTAGAGCTCGCCTTACTACTAAGTTACAGAGCTTTGTTGAAACCACAGCACTATGCACAGTCCACTTTCAGCATACAGCCAGTGACAGGTAACTAAGCTGCTATCATAGGTGTGTGTTTCAGAGTTCTCTTACAAGTTAAATAAAAAACACTTTTTTAAAAAAGAATATTATTTTTCCCAGCTATTAAAATCAATACCAAAGGTAATCGAGCCTTGTGTGTGATGTGAGGAAGGAAGGAGTTTAGCACATAGTACCATAATAGAATATGCCTGGCTCACTGATTTGGACATACCTACGCAGCAGAATATCTTGAAAGAAGGAACACTATGGGTAGCATTCATATCTGTAGGGGAGATCTTCCTCTATGGTCACCTTTAAAGGAGTTTTCCTCTTTTTTATACCCAGCATGATTTGGTTCCCCTGTGCAAAAAAAATTGAAAAAAATAGAAAACAAAAAAGTCAATATATACAGATATTCAGTCAATAAAATTCTGAATAGGTTAAAGACACAATGCATTCAAAATTAAATATACTTTCTTACAGGATTTTATCTCCCTGAACTTCTTTCAGCTGGTAGCCTTGTAGGGTACCCATTATGACTAGCTCATGATTTTAACAGCATTGTTCACAGTATAACTGTGCTCTACACAGTACCAAGCATTAAATTCTGACTTAACCCCAAATTACTGCACAGTAAAAGTGTTCTCTCACAAATGGAGTTCATTATTCAGTTTGCGAAGAGCCAATCTCACACACAGAGCCAAGATTTTTTCTTTTTATTGCATGTCTGCACAGAGATGGGTGCTAGGTGGTAAATCCACAAAGCTTAATGCACGGCAAAACATTTTGTACACTTTGACCAATTACTTACAATTATGTTTAGTCACACTTAATTCTAGTTGGCTTTTAATAGCCTCTTCTCCATTTAAAGGGACAGTACTCTTTTTTTTCAACTGTGCATATTCTGTGGTGAGGGGGCTTTGTTAGTAGGGGGCTTTCTTTATTCGGAGGTGGCTTTTCTGGTATGCTAGTTAGGATAGTTCACACACACATAGTTCAAGTGATTTCCTGTTTGGTCTCATTAACCATTTGGTTCTCCTTGAGCTTTGTTATACCCCAGCTGGACATATTTATATTGTCTATTCTTTCTCCCGGGGTCATGTTTTGCTAACTGTTTGTAACATCCTCTGTTTTTCAAATTCTTTCTTGTTTTTCATTATAGATGTTTACATATGTTGTCTAAATTTCAACAGACTGACCTTCTATTAACCACATATATACACATGTCTGATCTAATATCGAGCCTGTCGACTACAAAGGCCTGCTGCCATGAAGACAAATTCGACACAGTAATCTTCTCTCACATCTTGAAATTCCTATATATGGTACAGATCTAGTGTAGCTGCTTCTCAAATAGTGCTGGTAACATAAAGAGTGTTCACCAACCTAGGCAAGGACACAACAGTCAGGAGGTTGGTCTGCAGTGGCTTAGACTGCAAACAGCTGTGGCTGCACTGCTGAGATGTCTTGAAACCTGCTGAAAGGAAGGTGATGCTGCTACTGCTGAGGGAGAGTCTGAAATGCAGCAAGGCCAGAACTGCTCTCTCAGGAGCAGGTACCACAAATGTGATTCTATATCGCTTGCTCCTGCTGCTGCAAACAAATGTGTCTCTTCCATGCCTTCATTCCTAGATTTATTTCTACTCCATATCCACCTGCTTTACATGGCCATAACAACTCAGACCCAAAAGTGTGTTCTCCACCCCCCTCCCATATGGGACAGACACCTCCCCACCATACACATGCACCCGTGATTACAAATAGAAAAGACACTGTTTCATTCCCATAAAACACAAGATGTAGAATTTATTTTCTTTTTTAAAAAAAAATATTTTATTTGGCAATGCATCTAATAAGCTTCCAGGTGCTGTAAATATCCTTAATAGGTCTAAATACTGTACTCCAAAGTCCCTAGACTCACATGTTACTTTGTTGGGTTTCTTTAAATATGGTGAAGATACATTGAAGTTATTGGCATTAAGCTGAAAGATTACAGCAGTAAATCTGTTATGTTTAGGAACCATGCCATCAGGCCTGATTTTTCACTTATTCTGAAGCAACACACCCTGGAAAACTCCCACTGATATGCCTGGTAAAAGAACATGGTTTGACAAGGGGGTTTTTCAAGTGTCCCTGTTATCACAAATGGACAGGTAATCCTATATTGGCTTATTTTCAAGGTTGGGTTTGTTGGTTTTTTATACTTAAGATGGCTTTCTGCAGTTTGGAGATGTTCCAGCATATGCAGTATGGTGGCAAGCAGCAGCAGCAGCGAATATAGTGATATAAGAAGCGCTGTAAGACTAGCTTTGCCATTCTTACAGGTGGCTCACAGAACATCCACCACTAACTCCTGCAACCAGAGTTCACAGTTCCCAGCTTTGCCAAGAGCCGAACAGGAGAAGGGCAGGTGCAAGAGTTCTGAATAAAGGCATTGAATGGCCCCCCAACAGCTTCATTAGGGCCGGAATCCTTTTCTGTTGATGTTGGCCAGGGATTTTGATGATCCTGTCAAAAGCCTATTTTCTGGTTCAGTGATTCAGAAAGACAGCTATTCTCTCTGTTGATTGTCCTGATACTTATAGTTGGCCATAGAACAATTCATTTCCAGCAACTGAATGGCATCAGTACAAACATTTGGTGGCCGCCTTGTGGTGCCAGAGGCCTGAGCACATGTCGGTGCATAGGTGCCATTGATTGTCTGTCTTTACTCCAGCTCTGCCATAATTGCCTCAAAAGCATGGTGTCTGGGCTGAAAATTTGGGGTGGGGTGGGGGGGGGTGGGGGTGGGGGGGGTGCAGGGGGAGGGGGGAAGAGAATAACCATGTTTAACTGAGGTCTGATGCCAGCAATAACCCATGGGAAGGGTACTCAGATACAGTTACTGCTGTCAAAACCCACAGCACTGTCTCACAGAAGGAGTCCTGTTTGGTTTGGAGAGCAGCTGAACACCAGTGGAATAAATTTGCTAGTGGTTTCAGGAGTGAAAGAGAAACACTGCTGAGGTCAAGAGACCTGCAAGAATCATCTTGGTTACCTCTGCTGCTTGCCTGTTTCTGTTCACCTGTGGGATATTCTCACAGGTTTCAGTGGCTGACAGCTGATGGGGAGAGGCAGGGACTTCTGTACTTCTACAGTAATGCAATCTCTTTGGTGTTCACCAAGTAGTGTGAGTGATGCTAAAATTAAAGAGGAAACTTGGTACCTAGAGGGAAAAGGCAGCATGTGACCAAATTATTAGCCTTGCTTCTGCATTAAGAAAACTTTTCTAGAACTCTCCAATGCAAAATGTAACCTTCCTGCTGGCATTATGTAATGCCTTCTAGATTTTATCTTGAAGTACATGGAAACAAATTTTACCCAATCCTAGGAGCATAAACCAAGATAATCTTCCACTTCTAGCAATGAAAAGGTTATGCACTCATACAAAGGTTCCACCAAGAGTGGAACGCGCTGCCTTTTGTCCCTTCGAGGTTATTGTTTGCCATTCCTACCCAGCAAAAAGTAAACAGCAAAATCCAGTTACTGTTTCATCTGACTCAGATACAGCTCAAGGCTTCTCTCAGAACAATAGTTGTATTCAAGCTGCTCTCTGAACTTAAGTCTGCTCTTATAATTGTGACATAAATTTAGGATTTATTTGCCAAAAATGTGTGGTTCAGAAAGTACTTTAATCTTACTGCATTTTGACAAGACACAAGTCTCCTCCTTTGCTGTTGTTGTTATTAATCCTTTGTTCCTCTCCCTTGTAAACAGCAGAAAGAATGCTTTCCTAGAACTAGTGGCAAAATTGTATCTCCTCCTGGGACTGCTGTAACATTGATGTAACATGAAGTCAGTCTGTCAAGTCCACAAAGCACAGATTGGTTCGGTTTCTGGCTCTATTAAGAGCTATTTGATTCAGGATTTTGTTTTCAACAACTGAAGTCATATTACAGAAAAGGTACAACCAAAACCGACTTTCCCCAATGATCCCATATAGCTGAAGGACAGAGCTGTGATCTTTCCAACAGGTGAAAACCATTACAGCCTTTATCACACCACACAAGATGGGGTGGATGCTGGTTAACCTCAGGTCATCTGCTGAACTAATGACCCAAGCCCTGCAAAATGAAGCCCTCTCTTTCAGCCCTTTCTGGCAGTGTTATGCACAACAGCCTTCAACAGGAGAGGAAGCAAGGTGATCTCCAGGTAACATCAACCATCAGGCAATCTTATGCCCCCACTAAGGGCCAGCTGGCCCACCAGCATTTGCCACAGCAGGAAATGAGAAAGAGACATGTTCATCGTAGGGCAAAGAGACAGAAGAAAGATGTAACTACAGTGCTATGGAAAAAGGCAAGAGAAGCATTACTCATATTCAGACTCCACCCTGGTGTACAAGAGCTACTTAAAATTTTCCCCTATGTATGGCTGCTACTAGATCTGTCTCCAAGTTTTCTACTGATCTATTTCCCTCCATTGATAGAGGTTCCCTGTGGAACTTCTCAGCTCCTGCTTAAAGCTACCATGATCCCTCTGCCACCCGTGCTTAGAACATATTAAAGGACCATATGCAAAGGCCTGCAAACCACCCTCTTTGCCCAGTTTGCCAGTGATCCCAGCATTTAATAGAGAAGTTATACCCCTTTATGAAGACACTCTGAATTATGTTTCATGCAAAACCCAGTAAGTCTGTGTTGTATTGGCATGGCCTGCCATTATGGGGCAAATGCCTTAGGAAAGGAAGAAAAAACATTGACATTGTGCCAAATTTCACTGCTTTTTGAATATGTCAACAACCTTTCGAAGAGAGACTCACCATGAACCAATGTCTGCCATGCTTTGTCACTAAAAACTTGACAACATATATTAGTTACAGAAAAGTTCATGATACCTTCTGGATACCATGTGTTAGAAATGACACATCAGAACAGTTTGAGTATGAACATACACATGATAAATATTTTTGCTTGGCACTTAAATCTTACCTGTTGAGTGTTGACATAGCACTTCAGCACTTTTCAGAAAGATGTATATGCAACTGGAAAGGCTGTGAATTCATGTTGTTTCAGATTCAGGCTGGCCTATTCCCAGTCTAGCCCTAATCACTCCTATTTAATGACACCATTCATAAGCAAAGCTGATTTGGAGTCTGGCAGCCCACTTAATAAGTGGGACGTTATGACAAGAGAGCATTACACTCCTGCTCAGACAGCTGCACTGGCTCCCTGGAAGCCTCCAGGGAAAATTCAAAGCTTTCAAAGCTCTGTTTTGGATCTGGGTTATTTTATCAGCAGAAGAGGCATTCAACTTTGAAAAGCCCTGATATAAAAGAGAAGTAGGTGGCACGGGCACATACATATTCAGGTCTGTTTCTCCCCACATTGATCTCCCAGCCATGTTACTAAAGTCTATTTCCCAGTCTGACAACTGGGAGAGGGAAGGTTAGGAGAAGTTCTTTGCAGCATACAATTATTTTAGGTGCTGAGTGCAGTGTTGTCAGCTGGTAGAATAACCTAGATGATGAAATGCTGTTATTTTGAACATTATTATAGATTAGGAACACTATTCAAAGCTTGGAAAGACATTTCTGGTGTTCATGTCTTGTAAAACATACCTAAAAATATATACTCTTGGAATTTACTCTCCGAGGACTCAACAAATCCAGAACACTAAATCGTTTGAATTTGAATTGACTATTATAACAAGACAGACCATGGAGCAGATTGTCATGTGTTTGCCTTTAAAAAAGCCCAAACTTACTATACCTTTAATTCACTCTCTTATCTAAAGATAATACTATCATGTTCCATGGCAAGGTTGGTTGCCTTACAAGCTAAAGCATGGACCAAGTGGTGGCTTAGTGAAATAGATGCATTTGCTTGACCATCAGACACCAGGACCAGTTGGCTGATGCCCCCAAGGGCTCAGACCCGTGCATACTGCAGTGGGAGCAAGAAGTATTGGAGTTCTGATGCCAAAACGGCACAGAATAACTGCTCAGAGACCAATTTTGTCTTTAAGCAGCAAAGGTATTTCATGCAACATTGGGGAGCTAGCCGATTCGTACCGGACAAACTAGCTCCAAAGTTTTCAGTGAAAAGTCTTGTAGAGGGATTTTTAAAGGACCGAGGACATATGTTACCATTGTCCAGGTTGGACAACCCAGGCCTGTTAATTAAAGCTGCAGAGCAACTTTAAATTGTCCTTGGAACAAGCAGTGTGAGAAAGAAAACAAGCTATGCACAAACAAGAAGCCAGGTGCAGAGCAAGCCCTGGGAACCACGGAATCGGCACACTCTCATCAGCACACTCTGATCAGGCGCCTGCAGCATGCTCACCGATCAGCTACACGGACACCGCGTGGCCAGACTTTCATCCAATCACCTGTGTGTAAAGTTGGCTGAGCGGTTGGCGTAAGTTATAAATATGACCTGTTTGTTTAATCAAGTGAGCATGGCATATAGCCATATTGGTGTGATTGTCGTGAATTGGCTGACACTCCACGGGGGGACCCTCTCCAAAGTATAATTCATACAATTTTTTCATGAGAGGTTACACAACATCTTTACATACATACTCATTTGCTTTTGACACCCAATCTTTCCATTCAAATAGGTGGGATCTAGGTGGAGTAGACCTTTCAATTTTCTTTGTTCAAAGATTTCCTGACTTGATGGTCTCCTTATCTCCTTCAGGTGCCCACCTTATCTTTTCCAATTATCCAGAGTACATTCAATGGAACCTTTCCTAATTATTCAGATATATTCCTTTCTCAACACAAACAGAGCATCACCCAGAGCATTGTACTAAACTCATCCTGATTAATCTTTTATTTTAAGACCTTGTTCTGTTTCATTCCCCCCTTTTCTTATGAATTCTTTCATCAAGTTTCAAAGACAAAGAGCTTTGGTAGACATGTATCATTGTCCATGTTATTTGCGTTCTTTTAACTATGGTATTTAGTTTATACCGGACAGATGTTCAAGAGGGATAATAGGATCATTCCTCCCAACGTGATTAGTATGGGATGTATTAATTAGTGGAATACTAGTGTCGCTTTAGGGGAATGTCCTGCGAAGATGTCCCACCAATAATGTTCTCCTACTTGTTCTGCATTGGCCAAGATGGATTTTATATTTTCAGAGTCATGTTTTACCTTCCCAAGCATGCGCTGGGCTGTTCTGTTTACTTCTTGGACCAGTTTTTCTATGTTGGGGTGTCTGAGCACTGTTTTTAAAGAGACTAATGTTCATGCCTATCTGTAATTCAGGTACATCATGATACAGGGTAGTTACAGGAACAACATTATCAAAGTCACAGCCTGCAATTCTAGTAAAATTACATAAACAAAAATTAGTACCATTGGCTTTTTCATGACAAGTATGAATAGTAATGTTAACACAAGAAGTTCTAACACATGCACATCCATTTCCTATGTAAAACACTTGTGATTGGGCTTCAATATGTGGAAACATTTCAAAAGTACATGTACTTTTTAATATCTAGGCATAGATCTTCATTCTCTGTTACTGCATTTTCACAGATGTATCCCAGTTGTTCTCTGGGGATAAATGCCTCAATGCTAATCGAATGCCATTTGCCTTTGGTCTGATCACAACTTGCCCAAACATTATGGTCCATGGGTCTAACGATGACTTTTTGGTGTATGGCTCCTAGTGTCAATACAGGAAAGATTGTCTGTTCTTTTGCTGCACTAATTGTGAGCACATATGCTTCAATTTGTTCATCTTGTGGGTTGTAGGTGAAGTTTACTAGTTGCCATCAAGCCTGGTGATCTTTTTTCGAACTGAGTGGTGAAGCTGGTTTTGGCTATTATTTCCCTTATTTCTTGAGATAGTATTCCTGATGTTCCTTCCCTCAATATTCCTGCAGCTACGGATTGTACCCACTGCTGAGTTTGGATATATTGGATGGCAAGTGCAACCTTTGTTAGTGCCCCCAGTATAGTCGATAATTTTCATGAGATCTTTAGCTGTGTGATTGGCTCCTAATGTTAATAATCTGATTGCCAAGGATTGAGTTTCTGCTAATGTGAGCATAGATGATGTCAAGGGAACTTTAAGCTTTCCCAGGTCAGAAGTGACAGCACCCAGGTTTGTTGATTAGTACTTTTTGGTCTATGGTATTTAACACACCTAATCCTGTGCCAATCCATCCCAGTATATCTCCGAGTTCTAGTGTGGTGTGACCTAGTCCTTTAAGCCTTTGTTGTATGTAGGGTTGGCAGTCCTGTTCTACACAAGATATATTTGTCTGGATATTTATCTGAATGCTTTCTATTAATGAATATGTAGGATCCAATAGTAGCTTTTGCTCTTTTAATGAATTCTAAGTCTCATTCCAGTCTTGTTGTGTATATTATTTGTTATTAGATAAAACAAATGGCTAGACCTGGGTTAGGCTCTAGGCTCACTGAGAGTGGTCCCAACCCATGGAAGTGATTCAATACTTTGTGCATCAGACCATGGCCATTCTAAAATGGGAGCTTGAGATTAAGTTATACTTATCAAAAGTCCAAGAATCAGCATCAAGAAGGCTTGAGAGCAGGTGCTCCTCCTCATTTGGAAGTCCATGGCTTCTCAGAGTTTTCTCAGGAGTTTTCTTGACTCGAGAGCAGTGAATCCAGTTGGGTTGTTCTTTTGACCATACTGCTGTGAATGTAGTCAGTAACACCTGGAAGGGTCCGTCTCAATTTTCTTGCAGAGGGTTCCCTGAAAAATTCTTAACATATACCCAATCACCAGGACTAAACAGATGTAGTTTATAGTCAGGTTATTTAATTCTTTTTTTTTTTTTTTTCCTACAGTTATGTACTGGCTACCTATTTGATCTAGAGCTTCGCTATTTATAACTTGGTATTACATAGGGTCTGCCATACAAGATTTCAAATGGGCTCAGCTTCTCTTTTGATCTTGGTTTAACCCTCAGTCTGATTACAGCAATAGGTAAAGCTCGATACCAATATAAATTTGTTTCTTGGCATATTTTGGCAATTTGTTGTTTAATAAGATGGTTCATTTTTTCTCCTTGCCCACTTGCTTGGTGTCTGTGGGGTGTATGCAGTTGCCAATTGATTTTTAATGTTTTACTTATTGCTTGTACGATTTGTGTGCAAAAGTGTGAGTCCCTGTCTGAAGAGATTACTGTTGGAACCCCAAATCTCGGTACTATTTCTTAAAATAGTGCTTTGGTTATTTCATTAGCTTTATTGGTTGGGCAAGGGAGTGCTTCAGGCCACCCTGAAAAGACATCTGTCATGACCAGCATGTATCGAAAGCCCCCTTTTCCTGGGAGTTCTGAGAAATCAGTTTGTCACTGTTGCCCTGGACAATTTCCTTTTCCAATTGTCCCAGTTTGATTCATGTTCTCCCTACAATTTTCTCAGTCTAAATATTTATACTAAATATTTATACCATGAGTTAGTGCCCCAATGGGTCTTATTATGTTCTTCATTCCTGGATGACCCTCTTATAACAGAGGGGGCCATTCCTCACACCAAGGTCTGGCATGGCATATGTTCCCACCGCTCAACGCCTACTGGGTTGCAGCCAACAGCGGAGCTCAAGATTCTTCTTGGTGGCAAACACAGAGGCCAACCCAGTGTTGCCCTTGACTGTGGTAGGAGGCACCTGACCAACCTTATTCCTTGTACTTCGTTGTCAATGCAGTTTCATCTGCACATCCCATAACAAGTCACTGTCATGGCAAAACACACAGATTTACAGTAGTAGATCTACTACAGAGTGTATTTTATTTCACTTTTTCTGCCAATATCCCCACAGCCTTGCTGACCAAGGGATATTGTTTTTATATGAACTGGGCAAGCCTCCCCCTTATCATTTTTACTGTAACAGGTAAAGCATTTTTCACCTTTCCTGGATTTTATTTTCAGATACACCTGGTTAAAAATTTCTTTTGCTTCAGGCAGGTCCTCTTTTCCACTTTTCTGTTGAATTAAAGAGAAGCTCAATTTTCAATTAATTGACCATATTTAACTTTTAGTTTAATTTCTCCTCCTTTAAACGTCTAGATGTTCTAATAAATCTCATCCCAACAAATATTTTGGTGAATTTGGCATTCCTATTTGTTTTCTTAATTTGTACTTTAAAGGTTTCAGGATGTTGGGTTTTTTTATTTCCTGGTGGCCAGCAGCTCCCACAACTCCCCTAACAAATTCTTTTCTTACTGAAGTTTAACACCAAATAAATTGGTTCTGTATCCACTAAAAATTCCACCTCATTTTTTTTCTCTAGTCCCTAGTTCACCAGAACCCCTTGATGGTTCTTTATCTTAGGGCAATCTCGCTTCCAGTGTCCGCTTTCCCTACAATGTGCATACTTGTCCGATCCCACAGGAGAGGGATTCACTCACTTCTGCCTGACATTCCTCCTCTGCCAGTTTAGCACCACCCAGTTCTTCTCTATCAATGTTCCCTCTTCCTTCTGTCAACTTTTCTGTATCACCATTACCAAGTAACAGTCAACTGGAACCTTTATCTAGTCCTATTAGATCATCCTGATAAGTCTTTCACAACCAGATTCCAAGCATCTAAATTTCCCCACCAAAGATTCACCTTTATTCTCCTCAGACCCACTGCCTGCCCTGAAGGGGCCGTTACCGGTCCTGTTGTACTGCAAATGCTGCAGCACTTAGAGTAACATTGTCAGGTCCTTCTGTTCTATCTCAGCAACAGCAACCCCCTCCTCCTCACCAGCAGAAGGATTGGAGCAGGAGATGCTCTTCCTGCTCGGCAACAGCACTTCTGCTTTAACTCTTTCTTACCCTGAACGCAAATCCGCTACTTGTTGCTTTAAGTCTGTGTTCTTACCTATCATGCCTTTGCAGGCAAACAGCAAGCGGCCTGCCATGGGTCCAGCAGGACTCAGCTGCACCTTCCAGCGGGTCACTCCAGTACTTTTAACACTTTCATAGGGTCCTTGACTCCCAACCCTCCATTTCAGGTCCTATATTAGTGCAAGTTTTTATCTTACAATGTGCTTCATTCTGATTGCTCCACAGGAGGAACTCAACCTCTTTAATTACAAAATATAGCAAACATATATTTAACAAAAATTTCAACAAGGACATCTTTCTAATTTAGGTCTCAGTTTTCCCCCATCCTTTTCTAGAGCCATAATCAAAGGATCAAGTGGTGTTTAATCCCACACTCCTTCTGCCACACAAATGTATCTGCACACATTACTTCATCCCACTTTTGTTCTCTACGGAGAAACAGCATAAGCTGTAAAATTGTGTTGTAATTAAGACTTCCTTCGGGTGGCCATCTTTCACCATCACCTAATGTATACAGAGGCCACCAATTCTGACAAAATTTTTAAAATGTCTTTTTGTTCAAATTTCCACTGGGAATTCTGCCAAATTCTTTTTAATGCTTCAAAATACATCCCAGGGGTGTTTATTGATTTGCTTGGTCCATCCCCCATCTTCCTAATAAGTCTGATATTTGTCTACAATGTATTAATTACTGGAGGCACCGTAGTTATCTGAGAACATACACCACAGTACAAGACCTCTATTTAGCCTTATTTCTTGGTCTCTGTTTTTTGTGGGTTTTGTTGGGGGTTTTTTGCTTGTTTGCTTGATTGATTGATTGGTTTTTCGGGAGGAGATAGAGGTTAGTTCGTGTTTTTTCCAAATGATGTTAGTTCTACGGTTTTGTCCACAGTTTCCCGTTCTAATTTCTAATTATGCCTTCCCCCACTTCATAAACTGATTTTTCAATCGCTCTGTCCGTCTCTGGCCGGCCCCTCGCGGGGAACACGGACGCGCAGGTCGGGACTCCCCCACTCGCTTCGCAGTGACACCGCGTCTCACACGCACCCCGCTCTCCGGGCACTCTCCGGGCAGCCCTCAGCCGCACGGGCAGTGCGTTACGCGGTACCGTGCACCTGCATACAGCTCTAGGAACGCTGACAGTTCGCGTTATCACACAAAGTACGCATTTCAATGAACGACTGCCAAAAAAACAGATTCTGATTTTTTTCTGGCCCTAAGCAGGGTGTTAAGTTCTCACACTATTCGCCTAGAATTACCAGAATATTTTCTCATTCATAACTCCAATTTTGACATGTAACAAGACAACACATGGAACAAACAAGACACGGAGCGCTATTTCAGTTGCTACGTTCTAGGAATTCCCCAAATCTTAAGCCACCCTAAAGGAAGTTTTCAGCTTCCCAGTTCTTAAGACAATCGAACAGGGCTATTACCCTTTTCAGAAGGCGTCCCTTTTCTCAGCCCTGCCAGACAGCCTCCAGTCTCTCGTCTTATGGGGTAAAACCAAATCTGAAGACACCCTAAAGGAAGTTTTCGGCTTCCCAAATCTTAAGACAATCAAATATTCAAACCAAAGAATAAATATAAATACCTTTTATGTTGTGCAGAAGTCCTTGTCCACCTGTGTGAGGAGCCGAGGGGTAGGGGAGTCTCACCGACAGAAGATCCAGTCGGGGGTTCCGATGGTCCCCAGGCCCCTGGATTCCAGCACCGGTGGAGAGTTCTCCTGCCTGGCTCGCCAAATTGATGCCAAAACGGCACAGAGCAAATGATCAGAGACCAATTTTGTCTTTAAGCAGCAAAGGTATTTATTTCGTGAAACATTGGGGAGCTAGCCGATTCCCACCGGACAAACTACCTCGAAAGTTTTCAGTGAAAAGTCAGGTATTTTATACAGTTTTTCCATGAGAGGTTACACAACATCTTTATATACATATTCATTTGCTTTTGACACCCAATCAGTCCATTCACAATAGGTGGGATCTAGGTGGAGTAGACCTTTCAATTTTCTTTGTTCAGTGATTTCCTGACTTGATGGTCTCCTTATCTACTTCAGGTGCCCACTTTATCTTTTCTAATTATTCAGAGCACATTCAGTGGAACCTTTCCTGATTATTCAGAGTACATTCCTTCCTCAACACAAACAGAGCATCACCCAGAGCATTATACCAAGCTCGTTCTGACTAATCTTTTTTTTTTAAGACCTTGCTCTGTTTCAGTTCATTCTTCACCTGTCACCTGATTCTCTCTTTCACCCTGAAGGCTACAGCCTCTGTGCATTTCAGTTTTCCACAGGGATGCGTTGGCTAACCTTACATGCATTGGGCCAAGAGAGCAGAGTAATTTTTTCTCTCTGCGCTCTGTTTCACTGAGTGGATCTATAGGAACATACAGAAGAATACAATAACTCTTCATTGCACACACAGCAGTATCCCCTGGGTCCCGGAAGTTTTGCAAAGATATTCCTACTGATACTGAAAAACCGGGAAAAAGAAAACCCTCTAGACTTCATTTTGTAAGTTTAGAAGGCAGGCATTTTTTATTGCAGTGCACGGAGATTAACATGTCAAATCATGCATACCTATCTGACCAGCATTCCTCAATTTATTACAACAAAATATACATGTTTAGCATATTTCCCAAAATTAATACCTGTTATAACTACTTCTCCAAAATTATTTACATATGCATAAGGCACTTGTGTATGCACACTTCACTCCTGGGGGGTCTTTCTTGGGGTGTCTTGAGACCCCTAGTCGTCAACAAGTTGGTGAACTTCAGCTGAACTTTCTTGTGGAACACTCACACTACTTGGTTCTTTACATAACTTCGTCTGCTCTCTGTACTATATGGTTTTGATGCAACGCTCTGGTTACTGCACTTCTCTTGCCTACTGCTATATCCCAGGTGTCTCAGAAAGCTTGCTACATTTTTAGTGAGTTTGTTCAATATGTCGAGTTAATCATTGCTTTAGTTTCAGCCTCAGTTAGTGATTCTTTATATCTTAATTACATCACTACCACCACAGCTGAAGGAAAGGCAAGGGCCCAGTACTGCCTTCAAAAGTACACAAGATACTCCCTTGTAAAATAAAGGAATCGGGTAAATACAGCTCCAAAACACAATTAAACCACAAGCCTTACGTTTTCCAAGGTGACTGTCTCCTTCAAACAACTACAAGGATTCACTTGATAAGAGAGGCAGTATTCATGGTCTAAAATCTCATCTTAAAACACGACTTCCTTTTTTTAGTTAAGTTCCTAGCTTTAATAATAGTCCCATCTCTCAGAGCACCAATTTCATGACCACAGGTAAAATATGATGTACTTATTCATTAAAGAGCAGGTGGCAGCAGACCTCTTCATCTCCCTGAGGTATGGAAATGTGGGCTAATCCATCACAATATGAGACTGTGCATTCCAGCTGATGAAAAGGACTAATGGAAGGGAGTGGAGAATGCATTTAAAAATACAGAGCTAGTCTAGACATCCCTGTGGATTATCCGCAGTGGTACAATTTGACCAGGAAATATAAATCTCTAAGGAAAAGCAGAGAGGTTTGAATAAATGAAATAAAATGTGCGCAAACGGGCCCTGCCTGCCTGCAGAAATCTTGATGTAACTCCAGCAGAATTCTACAGACCTGAGCATGAAGCCTTGTCCAGAGACTTTAATTTGGTTCCAGGGTGACTAAAATTCCCAATGTTTATATAAATGCATTCACAGACTACATAAACTAATCACGGGTTATCCGTATCCAGATGGCCAGCCAGCTTTTTACATCAGCCAAATGGGAAGGACTTCAAATCCTTCAAACATAAAAGGAAAGTGAACAACAAAACTCAAGTTGCTGTTCCGAGAGCCTTTTTGCACTTTAACTGACAAAGCTCCATCCACACTGCTTTGTCCTTGCTGACAGTGCAGTACATGCACAGTAAGGTAGAGAATGTGGTAGTGCTTTTATTCCTTCCATCCATAGGCACATGACACAAAAAAGATGGTTCTTTCTGGTACTGGAAATTCCCAGTGGCCTCTGAGTCAGAGACTTCATATTTTAGAAAAAAAAGGCTTGAAACTGAAGAGAAAAACCACCAGTGTCAGTCCCAAAGTCTCCTTATGTATAAATTCCATATGTATTTTTAATCACACATACTTGTATTGCCTTTTTTTACTAAACTGATGCAAGATGTTTCTGTTCCTGTCATCATGGATTACAGTGTCACAGTTTTATTTTCTAGGAGGTCAGAATGGAACTGGTTTTGCTCACCAAGTTTCCATCATGATTTTCAGATTCATGCAGGGTGCCCTGAGCCTCTCTGAACCTGCTGGGTCCAAAGAGATGTGGCTTTTAAACCCAATCAAACCACAAATTCAGTGGGGTCTTCACTGTCTAATGAAGATCTTGAGGTGACCTAATTCGTGACAAAACATTCTTTATAGGTACTTGCAAAGTAGAGACAGATGAAGTACCTGAAACACCCTGAAAGTGATGTCCGTTCAAAAACCAGGATCCAGATTGTTAAATCCCAACTCCACCTCCTACAGAAAAGGAACCAAAGGAAAAGCTGAATCCTACTCTGAAAATGTTGGAGTTCTCTCTCTTATTGTATCAGGGATTAAGTTTTCTTGATGTGTTTTTCCCGGTGGTATCACTCTGGGGTGTTTCTGATTTTATGTTCACCAAGTAACTTTCATGATTACATGAAGTGTGACATGGTTCCATCAGGACTGCTGGAGTGCAACTAGTTCTGTGCTTGCTGTATCTGGTCCAAGGGCATAGTGAACTGCATGCAGAAACATGCAAAGATTCAGAATCTCTGAGATTAAAGAACAAAGACATTTCAATTTGTCACTTTGGCTCTTCATCAAGTGAGACTGCCACTTCTACAGGCCCTAACGTTCCTTGTAAAAAACACATACCACAAAGTGTCAAAAATGTCCTTACAAGCACTGAAATGAAAGGAAAAAGCTTAAGAGAAGCTATTTCCGCTACAGCTTCCACAGTTTAGCACTTGCTGACAATGAGGGGCAAACAAAGTAATCTCAGCTGAAACAGCTTTTACAAAGAATCACAGAATTACAGAATGGTTGGACTTGGAAGGGAGCTCTGGAGATCATCTTGGCCAACCCTCTGCTAAAGCAGGTTCACCTGCAGCAGGTTGCACAGGATGATGTCCAGGTGGGTTTTAAGTATCTCCAAAGAAGGAGAATCCACAGGCTCTCTGGGCAGCCTGTCCCAGTGCTCTGTCACCCTCCAAGTGAAAGAGTTCTTCCTCATAGTCAGATGGAACTCCATCCAGTGCTCTGTCATCCTCAAAGTAAAAATGTCCTTCCTCATACTCAGATGGAACTCCCTGTGCTGCAGTTTGTGCCTGTTGCCCCTTGTCCTGTCACTGGGCACCACTGAAAAAAACCTGGCCCCATCCTCTTCACACCTGCCCTTTAGATACTTGTATGCATGGACAAGATCCCCTCTCAGCCTTCTCTTCTCCAGGCTAAACAGGCCCAGCTCTCTCAGCCTGTCCTCACAAGGGAGATGCTCTGCTCCCCTCACCATCTTTGCAGCCCTCCACTGGACCCTCTCCACCAGTTCCCTGTCTCTCCTGAACTGGGGAGCCCAGCACTGGGCACAGCACTCCAGATGGGGCCTCACCAGGGCAGGGTAGAGGGGCAGGATCACCTCCCTCCACCTGCTGGCCATGCTCCTCCCAATGCCCCCCAGGATCCCACTGGCTCTATTGGCCACCAGGGCACACTGCTGGCCCACGGGCAACTTGCTGTCCACCTGCACTCCCAGGTCCTGCTCTGCAGAGACTGGTTTTTCTGGTTTTGTTTAGTTGCATATAAAGGCAACTGAATCACTCAAAAGACTCAGAATTCTGTTGTATTAGTTTTCTTTTTGTTCACATGCTGATTTTTTTGGGGTTTTTTGTTTTTTGGCTGGTAGTTTTTTTACAAAACTATTACAATGAGTTATAGTTCTCATCTCACTGTTTCTTAATGAAAACTAGTTATATGCCAAATTTCCAGGAAGGTAGGCAGTAAAAGCCTTATTTACTTTCTCCTTTATTTTGCTTCTACTTCTGCTTCCATTTCCCCTTCCCTTCCTCCTGAAAACCACTAAAAAAAGGAGCACAGAAGCTGGACATCAGAAATATACATGTCACCTCACAATAGAAGGATTCAAGAGTAACTGTGTGAGCACTTTTGCTACACAGCCAGTAAGGCTCTGCGTAACCGGGGGGCTTAGCTGTGAGAGGCAAGGACAGGGAAGGATTTCGGCTGGTCTTTTTTGCCTCTACTAACTGGATAAAGATCTGCATTAAGCAAACACCACAGGGTTTCATTGCTGGTTTTGGGTGTCCAAATGAAGAATCCTATCATTAGCTAATCATTAATTACATGTTTTCATCATGAAGATTATGAAATATTGTGCTGTAGATATGCCTTCCAGAGCAAAGCCTAGCTTTCTTAGTGACTTGGCTTAAACTGACTTTAGGATGGGTCTGCACTTGGGACAAAACGAGCTGTTTTGTTAACTAAAATTTTCAATCTCCAAGAGCCTTTTCTGCCATCCTTTAACCAGAACACGATTAGGAGCAGTTACAATACACTCCCAATAAAATTTAACAGCAACTAAAATGTCTCCTTCAGAGAAATCACTTATGAAAACAAACCAGTATTAAAACATAGCTGACCATGAATAATTCTTGTTCTGGACCATCTTTAGCTGTCTTCAAGTGGCTCACTGCAATCACTTAACATTGATTAATGAGGTATAAACCTTATCACCTTTTATCTCTGCAGCTGCCTGCCTGTAGAGTCATTTGTACTCATCAGAGCAATCTCTTAACATGAAAAGTAAGGCTAACAACCCAAAGCATCAAAAAGTTGTCTATAACCCACACTGTCCAGATGACTGTACAGTCTGTTTTTTCAGATACGCTCAGCGAACCAAGCTGAAATCTTGAGATGCTATCACAGTGTAAACAATGTCCTTCCAGCTTGTGGTAGATGGCATTTAGCTGTCTCCTGACTCAGGAATCATGGAAACACGTAGATCTTGCCCTCGGTTCTCTTTCTTCTCTTCACCTACAGCCTCCCCCCTGCCCCAAGCCAAGCAGATCTCAAACACGCAACACTAAAAATATCCTGATTCTGAAGTCTGTCCCTAAATCAGCAAAGTCTGCACTGCTTAACCTTATAGACATGGTCTCAAACAATATAAGAACCAGATGGGTCTTGCTTTTGTTGGAAAAAAAATAACAATGCTGGTTTTAATAAGGGTTTTATTTTTCTTCAGCCATTGGCAAGATTTGACATGAGACTAGTCAGCAGCATTCCACAATTCTGCCCACAAGCAAGTGTGAGATGGCTCCAAGATGCTTGCTTTTCTGTACTGCAGAAGTTTTCTAATGAGAAGCCAAACTTCTGAGAACTGGAGATGCTGCAGCACAAAAAGCCCTTGGAGAGGAACCCTGTAAAACTACATGGAAGTGGAATTAAATCAGGATGCATTGGAAACATAGGAACCTACAGCAAGGAACAGAGTAATCAGTTCCTTTCTGTAGACTGTTTTTAAAAAATTGTGAAAAACTTAAACATACTAAGTTTTTCCATGAGCTTGTCCCATGGATGATGTTTTTAGTCCACTTGAATAGCTTCTGATCAAGCCATATTTACAAGCATTTAGGAATATTACAATCATTTTTTAAATTCTTCTCATAATAAAGCACATATGCTGAGGCATATTTCTGCCTGCTTTACTCGATCCATGCTGCATTAATTTTCTGCTAGAAACAAAAATGTTGTCTGCATTCAGTGATTAGCTGAGAGCGAGGAGAAGGGAAGAAGGAATTGGATAAACACATTTCAATAATCTTCTACCACTAAATAGAAAAATACAGTACTCCAAACTAGCTGTGCAGAAAAAACTAGAGGCATGTAAATACGGCCATTCTAGTACCTGTATCTATTTGGGTTTTGCCCTTCAGATTATTATTTTTTTTAATGCTAAAAACTCAAATGCATTTATAATAAAAACAGACCATTTTTCTAGCTAGAAGCACAGATCTCAATTTAAGTTTTGCCCCGTGCCATGCTACCTTTGAATATAAAGGCCTATTGGTATTCTTTTCTCCTTTCAGAGCTTTCTGGATAATTAACAATTTCCTTTTCCCATTTTCTCCTTTCTGTTGTCCTTCTTCCCTTTTAGTTTCATTTACACACTTGCACCCATCACTTGTGATCAGCTTCCTGGTCAGAGGGTACATCTGCAGCAGTGTTTCAGTTCACACCAGGAATCCTCTCCCAAAATCATTCACCTGATCTGATCGTCCATCTTTCCTCACGGTGGTTTGGCTAACGTAATGGATTGCATAAAATGCATTGCATTCCATTAAACTGAATGGGAACAGGCACTCCAGCAGCTAGTGAGCAGTCAGGCTATGGGATGAGACTTCAGCTTGTCTGAAGTTAAACTGCTGAAGCACATACAGTGTAGACTTCGGGTCAGCACCAATTGTTTTGCTCTGTGAAAGCACTCCCACAGCATTTCACCAAGTGCTAACATGATGCAATAAAACAAGAGGCATGTGTTTGAATAATCACACGCCCACTAAGGCTGTTCTGTGTCCCATGGATGCACCCACTGGTTTTCATCTTAGTCCTGTGGTTATCACACACAGCTTTTACATTCTTAGCCTCCCTTTGCACCTCCTGACCCCCCAGCACACTACTGGTGGTCTCCCACTGCTCTGCCCTCCCCAGCATCCTTTCTTTCCTTGTCCTCCTCTTCCAATAGGCTTTGGCTCAGTGTCCCTGACCTCCATGGATAATTTTTTTTTTTTTTTTTTTTTTACTTTCCCACTTGGGAAGAATTTAATGCCTTACCAATCCAAGTCATCTTCCTTCCACCCAAAACCTTTGTTTGCACTGGAGTAAATGCTGCCTTTTCAGCACAGCCATAACCACACAGTTTGCTTTTGCTGTGTCATTGTTCTGTTCTCCCCAGCTTCTTCCTCAGAGTATCTGTGAATTCTCTTTGCAAATGCATAGCATTTGAAATCCCACTGACTTCTTCTCGATTTGTTTGGTCACAGGCTAAATGGCTGCAGCAAAGCTGTTTCCAGCAGCTGCCCACAGATAGACAGGAGGTCTCTGTGCACTGAGCAGGGCAGAGGATGGCTTTGTGACCTCTGGCACCCAAGTTATCTAAAAGGCTCCTTTTTACAGCCCAGAGAACTGATCTTTCATTGCACAGCAGGGTAACACTGGCTTGTGTTTCAGAAAAGAAATAGCCCTGTTTGAGTTTAAAAGCAACAATGTTTTCCAGTCTGCACAATCAGGCTCTTTGGTTTTCACACAAATGGCCTCAAGTGAAAAATACTTAATTCTTCCCCATCTAAACTGTTGCAAGGCCATGGGGACATTTCTGCCTCCACAGGAAAGCTCTGCTGTCCCTCACTGAGCTATAGAGTAAAAGGCAGAATTTAAATAACAGGGGCTGGTGGGAGATGACCCGGGTTCCACTGTGCTTCTCTCCCTTGGGTAAGCTGCATGCGGTCTGGGGCTCAGAGCACCAAGCTGTTGCCTTGTGGACTCTTTCTTCACTCCCCTGCAAAACAACTTAATCTCTGTTCCCCTGTGCCAGGCTCCAGCATCTTTTTTTATTATTATTATTATTTTTATTTCATTTCATAGTCTTGTCTGGAACCAAGAGCAGGTGTAGGAAGCTCAGCACACAGCTGAGACCACCAGGACCACCTATATCCTCGCACAGATGGGGACTAGCCTGTAGCCTTCAGAAAAGGGGCTGAAGCTCTGTTTTGAAACTGTTGCTGTCAGGTTTCCCTCTGATTGCAGCCTGTGGCTTCAGCATCGCTCTGGTAGCTCTTTGCTATCCAATGCTTGCTTCGAAATTGCTGTCACTTCCAAATATCCTTTGTAGAAGGGTCCTGCTTAATCCAACACATATACCTTTTGGCATCTATCCCAATGGACTGGTTTTGTAATATGTGTCATTATTATGCATCAGAAATTAACAAAAACTAGGGAACTAAAAAAAGTTCTTAGCAAAATCAAAGGCACCTCTGGTATCCAGTTTGTGAATTTGCACTCTCAAAATTACCAGCAAAGAAAGCATAACAAAGCCACATAAAATGCTAGAACATTTAATGCAGCTTCCACCAATACAACCATCTGCTTAAGCACTGCACAATTTTTTATGTGTACACAGTCTTGATTAACACAACTCAATAATTAAAAAACTAGAAACACTCTGACACTAATGTGTAAAGCTATAGATTTGGCTACTCTTTTTGTTATAAGCACATTTACAAGCTGGCATGTCTCTGGAACTAATTAAAGACTTCACATTGTCACCACATCCATAACCAGTGAAACAGGTATTTCTTTTCACATGTGACAGAGTGGTAGGTTCATTCACAAATGGACAAAGAAATCTATTGCAATGTGCAAAGATGGGAATGAAAACGGAGTGATTAGTTTGGAAAGAGACATTCTGAAAGTTAATGGAGCAGATTGGCTATGAATCTTTTCCATGTTCGCATTTTCTTACATGGATTATCAGAAAGGTGACTGGAATGCTTTATTATATTTTTGTCACATCTTCATAGTATACATTTATTGGTATATATTTCATATCTGTGTGATATACAGATAGCTGTAAATACAGCTCAGTCAGACACTACAGTCATGTGGGCTTGCAACTATCCTAAAAAAACATTCAGGAATATAGCTGCCTGTCTGTGGAGAACTTGAGGGACACTGAAAGGATCTAAATTACAGTTTACGTTTTACAGAGCCACCATGGCAACTACGAGCATCAAATAACAACTTTATTTGATGGAGTCACAGGAAATCAAACATCAATGACAGCACTGCTGTCCAGACATGCTTGCATCATGGATACCCAAACCATAACCACAAGCTTGTTCTGTGAGGTGCTGTGCCACTACCCCATGATTCTGTACCCTATAATGAGACTTGTGCCTCTCCTTCCCCATCCTGGAGGTCCTGACTCTGCAAGTTGCCTCACAGCTTCATTCAGTTTGCTTTCTGCACATTCCGGAGCTCACAACGCCCTTGGCCTTGGCACACTGGAGGTCTGGTGGGGCATGTGGCCCCACAGCAGCCAAGGTCCTACAGGGGACCTGTGACAGCCCAGAGCAGAAGTGTGAAAAACAAGTTACTGCTGTCCTGGCATGTAAACAGTTGGTGCTTATAGAGAGAACCTGCTTGTGCTTAATAGGATCTAGGCAGGGGAATGGAGGCTGAATAATAATGTCTAGGAATCAATCAAGTCCAACCAGGCTGAAGTGAATAACGGCAGGGAAACTTTGGGGTGCATAGCCACTCACGCTGAGCCTTACTGTTGGTAAAGCCACATATGCGCAATATTGCCTAAGTGGCAGTATCAGAAATACCAAATTTGGGTGATGTAGCAAAACGAGAACAAAAGGGGAAAAACAATCAGGGGTGCTGAGAGGAGCTTTGTGGGGGAAGGAAGATGCAAGGTAGCAAAAAAGTCAGCTTAAAATAAGGAAAAATAGGCAGTAAGGTATTTAATCAGGCAGAAAAAAAAGGAAGGTGGATCCTTCAACAGCAGGAGCAGGAATGCCTGCAGACAGCAGTGATGCTGACCTGCGTGCCTCAGGCCACTGGGATGCAGGAGGGACCATTCTTGGCCAACCTGCCATCAGGTCTGAGTCCTTCAGATCTGGTGTGGAAGGAAACTGATTTGCACCTCCACACTAACAGAACTGTAATTTGATTGCAATTATGTGTTTATATGTTTCATTGGACTTCAGACCTACAATTAACAGTTTCATAGTCAAACCTAATGCTCAGCATTGTCGTTTAATTACAAGCTGGTATATCTGATTGTCTAAATCCCTGATAATTTTGCTGTCCTACCTATTTCCTTCTCGTATGATCATTAATGAACAAACATGCTAATCAGTTTGCATCAACTGCTTCGTGAGTCTCCCAACACGAAGGAGAAATGTCAGACCTTGGCAGCAACAAAGCAAAAAGCAGACTGAACCCAAAACATTCCTCAGCCTGCAAGTGCCCAGTTCTCTGCCAAAAGCTGGTATTAAGTTAATTAGTCATTACTTATTGTCCAGGTCCTTTGTGCTCTGCGCGGTTTATCTGTGCAGCTGCCCTTGGCTACTAAAAAACCCCCCTAAAATGCCAGAAGGTGCTTCTTCCAGAATCTAGAATATTAGGAATTATTTCCAAATATTGTTGTCACAGAGACAGGGCAGGGAATGTCAGCAGGAGACAAAGCGGTGCAGGACTGATCTCCAGTGAAGAGGCAGCCTGAGACCAACAGGAATCTCAGCAAGGACAAACTGCTTTGCACCGCTGTGGATGAATGCAGCTTCATCGGTCAGCTACAGTACTGAACATTTTGGCAGAAATATTGGATTACTGTATGTATGGGCTGCAGTACTGTTTCAGTATTCCCTGACCTATAATTTCTTACGTTGCTGCTTCTACTGAAAACCAAAAGTCTGGCAACTGTTAGTCATATTTAACTGAAGCTGGAAAAGACACTCTGTTGTACTATAATGAGACAATTTTTTAAATGGACTAGAAGCTGGCATTGAACTTTAAGTTTCACAAATTAGCTTTTGGCTGTTGTATGTTTTCAAACGTTTTGGCTTATTGTTAGACGCAGGTTAGGGATGAAGCTTCAGATGTTTGCCTTTGAGATATTGCTTCACAGCATCAAGCTTTTACTTTGACACTCAGCCAAAAATACCTTAAGAGATTTTGCCTAATTACCCTTGCTTACATGTCTACATTCCTCTCTGTCAAAAGTCTTTGCCTCCTCGCTACAGATAGATGTTTCTACAAGAAGTCCTCATTAGCCCTCGAGTTTCAAGTAAAGGATATGCTGCCATTAATTCTAACATGTGTGCTAGACCCTGTAAAGAAAATATTCCTAACACCTAAACTTTTATCTCTGGGATTCATATATATATATGGGTTTCATATATATTCTCACTTGGAGAATGCAGGGCCACCTTTAAGCTTTAACACACCTGTCCTCTCACAGTGGAGTTAATTCAGCCCCTGCTTTTACCTGTGCCATTGGAGATACTCAGAACCGACCAGACGATGCCATGAGCAACGTCAGCGGAAGCTGGCCTGGACTGAGCAGGGGGCTGGAACCACCACCCTCCAGAGGTCACTGCCCACCTCAGTGATTCCCTGGTTCTAAGCAACAGGAACTAGAGGCTGCCTGCCAGATAGCAGCACTGCAGGACAGCAGGGACCTTGGCAGGTCTCCAGTCTGACCACTGCCGAGAGCAGGCTCAGCCATGGGTTCAGACCGGGTTGCTCATGGCACTATCCTATGGGGGCTGTAACCCCTCAGAGGAGGGAGACGGCACCACCTCCCTGGGCTCGTCCTCGCTACCCATATGCCCTCATGAGGAAAAAAGTTTTCCTTCATCTCCAGCCTCTCTGGCCCTGCCAGCTTGCTGCTCTCCAGAGCCTCCTCCCCAGAGCTGCTCCTGGTCTTACTGGCGTGGCTGCCAGGGCTCTGCCTGCCCAAGGGCAGGGCTGCCCTTTGCTCCTGCCCCAAGTGCACATGGGCCCTGTCCTCTTCTCCCACCAGTCCAGGTCCCTCTGGACAGCCACCCTGCCCTCGTGCATATCAGCTACTCCACTGCGCCCCAGGTTTGGCAACCCCTTGCAAACCTGACAGGGTGCACTCGGTCACCTACCCAGGTCATGGATAGAGACGTCAAACAGGACAGGCTTTGTGGGACCCTGCAGGGCACCAGCCTCTGGGCAGATACAACCCAGTGACCACCACCTGAGCCCAGCCACCCAGTCAGGGACCTGCCCACCAAGTGAGGCACCCACCCAGACCCTAACATCCAGAGAGGCCGCAAGAACGTTGTGGAAGAGTGCTGGAAGCCTTGCTGAAGTCAGTGTAAATTATGTCCCCAGTTCTCCCTATGTCCACAAATCCAGTCATTTTCTCACAGAAAGCAATGAGGTGGGTGAAACATACTTCACTCTTGGTCAAGCCATGCTTGCAGTTCCTCATCACCTTCTCCCTTCTGTGGCAAGACATGGGCTCCAAGAGGACACATGCCATGATTTTCCTAGGTAGGAGTGAAACTGGTCAACCTGCAGTTCCCCACACTTTTGGCCCTATTCCAGCTGTCATGGACCACCACCATATACATGACAATAAGGATAGTAACATCTAAAAGGAGGGAACAACTACCAGTTGCCATGCCATTCCATTCCACGCCGTTTAGGTAGAAATTTCTCTTTCCACTGTTCTTTTGCTTTGAAAAGCTGCCCTATGCTAATCAGAGGTTAAAAGTTCTTGCAGGGTAGCTCTATAATTTTAGTTAGAACTGAAGTCAGACTTACTCAATGGACATTGTCCAGACTGTGTTCCTTTTTCATACTTCTGAACTTCAACTGAAGTCTTGTGTGTCTGAAACCCCTAGACGTGCATGTGAACAGCATGGCTTTGAGGAAGGAGGTAACTACTCCCTTTAACTGAAGTATCACATGAACAACCTTGTAAATAAGGACATACTGCCACGGCGTTTCCTTGGTGTTTTGCCAAAGCAGGAGGTAACAGAGGGCAGCTCTATGCCAGGACAGAGGCAAACACCACAGCCAGGTTCTATTCATCTGCAAAAAGCTACTCTGCATACTAATGAATATAGCTTAGCCTCTACTGTTGAAGAGAACACTAAGTACATTCGATGTAGGCCCTGATTAGACAACAGAGGCAGCAGACATGCCTGTATGAGACAGCCCTCATATTCTGGACCACTTTCCTTCCTCTTCACAGACCTAAGAATGGGAAATCTTTCTAACACCTTTTCCCAGCAAAGAATGGAGGGTAGAAGTCCTGGCACTCTGTATCAGTGTATCATATTGGAGGCTCAGGGATAAGAACATTACCAAAATACCCATTTTGCCCTCAAATAAAATTGACATTGCAACTGGTACCTAGACTGGGAATATCCTCTGTGGTCCTAACAAGTAAGACATTCCAGTGGATGTCTTTCTGTGCTACCTTTGTAAGTATGCAAAGGGCAGGAATCAAGATCAGGGAAAATGTGCTACTAAAAATGCTCAAAACACCACTCCCCTTTCAAATCCAGCTGGAAGAAAAAAATCTTACGCTATTATTTCAACTTCAAGTCACTGAAATCCTGAAGAAAGGTATTTACTGACTGCTAGATACAAGTGAACTCCTTAAAATACTTCTAAATTCTCACATATTGGATTAAAACTTCTTTAAAGTAGAGGCTAAATTCTTATTTCAGCACATCGGAGGCATAGGCAAGTCACCCTGGTCTCAGCTTGAAATGACTAAGTCGTTAACAGAAATGGAAATATGTAACAGATTACTTTCTATCAATGACAGACTATGGTTCATCATCTCAGCAAAACTTTTTAATACAGAACGGAAGTTCTATAAAAAAATCAGCAGCAATTAAGTCAAAAATTGTGCATTAATTTTATTAGAATATTTCGTTTCCTGAGCAAGATTTACAACACAACATGCATATGCATTTAATAATTTACTTCACTATACATTCTGCACTTGTGACAGTGCATTTGTGACAGCTGTGTAACAGAAGTAGCACTTGAGAAAGTTTCCAGCTTTTAGTAATTTAAAAAGGTGACAGCATCTTCAGTACACAGAGCTTTACTGTTACTAGTGTCATTGTTAACTTTCCAATGCCTATGAAGCTGAAGTCATTACTTCAGCAGCATGTTTACATCTCTTTAGACTTCAACACAACTGCTACATTAGAAGTTTCAGCAGTGTTCATTACATTTTTATCACAAACTTAGACATGACAGTAAAAACTGAGCACAATCACACTCTTCTCTAATGGATCAACCGATTAAAAATGCAGATGAAAATAATAATGGTAGGAAGACAGACAGAATCTTAATACAAGTAACTTATGCCAGCATTCTGACATGTTCCTTTGATGAAGCACTGAGCTCATTGCAAGAGCCCTGAAAGACTCACCAAGTTGTAATTACATATTCAACCAGGTAATGTCAATTATATTCACTAATAATGTGTGAAAGGTGTGCAGCTGGGGCTCAATTCCACATCTTTCAGAAGCTCTAAATATTTGTGAATTTTGGTTTTTCAGAAAATGTAAGGGGATTCTGAACATCTATATAGAGAACAGTACTCCTTTTAAAAATCTGAACATTGGACATTTCAGGAAAAGTTGTGAATTTTTTTTTGTTAGCAATTTTGTTAACTTTTATGTCTCTTTGCATGAAAGAGACACTAAAAAGCTACCTTGGAAACAGAAACCTGTTCACCATAACACGTTATGTTGAAATAATTTATTATTATTATTAAATATTATGAAAATAAAAAGTGTTTTATTTAATTTAAGCAAATTTAATCTTATTTAAGCAAAGCAACTGTGGCTTCTCCAATCACAAGTGCAGCTCCTTCACAATTAATATTGAGTAATGAAGTTACACGAAAACAGCACAAATATATTCCTGTGTTTTTATAAAAAAGAGAATTAAGAAAACATGCAGTACAAATGTACACTGATTTCAATGTAACAAGCACCAATCATGCATCAAAATTGAAAAAACTGGGTCCAGATTAACCTGACACCACAATGCTCTATATACTACTGAGAAAAAAGGGTTCTGGCACAAAAGTAGAAAATGTAGTTTTATTTTCAAGTGAAGCTGGAGACGTGCTAAAAATGAACTAAGACGACTGGCAAGATTATTGACAAAAATTCACTTAGTAAAATCCCATGAACATTAGTTCACAGTTGTGCTCATCTCTGAATTAATATTAATTAATTAACTCATATTAATGGCATATTAACTCATATTAATTAACTCTTATTAATGGCAATGTAAAAAAAAATAAATTACTGTTTTATGACAGTTTGGCTATCACCTTGGTGTTCTTTGGGAAGGTCTAATACTTTAATCTGAACCTTATTCTAACTGACAATGGAAAAAACAGCAGCAGTTTAGGGATAGAAAGACTGACAAGTGCTGCTGAATGACACAAGTTTTCTGTTCTGTGTTTTGAAAGAACTCTACACTGGATCGCTGAACACTTCACTGCAGGATGGCCCAACAGTCTGTGACGGAGTGGCATGGTTGGCACTTACATGCACAAAGCTGCTTAAATAATGACCCAGTTCTCACGTGCAGAGTGCTGCTATTTAAGCTGCTAATAGTCAACAGTTTGCACACAAGAAAAGCACTTTGTAATATATTAAAAATCCCAAACGCCTTTAAATGCTCTAAATGAAGGAGCCAGTAGTGTTACAAATGGCGATAAGGGAAGACACATTTCAGACTTGTACCACATACAAAAGAACAATACTTGAAAACCCCCTTTGAAACTCTCAGAAGGCCCCTATTCCACAACGCCCATGATCAGAAAGGACATATGTATTGTTTTCTGTGGAAACACTAAAAATAGTGACACATCAGAACAGAGGAAAACAGGCACACATCTGAATGAAGTCTCTGGGCAAAAAAAAATTAAATGCTTCCCTTTATTTTATACCTAAACATGTTCAAATTTATCTACTAAGCCCACATGGCAAAGGAACCTCTGGTAACATTTATTTTAACTGTTAAAAAAAGCACACAGAAGAGATTCATTAAAATCACGCCTGCTGTCTAGCAAAGCTGGTATTTCCTCTAACAGGGCAGACTGTAGTGTTAGTGTGCTACTGTGCTCCTAATGCTTCATCCCCAGTCAAGTCAATGATTGTCACAAGCGTGGCGGTCACACTGACAGATTTCTTTTCATGCCATGCAAGACTGCAATATTACACATTAGCAGTGGAGAACTTTAAAACGTCATGAGCATATCACGTTCTTGTATGCTAGTGTAGAACGGTCTCCCAAAGACAAAGGAATGTAGGCCCGGTTTAATCTTCTCAGCCAAAGCCATTACTATGTTAAGATCGCCCTCTGCTGCTAAATCAAGATCCATCTTTAAGCTACGAAGGGACCTGAAAGGTTTTTTTCCTTTTTGCCTGCAAGGAAATAAAAAACGGTGCTGTAAAATAGAGCAGGGAAAGTTTCTCAGAGCCTGCTTTCTACTATCTGTGTACTTACGTGTCATCCTCTATGTATTTTATTAAAGTTAAGGCTTTTCTGTGAAGGACTAGCAGAAATTGTGCAAGGAAAGTACTTCTTAGAGACAAACCAGGCTTCAGATGGAAAATCTGTTAAAAATTGTAACAGAAAATTAAGTAGACATGGAAATTCAAGAATGATTATAAGAATGCAGAATATAAACAAAAATAGCATATACAAATAACATAGCCTTAACTATAAAAAAGCGGGCACATTAACCACAGATTTTTAGATATATACTCAAGGTTCTTAGTTTTCTTGCTGCTCACATGCCATAAATTAGGCTGTTTTACAGTTCTGTTAGGATGAAGTATTATTTTACTTTTTAAAATTACCTGAAATTAAACTCAACCAGGTAGCTTTCTCAGTACTGTAACTGAAGACATTGTTATGCAGCAATAGAAAACGTGCATTGCTTTTTCACATGTAAGAAAGAGTTTCAGTATTATACTAATACTACAAATAATTATTTTTCTCTCTGGTTATGCAAGCATAGCACTGGTATGAAAAAGAGCTATCAAGCCAACAAATTATCTATTCATGTTAAATTATCTGTTACTAGGGCTCAAAGTACTGAATTTTAGCTCTTGTTCTTTCTGAAAAAAACAAAGATTACCTGATCCAGGAAGGCTTTTACTAATGTATCTCGATGCAGGATATCTTGAAAGACATTTCTACAGAAAAGAAAGCAAACCAGCATGTGAGGTAATGCCATAAAGGGACGCTAACTGTCCAGCAGTTCTGAACAGCAATGGCATTACTGTTTACAATCTGGCAGAAATTAAAAGGGAATTAAAAAACTTGAGTGCATTATAATCCTGCTATTTTTAAAGCTAATTTATAATTTTAAAACAAAACTTTCAGATGAAATGAACTACACCCAGGAAAGCTATTGGACGCTGTCAAATACACTTAGCTCTGTTATACCCCTAATTAAAACAGGAAACAAAATTAACATAACATGGTCAGAAGCATTACTGAAAATGCGCTTCAGTAATATTTAATGCAACAAAACTACTGATGGCACTGGTAAATTCCTCCAAAACATAAGCAACTACCAGAGCTGAAGGACCTTCTTAAAAGCAAAAAAACGTCATGTATTTTACCAGAAAGCAGACTTTGTACTACTTTACTCTCTTGTCTCGAATCAAGTAACTTTGAGAGATGTGACAGGAGTACATACAAATCAGGTGTGAAACTCTCATCTGTGTGGATAATATGATCTTGAGACATCTCTTCATCTGAATTAGCTCTCCAAAATGCTGTCAGCTCGGATCTCATATATCGTCGTTGGTTATAGATGTGTTCGTGGCAAGGGGGCATCTGCTTCACTGTATTGACATCTACATCTATATGTGTAGTAGGATATGGGGCATACATTACTTGACGGAAGGGCAACACAAAGCTTCCTGTTGCATCCTGTTTTAGTGAAAAAAAAATATTCCTCTAGTTAGTTTTTTTCAAAAAGCTATATTGGAACAAAACAATATGAAAGCATCATGCCTAAATTTTAGATCCCATTTGTTTAAACATGTTTTGCTCGAGAGAACTGGTGGCTGTAGCCCAGTAAAAAGTCCTTCATCGCAGATGATTCCCTCAATACAACAGTGAAAACAGGTACTGAGGTAACCTGTGTATTGCAGTATTGCATCATCAGGTTCATGAGCCCATTAACATTACAGTATTATATATATCTGGTAAATTTAGACTGCTCGCTAGACCAAGAAGCATTATTTTTCTATTCATCTTCACCCCTTGCTACAACCCTTTCAAAATACTTGGAAACTGTAGGACTGATGGACCATTCTTTTTTTGTTGTTTTCGTACAACACAAAAACTTAACGTCTTTTGGGATTCTACTCCCAAGCAGGCAAAAAAGTATTATTGTACCTCAAAGCACAGGAACAATTCTGGACAATCCTAAAGAAATAGATGTGTCAGAGAAAAGACTGGCTTGGAATTTTAACATGCAAATAGTTACAAAGAAACCTACTGTGCCAGAAAGAAATCAAGCGAAGAGACATATTTCATTGAAAATGAATGTGTGTATGCATGTGTATGTCACATACAATGAAGGATGTTCTTAAACTACAGAAGAATAGAACTTTCCTAAGCATACTTACTTTGAGTAAGCCTTGAACAAAAAGGCCTGACTCGTATTTGAAAGAAGACTCATTTCTACAGAGCCTGGAACACTTCCGCTCTGACGGCGTAAGAAACAGACACAATGTTCTCACAATCTGCATTAAACAGAATGGTTTTGAAAAATATGAAAATGTAAGGAATGAACTGATCTTCATATGCAATTTCTGACTATAATATATTAGGCATTTCAAATGATGTACAAAAACGTTCATCATACTTATTAGAGAAGCCAAAACTTTACCAAGGTCACAGAGCTGTGACATGATTAAATTATTGAACTGCAAGCCATATTACTCCAACTTCCTGTCAAATGAAGAAAAAATCCAGTAATTTTTGATAAAGTTTGTTTTTAGCCAACTATGTAGAACGAATCACTTTCACCCTCTGCTACTGCTTCCTATTACAAGAGTTACTGTGATTGCTTTCCCAGCCTTTTAAGCCTCTTATTTTATTCAGCCCATATTGAAACTGCAGCTATTGTCTCCAATCAGGCATAATTTCCTAAATAGGCATCCATGCTTATTTCCTCAGTAATTTCCTCAAACTCTCCACTAAAAGCATTTTCAAACCCCTGTGCTGCAACAGCTACAAGTAATCATCTCCAAATACAAACACGTATTCCATTCTGCTAATCTCTCAGCCTTAACCTGTGGTGCTGTATCTGTGCCTGTAAGGTCTTTGAGAAGGCTCCATCCTTGCACAACGTGTTTATGCAGTAACTAAAGCCATGACAACCTAGTTTCTGACTAATGCTTTCTGCCAGTTCAGCAAGATGCAATAGGTGCATTTTTTTAATTTAAGGAAAGCTAAAGTATGCCATAAAGAAAGCAATTACTTCAGAACCATTGCACTGTGACACAAAGAGCACACTCCTGGTAAGAACCCGTGCAGAATTTATGAAATTTACCCTGGATGTATTTTGAGACTCATATTCCTCTAGACTTAGCGTCTAGCTTATCGATGCATTATTTTGCGTACTTATAACCATTTACACCATAAAGCCTTTTAATTAATTATTTTATGAACTATAAAGGTTAAGCTTTTTATGACCATTTAAGCCTTTAACATTTCCTCTATTATGCTAACTTAATCTTATGCAAATCTTACATCCCTGAAACAATACATATTAACTGTGGTTAGCTGGTTTCAGCTAAGAACTAAGAATTTTCTTTTCTCTGGTTCCCCTTTGCTGCGAATTTGAGTCTCAGCATTCATTGTTCATTTGATCAGAGGTGCTTCATCACCACTGCCAATACACATGAAAGCCTCCTCCCCACAGTTTTTATAACGCGTCACAAACTACTTATTTCAAAACACACCTTACTAAAGGTGCCTTGAAATTTAAAAAAGAAGACTATTATATTTCACTGCAGCAAGGAGCCCTACACACTATAAAATACGAAATATATAATATGTATAGTCTACAATCAATATATAATATATTCAGCAGGCCCTCTGCTCTTAAGTTTGTATTTCACACTGAAGCTATCACACAGATACATGTATACATATATCAGAAAGGGCATCAACTTTGAGAACTAATTTCTCTGCAAAGGAAGGTTTTAGTCTTACAAATTAAAACCAGAGCTCAATAATTAATACATCACAATTAAAAATATAATCAGACAGAAAAGCCCAATATACAAAAACATTCCCTATCAGAAAATTAAGTTATCTTAATATACTGCTTCTCCACATATACCCCTGTAGGACCTTTGTCATGGTCTCAGGACATGGGACTATCGTTATTGCATGGCCCAGAGGCCCCAATATAAATTGAAAACTTACAGCGCTACATAACTACACAGAACCTTACCCGCACAGTAGTATTGGTATTCTCATTAAGTGCAGTGGTGCCCAATATCTAAAGGCTCTAGGACTGCACACTTTTATGAAACCCTTTTTTTCATTCCCAGTTGCAGGGATACTCAAAATCAAAGAGGTTTATTAAAGGACTCAGCCATGAATGTAGAGACGCATTTGATTTAGTGGAATATATTTTCTCACAAAGAAAACATTTTCTTCATTATTTGTCTCTGAATATCCTAAGTGGAAATTAACTTCATTGTTTTTACTAGAAGGGATAGAGTAACACCCTAATTAAATGCAAATCAAAGGGAAACGTGTCTGAACAAAACGCTGATATATTGCACTATGCTAAAAAGAAATTGCTTTAAGAAATATTTCAATGGACAGTAAATACAAGTGTATCTCTTCAGGAATTGCTTTCGATTTATCTGAAACTAGCACTCTGATATAATCTGAAAGCTTTATACAAAAAGGCACTTGGAGAAATCTGAATAAGGAAAACATCCTCATCTGATTTTTCCTTCATATACTGGGTAAGCTTAAAATAAGCATCAAGAAACTCTCCATTTACACCAAAATATAAGAGGATAAGAAGTGCAGGTGAGAGTTTCATATTGGGTCAAATTAAGTATTTCATAACAAGCTTACGAGAAGTTAAAAATAGTAACAGCATAGGAAGAAAAAGTCTACCATGAAATTGTAATTATTTTCTTGTTCTGAAATGACAGCTTCCAAAAGCAACCTTTTTTCCTCCCAAACAGATCATAATGATGTATATACTCTTCCCTGTTAAGAGGTACAGCTAATGCTGATTATTGTTTTTAGACCCGAAAGCTCCTGAACATCTTCCCTACTGATGTGCTCCAGTGAGTATGAGACATTGAGTGTTTTGTTGTTACATGACTTGTTTTTAGGAGTTTACATCTGTACTTTGTCTCTTTGGTTCTTCAGGAAAGCTGAGTCAAATCAAATTTTAAATCTACCAGTTAAACTGTACACGTATTTACCAATTACGTTTTAAACAGACTGAAGATGAAGTCAACACAAAGATGGCTACAAAAAAAATATAAAATTCTGGAATTGCTGGAATGGTTTAAAGTTCTAGTAAGCTTGCCTGATTCAACATATGTGTGTGACTTCAGACCCAACAGTTTCAAAGTTCCACGAAACACAAGCAGTTTGTGACGCCAAGTACATTCATTCCCCAGAGTAATTGTGCAGATACTAATTTCTTAAAGAGTATGCAGACAATGCCCATTGACATAGCTGAACAGGGCGAGCCAGTTCAGACCTCTCCAATTTGTACATTTTAGCTAACAAACCTGATTTTAAAAGCTCAGACTAATTTACTACTCATTTATACACAGTATCAATTAAATTAAATGTATTGGTTTTCTTATAGTTGCCAGAATACAACTGACAAAGCAATATTCAGGCAGAATTGTCAACTGCTAGACCAATCAGCTGAAATAAGATACTCAGAAAACAGTATTCCTTCTTTCTTCAATCTCAGGTATGTTTATAGATAAACCTTGTTCCAAATAACACACTAACACTCCTAATAATCAGCATTTATGTTGGTTTTATTAGAAAGTGCATTACCTTATTAACTTTTTCTGCACTGCTTCCTACAACTACAGAACAACCACAGGTTTGCAGGTGTGAACTAATCGCACTGCAAATAAAAACAAACAGGTTAATACATTTAATCAGACTTTTCAAATAAACCAATTGTCATCTTCACAAGAAGAATGAAGTGCTCCTACTATAAATATAGGCTCATACCTATAGGCCCATACTCACAGGATCTCACACAGCTGTGTAGGTTACTGCTTAAATCCAAAAGTTCAATAGTATATATATTTTCAATTTGATGAACAAAAAGACTGTCACTCAGAACCTCCAAATACCAGTTAACGGTGCAAACAAAAGTGTCCGCTGCTATGACCTAACTGTATATGTAGAATCTGTATAAAGTAATCAAAGTAACAGAAGACATACTAATAATGAAGGATTTGAAAGCATCTTGGCAGAAGACCTATGGTTGTCCATTGTTGTCTCAACATTCTGAAACTGTGGATCAGAACCCAGTTTTGGGAGACAGCGGCTAAACTGTTCTACTCCTGGTAACTGCATGGGCAAGAGCAAATCACAAGCTTGAGTGTGAGCATACATACAGACATGCCGGAAGTTGAGTCATCTTGCCTTGTGAGCTGCCAGCAGCACAGATCTAATTTAGCTTAGATTAAGTTTGGAGCCTGCAGTAAATACACCTGGACTAACTTTGCCAACTCTTAACCTGTCCTTAGGAAACCTCTGTTGAGGTTTCTTATCCTCATCTTCCCTTTCCCCCTGCACTTTCTTAAACCAACACCTGGCTGAGAGCTTCAGAAAGTCTAGATATCTTAGAAATTCTAGATATCATTAAAAGTTTTTCTCCAATATCTGTGAATATACGAAAGTACACATATATGCTACCTTCTGAAGGATGCATTGCATGTGATTAACCTGTTCTAATAAACACCTCTAATTGATAAGGACTGTAATAGCTACACTCATACTCTGAAATCTTGCAGATGGACTTTACAGTGGACCTGCTACTATTTATCTTACCAAGTAAATTCTAAGAGTAAAATTTAAGGCCATCTGAATACTTAAGAATTCTTCCTTTGGGGCAGAAATAGGTATTCAGCTTCGTTGAGAAGTTACTGAGAAAGCATGACTGCTTATTTTAGAGGTTGGTATTGTTGATATGCAGTTTCATCCAACTTTTATTCAATGACATGTATAAATCCATGTAACACTATATTTAAGACCTGAAATCTGAACCTAGAGAAGCTGCTAAGTTTTGCAGATAAGATAAAAGACAGATATTTGGACCCTTCACATGAATGGCCAAGTTATTCTTTTCTTTACAGGACAAAATTTCCAGGGAGAAGTAGCAAGAAGAGATAACCAACACTCTACAGTCTACTACCTGCCCAATAAATCTGCAACTGGTAAAAGAATAGCTCACCATTGTAGGATCAACCGCTCTAGCTGTTTACAACAATCTATTCCATGTTTTTCACTTCATTATATCCTAAATTCTCTATGGAACTAAATACTACCTTATTGTGAATAATCAGTTAATTTAATACATGAATTTCTGTAGTACTGAAAGCATATGTGACACTGTACAAATAGATAGCACTAAACACTAGATAAATGAATGCAGTTTCACTAGGGATGCTCTGAAAAGTTAACAGAATCAATTAAAATCTGTAATACATGCTTTCCCACAGGAAAAGACCAAGTTGCTCTCATGTGCAACTGCTTCCACTTACTCATTAAAAACAGGGGGGGGGAGCGGGGAGAGAAATACACAATTTCGTAAGTGTTCTATATGCCATACCATTAATTCTTATTCATAGTTTATGCAGTAAACACAACCCGGGTTTTTTTTTGGTATTTCACAAAAATGTAAGACTCTAACTTATATCCTTATAAAATTAAACATTAAGTATCAAAGAAAAATTCTACTGGACAGGAATTCTACTATCAAGATAACTCTGTAATAATGTAGTCTACAGAGATGCAGCTATTAGCCCAGTGCCATTCTTCTAAAATGACAGCAACTTCTACAGCATTTTATAGACAAAAATCTCAAAAAGCCAAATACATGTCAACCTCCCCCCTCCTATAAATAAAATTAATCTAATACATGTTCACATGCACATACGTGTATATATACATATGCATACACAAATTTAAACCATTTCACTACAGCAGAAAGCAAAATTGAAATTCATACTTGAGGAGAAAGCCTTCATGGCAACTATCCCCAATGTCATCATCATTTAGCACTGTGTCACTTATCTGAAATGCAAGTAAATATAAACAAAAGTTAGACAAGGATCTGCAACACCTTCCAATTAACTGATTTCTGTTTTTAATGATAGGTGGAAACTGTTGGGGAACTATTCAAGCTAACTTGTAAGACTACCTGAAAAAGCACAACTTTAAAAAGACCTTCTGACTTCCATCAATGCATTTTGAAAATGAGAAAGTCACTTGATTATTAAAAGTTCTTCACCACTCACAAGTCAGATTCCTCCCAGTGGATTTTTTCTGTAACATTGCTCAGAATATTTTAAATTAGGGCATGTGAGATCACTTCTACTTCTTCCATGAGAACACTAAACCACACTGAAACTGGTATCAATGTTAAAACTATTTACTTCTCTATTCATTTTGTTTTGCATCGAACAGCCTTTACACTTCACTCTAAAAACTGTATCATCCTATGCAGTTAGTTTTGCCAAGTGCTGACCATGGAAAACTCTGCTAGTACTGCTACATTTACTGAACTGAAACAGTTATATAAAACCATTCCCTACACAACTTAGGAAAACCTGATGTGAAACAACTGAAGTGTGCAAGAATTTATGACAACTGTGGGGTTTTGTCTGCCAAAGAGATACCAAACCAGAACACCAAAGCCACCTTTTTATTCAGAATGCAAAGAACACAAGGACTTACATCTATTTCTTCTGGAACACTGTGTGATTTCATAGATGAAAGAAGTTCCATTACAGGAATGACTTCTCCTGTCAGCATTGGAATAATGCTCCGGCCCTGCACAATAAACAAAATGCTTGAAGTAAAAGCACATTGTGTGGTATCAGAATTTAATACTAACATGGACTTACAACATTACTATCAGAAGTTACTACCAACGCGAACTTGCACGTTACAAGATGCAGAACATCTTTTAAGTGCCTTTTGTTTGGAAGCGTGGTGTGATCAGATATTGATGCACAGACCTCCTGGGCTTTGCTCATCAATAATTATGAACAGGAAATACATGTTGTGCTTCTCAACATCAGGTCTAAAAGGTCTTTCCAGGGTCCTACGCTAGTTTTCATGATTAGTGGTTTGGCCTAGACAAGAAGCATCTGGAGTGAGATAATCTGATCATACCACATTGTGTGCATTTACTGCATTTTAGATCCAAGTCCGATGGATTAACAATGACAGGAAACCAAAACCAGTCACATTAGTTACTAACATACAAAATTACTTATCTGATTTATCTACGACACAAAACTGAAGCCACAATTTCATATTTACATTTTCAGAAATCAAATTCTTTTCACAGTTTTATCCAATAGGTCTCCAACCACATTCCAACATGACAGATCTGTATGTCTCTTTAACCCGAAAAAGTTAAGTTTTACAAGACCTAATGAAAACCTGTCCTTGTTAGGAAGTGAGTGTGAATCTATGGAAGCTACTACCTTTACAGAGCTTCAAGTTCAAGTCAATGACTTTCCTTTTCTGAAAGGTAATATTCCTCATAGATTTCCACTTTACCCATAAAGTGATGAATATATTTTCCTTCAAGTTGCTCAAGGCTTCCATCATCCTATCTTCAGAAACTTTGCCTCCTGTGCATGGCATGTCATCAGTCAGTCCAAAGTATCTTCCTGGATCCCAAAAATAAGCAGCAGCACCAACGTCTACAGTCACCAGATGCGGTCAAACAGTTTTATGATGGTGTGCCTTATGTATCAGCCAGACAGCCCTTACCTGATCTTCCATTCTCTCTGTGCCTTCCAAGACAATCTTCTGGAAATGTTCTTGCCTCTCCTGAGCAAGAGAAGCAGTTAAATATGAACGTTCTGGTATTTGTTTATATATGTATGCACACAAAAGTCAAATGGTACAGTTTCTTCCCTGTGGAGTCACGCTTCTTAGATTCAAATTTCGATGTTCAAGTCTTTTGTTTCTTTTAAAGAGTTGACATTAGAGGGAAGTGATGCCATTTTAAACAGATCAACGCTCCCCACTCTGTCCCCCATCAAACCTCTCACATGCTTGGGAGTAGTAGGAAAGGGAGGGTGTGATGACAATGACAAAACATTAAGTTGCCTCCTCAGAGATCAAGAAAATGCCAAATGATCACATTTTGGTGCAGAATTCCACTTTATGTACGGATTTTTATTTTCAAATGGGTAAGGTACAGACTGATGGCTCCTGAGGCAGCAAGAAAAAAACAGATATCCAGAATGAGAAAAATTATTTGTTTGGGGAGGGTAGGAAAAACAGCTTTCCCCCCCCCCCCCCCCCCCCATTGAGACATTGACAAGTCTTCAAAAAATTGTTTTATAACCAAGTACAGAAAACATGAAACCTCAAAATACACAAAACACAATGTACAACAGACTGGACAAAGTTCTTAAAACAAGATTCAGCAGCTGAATAGCAAACTGCATTCAAAATGCAACTTACAGTGGAATGAAGTTAGCGTTCACAATGAGAATTTGGCATTAATCACTGGAAAAATCAATACAATACGCAAAAAATGGAAGATGCTGTGAGAACTAATGACATCTTTTGCTAGATGCTGACAGGTTTTTGCATTTTTATTTGTTACTCATTAGTTTCCTGTGACTGAACTACTCAAAGTTGATCAACTTCAAGTGGGAGAAGAGTTTACATGACTTTTATTGAGCAGAGGAACTGGGAACAAGCTAAAGTAACTTGCCCTAAAGCAGTAATAAAACTTGTCTAACCATCTACAAGAAGCAACTGCAAAAACCAATACTGGAACAAGGCAGACTTCCTCGAGGCACCTCCATCCCTGAGTTCAGTGTCAGTGAAGTAAGACATTCTTGACAATGACAATCCCTTGCTTTAAAAGTAGTCTTCATGAAGATAAGGTTGCATAGACGGTGTAAGCCACTTTTTAGAAATATAACTGCTCAAAACTATTAGACAAACATCTGGAACACAGAACTGAATTAGATAAAATGGGTTTCTAATCCCATATAGATGACTTGCTTGGAGTTGCTTGTCTGATTTTGCCAGTCTGAACACTCTTCCATGTTTCTCCTCGTCCTTGAGTTCAGAAGGTTTCTTCTCTTCTAAACTGAAACTGTTGTCCAGCTATACACAGAACTCATGAGAGCTGATAACCATAACTATTAGAAATTTCAGAACAGATACAGTTCCTTTTGGATATGACTTCAACATTTTTTGTTCCGTTGTAGTCACAGTTGCTGAACTGTCTCAAAATGCAAACTACAAAGTGGGCCTGTTTTAGTTCAGTACTATCATTCCACAACTCATGCCTCAATTTTAACCTACATTTTGAAAGCAGTTTTCTCTCTTCTGGGTATGGCTGCATAACTGCAGATAAATGCAGGGATCTTTGATACTCCTCAAACAAACAAACAAACAAACAAAAAGAGACAATAAGTGTCTGTTTCACAATGTATCATTGCCTCAGCTAACCCAGCTGACTTCTCCTTCAAGAACATCTGAAAAAGAATGAAGAACTTAAGTACTAATTTCTGAGGAAACTAGTAGAAAACATTTTTTTCTCATTCTCAATGCCACTTGAAGGCTATTTCTACTGTGGAAATATACTGATATGGATCAAGGTCCAGAAAAAGCGAAGACATACTATAGTTAAGAATGATGGACAATTGTTATTTGACCACTCACATTAAGTGTCAGTAGAGAGGACACTAAATGACAGATAGGCAATGTAATCAAGAACATGAGATAGTATTCACTTATGTCAAAATCACAAACATCCAACAAGCTTTTAGAAGACTTGATTAGGAAATAAATATTTGTGTTTCTACTATATTGCCAATGAACTTTATCTATCCTTTCTCTGAAAAAGAAATGCCAGAACTATCAAGAGCCAATGTGGTGGAAAACAATGCCAGCCATCATCAGGCAATACAGCAAAAATCAATGGAGTTTAATCCCGTTGCAAAAAGGAAACATCACCACAAAAATTAACACCAGCATTATTTCTGGAATCTTAATTAGTTCAGATAAGAGTATTCAAAAAGGAAGTTTAAAGTATGCTGACTACAGGTCTCAAAACAGAAGAGGAACAAAAACTTTATCAGACAAACATACATTGCCATACACTTCAAAGCTGATATGTGATCTACTGCTTTAAGACAACTTGCACTCCATGAAGATGACAGATTTTGTTTTTTATTAGTAGTATGTTATTAATTTTAAACGAAAATACATAACAATTTTCACCTAGTAAGGGAATACTCATAATGTACCCAAAGGTAAGAATTGCAATTTTTCAGAATTTTCCTTTTTGAATTTCGAAAGTAGAAATATTTGTACTGAAGCAGATGTATTTTCATGGTTCTCCAATTAGTTTTATTCAATTTAACACGTGCCAAACTGTTCACTGACACCCTTTTTTTTGAAAAATAAAAATTGTAACAACAATGACAACATTAATTGCATCAGCTCACTTTCCTGGATTTCAAGTGAAAACAATGATTAGCAATGCAGTAAATTTACAATTCTACATAGTTTAAATACATGAATTAACAAAGTTAAAAGCAACAATTTGTATCAAATTCAGACAAAGGAAAAAACTGTACAGGATACCTATTTCACCTAGATAGCCCTGTACAGGTTATATAGTATTACTAGGATAATCCATGTTACTCCAGCCAGATAAAAACTCCAGCCTTGAATTTGCTGATGTACTGATAAATTTTAACCTCCAAAATTGTATACTTGTAGAGTGGTCAGCCTCCTCTGAGTTTTTTGTGTCTGGACTGTCTGTGACAGAATCTTAATTCTTGTTTTTGCTCAAGACAACTTGGACTACTGTTTTTAGTAATGAACAATAAACCTACCTTATGCATCCATATTCTTCCTTTCCTTATAATATGTGTTAACCTATCCACGCACACCCTGTGAAGTGGCAGGTAGAAGCCCAGTTCACTTTGTGGAAGTATAATTGACAGTCCATATGTGCTTCTGTCTCCATTCCAGTTTCCATCAAAGATTAATGACACAATGATTACCCGTTTTTCTGCCAAGACGAAGAACTTCACATCTATTGCACCACTTTCTGCATTCCGAAGTATTTCTCCATTCAGGGTGTGGTTAGCAAGAAAAGTTATTTCCCCATCGCTGAGAAGTACCTGTTCTGTCTTTGGGGCCCAGATATGCCGCACGCGGGGGCCAAGGATATTGTCCCAGTAAGCAAAAGTGGCAGCTAATAAAGGTGACTCGCCATTCAAGGAGATCTCTGTTTTAGCAACTGCAGGAGATGGTGGTGGACAAAGAGCTGACATGCCTGCTTCCTCTCTTGTGTAAAACTGAAATGCTTACATTACCTAAAAAAAAAGGTTTCATACAAAAAAACCCAAAATTAGAGCTGCACTCAATTATTATCTCATATTCCTTTTGCTTCCATATAAGACTTCAAGAAACACGCTGACTCCTACACCTCATATTTAATTGTAGACTTCATTCAAGAAGGAAGCATATATGCATACCTTCCATATAACGAAGTAGTATGCTTTAAAATGTTAGTCAGACCTCAAATACCCTTTACTCACCGTATAAGTATGATGAGCCTGTCCAACATTCAACTTCTATAAAGACAGCTGACATATGATAGATACACCTTGTACATCATGGTGACACCTTTTACATGCACGGTGTTGCGGTACAAGACAAACGCTCAGCACTTTACAGAATGTATTGATGGAAAATTCTTCATACTGTGTAGACACAAATAGTCAAACATTTTCCCTAGAAGTTTCCAACAACTCTACAGCTTCTCCATTTTGATGGGGCGGGCTCAGAAGACAACAGGAAGTTCCACCTTCCCTAAAAGTTATGCAGGCGCCACAGGAACATATCAAATAAAAAAAGTTTCCCGAACTAACTCAACCCAGGATGGAGAACTATAAACGCTAAAATGCATTTAAATTCACGAACCCCCACATGACCAGAACTGAGCGCGCCTCTCCTTGCCGGCAGCACACCGCACGGTAACAGAGGACACCTCCCCAGTACCGCAGGAGCTGTAACACCCGTCTTATGGACACAGCTGCAACTCGCCAGACCTCTGGCAGTTTCGTTTCATGCATCTCGACTTTTTCTCCCCCCTCCCCGCCCCGCGAATGTCCCCAGTAAAACCACCCAGGTTCGTTACACCACCGCAGGAGCGTACAGCGCCTCCGCCTCCGGCCGCTCCTCAGGCCCGACCGAGCAGCGAGTGGGCTGCCCCCGCCCGCCGGTGCCCAGCCCGGGCGGCAGCGGGCGAGCCAAGGCCGTCTGAGGCTCTGAATGTCACTTCACGTTTCTCAGGGAAGCCGAAAGACAGCGCCGGTCACCCGTGCCTCCTCACGCTGCCGGGCTGTCAGCTCCTCCCGCCACAGCACGCCGGCACACGACGACGGCCAAGAGGCTACACCCCCGCGCCCCCCGCCTGGGTCGGCCCGTTTCGCACCCTGCAGGGCCGGTCTCAACTTCGGAAAGGACTCATCCCCCGGGAAGGCGAGCCGAGAGGAGGCCCAACGCACTCCCGCCGCAGACAGGAGCGGGCGACAACGACTACCGCCGCGGCGGAAAGCGCAGTAACCGCCCCCCCCGGCCCCGCTCCCGCCTTACCTGCGCGCCGGCCGCCGCTGCCCGCCTGCCCGCCCGGCGGCGGCCCTCAGCAGCGCCACTCCGCATGCGCGGCGCTGGCCCTCGCCCCCCGTCAGCGGCGGCGGGCGGCACCGGCGGCGGGCACCGCCCGGGGAGCTCGGCGGGCGGTGGGCCGGGCTGCCCGGGGTGCCTGACGGGGCGGCGGGGAAAGGCTGGGGAGCCAGATGGCAGCAGCGAGGCGGTGTTACCTCACGGGCGGCGGAGGAAAAATGGCGGCGGCGGCGTCGCGGCCTGCACGGAGGCGGCTGGGTGCCGCGGCTCTGCCGGCAGAGCCGGCTGGTGTGCCCTGGGGAGCGCGGCGCAGCCGGGGCAGACCGCTCGGGGGTGACCGGCCGCAGAGCGCCCCGGGGCTGGCACGAAAGCCGAGGGCAGCTTGTGAAGGAGGGCAGAAGCCCCGGCTGCGGGCAGATGGGGAAACGGCGCTGTGCCAGGGCCGTCGTTTATGGAGGCGCGTTTGAGTCTAAAATAGGAAGTTAATGATGACAGAATTAGGTTAGTATCCAAACATACTGTATGCAAAACAGTGAAGATGCTCTTGCTTGAGCTTCGTTTAGTTTTACAGGTGTATGGTAAGTACCTTTACGCCTATTACTGCCTCAATCCAGGCTGGATGAACACCACCATAGTCATTTACATCTAAGAGGCATTTTTTTATTTACAGCCTCCAAAGGAAAAAGACTTCTGTGATGTAGTGACACAGCTGTATTCCTGCAGGCTCCCTCACCCCTGCCGTACCCAGTCTCAAGCAGCTTGAACAGGCCCATACGGGTTGACTTAACACAGCACAACAGACCTGAAATGAGCTTTTTTTTTCTTTCTTCCTTTTTTTTGAGTCATACCCTCCCAGTTTTACCACAAAAATTGCCCTTGTCAAAATGCCTTTAATATTAGGCAGTGAATAGCTTCACACCAAAGAACGTTGTCCTCAGCCAGCTAAAATTTGCCTTTTAGATTACTTTTATTAATGATTTTAAAAGCAAACACTGAACATAAAATGATTTATGTCTGTGTCTTGGATTGTAGTTTTGGCTTCTAAGAAGCAGAGCTCCAATAAAAGTAAATGACTACACAAAATTTATGTAACAAATATGCAAGCGCTCAAGAGGAACAATGGAATTAAACTTTTTAAAAAAAGTTGTTGATACTTAAATGTTCTGAATTCAAACAACTGGCATCAAACTCTGGAATTTCTCTAAATCTCTTGTCTAAATAGGAATTATGCAATTTAGAAAAAGCAGATTTTTGTGTGTTTAGTTTGCATATGAACTGTGAAGAGAAGTGAATGTAAACTGCTGTTTGTGTAGTTGTAGACGCTAAGCTGCATGGTAAGAAAAGTACAGTGATATTAGATAAGCAATGGTGTGGGAGAAATGGGCTTCAGGGATGGGGAAGTAGGGTGTATTTTGTCACTGAATTGTCATCTAGACTGGCATAAGACACTTGATATAGCTGCATCAATTTTCTCATTACAAACTGCTTTGAGAATTCTATGTTTAAAAGCAAATCACCATGTTACATGCAAAGAATTACTAGCATGAATCACAAATCCTTTCTTTTCTCTTGAAGTAATAGATAAGTCTTTGTAATTGCTGCAGTGGTAATATTGGTACAGCAAAATTTCTGCCTGTTGTAGCAATATTGATTGTTGACTTCCCCTGCCCTCCCCCTTCAGTTTTTCATACTTTCTTCAGGCAGAGGAGAGAGTAACAATCCCATTGCATACGATTGGAAGAGGCTAACAGTATTTCTGCAGGTGTCTTTTGTAGATGCATCAGAGACGTGGAGGCAGGCTGCAGTGTAAGCAAATTTTTCTCCCCTGACAAAGAATACATCTGGCTATGAAGCCTAATGCTGCACATCTTCAAAGAAATTAATTAGGGTGTGTGGAACACAGAGAAGATGAAAGTGAACTGAGACTGAACTCAAGCAAAAAAAACACATTTCAATTTTATTTATTTATGTTTTTAGTATGGCATTCTGAGTCATCAGCATGACTGATGTCATGCCTTAACATAAGGGAGTACATAGGCAAAAAGGGAAAAGGATGAAACAAAATATAGTGGAATTCAGCCGCTCAGCCTGGTGGGGAAAGGCCGTAGAAACACAAGGTGTTACCTAGCTAGTCCAGTGCACCGAGGCTGTGCATGCTCAGGGCAATGCAAGTTTACACCACTGGAGAATGATCTTGAAGAAAGCTAATTTCACAGTAATAAAATTAATGTTTTCTAGGGAGATCAGCTGGCTGCAAAACTAATACAAGGTGAAAGCAAATGCCAAAGTTTGATTGAAGTTGCAAGAAGCAGAAACACTTTTGGTGATACAGAAATCAGTGCTGAGGTTATGCTTTATACACATATGAGCAACATAAAGCCAAATCTGTCTCTAGAAAAAGCAAAGCTTGCAATCCTGTATCCCCAGCTATTCATTGCTACAACAGGGGCAAGATGGGACTTTCTGCAGTATCTCTGGCTAGTAGTTTAAGGCTGTTGTTTCACATCCATGTTAAAACCAGTGAAGTGTGCTTGTACTGTCACTGTTATGTTTATGGAGGCTCTTGTTACTAGTATTAACATGTTCTTAGAAACACTGGCTTTGGTAAGTGCTAGGGCACATGTAAATTTGGGCTTGACCAGTGAATATAAATTAATCTAACATAACTTGTAGTATCAATTCTAATGGCGTTCCACCAGGTGTTTCTATCTGAGTGGTGCTATTCCAGGCTGCTGTCATTGTCATGTTGATTCTTTACAGATTACTAAATGCACAGACATGGCAGTGTAGGGACCCATTAATTACTGTGACAAAAAGCGGCCTGCAATTCTAGAGCCACTCAGTGGAAGTTAATAATTTTCAAATGGAAGTTAAGCATCTGGAATTTTGGAGTGCTGAGGTATTTTATCCTAAGAGGACTCCCATGACTTCTTTTTTCCCCATTATCCTTCTACACATGGAAAGGGTGATTTGATCTTTTAAAGAAAAGTACTACATCTTTTCAAGCCCACGTGACAATGGTAGAATTACAACAAAAGATCTGTGTAAATGAATGGTGGGGGGTATAATATACATGGCTAAATTGCTTTCAGAGCTGCTTTGGAGCTTGGGGAACACTGGGCTTCCTCTGTCTGGTCAGATGCCCCTAAGTTTTACACAACAGCAGTTTAGCTTTGTGCAGGTTGGATAGACAGCCCTGTGGATTTAGGGAGTAATGATAATTAACTCTTGCTTGGCTGCTGAAGTCACACTGTCAATTCTTCTGAAGCTGCCACAAACTTAAAAAATGGAAGACCAAATTCAGTGTCTTTAAGGATGCCTAGCATTGATTAGAAATACTTATAATAAAAAATTCCAGAGGTGATTGTTTTGTTTATGGTGGAGCCGGGGTCATTTGAGCTTCAAGGTTTTTATTGATTCCAGTTGTGTTTTCCAAACACAGTAACACAGGATCTGCTATAATAAGCACAAGAGTAGTTTTGACTTGTCAAAATAGCAGGAATGTGGAGTCCACAACATATTGCTGCAGCATCAATTAGAAATAAATAAATTACAAAACTCAGGAGAATCCATCACTGAGTTGTTCAGCATCACTCTGCACTGGAAGATACTGTCTCAATAGGATAATAAATGATGTTAAAGTAAACATACAATAATCCACATAGATTTTAGCCAGGGTATGAAGATAGACGTGTCACTTTCAATGAATAACAGATAATGTCCTGTGATATGTGTATTTCCCAGATACGCTTAGCAAAACCAAGTTTCTCATAGCAGTAAGAGCTTAGCTAAGGCTAGTTTCCATGATCCAATTTACTATGCTAGATGTATTTTTCTGATGCCTTTCTAAGACTCAGAGGCATTGTTCAGGTGCAATTATACAGCTCACTTAAGTCAGATATGAATTCACACAGCTGTTGAAAACAGCTGGCCTGGTCTGGTGTCTCCTTTTTTCCCAACCCCAGGTGAGTGCTCCAGCTTTCCTTTTTATACTTGTATTAACATTTGTGTGATGATGCAACCTAGCTGTACAACAGATCAGACTGATCTGTCTGAAGAACAGTTTCATTTTTGTTTGGGTAGGTAGGCAGGCAAACCTATCTTTGGGAATACTGTTTTACAGAAGCAAGTATATATCATGTCATATTAAGTTTTACAACATTAAAAAAAAAATGGGTGATAACCCAAGACCATGTTTTAAAATAGGAGATGTGTATGTTGGGGAATTTTCAGGTCTGAAAGATACTGGAAAAACAACTTTAACATAAACTGTTCTTCAATACATGTTACAAATGGAAAAGGCAGGAGAAACGATAGAAGTCTTCTTGTTAGGACCATTATGTAAACAGCTTCTTCCTCAGTTTCACTTTTTCTGTTGAGTTTTACTTCTTTTATTGGGGAAGACTCTGAGATGTATGGATGAAAATCTGTGGCAACATGCTGTTTTTAAAAGCTGTAAATATCCCCTGTGGTTTGCCATGGTCCTCAAGCAGAGGAAGTCTTGTCCTTTCCTTCAAGGCTTACGAAAGTGACTCAGTACTACTCTATTAGGACAGTCAGGTTTGGGAAATGTTTTATAATATTCTGTATGAGTGCATTAGCCTTTATCTACTAACAAGCAGAAGAGTATAAAGTCCTCTCATGGACCTTCCAGCTGCCATGAAAGACACTCTTGAACTTTGGATAGTAAACCAGACCACGTACTTGCCATCGCTGAGCAGACTGTGGTAAGGAATTGCATTCCCTTCGCGGTCAGGTATGACTCAACAGGATTAGTCAGGAAGTGTGGTGTTTGATGGACGTTTCTGTACCCTACTGTTTGTTCACATACTAGTACTTTTATTCATAGGAGAAGGGGTATCAGGAAAGCAAGCAAAGAGGATTTATAATAATTCTGTTTTGTTTTCCAAAGATTTTCATACTGAAACCTAAAATGGAGAGTTTAGTTTGGTCAGGTTTTGAATGCAAATAATCACATATTTTGCAGTAACTTGCTGGGCTATTTTCATGGATACACAGCACTAAATGAGCCCTGACATAAAAACTTTTGAGACATGCTGTTTCTGGGCTGAAAGGTCTTTCTTCTTCCACTTCCAACACAATATTGAAGTACGCTCTTTTTGAAAACATTGATTTTCTACTTCATTATTTCCAATGTTATTTCCTCTTGAAAAAAGGTCACGATTTTGAAGGCATGTGCCTTGTTGCTGTCAAAAGTGTTACTATATCATGCTAGATGCAGAAAGTGCTTATTGTTCCTGAAGGAAGTATGTATCTTCTTACAAAATGACCATCATGTTCTCTCAAGATACATTAATGTACACTCTTAATTAGCATGGCAACATCCTGTTTCTATTTTAGCTTTGGAATGGTCAGAGAGTTGTTGCAGAGTCAGCAGAAGCTGGCTGGGAGGTGGGTGACAAGCCCATGATGGGTGAAAAGTTTTCTCCTGTAGTATCTGACGTCAATGCTCATAGTTTGGTGCAAGCTTTTCCAGGGAAAAAGGTTGGGGCTTTCTGAAGTCGAGGTCTATGTTGAGGGAAAACAGCAGGATTATTCTGATATCACCACTGTTTTTGTCCAGCCTTGCCAGGTCCATTTAGTGTCACCCAGGGACATTGCTCCATAAGCAGAAGCAGTTTCCATAAGACTTCCTGTCAACTAAAGGTCACTGGGGACAAACAAGTTTCCTCAGGAGTCATCCAAGATGACATCCAAACTCACAAGCAGCTGGTAGATTCCTCCTAGTGTTGCCCGGTTTGAGATCTAGTGTTAAAATTTGCTCAGAGGTCAGTCAAGGTTGCAACTGGTACCAAAAGCAGACGCCATAAGTCTTTCTGCTGAATTCTCTGTATATGAAATTTTCTGTAGTCAAGTCAGTTTGATTGAATCACTGACTGTTAATGCATCTGCTTTTTAATGTTTTTGTAATGAGAAACCATTTGCTTTTCACTTGTTACCTTGGCTACAGCTATATATTCTTAGTACCACAACACATTAAAGCAATGTACACAGCTGGTGTGATAACCTTTGGTAGCATGATAGTATGCTTCACACAAGATGACTGCACTTGAGATAATGAGCCCTAGGATGTAGCTTCACTCAAAACATAGCAAATAAAGGTGCAGGTAAGAGGTAGGATCAGCTGTATCATAACTGCTCTTGACAGATTTTTCACCAACCTGATCAGCCATGAAAATGTGGCTTAGGTTCGCTGTTCATTACAAAGAAGCATTACAGTGAGGAACTACAGCGGGTCTGGGAGGGCTTGGGAGTGTGGCAGAAGGCAGATGTCTACACAACAGTTGTGAAAACGTACTAACACAGGTGGGTCTCATCCTCACTACAGGAATAATTACGATGTGTCAGGTATTTCACAATGCTCTTTTAAGCATAGGTTGCTGGACTTGTTTTGTGATCATGCACTGCCCTAGAACTGTAGAAATGTTCAAATCCCCACTATCAAATCCAGATCTAAGTGTTCCATCATATTGAGTGACATGAAATTAATTGGCAATCAATGAACTGTGCATTCAGGATTGGTGTCGGCAGTATAATAAACTGATACCAAATGCTTGCAAAACAATAATAGCCACTTATAATTTTTTTAAACACCTGTCTATAATGCCAAAAAGTTATAATGACATCCATGTGTGCTACCCCTCAGTTAAATGGATGATTTGTTATGTAGGTCACAAGCTCATGTCTCTGGTCCCGAGTACTGCTGTGTGTCACAGGGTGCTCCATCTGTACCTGCACCTGTGTGGCACCTGCAAACCAGACCCACATGCCACTGAGGAAGACCCCTACAAGGTCCCGTAGGCACGTGGCAACAGGGTTTCCCGCCTCTGCATCCTTCACAGTGATGTGCAGGTGCCGAGCAGCGCCTTGCAGCGAGGCTGCTCTGTCCACTCCAGCACAAGCAGCTCCTGTGGTGTCCTGGTGCTGCCCCTAGGTCTGCTGCACTCTCCTGTCTTCTTCACTGCTGCAAATGTTTCTGCTGCTTTTATACCGGTTTTCAGGCTGACTCGTTTTCCCCCAAAGTCTTTCTTAATTGTCTGATTACTATTTAATCTTTCTGATAGTCATCTTCATCTTTAGCATTATCAGTGTTGGACAACCACCCCCTGAGATAGTTTTGGGTGTCCTATTCGTATTTGCCATTACACTGATGCCTGTATCTGATCAGCTCTTGTTATCTGCTGTTTGAACAAGAAGAGGGGCCTTGCAGGCATCCCAACAATCACTCATACTCTAGCTATCAGAAATCTGAGCAGGGAATTAACCATAGAAATATGGTTTTGGGGCTGGAAGGAAAGATGAGGAGGTGGAAGAGCCAAGTTCTGTCCTGTGTGCTAAACATCCAACTAATTTGGGATAGCTTTACTGTTACCCATACTGCGTGGCCAGGTCATGTTGTCTGTCTCTGTCACTGATTTAAGAGCTCCTAATACTACAGGGAATATAACTGTAACGAGCACTTCCTGTTCAAAAGTGTTAGGGGGCAGTTCCCTCAAGCTACCTAATATCTTTTGGGTGCCCTGATAGTGTTTTCAACATGTAGTCCTTTGTTTAAGATACTTGAAAAGAGTCTTAGTGACACAGGTGCGTTCAGTGCCTGAAGTGGCACCAGCTGAAGAGTGATCACAATATTATGGAGCTATGAACGTTCAGCTAGTCTAGCAAGCTGTTTAGCTGGCTTCATTGTCTCACTGTTAGCTCATTTTAATCTCCACGTTACAATTCTTTTGCCATTATTAAGGCAATTACAGGTGTGGAAGAATCTGATTTTTTCTTCCAACAAGACTATTTTGGTACCCAAAATTGATGTGTTAGAGCAGCGTGCTTATGACTCTGCTGGTTTTCCATCCATGTGAGACAGAAGATACCTCAGCTGGATTTTATGTAAAGCATTCTTATGAATTCTTTTGTTCTTTCTCTTGAGCTAAACAAAATTACTACAGCTGTTTTTCTACAGCCCCAAGGCCAAAGAAATATTTTCCACCCTACTTAGCCAGACTAGAAGGGCATATCCAAGTCTTCCCAGAGCCTCAAAACACATAGCACATAGCACCTGCATTCAAGCAGAGGCCCTGGGAGTAATCTGCAAGCAGAAAATGGCAGTAGTTCTTCATTGAAAGATTACTGGGTATTCAGCTGGACAGCAAGGCAGTGAAGAACTGGCACATTTGGCATTCCCTGCTAGCTTGCTTGCGCTGATAGGTAGACACTTGATTACCCAGCAATCCTGTCCTCCTGTTGCCTTGCTGCCATCACCGGCTGTAGCTCCTGCACAAATGCTGCACTTCAACTTCCCAGAGCTGTATGTGACTCAGGAGCCAGTCCTACAGACAGCTGGACTGGGCAGTGAATCAAAATAATTTGATCCTGCTCTGAAGTGTTGCATATAACGCTTGGTAACAGACTCATGTCATGTCTGTGGCGTTCTGCTTTGACTACAATATTTATTTTCTCTGTCCTTATCTTTCAGGCTTGATTATCTTGTTTGGTATGTTCAAATATTGGGGTCTTACTGAGTGATACTGAAAAAAGTGTGTTGTGATTTATCAAATATTTGTTTTAGTGGTTGTTTGACTGGCTAAACTTGCAGCAGTTTATGGTAGGTTTATGTCATACAGAAGCTTCTGTCTACACAACCTAGTAATGCATTTTTATTAGATGTTTTATTTCTACTTTATTTGCATGTTTTAACTGCTATGACTATGACAGAGAAAACATACTGTGTTTGGATACTGGGGTTTTAACAGCTGATGATTTTGGCACCTTCTTGATAGTCTGACACACTCATTCCCAAAGTCACATTCACTCAGTCTTGACTTCCTCCTAATTGGGGAGATTACAGTTGGTCCTGGACACTTGGGAACAAAATGTTGGTTTTGTGGTTTGCTGGTGCTTGCAGTTACTGATCTTGGGTGCCAGTGGCCAAGTTCCCATGCATCCCTGGGCTTTTTTAGGTCCATTTCCAAGGAACTTCCCCATTTCCAGGGACTTTTCCAATTTTACAAACCTGCTTTTCTCCATCTAGATAGTATGTATGTAGGAACACACATGATCTGCCTGTTAATTGAGGGTGTTGCCTCATGTTATGTACCTTTTTATTAATTTGAGGACTTGGTATATGTCACTTCTGTTTAGCCCAGGCGTTACTACATTTTGCAACAAGCTCATACAGGTCATAGCTAGCAAATAGCAGACCTGTGCTTGAGAATTCACAAGCCTTTTTTTGGACATTCAGCCCCTCACCCCTATGGTTACCTCTTGCCTGTTGATGTTAACAATCCAAGGTATTTCTTGTCCACCGCATTTACTCATAGCAGCATTTAAAAATCTGAAGAACACAAACAATTCTATGATCTGCTTTCAATTTTCCTTGTCTTGTCACTGAAGAATGTTATCCTTACTTTCTCATGCATTTTTCTTGTAGCATGCTATTAATTTACCACTTGGGATTAAAATCCTATCAGGTATTTTAAAGCTCCTCTGCTGTGTGGCTTGATGCAAGAGAGCGAGCCTAGTGTGGCCTTATTGTCACTGCCTCATTGCGAACAGCAGTTGTACTTTTAGATGATTCTAAAAATAATCAGCAGTTTCAGACAAAGTTCTGAATTTCTGGGAAGTGTTTATAGCAGTGAGGTACCACATCCACTATAACAAATGCTTGCATTTAGGAAATAAAAGAAAATATTCAGATAGATAGAAACAATGAAGAGCATATGGTACTCTGTTTTCTCTTGACAGGCAAAACAAAACACAACTCAAAACCAGTCTCTCTTCATTCTTTCTGCTTTGGCAGAATGATGGAACTTCAAGAGGTAGTTTTGCCCGAATAATCCTAGTGTAGATTAATATCTAAAAATAGTAATCTAGCCAGGGAGCAATAAAATTGGTGGCTTAGATATATGGGTCAAAAAGCAGGTTTCTTTGCCTCTTTGTGACAGGAATGTGTAATTTCTGCAATGCTTAACTTCACAGGAAATTGTCCAATATGTCTCTGAAACTTTCAGGCCAAGAGTAAGTCCTGTATACCCTCACTGATGAGGTTAATAATTGTTTTCTTTCCAGAAATGAAGTAATAGAAATTTGGGCAGAAGGGAGTAATAGAAATACTGAGATGTTAGAGCATGAGAAATTAAAGTTCAGGTGCTGATGAATAAATTCTTTCCAGAGAAGTAATGAGTGAATTTGGAGTAATTTTTCTTGTCACAGTAACACCTAAAAAGACTTAAAAGAAGCATTGAATTTGATGAGGAAAAGGCAACACATTTTTTACCCACTACTAGTTCATTTTTTTCAGGATTTATTAATGGCAGAGGCAGTGAACTGGTGTTGGAAGTGAGGATTAAAAGGCCATCATTTCCATTTGTTATTCAAAATCAGCATGTAAGATGAGAAATTCTGTTCTTAAAAAGGTATAAAAAATTAGAGACCTTGAAAGTTATTTTCCTGTTCTCAGACAGATGTAAGTAATCCATTAGTCATCATGGCTACTGAAGGGTGACAGGAGAATTGCCCTGTGTTTTCTGCCCTGTTCTAATAATGCACTTTACAAGAAACTTGGCACACTGCAAAGCTAAATCTGCAATCCTCATGCCAGCCAAATACTTGTGAAAGACACCTTTTCATGTGTTTATTGTGTTTTATCAGGGAATGTAACAAAAGTGGCAAGGAACAAGCTCATCTTTTAATAAAATACATACTTGAGATCAGAATCTGTAGCAGGAGTTAACAGTCTTTGCAAATAACATGCCTCTCACTAATGAGTGCAAAGCAGCTCTTCTGCCAAGAGATATGTAAGGGAGATTGGTAAGTGACAGCTCTTTATGGCAGTTTGTGTTGGGTTTGCATGGCAAGGTTTTGGTAGCTGGGGGGCTACAGGGGTGGCTTCTGTGAGAAGCTGCTAGAAGCTGCTCCATGTCGGATGTCTCCAGGACTGACCTGCCACTGGCCAAGACCAGACCCATCAGTGATGGTGGTAGTGCCTCTGGGATAACATAGTTGTGAAGAGGGAAAAGTTGCTGAGCAAAGGCAATTGTAGACAAAGAGAGAAGTGAGAATACATGAGAGAAACAACTCTGTAGACACCCAGGTCAGTGAAGAAGGAGGGGGAGGAGGTGCTCTGGAGCAGACATTCCTCTGCAGCCTATGATGAAGCCCATGGTGAGGCAGGCTGTGCCCCTGCAGCCCATGGAAGTCCATGGTGGAGCAGATATCCACCTGCAGCCTGTGGAGGACCCCATGCCAGAACAGGGGGATGCCCGTGCTGGAGTGAGCTCCTGGCAGTTGACCTGTGGCCCCTCGGAGAGAGGAGCCCAGGCTGGAGCAGGCAGGCAGGACCTGTGACCCCACGGGGGACCCACACTGGAGCCAGCCAGCTGTTCCTGAAGGACTGCACCCCGTGGGAGGGACCCATGCTGGAGCAGTGTGTGAAGAACTGCAGCCTGTGGGAAGGACTCATGTTGAAGAAGTTCATGGAGGACTCTGTCCTGTGGGAAAGACCCAATGGTGGAACAGGGGCAGAGTGTGAGAAGCCCTGTCCCTGGGGAGGAAGGAGCGGGAGAGGCAACATGTGATGAACTGACCTTAGCCCCCCGTTCCATGTGCCCCTGCACTGCTCAGGGTGAGGAGGTAGATAAAATGGGGAGTAAAGTTGAGCCTGGGAAGAAGGGGGTGGGGGTGGGGGGAAGTTGTTCTAAGATTTATTTTCTCATTATCCTACTCTGATTTGCCTGGTAAATTAATTTCCCCAGGTTAAGTCTGTTTTGCCCATGAGAGTAATTGCTGCGTGATCTCCCTGTCCTTATCTTGGCCCACAAGCTTTTCATTATATTTTCTCTCCCCTGCACAGCTGAGGAGGGGAGTGATAGAGCGGCTTTGGTGGGCACCTGGCGTCCAGCCAGGGTCAACCCACCACACAGTTGGTACCTGACACTCGAAGGGCTTCTTTCAGTGCTTGGGGAATTTGAGTGCGCTCTCTCTTTTGTGCTGCAGTGCAGCTAACAAAGCAGGAAATGGTATGTTTTGGCTTGTTGGTTGAAGCATGCTTTTCACCTAGGGAAGAACAAAAAACATTCTTTCGGATTCTTTTTTGCTAGTGAGCCCCAGGGTATTTCCTAGATGCACATCTTTCTTGGCTGTTCAAGTTCCTTTACAATAAGCAGACACATTTTAATTGTGGTGCCTTTTTTAAATACACAGAAGTCAAGATACTTATCTGGTCAAAGGTATGTTCAGGAACATTGCCACTATCAGTTGTTTGAATCCGTGTTTGCAATTACTGTGCAGATGTCATGGGACATTATATGCAGCAGAACAAATGCAACAGAGAACTAGCGTCTCTGCCACAGAAGTTCATATATGAGCCAAATACTTGGCTCACACTGATTTCATTATATAAAGTGCACTTGCACTTTAGCAGCTCTCACATGCTTGGAATGTCTATGGCAAGAAGGTAATTTAGAAGAAAAATGGTGGTTTCATTTGATAGTTCCTTTACAGTGCAGGAGGCTGGTGCCAGGCTCTTTGAACAAGGGTCACTGTGATTTTATGTGCAAAGATTTCCAGTCTTTAGTGGAGCAGGTGGTCAGTAGTACTGGCCTTCAGAGCTCTCAGCAAAAAGACCAGGAGTGTTCCATTTGCTCTCATCTACTCCTTTGGTGCTGTCTGTGAAGTGGTTTTGGTCACCGACCACGTGGCCTAGTAGGATTTTACAATGACTCGGTGTCAAACACCAGAACCACAGCCAGTGGCGAAACACTGCTGACAAGCTAAAGATGCATGACTGTGACCAGGTTACATGCTTTCACTCTGAGATGACATTTCAAAAAATGTTGAGACATGCTTATTGCTAAAACTCCTCTGAAAAGTTCATTTTCCGCATTTTTAACAATGTGTATTCAAAATAAAGACCAAACACTACCCATACCCCACCCACTCCCACCCCTCCCCTTACCTATGTCCCACACATCTGACATGGAACAGAGAAGAGGTTTAGTTCATTCAAAACCCCAAGAATTTCTGCAACAGAATAACATTTTGAAAGTTCTTGAATAAAGTGAGGTAGGTCCCTCTCGGCCTCTTTTCCAATGTGTTGCAGCTACTGTCTGTTAACATCATCTTTGGGGATGGTATGAACTCATCAGTTCTTTTAATCACAGAACCATAGAATCATTTAGGTTGGAAAAGACCTTTGAGGTCATCAAGTCCAACTGTTAACCCAGTACTGCCAAGTCCAACAGTAAACCATGTCCCTAAGCACAGTAACTACATGTTTTTTATATACTTCCAGGATGGTGATTCCACCACCTCCCTGGACAGCCTGTTCCAAAGCTCTGTCACCCTTTCAGTGAAGCAAGTTTTTCCTAATGTCCAATCTAAACCTCCCCGGTGTGACTTGGGGCAGTTTTCTCATGTCCTGTCACTTGTTTCTTGGGAGAAGAGACCGACCCCCACCTGCCCACAGCCTCCTGTCAGGCAGCTGTAGAGAGCAAGAAGGTCCCCCTGAGCCTCCTCTTCTCCAGACTAAACACCCCCAGCCCCCTCAGCGGCTCCCCACCAGACCTGTGCCCCAGCCCCTTCCCAGCCCCGCTGCCCGTCTCTGGACACGCTGCAGCCCCTCTACGTCCCTCTTGCAGAGAGGGGCCCAGACCTGAACACAGGGTTCGAGGGGCGGCCTCAGCAGTGCCCAGTGCAGGGGGACGGTCACTGCCCTGGTCCTGCTGGCCACACTGCTGGGGACACCAGCCAGGGTGCTGCTGGCCGCCTGGGCCCCCTGGGCACACTGCTGGCTCCTGCCCAGCCGGCCGTCACCCAGCACCCCCAGGCCCTTTCCCACCAGGCCCTTTCCAGCCGCTCTGCCCCAGCCTGTAGCGCTGCGTGGGGCTGGTGTGACCCAAGGGCAGGACCCGGCACTGAGCCCTGCTGAACCTCACACGACTGGCCTGGGCCCATCGCTCCAGCCTGCCCAGGTCCCGCTGCAGGGCCTTGTGTTCTCAAGCAGATCAACACTCACCACCGCTCCCACCCCTCCCCCCAAGTTGGTGTCACCTGCAAACTTATGGAGGATCGTACTCAATCCCCTCATCCAGATGGTCAATAAAGATATTAAACAGAACTGACTCCACTGCTGAGCCTTGGGGAACACCACTTGTGACCAGCTGCCAGTTGGATGTAACTCCACTTAGGACTACTCCTTGGACTTGGCTGTCCATCCAGCTTTCATCCCAGCACAGAGCACACCCATCCAAGCCCTGAGCAGCCAGTGTCTCCAGGAGAATGCTGTGGGAGACAGTGTCAAAGGCTTTACTAAGGTCCAGGTAGACACCATCCACAGCCTTTCCCTCATCCACTATGCAGGTCATGTTGTCGTAGAAGGAGATCAGGTTTGTCAAGCAGGACCTGCCTTTCATAACCCCATGTTGGCTGGGCCTGATCCCCCAGCTGTCCTGCACATGCTGTGTGAGGGCACTCAGGCTGATCTGCTCCATAACCTTCCCCAGCACCGAGGTCAGGCTGAGAGGCCTGTAGTTCCCTGGATCCTCCTTCCCTCCCTTCTTGTAGATGGGTGTCACACTGGCTAACCTCCAGCCTGCTGGGACCTCCCCAGTTAGCCAGGGCTGCTGATAAACGATGGAGAGAGGCTTGGTGAGCTCGTCTGCCAGCTCCCTCAGTGCCCTCAGGTGGATCCCACCCAGCCCCATAGACCTGTGTGTGTCTAAGTGGAGCAGCAGGTCACTATTTCCTCCTGGGCTGTGGGGACTTCATGCTGCTCCTCCATATCCCTGTCTTCTAGCTTATGGGGATAAGCTTCTAGCTTCTAGCCACTTACAACTTCAGATGTATTTGAGTTTTGCATGCTATAGATCTGAAGACTGCTGTGTTTGTTGTCTCATGGTGAGGGCTGCTATATCTGATAATTGGTATCCTTGACCATCCTGACTCTGGTGACCCTTGCTCTCTAAGTTCTATAGCCATATTAACGAGGTTGTCCAGGTATTTTCATGTAAATTAGGAATCCAATCTTGATATACATATTTCAGAAATCTATCTTGTACAAACAGCACACACGTAAAGGCAATTAGGTTATTTTGTTGATAGAAGAAACAATATGAAATTGTAAACAGTGCTAAAAGTGCAGACCACAAATGAGTAAGGCAGGGACTTGGAGCATGCTGTTATCTGCATTTTTTAATTGTTACGATCTTTCAAAAATTGTGCAGGAGGTCAGTCACATGAAGCTTGATGTCATCCTGCAGTGATTAATTATGGTCATGTCTAGTCTCAGTCAAGAGCTGGTAATGAGCCACTAGCATTTTTTCATTCTAATACTTCTGTTGAGCATTTTGTTAGTGTGCAAATGACATCAAATATTATGCTCAACAGATGAAGACACTTTGCTCTACCAAAGCAGCACCCTTATTCACCCAGGTGGGAGGAAAAAGTTTTACATGATACCAAGGAGTCAAAAATTGTATAAACAACAGAGTGGAGGTCTTGTGGTCCAATCACAGAACATTTACATATCCAAATAAACTAATAGAGCTGGCTGTGAGCAAGAAGCTATTCCATCAGGAGGTTTTCTCTAATGGATGCAGCCTGAAACATAAGGAATCTAGGCATGATCATTATGCAAACACATTCAATATCCACTCTTAACAATCCCCTGCCCCAACTCCACTTGCTTACTTTGTTAAGAACATTTGTAATGATGCCATGTTAGAAGTTATGATGCTACTTTGTCTTTCATTCCAAGCTGGCTTGTTTTAAGGGTGATTTTGAATGAGCTATATAACAAGTAAAGCATTTCTTATATGGGGGAGTGGTGTGGTAAATTTGTAAGCTGAAAAAAATGACCCATTTTAGCAATGTGTGTAAGCCCCAGAAAATGTAGTAGGTAATAAAGCAGGCTGGTCTGAGACCTGCTGTCCCTGGGATCAGGGAATGAAGTACATCACAGGGTTTTAGTTGGCTACCCTGCCATTTGATGAGCTATGGAAGAGCACATGTGAATCTTCAGGGATTTAAATGAATTACTGTTATTGCCTAGGCTTTCTCTTGTATGTTATGTTGCACAGGATTACAGGACAGAGCAGAGGAAGCTTTAACAAGCCAGTAGGGAGGAATCCTACTCAGCCTCTAACTCCCATAGGTACCAAGGACGAGACAAAATGTCATGTGTCTCACAAGATCATATGCTTTAGATCCACAAACACCTATTAAGTTTCACAGAAATTATGATTAATGCCATGCTCAGAGAAATTATGTGTTCCTAATGGCATTACGTGTACTAATATGTATTGTAGGAATTGAAAATTATCTGTGCTATCAGTGAAGCCTGAAGCGCGACAACCAAGACACTTCAGTTGGAGTAAGGGAGCAGTGTAATCAGCTTATAAACAACTCAAACGAACTCTCTTTTGCCTAGTATTGCATAACTGGTTCTAATCTCTACTTCACAGAAACCTAATTAGGCATCTTTTACAATGTTCTTCTATTTCAGCCTGCAAAGTCACAGGGGTACTTTTAATTGAACTTTGACTGCATTATTAAATATTTTAAGATATTACTAACTTCCTAATTCCTAGTGGAGTATAATTTTAATTTTATATTTTTTAAAATTAAAATTACAAAAATTCTCAATTGTGTGCGGTGTTAGAGGCATGCTTGAGCAATGTTTCAGATAAAGACAAAAAACTGTAAGCCCAGCATTCAGGCAGAGAAGGCTTTCAGTTATAGCATCAGCTGCAGAAATGTTATAACAATGGCATCTGATGCAGACTTGCAAGGTTATATCCTTTTGATATCAAGCTGAAGAAGATGGGTGTCTAACTAAAGAATATGCAAATCAAATGCTTTGGGCAAATGGGCAGCACTGCTGATTGAACACAAAGGCTGCTGTAATCAGTCACCACTATTTCTATTTGAAATAGTGTACACTTTTGCAAAATTAAGAGATGATTAAAAATGACGTAAAGCATATGTTGACAGCAGCAGGAGATTCTGTACTAGATACATGAGCAGTGACACCTTAAAAATGACATGGACAGACAGAAGATTAGTTGCTGAAGTTTTTAGCAAGTATGTTTCGCTAGCAGGTATTTGAGAGGTGATCAAATTGCAAAGCATTAGCTTTCATGGGTGGAACCAGTACCTCATCTGAGTCTGATGGACTGCCATGGAGCTTGGCTAACTTATACCAGAGAAGGGTATGTCCTGCGAACTACATTTCAGCAGCCAAATTACACTGAGAAGTTTTACAGTTACTTATCTGCAGTAGTTGTAGCACAAGCTTCAGTCAGCTTGAGACTTTCTGATCATTAAGGTGCTCGCACTGCTATATGAATTGCCTCTGTTTAACTCTTTTCAGTGAGAAAGAGGCACATGTCCTGGTAGGATTCAGACACAGTACCCTCACAGCAAGGATGAGTTAAACTTTATAATCAAGGACCCTGACACGCATAAAAGGTAATTGTTCACATTTTTACTTTGTGATCATTAAAGCTAAAAAGAGAGTAATCTTGCAACTAAATATATGTTTACATATAGGGAATTACAGATGATTATGATTGGAGTTTTTAGCAGACTGATAAAGCAGGCCAATTTTAAACTCAAAAGCCTTTATTAAATTCATTCATTAACAGCTCGTTTTGTGCTAACGGTTAGTACTTACACAGTATTAGTCATGTTCACTACATATGTAAAAATGTTTGTCCTTAACGCAGATACTCTAAGTCACCTTTGTGTATGTGGTACCGTGAAGCTGATGCCATGAAGTCAGGGCTGATGGCTGAGTCCTTGGTAGCCTTGGTCATGGAGGTGGAGAAGATCAGGCTTGAGAGGTCTTCAACAAGGGAAGTCTGGTCATACGTGGACCTGTCCTCTTCTTTCTCTATCTTTCCTCTCCCTACCTAGTATTTATACGGGTTTTGCCCACCTCCTGAAGAGGGATCTCATCTCCTTCTCTTGCTGATTACCTTGGTTCTGGTTTTGTCAGTCATCCTTCATTTGTATACAGCAGGATGTCCTGCCTACTGCAGCCTTTTATATTTATCTTGTCCTTTGGCAACTTTTTCTTGGTTGGATGCTTCCTGTGTGCAGCTATATCTGTATTCATTTCCACATGATGGTGGTCATATAGCGCAGACACATATGGAAAATGCTTATGCATTGTGTATGGCTATGCTGTCACAATGGCACAAAATACTTACATGCTGCTATTGGTTACACTTTTTAGTATGCTTATGTTGGATGCAAGGCAAGCTAACATTCTTATAACTTCAGTAGTGCACTCTCAGTTTCTAGGTGTCACTAATCTCTGCTTTGGCTATGACAAGCTTAATTTGCCTTTAAGACAGGAGCAATGCAACATACCTATCCGCTTTGATGTAAGGAAAGCTAATGTGACCTTGTGCCCATGCCAGTCTCTACAGGAGGTAGCAAGGATTAAAGACAATGCTCTTGAAATGGTATTCTGGAATCCAGGGATTCTTCTTGCCTTCCTTGAGACCACATCCTGGTTTTGTTTGTGTTGAAAAGCAGTCTTGTTGAATCAAGGTGTTAAGCAGGACTAACGATATGACATGGTTCTCATATGTTCAGCCCTTGGTGTGACTGAAACACTTAGGGAAGACAGACATCGGAAAGATGAAGAAAAAAGCTATACAGACATGCAAGAGTGCCAGGTATGTCTCATTCAACTTCATATCAACAATGCTCAAAAGTGTTAAGTGGGGGAACAAAGGAAATGTGGATGAAATTTTGCATTTTTAAAAATGTATTAGGATTTATTGCAACTCAGTCATCCTTGATATTGTTTTAAAATCCTATTTTATGTGGACAAAAGTCCAGCACACTGTTGTTATGCAGTTGAATCAGTTGTGTGCTTAATTTAGGCAAGATCTGGATGCATGGCTTATTTATTTGTATGTATTTAGACCAAATGCATGGCACTGAGTACTAGTCCCATTCAGTGCCATTCCTATACTGCAGGCTGGTTTTGATGCAGACTGGAATATAGCATGAAACACACATCCCTTCTTGTCAGAAAGCTCTGAAGGAGAACTCAGTACGTGTACATCTGGAAATTTCCAGTCAAGAAGACTGTAATTCACAGTTCAAATGACTTGCAATAATCTAGGCTTTAGCTAGTTCCAAAAAGATGAATTTTACTTTTCTGATACCAGTTGAAAGAACTTAAAATGATAAGCCCTCCTGAATGTCTAATTGGGCATAAACACTCTAGATTAGGAATATCTGAAACTAAACATCACCTTAAACTAAATATATAGCTTTAGTCTTCTTACATCTTAATATAATAGAGAAAAGAAACATGGGTGCTTTCCAAAGTGACATTACTGAAGGCAGTATCAGAGCATGATGCAGACAAATAACCGGTTCCTCAGAATGGCAGTAAAAAATAATAATTTTGGTTTTCCAAAGACTAAGCAAACTAATGTGAAATGCCGGTACCCCCAAGGCCGGCAGCGTGGGGATAAACAGGAAGGATCAGAGATCTGTGTGCGGTCGCAGGGCCACGATCTCACTGCAGTTACAGGGACACGGTGGGGTAGCTCGTGTGACTGGAATGCTGGCATGGATGGCTGTGTGCTTTCCAGCAAAGCCAGGCCAGCAAGGCGAGGTGGTGGAGTAGCAAGGAGCTTCTGGCAAAACTCAGACAGAAGAAGGAAGTTTACAGAATGTGTAAAAAGGGACAGGCCACCTGGGAGGGATATAGGAACATAGTCAGAATATGCAGGGATGCAATGAGGAAGGCTAAGGTCCATTTGGAATTAAAACTGGTGAGGGACATCAAGGACAACAAGAAAGGCTTCTTCAGTAGCGAAAAGAAGCCTAGGGGAAATGTGGGCCCACTGCTGAATGAGGTAACAAAGGACACAGAGAAGGTGGAGTTACTGAATGCCTTCTTTGCTTCAGTCTTTACTTCTAAGGCCGCTCCTCAGGAATCCCAGACCCTGGAGGGAGGAAAGAAAGTCTAGAGAAAGGAAGATTTTCCTTTGGTCAAGGAGGATCATATTAGAGATCACTTAAGCAAGCCTGACAGCCACAAATCCGTGGACCCCAAGGGGATGAACCCCCAGGTGCTGAGGGAGCTGGCAGATGTTATTGCCAAGCCACTCTCCACCATCTTTGAAAGGTCACAGGGAACAGGAGAGGTGCCTGAGGCCTGGAGGAAAGCAGGTGTCACTCCACGCTTCAGAAAGGGCAAGAATGAGGACCCAGGAAACTACAGGCCAGTGAGCTTCACATCCATCCCTGGAAAGGTGATGTCTTCTCTAAATATGTGGAGGAAAAGAAGGTCATCAGGAGTAGTCAACATGGATTTAACAAGGGAAACCATGCCTGACCAACCTGATAGCCTTCTATGTTGGAATGACTGGCTGGGTAGATGAGGGGAGGATGATGTCTACCTTGACCTCAGCAAGCCTGTTGACACTGTCTCCCACAACATCCTCATAGGTGAGCTCAGGAAGCGTGTGTTAGATGAGGGGACAGTGAGGAGCATTGAGAACTGGCTGAATGGCAGAGCTCAGAGGGTTGTGATCCATGGCACAGAGTCTGGCTGGAGGCCAGTAGCTAGTGATGTTCCCCAGGGGTCATTGCTGGGTCCGGTCTTGTTCAACTTATTCATGCATGACCTGGATGAAGGGACAGAGCGCACCCCCAGCAAGTTGCTGATGATACAAAACTGGGAGGAGTGGCTGACCGACCAGAAGGCTGCGCTGCCATCCAGCGAGACCTGGACAGGCTGGGGAGTTGGCAGAGAGGAACCTAATGAAGTTCAGGAAAGGCAAGTGTAGGGTCGTGCACGTTGGGAGGAACAGCCCCATAAACCAGTACAGTTTGGGGCCTGACCTGCTGGAAGGCAGCTCTGTGGAGCAGGACCTGGGAGGGCAGGTGGACAGCAAGTTGCACATGAGCTAGCAGTGTGCCCTGGTGGCCAGGAAGGCCAATGGGATCCTGGGGGTAACTGGGAGGACTGCGGCCAGGTGATCCTCCCCCTCTACTCTGCCCTGGTGAGGCCCCATCTGGAATGCTGTGCCCAGTGCTGGGCTCCCCAGTTCAAGAGAGACAGGGAACTGGTGGAGAGGGTCCAGCAGAGGGCTACAAAGATGGTTAGTGGGCTGGAGCATCTCCCTGGAGAAGAGAAGGCTGAGAGGGGATCTTATCCATGCATACAAATCTCTTAAGGGCAGGTGTCAAGAGGATGGGGCCAGGCTTTCCTCAGTGGTGCCCAGCAAGAGGACAAGGGGCAACAGGCACAAACTGAAACACAGGGAGTTCCATTGCAATATGAGGAACTCTTTCACTTGGAGGGTGACAGAGCACTGGGACAGGCTGCCCAGAGAGCCTGTGGATTCTTCTTCTTTAGAGAAATTCAAAACCCTCCTGAATGTGATTCTGTGCAGCCTGCTATAGGTGAACCTACTTTAGCAGAGGGTTGGCCTAAATCAGGGGTCCTCAAACTACGGCTCGCGGGCTGGATACGGCCCCCCAGGGTCCTCAATCGGCCCCCGGTATTTACAGACCCCCCTGCCCTCCCCGCCGGGAGTTGTGGGGGGGAAACCAAGCAGCCGCAGATGGCTGCCTGCCGCTGCATCCGCGCCGGCCCCTGGTTAAACAGTTTGGGGAACCCTGGCCTAGATGATCTCCAGAGGTGCCTTCCAACCATAATGTTATGGTTTAATCCCAGTCAGCAACTAAGTACCACACAGCTGCTCACCTACCCTACCCTGCAGTGGGATGGAGAGGAGAAAAAAGGCAAAACGTATGTGGTTGAGACAATGGTTTAATAACTGAAATAAAGTGAAATTTACTACTGCTACTACTACTACTACTACTACTACTACTACTACTACTGAAAAGGCAGATAAAAAGAGAAAGAGGAATAAAACTCAAAGAAAAACAAAATGAAACAAAACAAGACAAAAGTGCTGCACAATGCTATTGCTCACCACCCACTGACCAATGTCCAGCCAGTCAGCAAGCAGTGATCGGTGCCTCTTGGCCAACTCCCTCCCAGTTTATATACTGAGTATGACATCCTATGGTATAGAATAACCCTTTGGCCAGTTTGGGTCTGTCCTGGCTGTGTCCCCTCCCAACTTCTTGTGCCCCTCCAGCATTTCTGCTGGCAGGGCCTGAGAAGCAAAGAAGTCCTTGACAGTATAAAGATTACTTAACAACAACTGAAAACATCAGTGTGTTACCAATACTGTTCTCATCCTAAATCCAAAACACAGCACTGTACCATCTACTAGGAAGAAAAGTAACTCTACCCCCACCGAAACCAGGACACACAGCCATTGTGTGATTCTGTGTTCTTAATAGATCTGAGTACGGGTACAGAAATAATATAGGAGCCGCTGAAATTATTGGTGATCTTGCAGTTATTGAAACAGAAAGGTATGAGTGTATATATATCTTTAGTGGTAACTCCCTAGAGAAAACAATAATAAAGGGAAACAAAATCCTCTCTGCTAAGTCAGTGCAACCAAAATTAAAACAGATGCCAAAGCATGTAACTAAGGGAGACATTTTCCAAGACAACAGTAGTTCAGTGCCCAGATTACACCGAAAGTCTTGGTTTCAAAGGTTCTTGCAGCTGTTGCAATAACTCTTATTGTCCCTTCCCTCAAAGTGGGGAGGAAGGTTTGTAAGGCAAGTCCTGCAGTAGTTGCTTGGATAAACAAATGGGAATAAACCAGACTGATTTTAAGCCATAGCGTTTAAAAAGCAGAGGGTTTGTGCCATAAACTAATACCTAATTTACTCAGGGGGAAAAAATAAAGACCATATTGCCCATGTAAGGAAAAGCTACAGGGACATTCACATCAAAACCTCACAGTATGAACTACATGATACTCAGCATCAGTAGTGAAACATGTATGGTCTTCATGATGCTGTCATCTGGAGGCTTCAGGATGGAGCAGGCAGTAATAACCCATGAAGAAAGCAGAGGGCTGGGGGGAGAGAGGGATGTTGTCTGCAGAGCTGCATCAACATTGCATTGGGGATTATCCCACTCAGTCTGTACACACCCAAGGCAGCCAGTCTGTGTCTGTAAGCGATCAGCATTGGAGTGCTTGTTCTTTTATTCCTGTCTAGCAGCAATTCAGGTGAATTCAAAGCTTGCTCTTCCTTACTTATAATCTTTACTCCTTAACAGCTTAGTTAGGAGCTCCTGCAGTTATTTGTTCACTGACCCATTTGACCTTTTTCTTGAACTCAATGACTATGTGCCCAGCTGTAAGCAGCAACCCAGTCATGAAATACAAAGGAAAAACAACATCCCAAGATTGATTTCAGTATTTTTCATCCTACCAGGCACAAAATATCCACTCCCACAGATAGCCCACAGATGTGGGTTTTTTTCTTTTGGTTTTGATTTTGGCTTTTTTTCGGTTTTGTTTTGTTTCTGCAGGCCTTTTAAACAGCTGACTTCTTTCTGGTTAAGACCACTATTTGTATCGATTATCTAAAGTTCAGACAATATGTATGCCAAATATGTAAGACAAGCCAATCACAGGTGAACTTTTCAGAGCCCTGCCAGAGCCTTGTACATAATACCCTGTGGGTATCAGGATGATGCAATGTTATGTGTGCAGTGGGGATGTACCAAGATGCAGGCATGCATACACACACAGATTGGAACGCATAGTTTCCATAGGACACATACTTACCTCTAACTAAAGTTTTTTCCTATGTGGTTGTAAGATACCGAAGTGGTCATATGATTTGGAAAGAAAACTGATACAATGAAAAAAAAAAAGAAGGGTAGAATGTCAGTCCCACCAAAAGGAGAGGTTTTGTCTGAGTAAAGATTGTAGGAGGATTAAACCAATATTCAGAATTATATTGAGGTTATCAACACCAGCTATCAAATGGATATGTAAAGTCATCATAAAATCTTGAAAATGCAGTTAGCTCAGGAAAATAAGGATTTTGGAATAGCTACAAGGAATCATGTTGCAACTTAAGCACTTATAGGTTTCTTTAAGAAAAAGTCTAACTGAAGACCTGCTTTACTCATATTTGTGCATTTTCTTTTTGGTTTCTTTACTCATATATGGCCTTCTTGTACTTACAGCATCCATCAAATTGTACAATACACAGTAAGAAGATGTAAAGAAACTGGTAACTGAAAAGAGAAGCATAGAAAAAACTAAAGCTGGTGGCCTTTCTTTCAAAATCAAAGATATCAGAGAACTGAGAAAAATTACTGCAGCAAAAAAAGGTGATGTCTACAGGGAATGTGTCCCTTATTTCTCTCACAATGGATCCATGGTGGATAGTTGAACAGTCTTCAAAAAATAAATCATGTATGTCAAAATGAAAACAAAAACGAAGAAGTAACAGTGTATTCATTTAAACAGACTGTATTCATTTAAAAAAAAGGCTATTCCATGGAAGGATTTTAACGAAACTAGTGATTTGGCCTTGCGCATATCTTTTTGACACAACTTAAGGTTTCAATACTATGTTGAAGGGGCAAGATGCAATTTTTTTATTATACGTTCCATTTTACAGAGAAAAAAGAAAAATTTTTGTCATATAGCTGACCTTGCCCTTTTGTACACCCTGTCTTCTTTGTTAGATACATGCTGTTTTTTTCAGCAATGTTTGTGAACTATAGAAACAAGTAGCATTTTTTTTTTTTGAGGTGAAAGCTGTTAAATACCTCTCCCCTCCTCTCTGCTCTGGTGCTTCTCATTCCATGGCAGCAAGCACGGTGTTGTGTTTCAGAGGTCTGGGTAACACTCTGGGTGAGGCGGGAGCGTGGAAAACAAGCCAGGAAAGGAGGTTACTGCTGTTCGAGCAGAAGGGGAGAGAGCGCGATTGAGAGCTGCTCTGCCTGCTTGTGTCTTCAGAGCGGGCAGGGATGGGGCTACACTGCCATTACTCCTGGTTCCCAGAAAAGTGATCCTACTTCTCACACACCATTAGTACCAAGTGAGCTCTAAGTGCAGCCACTCTGAGAGCTTATAGAGTCCTCTACAGAGTCATTTCATGATACTGATATGCCTTTTTTTTTTCCTCTTTCTCCTTATTTGATTTAGTCCAAAGGTTTCAAATGATGCTGTTGGAGGTGAGCTGCTCCAAGTGAGAATCAGTGCGAGGGCTTCAAGCTTATAGACTCAGTCAATGCCACGGAGTTTAAGGATGCTCTAAACCTAGTTTTTTACACATGCCAGAGGACCCATTATACGCTCTTCTTAAAGGGCATTCTTGTCAAGGAACATGTACCAATTGTTAAAGCTGCTTTTTCCTGAAGGTTTAGGTTATGTTTCCTTTTTAGCACATTAATGAGCACTTAGGTTGGCAGTATGTCTTTTCTCATCCCATTTTTTTTTTAACCCAATGTCCTACTCCTGATCCAGCTGTGAAGGACGTGTCATTTCGTTAAAAAAGTGAATATTCAAGTGATGTACTGTGGATGCTCAGCCATGGATATAGGGCTGTGCAATCAGACAGAAAAATGTCTCCAACCTGTGTTGTTGTTTTTGTGAAGGTGTGGTGGCGTGCTTTGCTGCCTCTCACCCTCCCATCCTGACCTTTATTTCCATAACTTTTCTCCAGTGATCACAACCAGTGGTGGTTGTAGTGGCTGCTTCTGGTCATGATGGCTGTATCCCACTCAAAGTGGATTTGACGGAGACAGATAACACACTAGCCAAGGGCTAATTTGAACAATGTGCCCACCTAACGGGGCTGGTCAAGGTCTGAGTCAAGCCAAGTTGGAAAGAAACTAACTTCTACAGTTGGTATGCAAATATGACTATAAGTCAGTTATCTTACTGTATAAACAGTGGACAGCCCTGAGCCTGTTGAGCTCTCCTGCACAGCAGTGGGCTGCACAACAGGCTCTCCCCTTGATTAGGGATGCTTCCCAAGGTTACACCTCGAGGCTGAGAGAGTCCTTGGCACAACAGATTCTTGCTAAGTGATTAATAGCATGACAAACTTTGAAATCTCAGCTAAGTGGTGTTAAGGATTGATTGTGCATATATAATCCTTTAGATATAAACTGTTGACCAAGTCTGGGACTAGGTCAGGATCTAGCCACACCTAAACGCCCCTCTAGGAAAGAGTTTAGCATGCAAAGGGGTCCTTTCTGAACCTCATGACTCAATGGGAGGGTCTCCCTGGCAGTTTTATCTGACCCTCTGTGCAGTAAATAGTCAAGTGTACCTTGCCATCAAGTCTGTTGTATTTATGATTAAACTTTGTTAAATCTCTGTTTTATATCAATAAACATATTGCTACTTAATTACGAGTGAAGTGTACCACTCCAACCCAGACAGAAGGTTATGAGTATCCTTCTCTCACTAGCCATTGCAGCCTAGGCCTGGTTACAAATGACTGAAAATGGATAGAAATCTACTGACACGCACTTCACCTGTATGCTAAAATTGAGCATACCCCATGTCCTTAATGTCACTAAATATCAGCCAGCAAGTGGTGCGGATGCCCGTCCTTAGGGAAAGCAGGGCAGCCCTTGTCAGGACGAGGTTGCTGCCACTTGCCCCAGTTGGGTTCTCAGCATCCCCTTTCCAACAGATCCACTGCCCAGAAGCATCCTGGAAGTCTTCTCAATACTTGAAATGCATTTACAAAAACTAAGTTCATGCTCCACTTGCAAGGTTCTTCAGAGAAGGAAAACATGCATCATCCTCTTCTTAGAAAGGACAGAAAAAGGATCAGTGAAGACATATTTCAGCTGACTATGAATTTTCAATAATATATGGAGCATAAAGAACATTAGTAAGCTTAGAAACACTATGTATGCCTGTCTCATTCTCAGCAATTACTCCCTTTATTATTCTTGTTAAACCAGAAACGAGCAGTCAGAGATGATAAAAGATCTGTAATATTTTGTAATAATGAAGCTTAATGCATGGTAGAAGATACGAAGAACTCAATAAATTAATACAGAAAGGTTTAATTATTTCCTTAGGAAACTAAGGAAAAAGGGAAGATTTTATTTATTAACATTGTTGCATCACTGAAAGGATTGTCAGGCAATGGAACAGGCTGGCCAGGGAAGTGGCTGAGTCACCATCCCTGGAGGTGTTTAAAAGTTGTGTAGATGTGGCGCTTAGAGTCATGGTTTAGTGGTGGCCTTGGGTGTGTCAGGTTAACGGTTGGTCTCGCTCATCTTAAAGGTTCTTTCCAACCTAAATGGTTCTACGATTTTATGATTTGATGTTATTTTTCCATCTCTAGTTCTTGTTTACTATGCAGAAAATGCATTACTGAAGACATAGTGATACCTGGGTATTCAACCATATGAATGTCTTTGGAAAAAAGTATTCACCATTACTACTGAATTACATGAGGAGACTGGCTCTGGCAGGCTTTTGCAGCTCTCCTCCGTGACTGATGTCCTCTGAGGATCAACGTGAAGTGTCCTGATGCAAAAACTGGTATCAGGGGACAAAGCTGAAAGAGAGACAGAGGGAGGGAGGACTGTTTTCATGGTACCAGATCTGAAAGCACATTGGGCTGACAATGTCTGAGGCTGGGAGGGGGAGAAGAAAGTTTTGTAAATTGTACTGAAGCTAATGCAATTAGGCACAAGAACCAATGGAGACATTTTTTATAAGCAAAGCAAGTCTAATAATTTTTAAACCCTGAAGTAAATAGCAGCAGCTAAACAGTGTCTATTAGTATCCAGAATAATACTTTGTACCCAAACCACTATGAACAGTTTTCCAAATCCAGTTTGTGATATTGACCCAGCAAAACTGAACCCCAAAATTTTTAGTTCTAATATTTAATATGACATGGGCTTTATGGAACCTGTTCCTAAATGGAATCTGTGTGGCATTCCACTGCCTTTCCTCATCAAGGGATAAATAAACTTCAAGGTAATTTTTAATCTATATGTAAATTAGGTATTATTATATCATCTGTAGCAAGAATCAGCAAACAAGTAAGGATCAGGTATATTTGCAGGGAAACAATATAAAAAGAAGACAACTTATTGTCCAACAATTAGTCAGACTGATGGAGATGGTAGATTTGATTTGTCTTAAGGAACGTTTCAATGAGTTTGTTAGCAGTGAAGTGGTTTATTTTTTCAGCACTTATTTAGCAGAAGGTTGCCATTTCTCTCCTCTGAGACACATATTATACACCTGTGGGTAAATCTATACTTGTGTTCTTAAAATTGTCTGTTGTGCGTAGTATCGTTAACTAGGTGAACCCAGGAGCCACTCTTACATTGCCACAGAAAACAGTGAACATGGCACAATGCTACCAGCCCCACAAGAAGCTAGAAACTGCTCTGCTTATGGCTCTGCTTCTGTATGGTCCTGGCCAGGCCATCTTGTTGACTGAAGCATCACTCAGTGGCATCAGAAGTCAGCCAGAACCAGAGTTACTGTGTATGGCAACATTTCTGTAAAGGGTCATTGCTCAATTCAGCTATAAATGAAGCACTATCTATCTTGCAATCCTGCTGTGAAAGAGTACTTTAAAAAGCACTTGGAGATCTTTGATTGGCTGGTATGATAGTGGTAATGGGAAGTTATATGAGTAGCACAACCTTTTCTAAACCCTGTAAGTTTTTGGGGAGTAATGTGGTTCCCATCCTGAAATATCAGATGCAAAAGGGGAACTGTGCTGCCAGAAAGGCAGCTGAGCAATCTTCACCCCTGACCATCAGGGAAAGGTGGACAATCAGGTCCACTGCATCCAGTAGAGAGCTCACTTTAGTCTCTCTGCATGCCCAGCTCCATCCTGTACTACCGTGGAGCAGTGGGAACCATCACAAACAGCTGTTGTCTCCTGCCTGGGGTTCTCTTCCCTCTGGGCTGCACGGCCCATAGCTCTCTATCATACAAAGATTCTGGTGTGAAGCACAAGGTCAGTAAGGCTTCCCAGAGGCATGACAGCAGTAGGATTTTATCAACCGGTGATGTAAATGTGTTACAAAATTTCATGGGTTAAGAAGATCTTCACATCTGATTTACAGAATGACTTAGCACTATACTTGCTTTAATCATTCTCTTAATTCTGCAGTTATTCCATTTTCTGCATCAGTGACCTGCTGCAAAACTGCATAGAAGACTGAAATGTTCCATTTGAGAGAGAGAAATACAAGGAGAGGGGATGATTTCTAAGCCCATACTGACAAATCTTTCCAAAAGTGAAGGGACTATGGAGATCTATAGGGATGTTTTTCCAGAAGTCTGCAAACAGACTGCCATAGTACCTCACAACATCATCCATTAGCTTCAATAGTCCTAGTCCTTATCCTTCTCCAGTGTTTACTCTGCTGTATTCAAAGAGAATCACATCCTTGCTTGAAGCCCTTTTTAGCTGGTTGAAACAAATCGAGTTTCTTCAGTCCTCTTGCCTAAAGTTAGTTCTCCATCATAGGGATCAGAAGGGGTTAATACAAATTGCAGAAATGCAGGTGAGAGAGAGGAAGATGAAAATGCATGGACAAATAGTGCAAGAGAGCTATGGCCTCTGAAGTGCTGGATTTTATAAGTCTTTCAGGCTTTTTGGAAGGAACAAATTGGCTCCTTGTGCCAGACGGAATTTGTTGGAGAGCAACATGGAGTCTCTTTACAAGTTCTGACATAGTGCCATCTGAAAGTTTTTGGTTTTATACAGCCAGGCAGGTAGGTTCAGTCTTATCTATGCATCCAGTGAAATCCTAAGTATCCTCCAAGGTATGGTTATTATGCTGTTGGCTCACACTGCAACCCCTGCCAAGCTGCACAAGGCAATGGGAGTAGACCTGACCAGGTTCAGTGGAGCAGTGTCAGGTTGCAGATACAATGCTGCAGAGACCCATGCCTTCATGCACTCTGAAGTGCTAATGTCAGGCAGGTGCAGGGAGACAGGGCTTTTCTGGCTGCAGAACATTAAGACTGCCTGCATAAGGGTTCTGAGAAGCAAACATGCAATCTTGCAGCAGCAGTGACAGCTACATTACCGAGGGACAGTAAAGAAGTTACGATGTCAGGTACCTTTTCTTGGGGAAAAACCCCATCCCAAAACCTTTAAACATTTACAAAGGATATTTATGTGGAAGTGGGGGGAATACAGCATCTTGCAGACCAGGGCCTTGATCAGCAGATGACCCTTGTTTGGGGTATCAGTTAAGAATGTGGTAAACTTTGAAAAGATTTCCATTCTTCCCGAACTTCAGCTGATGCACAGTTCCCACTGCATCTGAGAACAAACTCAAAACCTGACTCAGCAAAGCATTTCAGCGACGTATTTCTTGTTCAGTGATTTCCTTTCTTGACCCAAGTTACTCTGCTTTTGTGAACTTAGGAAGAGGATAAGAAGCCTTATGACAAGACAATAATGACAAGTCAGTCTCCCTTTCCTGCAAAGCTCCCTAGTCATCTTTTTCATCTTAGATACCTTGATTAAACAGATTAATATGTGAAATTGCTGGTTGCCATTGACTGATCAGTCAGCTAGAAGGATTCTTGATGGGTTTACTATATTCTGCTGCAGACTGATACAGAAAAAGGAGTCAAAGAGCAAGAAGTATACTATGTCTTGTAGCAATCAGAGCAAAAAATCAAAAAAGGGGGAAAAAGATCTTTAACTTGTAGTGTCTTAATCCCTCTCTGGGAGGGATTCTTTTAAGTGGAAACACCTTTGAACGTGGTCACTGCATAATGGTTTCAGTGTTTGCTTTGTACAGGGAGGAGTGACAGATTGCTGGTAAAATACGTTTTTATCATGCCACCTGTGTTTCATCTCTGATTTGGCTGAGTGTAGAACTGGGCACTGGAAATTTTGGACTCTGTGCATTTAAGAAGCATTTTTTCATGTTTGCAGTTCACCTTAAACTGCCAAATGTTGTTGTCACCTGGGTACCTATGTCACACTGCAGGATCAGGACACTGAAATGTAACAGTGGACAAAAAAGTCTGTACAGCATTATTAATTCTGTTTGGTTTTTAATTTATATATACCTTTTGTTTGTTTTTGATAAAAAATTATTAACTGTCAGAGTTAAAGGAGCTGAGGAAAAAGATCTGGAAAACTAATTCTGGAGCCAAATTGGTATGATTGGGTTCATCCCTATTTGTATTTTGCTTGCAAGGATACTGCAGTACAAAATTATCTGGCAGTAGTTGTTCTCTAAAGATTTTCCATTAAAAGGTTTTACACTCCACAGTCTAATACAATGACTCTGAGAAGCAAACAGAGCAAGGAATTCTTCATGTAGTTAGTAATAAACCCTAGGAAAAATATTACAAGTCATATTCAGTTTGTAATTTTTGACCATTTCAAACTTCTGACTCTATTCAAACTGCTTTTTTTTTTATTTTTTAAATAAAACATTCTACTGCCTTTCTGAAGGAAAAAAGAGAAAAAGAATGAGATCCTAACTCTAGAAGCCAGTGGACTTTGAAGATAAACAAGCACAGTTTAAAACAGAGCTCTTGGTCCTCTGGAGGTACTACAAGCATTGTCAATAGTGCTCCAAGGAGCACTGGCATTCTTTTCAAACTTTGGTATACTTCACTATTTGGGAAGGTTGTGGGAGACGTATGTGGCCTAATGCTATTAAAATGACTACGCATCAGCAGGATTTCCCAGTGCTTGAAACATGAACCATCCCACATGCCTTTTGTCATGATATAAGCTTCAGTGAATGGCAAAGAGGCCATGAGGGTCTATCAGGCATGAGTAAGCCACATAACAGCCTTTGGCAGCGGCTAGATGTTCTTACAGGATCCTCAGAAGGTGCTGCTCTTTCTCTTTTCCAGCAGAGGAAATAGGTCCTGAGTGAGTATGGGGAAAAGCTAATCCTGCAGTAGCTGAGAAACAGGGAACAAGTCATTCCCATATTCATACCCTCTTTTTCACAGTGAATGTAATAAATGAGCAACCATCCCAATACCACTAGAACTGCAAGAAAAGAGGAAAGTTTCTTTCCTGCTAACGTCAGACCAGTTGGTCTTAATGGAGTCTTGAACGATCAGTTTACATTGTTTGGTAAGTCTGGGTGGGGAGTATCAAGAGCTCTTCCTTTCTCATCTGTCCCATCCAGTCCCATCAGCTGTCTCAAGGAGCATAATTTCAGGCTGCTCTGGCACAATCATAGCTTTCCCAGTTGTCGTGTCCCATCTTGGGCTCAGCCATGGCACCCCCTTGTGTTGAGGGTCTTATGCAATGTTTCCCATTAGCATCTTCCTCCCTAGCCTCGGTGAAAGATCTGTCCATCCAGGACGTGCTCACAACACATTGCTTCCCTGACCTGGCCTCCCACAAAGCTGTGATACCTTCAGCTCCCGCTGAAAACACTTGGCTGCACTTGTGGCCTTTGTTTGTAGCTGTCACAGAAGAACAACCCTCAGGATCTTGGAGACAGGGTCTGACATCCACAGCAGGAAAGGGAGAAAAAAAACAACCAGGAAAACTTGCACTGTCTCCCTGGCTTGCCACCGCAACTCAGGAGAGGCAGAGACAGAAGTATGAAAGGAGCATATTTCAAGGACAATGACAAACGTCTTTGTGTGGGAAGGACTATTTCAGCTCTTTCTGTAATGACCAGCCCACCTTAGTTGACAGGGAGGCAGTGTCTCCAGCCATCCTCTAATGGGATGCTTACTGTGTCTGTTATGTGCTCTGTTGGCTGTCTCTCCATCTTCCAACCAGAGGTGTTATAGTCGCCCCCAGAGATCAAGCCTGAGATGCAGTGATGACTATGAGAAGACTACAGTCAGCTGAGGCAAGTGAACCCCGGTCACTTAAAGACAGGTATTACCATGGAAATACCTGTTCTCTGCACCCATGAGGAGACGACTAACAGTGTGGCAGCGTTAAAAGCAGTAAGGGAGAACCTGCTTGGACATCTGAAGTAGTTTCTGACATGATCCAAGCCCTGGAAGAAACCACCTTGGAAGGGTGTGGACTGCACCTTGGGAGTCTGTGGGAGCAGATTGGATGTGCACCTGGCTAGAGTGGCCGTGGCGGTGCTACTTCAGCTTCAGACTAAGGGAACAGGTAAATTGATTGCAGCTCCTGCTAGGCTTTATTATTTTACAAGCATATTGTAGTGTGTAGAAGAGGCTCCACAATATCACAAAATATAAAGTATTCCCACTGGAACCATGTTTAATTAGATTAGTTCTTCTACCCCACACCAAAAAAACACTCAAACTAGCAAACAGTGGAACCAAATGCTAGAACAGCACTGAGGAAGCAAAGCTGTACTGATGAAAAAACTTTTTCACTTTGCAGAGGAATGTGACAGAATGTCTCATGCCACTCCAGAAGAAACAACAAATTTTTCATCTAGAAAGGCACAAATTTTAAAGGCTTATCAAGTGAAATGAAATGGTAGCATGCCTGGAAGACAAGCTAGCAGTCTGCAAAAATGAGGACAACAGTAAAAATGAATCTACTCAGGATTTTAATTTCTGGCTATGTTGTGTATTATGTTTATTTGGAACTTCATTGCAGTACTGGGATTATAACCCTTCTGCTTAAAAAGTACAGGTCCCTGCCTGGTAAATTAATGAAGACTGTCTCAGAGCAGGAATAGAGAATGAAAGCTCTGCAACACAGATCATTACCATCAAATGGTCTTAAAAGGAGCCATTAAACTTTTAAATGGCATTTGGGCTTTTAATTCAGAGAGAAAGAAGCAAAAGCAAGGATGGGAGGGAGGGATTCACAAGAATGGAAATTTCAGTATTTCACTTTCAGAAAGAAAATAATGAGTTTTTTGGCAGGTATTATTTCCCAAGACCACTTATAGTCTTTTCTATGTTTAGCACAGGACTGAACATTGATTCATGTTCTCTAAGTAGTGCAACTCTGCTAAGAGGCATTGATCTTGGTTAAATGACATTTAGTGTTTAAAAAATCAAAAGTACTTGGAGATGTCTTAATAAAGCAAGGTCAGGAAGGAAGATAGGCCTTTATGGCAGACTTTTTCCACTTACGCTCCTCAGATCACGACTGAAAAGTAATAATTTTTGTAAGCAAAGTATTTCATATTAGAAGTGACAGCTCCAGCGGTGTGTGCGGTGTGGAGCATCTCCCCACGCACACCGTAAGGGGTCACTGTTGAAAGCTAAATCATCTTCACCAAATCTGCGTCAAGGAAGTGCAGCTACCTGAGCCTGTACCGACAGAGTAATAAAAATCCATGTAACTGCTTTTCTGCGTCTTGCTAATATATAATGCCCCGTCAAGAAACAGCTTTAAAATGTGGAGTCTTAACTAAGCTTATGCCACTGATCTTAGGAGGAATAAGCGTGTATTTAAAGACTCTAAATAGAAAATGTCGGAGCCCCACCCAGATTTGGAATGATTGTTAAATGGTTAGAAAATATTTGTACAGAGCTTAGAAGTGATGAAGCTATAGAAATGCTGAGTGCTAAGACATCACACATGCAGCAATCTTGCAGCTTTTTTTACATGCATATGTACATGATCGTTGGCTGCAAAATAGTTGGACAATTTTGGGAGATCACTTACCCCAGGACAGAGGCAAACATGAAATTTTAACTCTGGAAAACACCTTTTGAATCCACACAACATATATTTCTGCAAGACTTTGGAAGTGAGTGAAGACAAAGATCATTGAAGTGATGTACCTTATTAAACAGACTTTCTTTGGTTCTGTGCTTTGCAGAGTTTAGTTCCCATTTAGTTAAGTCACCATTGCTACTTAGCATCATTGACTTCAGCAAAGATCTGCTGAGGATGACCAGCTCTTAAAAAAACAATGTTCAAATGAAAAAATATAAAAACATTCAAGATTTTCCCCAGATATTCTATATTCAGACACCTGAATTATATCTTCACTGAACACAGCGTTCACAAGAGGAAAGAACCTTTAAGACATGATTTAAATTTCAGTAATTTAAAGTCCACCACAGTCAAGTAGGTCATTTCTCTAGAAACACTTAGGAAAATGTGGACAGTTTTATGACATTTTGGTCTTACAGACTGGGCAGCCAGCAGCCTGAGGCCAACAGAGGTCCAGGGCAATGTGATGCCTTTGAGTGGGCTTGTCCCGCCTGCATGGGAATATGGCAAGGGAAGTCTGTGGTGGGCTCTGGCTAGAGAAGGAGCACACTCAGTAGCAACTCTTTCTTGTATGGAGGTAGGGACATGGAATGTTGGGGCAGAAGGAGTTCAAGTTTGAAATCATAAAGTTGCAGAAAGAGGGAAAAGGAGGTTTTAGAAGTACAAGTGAATTTGGAGTGAAAGAGGAACATTAGTATGAATGCTTGGAGGGAGAAAGGATGGTAGTGAGGTTTTCCTCGTTTTATTTCTCTTTTTGAGAAGACAAGCCCAAACTTTATGATGCAAGCTGTCCAGTTCCTTCAAATAAATAAGTACAGCTGTGTTGGTTGTTCGTTTAGCATCCTCATGAATTGCTTGTGGAACAGGAAAGTTACCACTCACATCTTGTAACATAGAGATATCACCTGGAGTTTATCTCAAATACAGAACAAGAAAGTTTACCAAACTTGCCTCTTTCGATTATTATTATTATTATTATAACCATTTTTGCTAATTCTATCTGTGACAGGGATTGCCTTGTTCTGTGTGTGACACCATGTAAATATAGACCCTATATAAAAAGCATGCTCTTAGGGATTACTTCTGTCATCAGCATTCACTGTGAGATGAATTTGTGTTCACAAAGTAGCAAACAGCTACAATGAAGTAAAGAGAAAACAGTTGTTGTTTGGGGTTTTTTTCGGGGGTTTTTTTTGTTTGTTTTTGTTTTGTTTTAATAAAAAGGGTTCATATTTAAGTCTCTATTTAGTGTTGTTTGGTAATCTTCTGCATGACTAGTTTCATGCTTGTGCATTGGTGTCGGTTCCTTCATTTTGGCACATTTTAAATTTATACAACACCATGTGCTGCTTGCCTCATTACACAGGAGTGATCTATGACAAGCAGACATGTTTATACATGCAACCATTTCTAGGACCTTGGAACTGGCAGCAAAAAATAGCATCCTGTGCACAGTCTGTTTCTCCAATTCTTGTGTGCTAGCTTGATCAATCCAATTTTTTCCCTTGGACTTTTCAGATACAGAAATAGATCGTTACAATATGTTCAGCTGATGCTAAGATTTGCCAAGTTCCCTACTTAAAAGAGCAAGGTTCGTTTCACAATTCATATCATACTCATGATAGTGCTCAGCAAATAATTGTGTCTCATTTGACATTTTGAAATCAAGTTTGTCTCTCCCAGAGAGATGCTGCAGCACAAACAAAGGTTATGAGTCTGGTACAGAAATTATTAGGTAAAGAGCTGTGATTTGCATTAGGCAGAAGAGCACACTATGTGGGGCCTTTACTTGCCTTAAAATTTAAGTAAAAATGATCTCCAGAAGGCCCTAAAAGTATAGCAAAGGAGAGGCTGATTGAGTTTTAGAGGGAAACTGACAGCAAACCATGCCTCCATCTGTAGAGCACTAAAAGGTCTGTGGTTCTCTGGCAGCTCTCTAAGCTATTGCCGTTGTAGAGTACAGAGTGCTTTCCTTTTTCTTCAGACCACCGTGACCTGACTACAACATAATGCTGAGATGATGTTTCTAAAATGAACGTACAGAAGCACAAGTAAATGTTCTCAAATGTGTTAAGGAAACAAGTATCTAAATTAATTCTCTATGTGTGTTGCTAAAGAAGACCACCCCATTTATTTCAAAATATGTACTATAGTGTAGCTATAGCTGCTATAGCATAGCTGCTGCATAATTATGGTGTGTATATATATATATATATAAATTTATTTGTGCTTGCAATATTGTCTTTTGCAAAGCTGGCTAGTTTTATAAACCAAACCTGTCATTGCATTTCTGTCCCCTCTCAGATTTTATATGTGCAGTTGACATAAAGTAATGTTAAATACAACCAAATAACTGGATTACAAGCAACATGCTTTCATTATGATTCAACTCTTTGTCAGTGCTCACCTATTTTTTGTATGCACAAAACATGTGCATGTGCTTGTGTGTGTGTATATCTATCTATCTATCTATCTATCTATCTATCTATCTATCTATCTATCTATCTACCTATCTATCTATCTATCTAATATAGATACAAACAGATTTGTATAGAACAAATGCCTGATTATCTGAATAATAATGAGAGATTTCATTGCAGATTCCTTCAGTTCTTGGGAAACTTTTGCCACCAGTTTTCCAATAATTGAAATAATTCAATGAAGTTCTGGGTATTAGCTTCTGCTCTCTTCCTGGGAGCGGTTAGGAGCACAAGAAACATAGCTGTGTGTCAATGCTCACATCAGCACCTTAAGCTGGTCTGACCTCAGGTCAGCTTGGCAAGCAGCGTATCGCTTGTCTCTGTGATGGCATTGCAGGCGATGGCATGAAACAGGCACCCACAGAAGCACACCATCGCCCCTATTCTGGCACGCACAAATGAAGTATGTGCTGCAACAAGGGCATGCTATGTGCTTGGCTGATGTCACGGAGGGACAGATAACCACAAAAGGCAAAACTCCTCTCACGGGATAAGGCACATGCTAGAACTCTTTCCCTTTGCAGGTCTGCTCTGAAGAAAATAGATCTGGAGGAATATTTCACTTTGATGCAAAGGCACTAGAATGATGATGGTGTAGGGAAAGTTTCTTTCTATGCATTCGTTCTGCATCAATATCACACGTTTTAACAGAGCTAGAGAGTGACGGTCCAACACATCTTCCTATTCCAACCCAAATAAAGCTGCAGCTCTCTCCTGGTGCAGATGTAAGGCACTCAGTATTTCTACCTCCTTGGGCAAGGCTCCAATGGGAAAAGCTGTTAGCAGGTCTGTGCTGGAAAGTACTCTTGCCATTTCTTCAGGTTCAACCAACTGCACTGACTGAAAGATTTACCAGTTTAACTGCTTATACCCCAGAGCTTTGTGAAAGACGTGTTGCCTCTAGCTGGCATAAGGAATTTATACTTGCTTAAGTTTATAGGATAGACTGACCCATTCAAACACGGTCACTCCAAAACACAATTTTGGGTTTTGCTATTCAAATGGCTATAAAATCTGATCAAGTCCATGTGGATTGCACCAGGCTACAAATACATTTGCATTGTGTTTGGAGGTGTGTGCGCACGTAAATTAATCACTTTGAGCTGGCACACCCTCCTGGCAATTTAAAAGAAAATGTTACTGATATTTTTATTAGATCCAAAAATTTTTTTAGGATTCTTTGAAAACAAGCCTTCTGATCCACACTAGTTTTCTGTCATTTGAGTAGTATAATAAGCAGAACGTTTGAGGACCTCTAAATTGTAAGTGCATTTATACCTACTTCACTGAGGGTATTGTACATGAAGTGTCACCTCATTTCATGGCTAGGAGTTAAGAGACAGAGGTATTAAACGAGCTCCTGTAGATCAGCTAGCAAAACTAGAACTAGGTGTGAAGGTAAGAGGTCTTCAAACAGACTCCAGTTCCTGAATCCTCAGTCTGTCCTTTTTTTCTACAGGCAATGATACAAATGACACTTAGACACAGATGCAAATATAGCATCTTATGTCCTTGTATGAAATTGAGATGTATTAGAGACCCCGTACGTTAGTACGCTCTGTGCCTTCTCTCAGAAATAAACTTTCACTTTTATTTAAGGTGAAGCTTTGATGTTTTCTTTGTTGTAGAAAAAAATTCACCCCATCAGAAAGTACTCAACATCACCAAAAGAAACATCCGCCGACTGGGTAACTATTCCTGCCTGTGGGCAGAAAAAGATTTACTTTTCATTTTCAGAGCAGATTTTACGTCAGTAAAGGCAAGCAATAACTTTTTCTCCACCACCAAAAAGAATACCTTTAGAGGAAACATGCAGACTTGCTCTACGAAATCACTTTTCTACATGTTTATGCTTTCTATCCAGTCTCAAAAGTGAGTCACTGTTTTAACAAATTTAATTAATATTCTGTGCATATTACTGAATAAGAGAATACCAGAAGTCACCATTTTCAATGGCAACATGGTATAGTTGCATCCTTCACTGCAGACATAACACTCTTTTTGAGCTTTCTGAAGGCAGCTGCAGAGAGGTACTCTCAAAATGGGTAAAACCTCAAGTACTAAAAATGCCTTTTCTCCCAGTTAGCAAAGTGCTTCTAGCTGGATCTTCAGGCTCATTACAAGGATGGCAATGGAAGAAGTTCCCAAGAGAAAAAAGCCAAACCTTTTTGCTCATAGTCCTACTATTTCTGTCATTTATGGTATGTTATATATATGAAATTCAGACAGGATCAAGCTCATTTAAGAGGTAGGTAGAGAGTTGTGTCAGCCAGCCTATACTTGAAACTGTCAAGATCTCCTTGCCAGAGAACAGCCAAATATCTGTTCACCTAAGGTACCAAGAACTTATTTCTGTTTTGGATAATTCCTAGCTGAGGAATTCAGTGGTAAAGAATTAGTACTTGCTCTGCCAGAATGCCTTGCAATTATCTACGTAAACCATCAGATGTACATGGGTAGTTTTAGGCAATGCCTAGTATCTGTGGACTTTATGGTTAAAGCAAGGCTATAATTTTTGCTTTTTTTTTCTTGCTCTGTTATTTCAATAAAGAAGTACTTTCATAAAGTATGGAAGACTTGTATAAATGACACTCACTCATGCAAAACTCTTTTTAATATATCCCATGTAAAACTGACGATGAAAAATTCTAGGGAGATTTATGAGGCATTTAAGTGACCATCCACTCTCATGACCTGGACCTCTGCATACAAGGGGGATGGAGTTTGCAGTAGACAAGAGATTCCACAATGCAAAGAGCTACCAAAAGCTAGTTTATTCCCCCCAGCAACCCCAAATACTTGTAAAGTGAGTTTCTTGGAGGAGAACAAGGAAGTGTAAATAACCCTGGTTCTCCACTGCTGTGAAATGGAGCACAGCTCATAAAAGATGAGATGTGTTGTGTTCAGTGACAACTCAGCTGACATCTGTATGGTGCACAGTGGTCTTGCAAGAATGGGCATAAAGAACAGAGGAAAAACACTGGAAGCACATAAGAATGGAAATAAATTCATGTATTCTCCTACCAAAGGTAAACCAGGGGGTTGAGGCAGGTGACTGAAGGTACTGGGCTCTCATTCTGCAACAGTGGTTTTACATGGCTTACTTGTGAGTTGATAAAAGACAAGAAGTAGCATCATAGAATCATTTAGGTTGTAAAAGACCTTTAAGATCAACTCCAACCGTTAACCCAGGGCTACCAAGTCCAACACTAAATCATGTCCCTAAGCACCACATCTATGTGTCTTTTGAACACCACCAGGGATGGTGATGCCACCACTTTCCTGGGCAGCCTGTCCCAATGCTTCACCACCTTTTCCGTGAAGGAAGTTTTCCTAATATCCAGTCTCAACTTCCTCTGGCACAACATAAGGCCATTTCCTCTTGTCCTGTCACTTGTTATCTGGGAGAAGAGACTGACTGCCACCTGCCTACAGCCTCCTGTCAGGCAGCTGTAGAGAGCAGCAAGGTCCCCCCTGAGCCTCCTCTTCTCCAGGCAAACAATCCCAGATCCTTCAGCTGCTCCTCATAAGACTCATATTCCAGACACTTCACCAACTTTCTGGCCTGTCTCTGGACACGCTGCAGCCCCTCTACGTCCCTCTTGCAGAGAGGGGCCCAGACCTGAACACAGGGTTCGAGGGGCGGCCTCAGCAGTGCCCAGGGCAGGGGGACGGTCACTGCCCTGGTCCTGCTGGCCACACTGCTGGGGACACCAGCCAGGGTGCTGCTGGCCGCCTGGGCCCCCTGGGCACACTGCTGGCTCCTGCCCAGCCGGCCGTCACCCAGCACCCCCAGGCCCTTTCCCACCAGGCCCTTTCCAGCCGCTCTGCCCCAGCCTGTAGCGCTGCGTGGGGCTGGTGTGACCCAAGGGCAGGACCCGGCACTGAGCCCTGCTGAACCTCACACGACTGGCCTGGGCCCATCGCTCCAGCCTGCCCAGGTCCCGCTGCAGGGCCATGTGTTCTCAAGCAGATCAACACTCCCATCCTCAGCTTGGTGTCACCTGCAAACTTATGGAGGATCGTACTCAATCCCCTCATCCAGATGGTCAATAAAGATATTAAACAGAACTGACTCCACTGCTGAGCCTTGGGGAACACCACTTGTGACCAGCTGCCAGTTGGATGTAACTCCACTTAGGACTACTCCTTGGACTTGGCTGTCCATCCAGCTTTCATCCCAGCACAGAGCACACCCATCCAAGCCCTGAGCAGCCAGTGTCTCCAGGAGAATGCTGTGGGAGACAGTGTCAAAGGCTTTACTAAGGTCCAGGTAGACACCATCCACAGCCTTTCCCTCATCCACTATGCAGGTCATGTTGTCGTAGAAGGAGATCAGGTTTGTCAAGCAGGACCTGCCTTTCATAACCCCATGTTGGCTGGGCCTGATCCCCCAGCTGTCCTGCACATGCTGTGTGAGGGCACTCAGGCTGATCTGCTCCATAACCTTCCCCAGCACCGAGGTCAGGCTGAGAGGCCTGTAGTTCCCTGGATCCTCCTTCCCTCCCTTCTTGTAGATGGGTGTCACACTGGCTAACCTCCAGCCTGCTGGGACCTCCCCAGTTAGCCAGGGCTGCTGATAAACGATGGAGAGAGGCTTGGTGAGCTCGTCTGCCAGCTCCCTCAGTGCCCTCAGGTGGATGTCACCCGGCCCCATAGACCTGTGTGTGTCTAAGTGGAGCAGCAGGTCATTGACTGTTTCCTCCTGGGCTGTGGGGACTTCATGCTGCTCCTCCTCATCCCTGTCTTCTAGCTTATGGGGCTGAGTGCCCAAAGGGTTACTGGTCTGACTATAAAAGACTGGGGCAAAGAAAGCATTAAGTACCTCAGCCTTCGTCTCATCCTTTGTGGTAAAGTTTCCCCCTCCCCACATCCAATAAAGGGTGCAGGTTATCCTTGGCCTTCCTTTTGTTTCTAATGTATTTGCAAAAACTTTTCTTTGCTATCTTTTACAGCAGTGGCCAGACTGAGCTGAGTTGGGCATTTGCCTTTAGAGTCATCTCACTGCATAATCTTGTGACATCCTTACAGTCCTCCAGATCTACCTGCCCTTCTTCCAAAGGTACTAAACTCTTTTTTTCCCCCCCCTGACTCCCAGCCAGAGCTCTCTGTTCAGGCAGGCCAGTCTTCTCCCCCATTGGCTCATCTTTTAGCACTTGGAGACAGCCTGATCCTGTGCCTGTAAGACCTCCTTCTTGAAGAATGTCCAGCCTTCCTGGACATCTTGGCCCTTCAGAACTATCTCCTAAGGGCCTCTGTCAACCAGGATCGTAAACAGGCCAAAGTCAGTTCTTCAGAAGTCCAAGGTAGTGGTTCTGCTGCCCGGTGCCCACCTCCTACCCCCCCCACCCTCCCCACCCCGCCCTTAAAACCTCTATCATCTCATGATCACTGTGCCCAAGACATCCTCTGAACACCACATCACCCACCAGTCCTTCCCTGTCTGTAAACAGCAGGTCCAGTGGGGCATCTCCCTGGCTGGCTCACAGCCCAGCTATACCAGTAATTTGTCTTCTACATACTCCAGGAGCCTCCCAGACTGTTTCCTCTCTGTTTGTTGCATTTCCAAAGGACATCCAGGAAGTTGAATCCCCCATGAGAACAAGGGCTAGTGAGGGTAACCAAAGGAAGTAGAGGCATTAGAGCATGCCACATGAAATCAAGGATGCACTTCCTTCTTTTGTTGGTACCATCTCCCTCTGAGCAGGCCTTTCTAAAAAGGGTAAGAGATCACTATCCATTTGAGAGTTGAAGTTAAGGACAAATCCTAACTGACTGTAGACCTGACAAGACACATGTTGAAAAACAAGACATAAGAAAGTTTCTCATGAAAGGCCAGTGGAAGACATGCAAAAAAATAGAGTTACCTGGCATGGGTTCAGTGGTCATGCCAATTCTAGAAGGTGTTTAGGGAGTTCTCATGCTCTAGATAATATGAGTATCCTAACACCTTACTGGAGGCAAGCCTCAGATAGTACAACAGTAATACAGAAAGAACTGGGAAGGGCTGGATGACAGAAAAAGAAAAAAAAATCTGCTTCTAAATGAAAACCTGACAATATTTATCTATCTATCTATCTAAAATATTTATCAAGGGATGGAGTCCAAATACTCATTGTTATCGACATGAAGTATTTAGGGTTTTAACTCACAGTTGCGTGCTAATCCATTGTGCATCAACAGTCCTGTCTCACATTGTGATGGGGAATCTGCATCTTGTCAAAAGAGCAGGTCTAGCTTTCCACACACTCATACCACTGCTGTTGTGCTGGTTCCAGAAAACACATTGCTATATGTTCAACTCCAACAGACCTGACCTGATGGCAAACAAATCCATCTAGAATAACTATGTTTTATATTTACAACATGAAACATTTTCCAGCTGTTTTCACTGATACAACTCACTTTGCAATGGCATGGAGACACGATGCAAGGGAGGGAGGGAAAATGTAGCTGCAGGAGCTGGACTGCATCAAATTTTAGCAGCCACTTACAGTTATCCTGAATTGTCTTTAAAATAAAACTGAAGATAGGCCAGGGATGGACTGCCACAGTCAGTTGAACACAGGGACCTACCAGCATTTACCAATTTTGGTAAATTTTTTCATACATGAACCCTCTTGTTGCTTAGAGTTGTGCACTATCTATTCCTGGACTTCCCTACTGCCTAGGGAAGAAATGTTTCACACTCCTGTGTTCTTCATGACATCATTGTTATCAGGTTTCTCCTTTATTTTATTAGCCAGTCTCATGATTCCTGCTATTGCTACTAAATAAAACCATATGTTCACATGTGCATATGGACATTATTTTCTTATCTACCTCATTAGTTACAACAGTAAGAGCAAATTAGGCACATCTGAGGATGCAGTGTTACAATCATTTACCATAATTGGTTTTAGGAGTTCCCAACATTGTATTTCATCTACCTCACAGTCACGGTACTGCTTCAAAACTGAAAAAAAGCATGATAACTGTTTCTTTAAATGATCTATGCTTGTTATGCTGTGAAGAGGTCTACACAACTTTGTGTCTTAAAATGCAATTTTTTTTTCTCCAAGAGACTCTGAAAGCAATGAACAAATACATTATATGACTTGTCCAAAACTAGTTTTATGCTTTAGGCACAAGTTCTGTTCAGTTACAGACCCTTTTCTCTGACTATCCATGCTGCAATATAACAATTACTTAGTTTGTAAGGGACCTACAAAGTTCTCTATAGTCCAGCCTTTTGCTTAAAGCAAGGCTAGTTTCAGAGTTAGGTCAAGTTGCTCAGGAATATTGCTCAACATTTTAGGATAGTGTACACCCAAAATGACGTGGGTAGTAAGTTAGATTTGAAGCAATGTAGTGCCCTGGTGTAGGGATTAGATGGGGATGTTCTAGAATTGTCCTGGAATTGGCCTTATGTCTAGAGGTTGGATAAGGTAGGGGAGAGTTCTCAGGTATAATTGAGGACACTAAATATTTGACTTATGAAAGAAGACAATTCTGGATATAATTTAAAAGAATTGCAAGGATGTAAATATATAAATTATGATAAAGTTGAATGAGAATTTAATATAAGATATGACTATATGAAATAAGATGAAATTTTAAGAGAAAAAAATAGGCAAAGGATTATCAAGAAGTAATAGGTACTAAGGCCAGGGAAATCGTAGGGCTGTATTCAAAAAGACAGGAGTGGTCTTATAACAACAGCAATGTGAAAAGCAAACCCCAGGTATGGGGAGCGACTGACTGTCAATGTTTTGCTTACTGCTGTTCTTGCCATGCAGATGTTAACAGCAGCAGAATGAAGAAAAAACAATAGGGTGCTAAAGTGCCAAAGGTTTGGGTTGTTTTTTTTTTTTATGGTTACACTGTAGAAGCATCATATAGTGTAAGAAGATCTCAGGGACACTAAATTAGATAAGGTCAGTTCTATTTGTTACCTCCCGTGTGTTCATCTGAGTCATGGAAAAAGGAAGATTAAAAAAAGGAAAGTAGATGTAAAACATAAACCTGAATTATTTCCAGCAGGGTAAGACCTTTACATACCCATGGTCAGGACCATAGGACTGCTTCTTTAGCATGACACAACAGAACTGCTGCCTGCACCTTGAGGTTGTTTTAACTTTCGTCTCTAAATTAGATTAAATGGAGTAAAGGTACGTGCATGGGCACATCAAATCCTGCTATTACATGGCTGCATGTGTGAAATTGGCTTTTCAGATGTTCTGAGACACATCTAGACATGTGACATGTGACATGTAGAAACAACAGAATTCAGGAGATGGTGTAGAAGTATTCCATAAAATGTTCTTCTTGGCATACAGTTTCCTCCAGCTTCCATTCTACTCAAAAACAATCATGCAAGCTTTCCAGCATGTGCAAGCACATTTTTTTAACCACTAAAACGAAAGTTACATGAAACTTATCTACCTAATGCCTTGCACCTGGAGATTCTCTTCAAAGTGGTTTTATATCAGTTGAAAGCAGAACAAGTCTCAGATGATCACCAGTACAAGTCAAGAGATGTAATAAGGCTAATAACACGTCAGAAAGGAGACTAATGATTAAAGTGATAACATGGGCATTTAGGCAGGTGGTGTCTTACTGAAGCAGGTGTGGAAGCTGATGTTACTGGAGGTGTTGAAGCTGATGCTGGAGGACAGTGGACACAGGTCATTTATAACAGGTACAAGATTTGTGGAACAAAAGCACCCCTTGAAGACTGTTAAAAATTGTAACAACAAACACATACAAAGTGTTGCACTGCTTGACCTCAGGCTGGTATCCCTCTAAATCCCTCTTGCAAATTTAAATTTCATGGTCACAAAACAAAACGAAACAAACAAAAAAAAAGAGAGAGAAAGAAAAAAGAAAGGTTGTGATATTTTGAGCATGCTAAGGATTAGGAATCCACTCTCTGCTTTTTTTTTCACATTGACATTCTGCTAAGTGCGTGTCTGAACGTGGCTATGCCAAACCTGAGAGACAGCATGAAACAGCCTTGAAAGTAGTGCTGTCACTTAAACATCTCATTCCTGACTGATACAGGCTATTGGAAAAGTAATTCAGTGCCAATTCCCTGAAATCATAAAATATTGTCAAACCCTACTGATTTCAAAAGGGTAAAAAGTTGTTATACATTCCCAGAGAACACCATTCTGCCTAATACCCAAGTAATTGGAAACAAATGGCTGATGTTTGGGCAAATGGAGATAAAGACTTTGCATGTCACACAATAATTGTGGGGTGGGGGTTGGGGTGGGAAAGGTGTGTCAAATCTATTGTGGAGATGGAAAAGTGAAAAAGCCCCCACAGAATTATTGAGCATAGGGATATCATGATTCCATTAGGGGCTACAGTTTCAGAAGAGCACATCTGATTTTTCTTGCACTGTTCATATTGGTTTCTATAGACATACATTTTCACAACCCAGCAAAGCAGCACACCCTGTTAACTCTCAAGTCACACAGCACCCAGCCAGCAATCCCCAAATGTCCTGTTATGTTCACACTCACCACAGTGAAGCAATGCACTGATGGATTAGCAAAGCTTACTCCCCTACAGTGTCCCAGCTCTGAAGTAAAGCTCCTGCGGTGGAAACACATGGGAGTATTTTAGATTAGAAAGATGCAAAGGCAGAGACCATAGTGCTGTGGTGCTGTTTCCTTTCAGGTGCTGCCAGGTGACACGGGCTCCTGCCATGGGGATATCTGCCTGATACCTTGCTTAGAGATGCCCTGGCCTCAAAACTCTCTCAGCACTCTCTTAGACACCTACCCAGGGTCAGTCCTGGGATAGCCAGGTAAGCAGAACTGGGTATTGTGATTCTTTCCCAGCAGAAGGGGTAGTTAGGAGGTAGCTTGAAACTTCTCCTGGCCACTCACTTTCAGGCTTTATACACTATAACCCCTTCTCTGTCCATCCCCAGAAAGGAAAAAAACAAAACAAAACAAGCAGCAGCAAGGGAGAAGTGGTGAGTCAGGCCACCCTGCATGCATCTGAAACCCATGGATCTGAAGCACCATCACTGCAAAGAGAAATGGAGATCTGTTTGGTCTCCTGGCTTTCTTTGCTTTGTGATCCTGCTGAAATGGCAGTTTAAAAAAGAGACACCCTTGAGTATTCACAGTAACAGATAAATGGCCTGTTGTGATCTCTTGGGACAGCTGTGCACTTTTAAAATTAATTTGCTTTGAATACTTGATTTATAAAACCCCGTGGGACAACAAAGTCCTAAGTACAAGCTGAAGAAGAAAGCAATAGATGAGGAAGCTGCCTGTGTGTTGAGTGTGCCTGTATTCATATACGTAGGGTAGCCAGCCATATGAAGTATCTGTCTGTACTAGCCGTGCTTGGAGGCTGTGAAAGACAGCACTACAGGCTGCAGGAGGGCTTTCCACTGTGCGTGAAGTTCCAGGCTGTCATCCTACATCTAGAAGCGCACTGCTCTGTTCTCTTGAAATACTTTCATGATTACCATTTCAGCACTTGCCCAGAGTTTAAACATTACAGGACATTATTTCTGATGGGTATTTTGATAAAGGCATACTTAACAGAACAGCTCTTTGATTTGAATAATATCAAATCCTCTTCTGGTTAGCAGGCAGAGTATTGTCTTACACAAGCCTTTTCAGCTGAGGCTTTCTGTTTTAGTTACTTTCACAAATTCACCTTCTTGTCATACAACATCTTCAGGTTTATTACTTGTTTTATTCTGTACTTGCTGGCAGAGCCTAGGCTTCTCATTTCAGCATCGCTCTTCAGAAATGCAGTTAACTACTAGTCTATTCTTCAGGTCATTTAATTGCAGTGAATTGAACTCTTCTAAAGGTGACAGCTCTGCAAATTCAGAGTTCTGATCAGTTCAGAAAAACGGCTTTCAAATGTAACTTCCACAGACATTACAAAACTTTCTGTTAAAACTTTTTCCATTTTCCAGACTATCATTTTGTTTCTGCACATAGATTTCTTTCCTTTGTGTTGCAGTGACAATTTTCAGCTTCCCATTTTTTCCCCCCACCTCGCCTCATCTTGCAAACTGCTCCACTAAATTTCAGATTATTACAAGCACAGTTTTCTGCCTTCCTCTCCAGTTCAACCCTGGGCAGTGGTATGGCCTTTTGTAATTTCTCTTCCACAGCTCCTAACATTAACTGGGGAGATGCAATGCCTGGTTTGCTCTAGCTTCTGCCTCTTTTCTAGCTCAGAGTAACACCGATTGTCATGCAATACCCTCAGCCCTTCCTCTGGCAGGGCCTTGCACAAAAGAAAGCTCTACCTTTCACCCAAAGCTAACAAAAATTGGCCATCAGAAAACATAAGAATGCAACCCCACATGGTGCAAAACCTGAGCAGAGTGCAGTAGTAGCTCAGAGGAAGGGAATCCAGCCCAGAGGCTGCTGTTGTGTGGTGGCTTGGTTACCTCTGGTTGCTGGCCACACACCGTCCCTGAAGAAGGGCAGGGGTCTGTAACCAGAGCTGTTAGCTCTTTCAGCTGCAACCCATTAGGGGCTTTGCCTTGCTTTGTGTCTGCTTCTGGGTCCTGCTGGTTCAGGCAGAGCAGGGAAAGCAGTGCTCTTTCTTTCTTTTCTCTATCATTTTCTTCTGTCATTTCTCCTCCATTACCAACGCTCATGATTACAGATTTGCTCCTATGAGCTCTTCTTGCTAACTCAAAAGAAAAATACTGTAGGATACAAGTGAGGGCTCACAGCTGTAACGCCATTTGGAAGTTTGTGGATCCCAGAAGAGCAGCAGCTAGCATCCTGAAAGGCATATGTATATGAGGTAATAACATCAACAGCAGGGTAGCAAGATGAACAGTTTCTGCAGTTCTGTTGTGCCTTCCCCACCCCTTTCTATACTCTTTCAAAACTAGTTTTTTAAGCTTGCTTCCAGATTTTTATTTTTTCCAGTGTTTACTAGCACAGTTATAGGTGTGGTTTTTTTCCCATTGGTGTTTGCAGTTGGATGGGTAATAGCAAAAGGAATGCATTTATGTAAATGTCATGATTAGCAAAACAGTCTGCATTAAACCTGACTTTTCTCTTTACATGCAAGATCTCAGGCATACATCAGGAGGGCCTTGGGGAATTGTGACCCAGACATTATGTTTTTAAAATGCTGCTGCCATACAACTGCAGCTGGACTAGGAAACTTCCCAGTACAGCTAGGGAGCCAATTTGCAAATTCTTTCTTAAAGGAAGGTCACCTTTGATTCTGTTTTCCCAAGTCACACTCCAGACTGCTTTTTACCCTTCATTGTCAACCCCTGCCACCTTGTGCAGCTTTGCCCCTTCAACTTTGCCTTTACAGTTTGCAACCTCAGTTGGTATCTCACCCTTCTTCAGTGCACAGTAAAAAAATATGCATTTTGCTTTATACCAAAAAAAAAAAAAAAGAAAAAAAGAAAGAAAAAAACCCCTGCAAACTTCTTTCTGTTGCAGCCAAGAATATTAAGAATAGAAGCAGTGCATCTGAAAGGGTTACTGAAATTAATGTGTTTCAAAATCCCTGAAAAAATAATTAAATCAAAGCCCAGCACTATTGAGCAAAGCTGCTAAGTCAACTTGCTAAGCAATCCTCACTATCAGACATAACTGACATGGAAAGAACCTGTAAGAACACTAATTAGTAATTAAGCAGGGCTGCTGGGATCCAAAATCAAGGAGAACCCTCTGTAGCAGAGCAGGGGAGAACTAATCTTTACAGAACCTGGTGTTTACTCAGGCAACCAAATCCAAGCTACATAGAAACAATATGAGAGAGTTGAAAAGCAATGAAGGCAGCTCTCTGCTGTATTTCTGTTTATTTTTAAATTTGAAATGAATAATAGATGATGCCATTCTATAAAAATATGTACCAAGAAGCAGTGACTACCAGAACACTGACCAGCTCAGTAACTGTAGCTCCAGCTTCTTGGGCTGCTTATCAGAGATGCTGAGCACAGCCAGCTCCTGCTGATGCCTCATGAATTTCCATGTGCTTGGCATAATTTAAAGAGGAAAACCAAAAAGAATAATTCATGTTGTCTTGTTTAATCACAGCCCCTCAAACAATGATCACTACAAACGTGTGATTTTATAAAATAAAATAAAAGCCAGACTAACATAAACCAGTAACTTTTGTGTCCCTTTTGCTATAGTCTCTGGGCTAGAGTAGTAAGGAGATTTAGCAGATGTATGAGTTAAAATGTAGAAAGTTGTAGTAGAGTTTTAGAGCAGGGGCCAGGAATCAGACGAGCTATCCCCTGCTTGCTCATTTACATGTACAGGTGTCAGATTTACGGGGATGGTAACTGTGCTGCACACAGTGGGCAACAGGGCACACAGCTTTTCTGGAATGGCATCTGCATGACAACAACAAAGATAATCACACAAATATGGTCACCAGCTTCTTCAAGTATCTTGAGCAAAATGTCATTCATTTCAGTGGAGGTATGCCCAAGGCAGGTTGTGGTAGCCAAATATAAGGAGCAACCTGACGATTTCAGAAATAATCTGCAGCATATGAATCGAGGGGATTCTCTCTCTTTTGTCATGTTCTGCATAGTACATCGAACCTGGAGTGTGAACTATGTTATTGTCTAAAACTATCTGAGGGAAAACTGTGCACACACACTTGCTTAAATGAATATTTACTACAGAAGCACCTACTGCCTGAAATGCAGGCATTCATGGAATGAAAGATGACTCACAGAAGTGGTCACTGTAAAGCAATATATAATTTTTTTTTTATTAGAACCTGGTGATCTAATGCTAGACAACAGCATCATTCACAAGGGAATAAGAGCTTGTGGGCATATGAGTGGGGTGTGTTGCACAATTACAGAAACACCTGTGCTAAATAACCTTGCACTCATCCCCTAGGAAAATCTGCATGCTCAACAGCCCTTAAATATCTCATCTGTATACTAAGCTGCAGTATAAAGGCATGGCGTGATAACACAGGCTAAAAAAAATAATATCTTCAAGGGCATATATATAAATCCAGTGATTTTACTTCAGGGTTGTTTTTCCTCTTAAACACTGCCTGCAGTGTTAAGGCACATTTTACTTCTCAGAACATAAAGAGACCCCTGTCTGCATAAAGAAACGTTGTTTTTCATCATAATGAGCACAGCATCAAGCTCTGGTTGAAAGAAGATGACCCTTACTGATTTTCAATAGTTGAGGGTCTAGCCTTCTTGTGGGGTATTTGCTGAAAGCCAGTCCAAAGCATGCCAGAAGAATGGTGATCCTGCTTCTTTGTATAAAAGAGGTATTTCTTCATCTTCTAATATTTCAAAGCCTCCTGCATTTGTGAGCTTCTGGAAAACTACCTGCCAGAATGAGTAATACTGCAGAGAGGTTACTGGCAGCCCCCAAGGCAAAAGACATTTGATTAGGGATCTGACATCTTTCAGGCACTCATGTATCATCATACAGACACAGATATTTCAGTCTCAAGTGATGCTGCGCACTAGCAATTAGCTCAGTGTGTGCTCACACACTTTCAAGCACACACACAAAGACTGGTTTGCAGGTTTCTCTGTAACAGTGCAGACACGACTTGGTTGGATGCCAAATTAAAGTAAGACAGAGCATCCTTCACGGGTCACTGTTTGGCCTGCAGTACGTTATAAATCTCCCACTGGCTACAAGTTGTTCTATTTAAGCACAGGAGATTGCTATAGGGATGATCATTTAGAAAGGCAGGGCTTCCGTTCCTAAAAACTACTGACCTGTGTCTGTCCTGTTTCAACCACAGAATGACCCTCCCCAAAATGTACAGAAAATGCAGAAGGAGATTTGCTGTCACGCTGCTACAAATCAGTTTAATAGACCAGAGTCATCTACATTCCCCACTGTTTTCCCCCTTCTCCTCCCAGATGATGTCTCTTGAAAGTCATTGTTGCGTGTAATATACAGAAGGAAATTTAAGGAGACTTTGGTTTTGGATTTAATGGAAACACATGATGTCAGAGAGCATTAACCATATAGTCCTTAGCACAGGGTCAGACAAATTAGAGAGCAAAAAGTTCAGATCAGTAAGTCCACCCAGCTGGCAGGGAAGAATATAATCTGTTGAAGAAGTACGCAGAGGTTTTCTGAGCAGGTCTGATACAGGAATTTATGCAGTGGAAAAGACAGGAACACAGGATTTTCCAGCTGATCTATGCACTGGCTTCAACAGGACTGAATGTGTAGTGCCATGGTGCAGGCACTAGATCTGGAGCAAGAACCAGTGTTGGAAGGGCATGGCCAATGCTAGTGACAGCTACCATACCTAATGACAGATGAGAGTCTCCCCTGTGTTCTGGAGTGTAAGAGAAAGGCAAAGGATCCTGTGGTTATGAAGCTGTCCCTATTAAGCTGCTATGCGGCCAAGAAGTTTCCCCTATTTATGACTCTGAACAGATCACTTGGTCTTTCTCTACACGCCTTGATTTTTCAACTGTAAATGTCACTGCTGTCTATGTTGGGAGATTTTGTAAAGAGGTATGTCATTTACCAAAGGCTGCACTGATACTACGGGTTCTACAGCCACACTGTGGATCATGGGCACTGGCAGCGCTACCAGGCAAACTGAAAATTTGTCATTGGACTCTTGAGATGACCAGCAGAGGCACACTTCCACTAATTTTAGAAAATGAGTTCTAACATAAACAGCCTGAATTCTCCCTGCACATCTTTGAGTAGCCCATGCTAACCCTTACCCACTATTTTTCAGGACCACAGACTAAAATGCAGTAGCAGTTAAAGGATGAATAAAGTTTAAATAGCAACCTGTATCAATATTAGATGCTGTTAGAAATTATTCTGAATTATTAGCAGCCCTGAAGCAAAACCTCGAGCTGAAAATGGAGTAGGTGATACCATCAAGCCAATCTGAACAGCAAGTCAGATTGTTATTTAGTATGAACTTTATGAATTCTCCTGCTGTCCAAAGCCAAAACTTCCAGATGGATATCCAGGGAATCAGGAGAGAACTGCAATTTAGATTTTCAGTTTGCAATGGGCAGAGGCCGAGGGAACACTTGACTAGCTCATCTACTATCACAGCAGTTTGGCCTGCCCATATAGAAAATATATCCTGTAAAGGCACCTTCCCTCCCCTCGCCTTGTCTCCCACAGTGTAAGTCAAATACACAGCTTTTACAAGGAATAGAAAGGCAACATATTGCTGAGATAACAGGAAAACTATAATGGCTTTCCATTTACAGCAAACTAAGTGGAGGACAACACAGCTTATTTGGCAGTTTTTCTACCTTCAGTTCCATTAAAAAAAAAGATTGCAGGAGGAGAAATTTGAAGTGTAGGCACAAATAACTCATCTGTATTCTGTTTGTAATGTAAAGGCAGGTAGAGTTTTTTGTGTGGAGATTTAAAAAAGGAGAAACTACATCCCATATTGTTATAACAAGCTGCCTCTTTAGCCTCTTTACTTTGGTACATTAGATAGCAGAGTCAGAATGATGCTTGCAGAAAAAGCAATGAGAAGACAATCTGTGATCACACCCTTTCCTCTGTAGGACTTTTAATCTTGATTTAACTTCCATCTCAGTCAGTGCCATAAATCAGTTTTGCATATGTATCTCTACAGATGTGTGTGTACACCCCAGGTTTGTGAGACTTTACAAAAATTGTCAGCCTTTCCCCTGTCCTGTGCCCAGATAGGTTCTAATATTCCTCTTCTTTCAGTATTTGGTGCATGGAGTAATACCAGAGCTACCTCTTGCACATATGCACCCTACTGATAAGAATAAAAATGTAGTGTAGTTCCATATTGCCCTTTCCCACCATCTGTGTTTTTAAGTGTTATTTTTTGGGGTTGTATTTATTACTGGCCTGATGATATTTAAATCTGGATCTCTCTTATGTGTGTATTTCTAAGGCATTTATTGTCATCCACCCAGTAGGTAAGACTTTGCTAACTCCAAACTTCCAAATTGTGATGAAAAGCCTCCTAATAAATTCTGCAGGGCAAGTCTCATATCACGCATCTTTTTAGAAGGTACACCCTAGCCAAGAAATAATAATTTTGCAGCCTTCATTGGTACAGCCCTCATCTCTGTACCAGTAACTCGTGCCACAGCTTCTTAAGAGGTACAGTTTTGATGACAGACCTCTATTTATCTGCATGCCACTGATTGATGAATCCAGCTGCAGCTGGCTCAGATATATTTCCTAAAGTCAGAGGTACCATGCTAAAAAATTCCCATCTTATTACTTGACCAGTTCAGTGCCCTTGTACTAAAATTAAGAATGACTTCTGATCCTGAAAGTTTGGTGTTTCTTCTAACTGTATCTATTGGAGAGAACAAAATAGTACCTCTTAGAAAGACCTTCCGTTTGGGAAGCATAGCTCTTCTGGCACATGGTAATACATGCTGGAGACTAAATTAATTTTGTGTCCTTTAGCTGTAATGAAGACATTTTTGGTTTTTGCACATGCACAAAAACCCCAATATAATTTCAGAACACTTTGGGAAATATATTTGATGGGGGTGCTGAGAAAAAAAAAAACAGAGGAAGAAATATATGATAAAAGTAAAAAATTACTGTCTTTTTAATGAAATACTTTTACATAAATTGTCAGGAAAATTCACCTTGTTCATGAGTATGATAGAAAAAGATAGAATTTGCTTCCAAAATCTTGGTAAATGTATTGGTGTGTGCCTTTAACCTTGCAAGGAAATCTGGGCTTTGAAAAGAAGGAGACAAATGAACTGTTCCAGACAAAGCAAAAATCTAAAGTTTATGGAAAGATGATGTAAAATTTAAGATTATTTTCCAGAATAGCCTTATATATGAAACATGATTTTTTGTTAGCCAAACAACATAGCAATCTTAGCCAAACTAGGACTATGGGGAAACCAGGAAGTGTGTTTCTTTCTGGCTTTCTTCATGCAGGCTAGGACATATTTTGACCTAGGGTAGGTTTTCACTCAAGACATCCATTTCCAAAACTTCCAGCCAACAGAGTTTAGTTGTCAGATAATAAAATGTTCAACATCCTGGTTGCTGAATTTTAACTGAGGATATCTATATTCTGAAGTTTAGATGTGTTGCAATTATTTGAGAGAGCTTAAAAGCTCTCAAATAATTTCCAAGTTAAATCCAAACCCTTTCTTCTCCCATGAGCCAAAGGGAGTGTGTAACATATATGGCTATAGAACCACCCCTGCTCCCACAGCCCCCACAGGTGACCTAATGAAGTGAGTCTGCTCTGAGCTCCTGCTGCACTTACAGCTTGTGGCTTCTGCTCTGGAACGACTTTCCAGTATCTTCGTCATGCAGGAATCAGGGCTAGTAAAAGGAAACAGCCTGCTATTCCCTTTGTAATTGTCACTCTGCTAAAGTGGTATCCCATGCTGAACTTCAGAAGATGTAAGAAAATACAGCTTGCCAACTTTATTAAACAAAGGACTGCAACTTTTCTTTTTTGAGGGAGAGGGAGCTGAAAATATTCCTTGCTGAATATTGGGATGGTATGGTCAGGCTCACGAAACATTCTGATTACGGAGAAAATGCTGATTCATTTCCATTATCTGTCAGGGTTATTATTTCCAGGGAGTGGTTTATGACACAGCTGGCACCAATACTCACAACCATACACAACACATCAACACAATGGCTGTATCATTCTGACTGGCCCTCGCCTGAGTTATAGTAATGCCTGCTGGCTTTGTCTTGTTACAGGAGGCTTGTGTCAGCAGTTCTGCTTCTGCATAAACCCATTTGTTTAGGGGATTATAATAACTCAGCTGTAAACATTATTCCAGAGTTGAATTATTATTATAAGAAGAAATAATAATAATAATATCTTAAATTTATATTGTGACTTTCAGCCACAAGAATCCCCAGGCACTTCAATGGATGCACAGAGAGTATCATAACTTTACCAGTCCCCTAGCATAGGTATTTTTCAGGATAAAACAAAACAGTCACTCTGAACTAAATCCCGAATCTTTTCATGGGGAAGGAAACATGTTTAACACTTCCTCATGAGCAAGTAGGCCAGTGCATTTACCTGTATGCCCATCCCCACTAAATATGCAGTAAGACCAAGATTGCAACTGATGAATAGGAAATCATGAGTGCTTCTTAATTTCAACTTTTATGTTAATGTAAAAAAATTAGGTAGTATGTGATGCATTAGGGTTTATGTGCTTAACAAATCCTGTATTCCCAACAATTAGCATTTTATGGGTGGGTGATAATCAAATTGCTTCGAAATTAAACAAGAAATGCTCATTTGCCTGCCCAAATGGATACAGGGGAGAGACCAAGTGGATATATAGGAGGCTTGTGAAGCGAACTTAAACCAGTCTGTCTAAGGAAGCAGAAGAATTGAAGATAGAAGAAGCATCTATTTCTCTGCTGTGAACCCTCTTTAAGAAGCCCTGTCAGATAGCCCTGATACATAAAACACTTTCTCTATACATTATTGGATTTATGCCATTAAGATAAATTAAGTTATTTCCACAAAAGCCCTAAGGACTGAAATTCTGACATTGAAAACTGGCTGCCTGGAAAAGCTGTGATCCATTGGATGCAAGGGAGAACATTTGGCATCCGTAAACACACAACCAGCAGTAAGCTGAGAAGTAAGACAAGACTGGCAGTGGAGAAGGTTTTGGCAGCAAAGATTGTTGCAGCATGTTGCTGCAGGACTTGTCCCAGAATGAGGCAGATCCCATCTTCTCCAAGCATGACAGCCTGCCTGGGATCTACAAATAGGGCAAAGTCAACTGAATGACCACAGTGGTTCATGCCCCTGCAGTGATCCTGGAGCTGCAGCGGGGATAGACAGGGTAAGGTCCTCCTTTCCTGCCCGGGAAACAGAGCTCTAGCAATGGAGTCATACTATGTATTGGTCTGAAGAGACCTACTATCATTCCAGTTTTTGCAAATGTGAGCCTATTAAACCTTGTAACCGTCAGGAAAAATTCCGTCTATTAGAGAATAAAATGCGAGTTGTGGTTTAACCCCAGCTATCAACTAAGTACCACACAGCTGCCTGCTCACCCCACCTCCACTCTGGTGGGATGGGGAGGAGAATCGGAAAAAGGTAAAATATGTCAGTTGAGAGGAGTATAGTTTAACAATGTAAATAAGGTAAAATAACAACAATAACAGTAACAACAGCAACAATTTTAATGGAAAGGAGGGAGCAAGAGAAAGGAATAAAAAAGAAATAAAAAATAAAAAAGGAAGAAAAAAAGAGCAGTGCTGGATATAATTGCTCACCACCCACTGACTGACACCCAGACAGTCCCTGAGCAATGACCCCCCACCCAGCTAACTCTTTCATGTTGATATACTCAGTATGACATCCTATAGCATGGAATATCCCTGTGGCTAGTTCGGGTCAGCTGTCCTGGCTCTGCTCCCTCACAGCTTCTTGTGCAGCTATTCACGGGCAGAGAGTTGGAAACTTGGAAAGTCCTTGATTTACAGTAAGCACCACCCAGCAACAACTAAAACATCAGTGTGTTATCAACATTATTTTCATACCAAACCTGAAACACAGCACCATACCAGCTACTAAGAAATTAACTTTATCATAGCCAAAACCAGGGCAGTATTCACCCTTTATTCTATACCATTTATGTCATGCCCAGGTCCCACACTTTTCAGTACACGATCACCTTTCCTGTGTTTTGATATATGTACACACAGATATCATTCTCTTAGTCTGTGGACCATCACTATAAAAGTCTGTTGAGTTCATTTAGTCCATCGCTTTGGGCTCCATCTGTCATAACAGTCTTTCAGGGCAGGAGAGATGGTGCATGGGGTTCTCCTGTTGCTTGCTGAAGCCAGTTCTGATTCTATCACCACTGCACCTGTCTGGTCTCATCAAGGTTTATTTGTCATTAATATGGCAATTGTAAGGGAGTTGGGTTCAGATCCCTAAATCCGAAGTGGCAGAAATGGGTGCCATGAGAAGCCCAGTGCAGAAAAGGGCATATAGCCACTGTAGACATGATAATATACAGTGTTATATAACAATTCACATCATACAATTTAATTCATTGGCTATTCTCACCCAAAATCAAATCCCCTTGAGGCACACACTAGACTTTTGCATCCTCCTGCATTACCCGCAAAGTGCACCCAGGTCCTTGAGTAAAAGCAATTCCATGGATAGCTTTGCCTTCGCCTGAGGCAGGAATAACCCAGACTGCTTTCCCTGTCATATTTTAATGTGCACTACAAGAACTTCATCCCCTTCTACAGTATGTGAAAGTTCTGATCAGGCAGGGCCAGTTTAATTGGCAGACCCTCTAATGTTGACTAGCCATGTGGCTTTTGCTAAATGTGTGTCCCAATGTTTGAAGGTCCCACCACCCATTGCTCTCAGTGTAGTCTTTAACAGTCCATTGTATTGTTTGATTTTTCCAGAGGCTGGGCATTTGCACCACCCATGAGTCAGTACAGAGAAAAAGTATTGACTGTTTTTTTTATTCAGCAATGTCCCAAGGGCTGAATTGTAGCAGTTTCTGTGACTTGTCATAGGGGACTCCATACAGCCACCTTTGATCTCCAGTGCTTTCCTACACCACTTCATCCACTGTCAGTGGCACTTAACCTCTCTGACTCATTGATGGTAGTGAGTTGAAACCAGGATAGAAGCTAAGGTCATACTTTTCTAACACAAGCATGTGCAATAATGTCCTGTTTTTAAATGCCTAAAAAAAGTAGAATGACTTTGGACGCATATCGTCACAGAAGCTGCAGCACGTTGAATCACAGCTTGTGATGAAGACATGACCTCATAAGACCACAGAATGATCCCTGAATGTTTTGTCTGGGAACTCAGGAGTTGCATGAACCTCTGCATACTGGAGCGGCAGACTGCCCAAGGTGCCATAGGGAGCACTTCAAATAGTACTCCTTTGGGGTCCAAGATGGGCATCCCATCTATACAGCACCCTTGAGGCAGATACCTTGTTCCTGAGTAACCCCACAATAAGAAATATACACATCCAGATTTGAAATGTTCAGATTCATTTTAAATTATATCCATGGTAGAAAAGGAAACTGTGTGACAAAGCAATTTTAAATTTACCACGAAAAGAAGATCACTCGGCTAATATCTTCCTTTTCACTATTAAAATAATGAGAGAAGATTTAGGACATAGAATTGATATCCATCTCTAATATAACTTGACTCCTCGATGCTAAAAATCTCTGGGCAAAATTTAATGGTTGATGATAGTCAAGAGATTGAACTAGATAACCATAATGAATCTTTCTGGTCTTGAGCCGTATTATTTAATTTTAAAAGCATACAGAATTCCTCGGACTACAGCACTCAGTGCTGAAGTATTTAATGCACATGCACAAATTCTTTGCTGCAGTCTAGTCAGCATTTGAACCCACTGTTGACATAAGGTTCAAATCATTCCCTGCTCCAAAAGTTTGTGTGGTTTCAAATTCAAATGTGAATGATTCTTAGCAGAATTAGTTGAAAGAAGGGAAGGAAAGACATTTGATAGTGCAGCTGTCACATTCCCGTGTCATACTCCTTGACATTGGCTTAATAGAGCTTTCTGAATACATGACAACTTAAAAACAAATTAAATTGACACTTTCATAAGCTCTCAGGAGGAGCAACAAAGTTATGATCTTTAACCAGATGAAGAGAATCACGTCTGCTAAAGAAGAAATACTCTCCTACAGTTGTCTGGTTATGGCCAGCATCTCTGCCTGAGCTGACATTTCCTGAGCCAGAGTGACTTCAGTTCACAAGCACTTTTTATAATAAATGAATATTAAAGTAATGCTGAGGCTGGCATTTTATTATAGAGGATATTCTATTCCTGTTACGAACAGCCAATGGTCCTTATGTATTGGCTGATTCTCCAGACCTTTAGTTATGTCCAAGGAACTAGCCAGCACAACTTCATTAAATCCCTGTAAGGAACAATTATAAATGTCATTATCTATTATCCCAGTTATCTCTTACTGCTCTGTTACCCACCTGTCTGTTTTCAAATATCACTTTAAACCCATAGATGAGAGGCTTAGCAGCCATGGATATCTGCATGGGAACTACTGCCCCTGGCATACTACATCAAACAGGCGCCATGGGTAACCCCAAGCTAAGAGCAGTCAATATTCTCTTTTATGGTACAAAATGTTTGAGACAGTCCACCATACAAATACACATATTTACTTCATATTCTTATTCAGTTACTATGAAGTCCAGGGTATTCTCAAAACAGGACAAAAGAGGGAAGCCTAATCCTTAGGAAGGCATACTGTATCAGAGCAAATACCTTAGCTCAGTACTTCAAGATCAGAGTTTAAATGGTAGACCATTAGAAGGTCAGATTTATGGGTCTTTAAACAAATAAGAAATGCAGAGAGACAGCCAACTTCTACTGAGAGTGCATGGGCCTAATTTTATTAGTCCCTGAATATGCAGGAATACTTTAATTCCTTTATGTCTGGCCAAGAGGACTAGAATAATGTAGGTCAGATGTTGGCCAGGTAGCTGTTTCTTTTTCTTTCTTTGGACTACTAAGAAAGAAATGTTATTGTTTGAACAACTCTCAAGCATCAGTATATTTTTCCAGCTTCACAACAATTACCATTTATACCTGGGAATGCTGTTTTCTTCAGAATCCCAAATATAGGAAGTTTCCTTAAAATGGAAGCATGTCTGAAATATGTTTCAGACCAAAATTTTGAAAAATGAAAACTGAATTTTGTGCCTCTTTTCCAATGAGTTTCATGAAGTAATCCATTCATCAGATGATAAAGTACTCACTTCATAGTTCCTGTTTTATGTTATAAACTTGTCCTGAGTTTCACAACAGGCTCATCCTAAACATCTATTTCAGTGAAATTACTAGCTGCCTATTGGAAAGTAATGCTCAGCATCTCTTAGCAACAGAGAGCAAGAAAGCCTATTACATGCTTTCTGCCAGACTAAGACACTGGCGTTTCCTCAAGGCACACATTAGTGTCCCCAGGTCACCATCAAATCTCTGTTTCAGTGCACTGGTCCAGTCACTCAGACTAATTAACTTGTCTTGCCAAGTATTACGATGCTTCTGACATCACATCACCAACATATGGCTGGTGGCAAATAACCTAGCTATTATTTGCACATCTGCTGAGTAATATTACGTTAAAACATTACATGCACAATTATGTTCAATTATATTAAATGAATCTGTTTCACGTAATGCTGAATCTCCAGGGTCTGTGCATCTTTAGTTACAGAAAGTTTAGTGCAGGGTAGCAGATGTTGCTGTTTTTTTAATCGGATAATACATTTAAAATGTCAAGTGCACAACAGAAACTTCATAACAGATATTCATTTTAGGCAAATAAATAAAAGTGAAGGGTTTTTTTACTTTTAAAGACATTGGAGGAGTTGCAAAAAATTTAGCAGGCCAGCACCTAGTCTTGGACACAAATGACCAAGCAAGGTATTTTTCAGACTGCAGACAAGTAAGTAATGTTTCAACTTTCCTTTTGGAGTCGTACCCAAACTCATGTGCAACATGACTTCAATGTATTAGGTTCCCTTCTCCCCTTTCCCTTCTAATGTTGTCTCATCTGTTTATCTATTTTCCTTTCAGGAGGAAAGGATTTCCTCAGATTTCACTCAGGCATCTTCTTTTGCCCAAAGTCTGTTTCTGGAGGGATATATATTCGAACTACAGATTAACACCAGCAGCGAGTGGGACTGAGTCAGTAGAATGCCCGCGTTCTAAGGTGCAAAATGCATTCCTTTCTTTTAAATCTTTCCGCCAGCCCTATCCCCAGCTCATGTATGCTATCCTGGCTGGTAACATTGTGTTAGCAGTCCAGCCAACACAATACACAGCACTAAAGCTAGAAGTTTTCATCGAGGACAGTCTTGGTTGTGATATGTAAAAACTAGCATGCTAGTGCTTATTGCCTGCTGGGGTCTGCGGCGGGTCGGCAGATAAGTTAGTTGACCTCAAAGACTCAGCCGCGTACCTTTAAGACAGCCACAGATTGTCAGGTATCTAAACAGGGTGTGAAGAATCGGAACTTAGAACCGCAGCATACGGGCACCTACAGCAACAGCAAACAGCAAGCAAGAAGAAGGACACAAAAACCTATCAGGGTCTAACACCTGCACTGTCTAAGATATATAAATAGTTTGTATAAACAATAAAGGCCATTTTGTCCGAACCCAGCCACGCAGACATAGTGTTTCTTTTAAGTCCGCCTCGACTTCCGTCACCACATTTGGCGACCCCGACGTGCCTATCTGATCCCGGTAAAGGGTATCAAAAAGAGATTCTGAGACGGTGCCGATGTGACCCCGGTAAGGGGTGTCAGGAGTGATCCTGAACCTGTGACCAGCGGGTTGCTGGGGAGGCGGAGCGTGGTGAAGCGGAGTAGCGCAGCGAGCGGCTGCAAGATCCCGGGAGAACGTGACACCGGTAAGGTGAGCCACCAGGGACAGCATGGGGAGTAAGTTATCTAAAGAAGATACCATGGTGCTATCAATGTGGAAATTAGTATTTGAGAAGCGTGGAATTACTTTACGTGGGCTTCGGCTAAAAGATGTGTTACTGTGGGCCAAAACACATGGCGTGGAAATGTCCCCCGCGACTGCTTTTAGTGTGTGGACCTGGGACAATTTAGGATCTGCACTGTCAGAAGCTGTGGAAAAAGGGGACAGAGAGGCGTCCGGGTTTTTGCCTACATGGGGACTGCTTAGACAAGTTGTAGGGGGCTTGCAAAATCAGCAGAATGCGACTGGGGGCTTGCAGGATCGGCAAAATGCGAGTGGGGATTTGCAGAGTCCACAAGACGCGAGTGGGAGCTTAAAAAGTCAGCAAAATGCGCGTGGGGGCTTGCAAAGTCCGCAGGAAGCGAGTGGGGGCTTAAAAAGTCAGCAAAATGCGAATGAGGGTCCATCGTTCAAACCTCCCCTGTATCCCCCTCCGGAATACAGACAAGAGGATGAGGGGGTGGGGGAGGGGGCGAGTCGGTGTCCCTTACCAGACGCCACGCCCCAGTGCCCCGAATCCCCTACATCTCTCCAGCTGCATCGACTTATGCTTGATACCGATTCCGAGGACGAGGACGACAAGCAGAAGCCTCGGTGGACCGACCCCAGCCCCCCGACTCCCCCCAGCCCGCACGCCTGCCCCCCCCCGGCTCCGGCCCCCCCGCCCGCGCCCTCGGCGCCGCCCGTCCCGCCCGCCCCCTCGGCTCCGGCCCCGCCCGCGCAGGGTGGAAATGCCTAAAACCCGGATTCGGGTCCCGCTGCCGCAGCGCGGTCGGTCACGGGCCGTGAAGAAGGTGGGGGGTGGTAAAAATCGAGTTGCCAGCGGTACAGGAATGACGCGCGACCCTCGCCGATTTTGGCAGGCTATAAGAGAGGGGGCGTTAAAAGGCGGGAACTGGAATTTAGTAGAACGGATAGGCGGACCGCGCCTTGATCCTCCTGCTCCTTCCACCGATGCACCGCATGCACAGCCTGTTGTACTGGGAGATGGGCGGCTGGTAATCCTCACGTTCACACACCATTTGCTTGGAAGGTAGTACAGGTCTTGCAAAAAACTGTTTCGCAGCACAGGGTGACTGTGTTCTGTCATGCGGGAAAGCTGTCTATAATCTACTGTATTACAGTGCTTGAAATGTATTTTGCTGTTAAAAAAAAAAAAAAGGAATTGTAGAATTGTACGGAACAGAGACAGTGGATTGTTTTGACATTGATAATGTGCAGGTTTGGCCTTGCTTTGAGTGATGTGCAGCTGAGATCCTGCAGTAAAGAGTTAAATAACTTTAAGGGAGTATGAGTAGAAACTAGGATAAGATGGAAGCGTGTGAACAAGTAGTTTTAACCTATCACCCTTTAAATAACAAAGTCTGCGTAGCGTGTGTATTTTTAGCTGGGGGTACACATTGGTGTGAGTCTATTAATAAAGTGGCACTAACTAAAAAAAAAAAAAAAAAGGGGGGGGGGGGAATGAAGGGAATGACCCCAGAGGCACGATTACAGAAAGCATGAAGGTGTCTTAGTACGCATGAGAGACCCTCGTACCGGGCATTGGTCGGGACCGCATGAATTGTTAACTCGGGGGAGAGGTTATGCTTGTGTTTCTACAGATGAAGGTCCGTGATGGATGCCTGCTCGCTGTGTACGGCCTGAGCTTAGCGTGCCGGATCGTCGGAGCGCTGCTGCCGCCAGTCAACCCAACCACTGATGTGTGGCCTCCTTACTGAACCAGTCCTTGTTTGGCGTGCCCTTCCTTGAAACTGACTTGCAGACATTGTTGCAAAACAGTGAATGTATGCAGGGAATGAAGAATCTTACTGAAAGTCTTGATATTTTCGATAATTGATTACCTCTGTATAACGTTAACCCAAAAGAAGTCAATATTGTTTGCACTTTGAATGTCGATACCTTATTTGTTAGGCAGTTAAGAATGTGAGTCAAATTTGCCACCATTATATACAAAACAGAGCAACTATTGGTTTTTGTTGTTGGCTCAAGGACATGGCTGTGAGGATTTTGATGGTATGTGCTGCGTGGATTTTAGGCGCCCCATTGCAGCAACATGTTACCAAAATCTGATAAAATGTCAGCCGTTTTGGCATCCATTCACTCAATTGGCAGTATTGTTTGTTTGCCATTACCTTGGTTGCTGTCATGTTTGCAAGGGCCCTGCAGAACATGACAAACCTGGTACTAGCTGTTCAAAAACAAAAAGGGGGAATTGTTGGGGTCTGTGGCGGGTCGGCAGATAAGTTAGTTGACCTCAAAGACTCAGCCACGTACCTTTAAGACAGCCACAGATTGTCAGGTATCTAAACAGGGTGTGAAGAATCGGAACTTAGAACCGCAGCATACGGGCACCTACAGCAACAGCAAACAGCAAGCAAGAAGAAGGACACAAAAACCTATCAGGGTCTAACACCTGCACTGTCTAAGATATATAAATAGTTTGTATAAACAATAAAGGCCATTTTGTCCGAACCCAGCCACGCAGACATAGTGTTTCTTTTAAGTTCGCCTCGACTTGTGTCACCACAATTGCCCAACCCAATAAGGGATCTGTGATCAGTCAGTAGTGATATTCCTTTAGGGTTTAATCTATAAGGTATTTAACACTCCTATTTCATCACTGCTATAGATGCACAACAGCGTATTTCACAATTCAGCATTGTCATACCAGTTACTAGGAAGTACTCATTACCCACTTTCATGCATTTATAATCCTTGCTGTACCTGTAGGTTGTTTACTCCTTGGTTTTCCTTCTGAATCACAGGTAGGAGTGTAGGCCAACTCTGAAGCCTGTATTCCAGTCCAGTTACAGGAAAACCTGGAATAGAACTGTTTATTTTATATTATCACCTGGTACTGCAAAATATATTTGTGAATAGTACATATTTATGGAAGCAAAAGTGCTTTCTCAGGGAAATACTGGCTATTTTTGAATGTATCCATTGCACAGCACAATGAAGATCTATAGGGACTCAGGGGCTCAGGAAGCCCAAGTGGGAGGGCAGGGCATCCTTTGCAAGACTGTAGGTTCACTGGAAGTAATGGCAAAGATGTCCAAGTAAAACTTATTTCCGTCCATGAGGGATCAAAAGCCAGATGAAGGAATTAAAAATTCAGGCCCTCATCCTTCACCCACCCCAATAAAGCAATAAATAACTCAGTGAATAATAAACACGTAAGTCACAGGAGGTGAAAAACAGTGTATTCTTATTGTGCTGGAGGAAAATCTCCATTTCTCAGCCAAAACTTTGGAAAAAGGGCAGATAACAATGGTAGACCTATCTTATTCTGTAAGTGGCAGAAAGAAATGGTTTCTTTTGAAAGCACCAGTGCCAGATAGGGCTTTTTAAACTGGAATATGCCCTTGCCAGATACTCCCTGTGTCATGCTAAAAAGGGGGGGTTCCTTGAACCCTTTATATTTGATCATCCCATCAGTGTCCCGGGAAAGATGAGATCCTTGTGCCTGACCAGCCTGTCTGCTACCTGCGTTTTGACAGCCCACTTTTTCAGGGGGTGATTTGACTAACCTATCCAGGGACCCTTGCTGACAGCATCACTGAGTCAAATCCCTTATAACAGCTACTCAGATCTCTGGAGACTTACACAAAATTAACTTCAGCTGAAGATTTTTGTTATGCAAAATGCAAGTTTGTGACAGAATAAGGTTCAGAGATGGCTGGTGATAAAACACTGACTGCAAAACAACCTTAAAACAATACACCTAATAACAGCTAGCATGTGTTAGTCATAGAATAAAGTTCCTTCCCAGTAGGCTCCCTATGGGGAAGAAGACAGTTTCAGCCTGTCAACTGATCCCAGAAGTTGTGGTGGAGTCTTCCCTAACTTCTCCCTTCCTTTGTTCACTTTTTCTGCTTCATAGTATGTTGCATATTCATCATCATACACAGGATTGGTTACAAGTTTCTCGCTTCCAATGTAAATTAGTATGTATATTCAGATAGCATAATTGAAGCTTTTCACTATGTGTACTCCCCAAGCAGGGTTTTGCACTCCTTCGGGGTGGGGGGTGGGGGTGTCTTTGATTCAGAGGTCACGATCTACTACTACCACAATTACCTTTGTCCTACTTTCAGCTGGTTTTCTGCTGATATCTGTGGGTTGCAACGTGTTGGCAGCTTGTCTCCTCTTGCAGCCAGAGCTTTCCTCACTTGGAGGTTTCTTTCTGCAACAACTTAAATTTTTTCACTATCCGTTCTTTGTTTCCCATCCTCCCTGGGCTGACTTAGAGCTCTCCTTTTTGGACTTTTTTTCAGTCCAGGACCAGTAAATTTTCTTTACGTTTAGGTGGAGCTTGAGTGACTCTCATCATGTATATTTTGGTTACTGATTGGTATCGCATGCCCAGTGAGATGTGGTAGTACCTTGGAGGCAGGTAACTTGGGGATGGAGGTGTGTGTTGGTATTACAGTGGATTATTTCATCTAAGGAAAGTAATTTCGCCACAATGGTTGGCTCAGCAGTGGACATCTTTTCATATATTCTTCATTTGACAACTGGTATGTGGCTTATCAGCTGTGCGGTGCCATCGAGTTCCTGTTCCTGCAGGGAGCACGACAGAGCACGGCCATGGTGCCTGCGCTCTGCTGCATCCTCCATCACTCCTATCAGCAGGTGCTGAGCTGGCAGGGTGTGATGCTTAGGGAACAGTGGTGATGTAGATTCCGTGTGTGCCAACCATCCTGAAAGTGTTTTACCTGCAAAAGCTTTCTGTATTACTGCACTTCTGTTAAGTCCCAGTTTTATCTGATTCCCCCCCGAAGTAATTTTCCCATACCCTGTCACATAACTTTTTGCTACAGTCCCCCAAAACCCACGAGGCAATAAAGCATTATAGAAAATTTTGTACATGTGGATCCTGGCTACAGTAACCTAATGTTACATAATACTGTAACATAAACGTATGACATAGACAAACAAGCTACCAGAAGAAGTCGCCATTGTCATGTTGTTCCGCGCCCCCCCCCCCCCCCCCCCCCCCCCTCGATTTACCATAGAAATGTTACCATATAGGTTGTTTTTTGCTTCCCTGAACTGGAAACATGCCAGGGGATGTAATGGCTGAAATAACGCCAAAGCTAGACTTAGCAGAAGGGTGAACCAATATGTTGGTGCTGAGGGGAATGGTACACTGGGGAAACGCCTCCGCGATATGGAAAGGCCTGTCCCCACCCTGTTCAGCCATCCATGGTCCGGCATTCTCCACGCACAAGCAGATTCAAGGCTTTCTTCTGTTTTAGTCTAAGCTTAAATAATGTTAACCAATCCCAGAGCTGGGGCATGCAAATTGTAACAAAATACTGTCTTGATTTTCTCTCTGAAGTTGTGCCTATTGCATGTCAGTTGGTTCAGAGGTGCTTGGTAATGAGTTACAAAAGACAGGACAGCACACACTCCCTTCCCATAAATACCAGCAGCGTGGACCAGCTCCACTGCTGTTTTTTGAGGTGCTGTTCTCCTCCCTGTGTCCCCCTGCTACAGAGGGGATCAGCCAGTGCAGCAGCTGGCTCCCCATCCCATCTCCTGCTGCAGACATGTGATTTCACATCTGTGGTGAAAGGATTTCTTGAGGTAATACAGCTCGGTACAGTGGTTCCCTGTAAAACTGTTTTGTCCTTTTAATCAAGCTAGGTCTTCCTGCCTCCAAACCCAGACTATTCCCTAACTCCCTGCAACCACTAGAACAATGTATATTCCTCTCTTGCATTTAATGAAAACAAGGCTATGCCCTACAAGGTATCTTCTCTCCACCTCTGAATTGCAAGGAAAAAAGCCTGTAGTTTGTAGCAGGGATCGAGCCTCTGATTTTCAGTACTGTAAATAAATTTCATTTACCTTTCTCACTTGCAAAGCCAGCAACCAGAAATATACATTTGAGAAAGGAGACTAATTTGCTCTATACCTTAGGAACAGTAGCTAGGGAAAAGGAAGACAAGCAGCTAGTGGGGGAGACCAGTGGTCTAGATTATTTATAAGGGTAAATGGAAGCATCTTATTTTCGTTTCAGAACTTTACAAGAACGAACTGGAGCTCAAAGCTGACTTGCTAGCCTGTTAAAAAAAGACAGCAAAGGCCAGTTACACAAAGGCCTCTATTGTTGCATGTTTAATGCATTTTGGTGAGGAGGGATTTTGCTCATTAGCAATAAAATTCTTTAACTATAAGTTGACAACTGAATCTTCAGGGGCAAGGTTTTTATGCAAGATTTTCATGAGGGTAAACAATATTTGGAGTCTTGAGCTGCTCTTTTTAAATGAGGAATTAACTCCAGGATTCATTTAAGAGTTTAACAAGGATAATTTGTTTTCATAGTGTGGGATCACACTTTATTCCTGATCTAGTTGTTTTAGCTGAAAAGACAGTTTTCAGTAATTGGGCTGCTGACTAGTATCTTCATGACAAAGCCCTGCCTTTGGCAGCTGCGGAGGAAAATTTGGGAAGTGCTCAAGAGCAGTGGAAGGATCAAGATGGACCTCCTCAGTGAGCAGAATATACCAATGGGAGCACCCTGGAAGGAGTTGTAGTGTAGAACATCATTCCAGGTAGTGCTTTGGGGTCAGGAACTTCATGTTGTAGAGTTGTTATGAATGTAGCATGGAGGATGGGTACTGAGTTTGCCTGTGTTGACACCCAAGTAAAAGCTGCAGGTACAGAATTTCAAGGTGAATGAAAACCTTCCCCCGGCCACCCCCAATCTGGCTGGGGTAGGGTGGAGGAGAAGTATTACTAACAGATTGAGTGTGATTCTGCCATTTTGCATCAGCTTGTAGTAGTTTATGTTGGGAGGAACAAGTCTTTTTTTCTCCATGAGCACAGCATAGATTTCTCTCTTTAAAAGAACAATTCTTTTTTTAAAGTGAATCATCGCTGGGAAGAAAATCAAGAAACTTGGTTCAATAAGCACAATGCACAACAACAACCATGACTGTTTCCCTCATTTGAAACCATTGTGGAGATATTTACCTTAGGGAGGTACATGAAAGCCTTGAGATTCTTCTTGCTCATATGAGAAACCATACCAAGCCTCACTAACCTATTGTTCAAGAAAGCCTGGGGCTTTGTCATAATAAAGTAAGAAGGAAGCTGAATAGATTTATGCTTTGTGGAACAATGCAGGAAATAACAACCAACAAAGCCCCAAACCCCAAACCCTGAACTCTCCAGTGAAGCAGAATGCCAATATTGCTTTAACAAAATTCTGCTTCCTGCACATCAACATTCACTAGGAACTGTCTCTGTGAAGTGTAACTGCTTTCCTTGGATATCCCTCATTAATAAGGACAGGTTGGTAAGCCAGCTGAACCCCAAGTATATGTTTGAGCTTTGTGACCTCTTTGCAGATGAGCATGTGTCTATTATACTGTTTTCCTCTAGTGTGTTGCAGAAATGAATCACACTTCTGCATACAGGAAAACTCTCCACATGTTGGATGAATTTTGCATGCCACACAGTGTACACAGAAGCCCGCTATATGCTTTTGAGCCTACGGATGATTCCCCAGAATGCAAATAAGGCCACTTCCAGCCAACAAATCACATGTTAGAGTTAACTATAAAGACAGACAGCCTGCAAAAGTACTTTGACTTTACAAAGTGCAGTCATGCCTCCATACCTCCTTGTACCTGAGGCAGGACAGCAGAAGTACTTAATGCCTTCACACTAGAACTTTTCCTCCCCTTGTTCTAGCTCTGGACTTGCACAGTGCAATGCCAAGCCCACTTGCTCACTGTGAAGATCACGGGAACCAAAATACAGAAGCCTGAAGATGCAGATCTGGCCCTACGCCTTGTGTTAGAAGGAGAGCTCTCAAGACAGAAAGAGGAAAAATGAGCACAGTGTGTCAGGAGACAGTCATCAGGGGAAGTATTAAATAAATGGGTACATAACACACAAGAGTAAAAAACAGCCCTGAAGTGCAAAAGGGAGGAACAGGAAAAGCATGCAAAGAGAGGAAACAGCAAGAGAAAGAAACCCAGCTGTTTTGAAGAGATCCTGTAGTAGGCAAACACATGGAAAAGGGCAGAAGACAAGCTTTCATCCCTTCTCCAAAAATCCTACTAATCCTCTTATGCAGGCAACTAAGCCATGCCTTCTCCTAAATCCTTAGCTTTTCCTTCAGCTGTCCAAATCTCAGCCTGCTGTCCAAGGGCCACGGCGCATACACCCATGAGTGGGCAAGGTGTGTCTGGAAATCTGAGTGGGGTAGGAGAGGCAAAGGCTAGGCAGAAAACCTTATTTTATGGGCCAAAGAAGTGCTACTCCCAGGCCAAGGCATGGCAGCTGCAGGAGACACTGCCCTGGTCCACCTTGGCCAGTGATGGTGCTGCTCTGCTGAGAGCCATATACTCTTGCTGCAGCAAAGAAATGAGAAACCTGCATTTCAAACACACAATAAAGAGAATTATGGATATGTGCTGAGGACTGGCAAGAAAGAACAAGGCACTCTGTCAGTCAGAAATGCACAGTACAAAGCAAAAGCTTAGCTCGGGTGACCTTGGCGCCCACGAGATACACGACAAGAACAAAATGTAAGAGGGGGAGGGTGAAAGAACTGTGTCTGCAGCTGCCCGTGTAGTGAACTAACTTGATAAGATGCAGTGATAGAAGGCACAGGATAAGGCATACTACAACCACATATCTTAGCACATGAAAACAATCAGTTTAACATGCTCTAAAGAACTCCTGAAATCACATTCAACATTAATTCAATTTACTATGCTGCTTTTATACCCATGACAGAAAAACATTCCCCCGTCCTCTTTACTCCCCTTTGTCCAAGAGATTTAAATTTTCTCAGGGGAGCACAGGTTATTGTACCAGATTAACTGGCAAAGAAAAGTATAGCACCATGTTACTGCCATTAGAGTTAAGGTGGTGTCAGGATTTCTTTTATAAACTTCTAATTTTATAGGGTTTATGAGGCTGACACAGCCATAAAAATTGACTGTAACCTGACCTACAGGACCATGGTGTGAGACCACGAGGTCACTATTTTTCATTGTTTCCTCTCAGTTATTATTGAAAGCTTTTTTTGGTCTGTTTTTATAGAAGCCATAGAAAGAAAAAAATGTAATTAATGTGTCCCCATTTTGCAAAGAAATGACTGAGATACTAATGTTTTAAAATATTAATAAACTGAGCATATGTTCAGAAACTCTTTCAAAACTGAAAGGTCGTGAAGCTTTGGAGTGCCTTGGCTTAATAATTCTACACAGCTATTGGACTAACAGGGTACACAGATAGCTTTTATTGAGCCCTAGGTATACGTTTCATGCACTAAAAGGAAGCTTTGTGATAGAAAGCAATGTTGGCAAAGACTTATTAAGCCCTCTTTAAGCAATGTGCTTTTGGTTGGCTATGGGGCAGAGAAGCAGTTTACCTCTCCTCCATACCTCCATTCATCTGGTTGTGAAATGGTGGAGTTGCCAATGGTATAGGCCAGGGGTCCTCAAACTGTTTAACCAGGGGGCTGTCACGCAGATGCAGTGGCAGGCAGCCATCTGCAGCTGCTTGGTTTCCCCCCCAGCCCCTGGCGGGGGGGTGGGGGGGTCTGTAAATACCGGGGGCTGGATTGAGGACCCTGGGGGGCCGTATCCAGCCCGCGGGCTGTAGCTTGAGGACCCCTGGTGTAGGGCTTCCCACAGTTTCCCCAAAACCATCAGGCCCTTATAACACATGCTTTGGCCTTCTCCTGGTCCTGCAACCCCAATAATCAGGTTAAGGAGGAAAGAAAGATTTTATTGTAGGATCCTGGAAACAGGGAGAAGCCAGGGACTATGCTGGCAATGCATGATTTGCTTGTGCAGTAACAGGATGGTAACAGGGAGTCCCAAGTGTGAGCAATGACATCTGACAGGTCAGATCCCAAGAAAATCCTCAGGTAAAGGCCATGGGTTGGATTCACATCTCCTGTCAACTGCCTCACTTTTGCTGCTTTGCATGCCAGCAAAAAGTGAGTGAGTGAGCTTTTGCTGAAGTTCTGACCCACCTTGGTGAGGTGTTGGTAGATGGGTTCTCTGTGCACTCTGTGAAGTTTCAAAAACATACTTGGACTCAGTTGCCTCTGCTTGCACAGAAGGTGGCTGGCACATTTTCTCCATTGTTTTTTTTTTTTCTACAAATCCAAGTCCCTTCTGGACTGTTTCTTTCCTGTAAAGAAACCAAGCTGTAGCCCCAGGCCAGACAGCTTCTTCATCAGCTGTTGGGGGGCTACTTGCAAAGAACTGCAGGGCCTGGTTCCCCATCCCTTGCTTCAGGATCTCTTGCAGGAACCTGCCTTCTCCTTAACCAACTTTGCAGCTTCTTTCACAAGGAATATCTGGGCAGGTCCCAGCTGGGGCAGATAATTTCATTAGGTTGTCCAAAACCAAGCCAGTGTGCAATAAAGAAGCAGATGACTCTTTTCCCAATCCATGGAAAACAAGTCTCCAAAATTATATTTCTCTATTTCTTGTTCTAATTTCAGCAAACATGTATACACACAGGCACTCCACTAACTTCTACTTAAAATAAAGGATATATATATATCTCTGAAGGCTATTTAGATCGTAAAACATCCAGCATGGGACACTAGTGCCACAACCTTCACTTAAATTACCATATGATTAGGCACCCTTCTACCTAAGAATACACATTTTCAAGATCTGTTAGCATAATTCAAGCCATTTTTCTGTGAACAGGCACTGACTGACAGTTTGCTGGGCGCACACTGAGTAGAAACGATTGTGGGTATGTCTCGAGCATCATACGCCACAAACCACCTGTATCCTAGCCCTGAGGATATACCTAGGTGGTTTGCTGTATGGTAAACGGATCTCATAAATCATCTTCGTGCACTGGCACTTAATTGACAAGTGTTCCTTTTAAATTGGGACACTTAGGAAAGACAGAAAAGGAGACATTTTTTCCTGGCACTGGTATCTTTTGAAAGAACTGAGGTATTTTTATTGTGACTGGTGCATGAAATAGTTTCTGCTGAAGTCCAAGGCAATTTGTAGAACAAGAAATTCAGGTCTGGAAGCTGGGCTACTAGAGCTGCTCTCTGATCTCTTTCTTTTACAGTTCAGCCAAGTATCAAAAAGTCTTCCTTAAGACAACATCTCCAAAATAATTCTGTAACTCTGTAGTGTAACTAAACAAAGCAATTCTCCAACCAAAGACACATATACAGATAAAGAAGGCTGAAGAGGTGATGCAGGAGGAAAAGACATTGGCAACTATTGATGAGTTTCAGTTCTTCTCATATTGCTATTACACCTGATGATAAAAGGCTATTTCCACCTCTCATGATAGAAAAGAGAGGAGAAAATGCCATACCCAATGAAAAACTCCATTTATTTGAAAAGAGCTACAATATATTGTCTTGGAAAGACTCTAGAGACATATCCCAATTCTCTTCACACATCTGTCACTGTTATGGCTCCCCAGATTTATGGGAACCAAAGAAAAGTCACTGTGGTCCACAGAGCCCTCTCCAGATTAACTACTCAGTTGCCAGCTTCTGCTCAACAGGACAGGTTCCCCACTTCATATGTTACATGCACTTGTGAGTTGGGAACAACTTGCTGAAGGATTGTTACTGTACCAGTTTATGAAGCCTACTCTCCCTGTGACATTTAAGTTAATGACCTAAAACCACCTACTCAGGTGGGACTCTATACAGATTTTTTTGCTCTGGAAACAAGTCCCATTCATTTAAGTTCTGAAACTGCTTTATGATCTCATGCAATATGCCTCTACCATTTTGGAGCATTTGACCATCACCAGAAAATTACAGCCTCTTTTTCCTATAGTAAGCATGGTGATTACTAGAACCTCACACCTTGTAAGCTTTTTCAGTCTTCAAAAAATGCCCATACCAACTGGACACTTATGGTACAGCAATACTGCAAAATACTGCACTGCAATACAGTAGCATAGAGACATGGAAAAGCTTTCTGTGTTCACACGAAACTGCGTAATAATGTCAGAGATACTGTATGTTTCTAGGCATCTGTTGACCATGCATTCAGGCACTTGCCACACCTGTTTAACTGCCAAGAAATAAAGATCTTCTGTAATAAACACCGTTCAGGGTTCAACTTGTACTTTTTAATCTCAGACTGAATTGCCATGGACTGAAAGCAAGGAGGTGATCAGGTACTTTGCTCCTGCTGAAGCATGGTATTCCAAACAGTGTTATAAGTGACTGTATGCTGTGCCACTAGACTAAGTGCTCATAATCAGGCTATATACTGGAAATAAGATGACAATCTTGTGGACATATTAGAGCTAGAGTTAACCTGGCCAGAAGGCTGACAGTGGTGGCAATGGCACAGCAGAAAGTACTTTGGCATGAGACAGACACATGACAGCAAACCTTCTAGTGACCCAGCATCACTGAGCTGCTGTCCTGCATCACTGTGCCTTCACTAGCGTTACATGCTCTTGCCTTCAGCCCAGAAATAAGCCTACCAAAACTGTGAATCATAGAGACACATTGCGCTTTCAATGACTTATTATTATTTCAAATTCAGTTACATTCAATGGGATCATGCTAAACACTCCTTGTGGTGTGCCTAACCTTACAGCAACTCCTGCTTCTGATAAAGCTGTAAAACAATTGTGGGTTTGCAATGGTGTTTTTTGTTTTTTGGGTTTTTTCTTTCTTTTTCCCTTGAGGATTTCAGGTAAGAATTCCATTCAGTTTTAGTATCACAATTATTGTGGATTTAAACATTATCTGTGCTACTTACACATAACATTGCTTTCCTCTATTATGCAAGATTCACCATTCCATTTCTTATTGCAAATGCATAGCTTTTGTTATTTAGAAGCTAATACATGCTTGTGCTTTAATAATACTTGGAAATAAGGAAAATGTAATTACAAAGGGTATGTACCCCATTACCTTGTTTGTACACTGCAATATGTCCAGTTTTAACTGTAACTCCATAATAGTTTTCCCAATGTACTGAAGAAAGAGGGAGAAATGAGCACACAGTGCCAGCTTCAGCTTGAGCTTCAGGAAGGGATTAGCCTTTAATCCCCAAAGACAAAGTTACAGTACCAGCCCTGCGGTTTGAGGAGCTCACTCTCTTGAACACTCTCTATTAGCAATTTCTGGAGGTGCTTCCCTCAGTTCAGCATATCTCAGCTCACATATTACAGGGACAGGGGAAAGGAGCAGTACTTAAACAGGGGTTAGCTAAAACTCCAGTTAGTATAACTAAGCACACATACTGCTTCAGATACATTTATGTGGCAATGTAGTTAATCACTTTTGGGAAACCACCACCTTTCTCATGAGCTGGTGCAATGTAGTCCTATGAAGCTGCAAAATCTGCTTGCTAAGAAAGGTGAATTTTCCCACCCGAACCACTCAGGATCTCTGGAGCATGCAGGAAAATGATAGGTTTCCCTCTCTTCTGCTAAAGATGCCCGTGACAAAAGCAAAGTTTCTTTCTCACTGTCGTCCTTTTGCCTTTCAACTGTTAAAACAAGTAGGGTCATAGCACCAGAAGGGAGCAGAGCTTCTGGCAACTCCATGAACTTTCCTAAATATAGGAACAATCTCAGTGAGAGCAGCCACGTGCTGCTAATGGCTTCCTTCTTTGAGAAGTGACCATTCACACATCCTCTGTGAATCCCAGCAGACCAGAGCGAGAAGAAAGGTCATATAGATTTTTGTATACTTATTAAAGTCCTTAGGGTCCTAAACAGATGAACTGTGGCAGAAATAGGCAGATTTGGGTATCCTTATGACTCTGAAGCAACCAAGGCAACATTCAAGTAAATAAGTACTTTCACTGCGAGAGACCTTACGAAATGAATAACTCACCCCATAACCATGGCTATTCTTGGAGCAATGCACAGGCAGAACACCCTTGCATATTGCTGATGTGTAGTACATGTTTGCAAAGACTTTCAAAGCTGCTTTAAGTGGCTTGAATGCAAGAGGGTCAGGATGCTAAATGAGATTTTACTTGAAGTCTATTTGTATCAGAAAAAGTTTATTTCTGAGTTGTGACTTGTATGTTTGAAAACAATCATGTGAAACAAGTTAACACATATTGTATATACCAAAGGGGATGAGTTTAGCATGTTGAAGATGTGTTAATTCAATGCCAATGAGCAATTCCCTTTGACATGTAACATTATGTTAAATTTCTCTGTGTTTTGTGTAACACTGATAAAGTTTGGATTTTCAAACTGATCAAGAAAAGATTGCTTTAACTCAAAAACCTAGTAAATATAGTGGAAAAATTATTAGACAAGTAACCAGGGGAAACACTTCTACAGGTGCACAAGATTAAGGGGATATATTCACCTGTGTTTATCTGCATAAAAATCACACTGGATAAATGAAAATATAATTTCAACTTCTCGTGAGACTTCGTCACTTTGTACCAAACCTGAAAATAGGTGTGCACTTCATGTCTTTGGTTGCAGCAAGTTTTATCATTGTGACTCTTGCCTCCGGAGTTGGTTTTTTTTAGTAACAAAGAAAGAAAATATTTGCTATTTTTATGAGTATGTGGCAGAACTGTAACATGAAGGTACACCCTTATCCTTTCCTGGTTGCTTGCCACTCACACAGTCATAAGTGACCGGTTTTGTATAACTGCAGTTTCATGTACATGTAGACAATTTGCAAACTAGCCAACTGCTTGTTTGAGCTCCTGTATATTTGCTTAAAGAGAAGCTGCAGCTAATCCAAAGGTGCATTCCACTGAAAACAAATACATACAGAGCCTGAATGAGAAATTACCACTTTTTCTTAAGGTTAAGGTACATTTTGATTGGGTGAATTTACTGTAAATATATATTCAATAACATGTTCTAACCACTGAAATTTAGCATAGCCCCACTTACATTAATGAAGATATGTTAAGCACTATAAATTGCAAATCTACCACTGAAAAATCTGAGCTAAAGAGAGCAGTAAATGACCTTTTAAAAATGGAAGGTGAGGGTGAAAATGAAACTGCTTTTGTGTCAGAGAATAAATACAGTTTTAGCAGCTTAACCTTATGCATCTGGGTTTGCGAATTTTGGCCTTAGGCTACAACTTCAGAAGATGAGCAGTTTCTCCTTGGAAAGCTGGAAGTACGTGATTACAAAATCCAATAGGTCTGTATTAGCTTTGCTTTCTTCTCTGTTTCTTCAGCATCTCAAAACTTTTCATTGTTATGGTAACAGATATACAAATTGGCATACGGCAGTCATTCACTAGAATCAGTTTTGCAGGAAATTAATCTTATCAAAGAAAACAATTCAAGTAATCCAGAAAGGCACTAACCAGAAGGTTTTCCTGCAGAATTATGAACTACCTTAGGCACTCTTCTGAAAGATGTACTCCCCTCTCACTGACAAAACTGAAACAAGCGTTAGCCCAAATAGCTGTTAACAATTTTTTTTTTTTTTAAGGAAAGCCAACTATTACTATAATAATTTCTTAATTCAAAGTTCTTAGGCATAGTCTTCTAAATATAGTAGTTAACACTTTTTAGAAGTATAAAGTTGTGTTATGCTGTGAATAGGCTAACTTTCAGCTGTTCCATGATTCTTTTGTGTCTACGACTTAAAAAAGATTGCAGCATATGAATCAGCAAAACCTCTTCTAAGGAACTAGTTGCTGTCACAAGATGTTTCAGTATGCAGGGATGAGTCCTGTCTTTTCTCTTACCCCACTTAAACCACTTTTTTTAACAGCTGATTTCTTAAGTATCTAATTTTCTACCTGCACAGCAGGAAGCTGAGGTGTCTGTCTTAATGCTAAGGATACTTAAAGGTTAAAGTAACTGCAAAGTTTTTCTGTTTTGTAGCACTGATGCTCTAAAGGATAAAAATCTGAAAAACACAAGAAGCACAATGGAGTCTTGTGAACAGTGCTCCTGGGAAATACTTTGCATTTTCTGAGCGTAGTCCTTTCAGTTGTGTTAAAACTATTTTCTCTCCCCAGGTATGTAACAAAAAAAATGCAGCTGACTGTTTATGGGATACACTGAACTATTATTGACAGTAATGCCTATACTTTCAGTTAGTGCTGGGTTGGCTACAACTTCTTTCTCATCTACAGCCCGTGTACATCTGTGTTTTTATTACAGACACAAACCTTTTTGCATTACATAGAAAAGACATGATCAGTTCTGGTGATAGAGGAAATGTAAATTTTTCTTTAATATTATTTTCAATGCATCATTTTTTTTCTGAAGTTAATGTGAAGCTGCTGAAGAATTCTCAGATTGCTTATAGTTAGTCTTAATAAAAGATGTATTCTACTTCTGCAGGGTTTTTACATTAATAATTAAGACAAATGCAATAGTAAGCCCCCTAGAAGGAACACTTGTCAAATAGTTTAATATTATCTATTCTGAAGCTTTCAGCTGAATCCAATTAATATTGCTGTGTGAGAGTGGAGGACCTTCAGCTGATGCTTTTCAAATCCATCAAAAATCGTAATGAATGCTCGTATCCACATTATGCCTAAGCCAAGTCCATCTTTCTGAAATGAAGTATAGGAAATCTGCCAGTCATAAAAAGCCACATTTTACATTTAAGTTGTTAATTCTGTGCTATCATTTGTTGCATGTAATTGGTTTCTTAATTGCATCTTCTCAAAAATCCTATCTGTTCAAAGTTCAGCAGCCTTTTGCTGGTGACACCAGCACAGTACTATCTCCAGTTAAATGCGGTTGCCTTTTCCAGGTGTGATCAGGATTTCAGTAATGAACTCACTGAGATGCACCCATCAAAGAGTGACTAAAAGAAAAATGGGATGGCTGGTTTTGTGGAGCATTTCTCGTGCCTAAAGGAAACGAGTGCCACTTTTTCGGCCTCCCAGTGGAGATGTGCATCCCTGTATAGTGAACAGGCAGACTGGCAGCAGGCTGGATTTCCTTAGCTACTTTTTGAGAATCCTTATGTTTGTTTCCTGCACACATCAGAGACACGCGAGTTGAAATCCATTGACTTACTAAATAAATGAAGAAGGCAGGACATCTGATTAGAAATGCTGGAAGGAAGGAGGATGACAAAATGTCTAATGAATTTATTTCAGGCTCATTGTTCTGCTGCAGGACTGTACCCAAGTCAGCAAACCCCAAATTTTTGAGCATAGAGATACAGCTGCAAAAAAAGAAGGCATTTTGTGCCTTTCAAAAATGTCTATTTGTGCAGTTGCACTTTCTGGATAGAAAAAGAATTCATACTTTTTTAAAAAAACAGAACAAAAGAGGTAAACATAGTACGTGAAACTCATGGAAGATTCAATGACAGGTTTCAGTTCATGAATGTGCTATAAATTTACTTAGATACTTTGCTTGCTGTGAAGTTAAATCTGCCAGTGGAAAGTACTGACTCTTGTATCCAGCCAATACTAGCTCACCCAGTTACTTTGGTGTCATCTTGGTAAGCTTTGCCACTTCTCTCCTAAGAGGTTTTCTTAGTTCATATTAAAATCCATGTAAACAGTAGCTTAGACTTTGATTTCAGTTTTCTGTATACTTCTCAAACAAACAGCTTTTCCACTAAGTAACTATGGATGTTGTTTGGATGTTGTGTGCTTACATTACACAGTGCTTATATTTTGCATATACAGTTGCTGAGTTTAATCCAGAAAGCAGCACTTCCATTGTTTCCATACTGTTAAAGTGCAGATTTTAACATGTAAATTGGCAGATATGTCTAAATGTGTAGGTGTATTATAGATGTCTGAAATATTTAAATTTTATCAGGGTGGGCCCTCAGGTCATCATCTGGCCACTTGGTTGCCTGGACACAATCAAAAGTGTGTCGGCAGTAAAAAAAAAAAAATACGGCAGTAAAATTGAAATTACTTTGGAGGGGAATGGGGACAGAGGAAGAAGATAGTCTGAGGAAGAAACATGCAGGGTAAAATGATTTATATTGCATCCTGGTTGTAAAGCAAACATAAGCAAATGGCCTCATTTAATAGGCATTGTTTTCCTGATCAAAACATGTCTTCTCTATGTGTAATATTTGTGTGTATTCATTAGCATGATTTATAACAGTTTTCTTTCCTGCTGCACTCCTACATCAGCAGGCAATTGATTGTGTGCTGATCTATCATTTTAATGTAGAAGAAAAGCAGCGTCTTGCAGAATCGGTGAACAAAGGTTTAGAGAAGGGTTTCTCAGCTGAGCTAAGAAACAGGCACTTCAGTTAGCAGTGACTTGCATTTCAGTTTGAGGTACCTCGGTAGCTTTGAAAGCATTCTCTTAGATCACAGAAAGAGCACTAGATGAAAGCAAAAAGTTGAGGAGCAGCTTAAGCAATGTCTTTGTGTGTGATATAATAAAACCTTGCTAAAACTGAAACCTTTGCCAATCTCAGGGCCAAGCCGGGACATCTTGCTAAGAGCAGAGGCAGTCACCTCTTTGAAAGTCAGAAATGGGACTGGAAGTACACACAGCATCTGCTCAACCAAGATATGGAAAGCGCTAGCAAATCTGCTATTCCATTATTTCTGGAGAGAAACAGGTGCTGCAGTTTTGGAGAAAGCCTCCATGGGACATCATTTTGCACAGCTAGCTAGAAGACATTTTCTTCTGTGGATGCAATGCGCTTTGTAAATATATGAATTAATTTCTCTAATTCTGTCAATTTAATCTCTCAAAATATTTTACTATTCTTGCTTCCTTTGTGACAGTAACAACTTCATTTTTGACAGGATTACAAAAAACCATGATAGGACTATTCAAAAAGGTCTTCTTCTTCTTATTTCTATAATGAAATACAATTCTAGCAATTGCATTCAGGTACCTCTTTTACTGCTGTTTTTATACTTCTGTTGCCTAAGAGTAGGATAAAGTGTACATATTAGGACCAATTACATTTTCTGAAAGCTTCATTCCACTCCTCTTTCTGTCAGTCCTTTCCCTAGTAAACATAAAATATAGTCTCTGGATCTCTCGAAGATTCAAAAGAAAGTTGTGAATGGTTAAATGCAAAATTTTGCAGGTGAATTTTAGTGTTTGGTATCCTCACACACTTTAGCAAGTCTTGGTTCCCTATGAGCACTACAAAAACATGTCAGCAAGTTATTGTAAAAATAATGCAAGTACAGAAATTACCTATTATTTTTCCCCATTATATTCACAGAAAAGAAAAAACAAGTAAATCTGCAATATTAATAAAAAAAATTAAAAAATAAAAACTTTTCTTACTGAAAACATAATGTGGCAAGGAATAGAAGATATTTGTGGAAAAAATCAAACTTCTGTTAGGACAGATCTACTTTTAGAAGCTCCTGTGTGTAGAGATTGGGTGATACTCTCTTTTGTGGTTTAGTGAACAGTGAGAGATTTCAACACCAAGCAAAACAGTAAACCAAGGAGTCCTCAATGACATCCAGACTTGACAAAGCAGTTTTGTGCTTGAACAACCCATGCTTTAGTACCAGGATGTTCTTAACCAAAGTTCCTAAGTAGACATTTACTTACATAATCTTACTGTATTTGCCTACTGCTAATTATCCTCCCTTCCCTGTCCCAAAGGCTTTTAACCTACTGTTCAATTTCAGTCAGACTTGTTAAGTATAAAGAACAGAACAATTTAGGGTAACATGACAAGAATCATGCTTCATTATTTCCCTTGCTTACAGAACGATTTGTGAATTGCTGACAAGAAAATCAGGAATCTGCTTTTCACTCCAGCCAGGGTGGCCTGCACTTTCTGTCACTCAATTTATTTGATATCAGCCTTTGTTACTGATGGAACATAGCAGGTCCTGCTTTTGTTGAGCTTAGCATCTTATGTAGCCAGTTAGAATCATAGAATTGTTAAGGTTGCAAGAGACCTTTAAGACCATCAAGTCCAACCATTAATCTAGCATGTCCAAGTCTACCACTAAACCATGTCCCTAAGTGCTACACTTAACCCACTCAAAATATCTTATAAGGCAGTTCACTTTACATCTTTGCTGAATGAACAGAATGCACAAGAGCACCAGGCAAAATGAACATATATCAAAGATGCACAGCATCGTAGTGTAAAGAACATCATTCATGCAACAGACAATCATTTAAATTAATAATGTGCAAATGTATGCAAGATACTTCTATTTCACAGAAGTGCTGCAAAAATTCTGGGTTTTAAGAAGAATTAAAGAGCTGTTTTTAAATGTTCTCTAAATCATTTTAGTTCTGGTCCTCTGAAACAATAGTTAAGATTTCTATAAGTTCAATATATTAGCAGAGGATAATAAAGTGCTCAAGACAATGTAAAGAACTACTCTCAGCGTAGGAATGACTGCTGGGATGGCTACAAAAGAGCCCTAGCTCTGTTAATCCAAGAGGCTTCGGTGAACACTGAATGACATCCCATCAAATCTCTGCTGCAGAGCTGAATTTCATGGCCTTCCAGCACTGTGCTGGCACTTTCTGGATAGAAGTTTGGCAATGAATTATATAAAAAATAATGCTTTTTACCTTACTGTTGGAAATGGTTGGATAGCTGTATCATCTGTGTAAAAACAGAATCTTGGAGTGTTAAAAACCTAGAATCAATATGTAAATTATTGAAAGATGTATCTGAAATACTTCTGAAGCTTCAGCTGGGACTCCGTGTCTTTGGCTTAAGATGGTTTTGAGCCTGCAGGATAGAACTCTGTGCATTTTTTCAAATTTGACTTCTGAGCCAGGACAACTGAAAAATTTTAAAATCATAAAAGCAGAACTTTGGTGATGTTGAGTCCTGCAAAGAGTTGTAAAAATAAGCAAAAACCAGGAATGGTGTCATGGTTTAACTCCAGTAAGTAACTAGCTGCCATGCAGCCACTCGCTCACTCCCCCTTCACCCTGAGGGATGGGGAGGGGGGTTGGAAAGGAATGTAAAACTTGAGGGTTGAGATAAGAACAATCTAATAATTGAAATAATATAAAAATGAAAGAACAACAATAATAATAACAACAATGATGATTGTAATGAAAAGGAGGGAAAGGGGGAGAGGGATGAAATCCAAGAGGAAAGGAGAAAAGAAAACAAGTGATGCACAACACAACTGCTCACTGCCCGCTGACTGATGCCCAGCCAGGCTCCCAGCAGTGATACACAGGACCCAGCCCCTGCCCCCCGCCCCAGCTTATATACCCAGCATGGTGTCCCATGATATGGAATATCCCTTTGTCTCATTCAGGTCAGCTGCCCTGGCTGTGTCCCTTCCCAACTTCTTGTGCCCCTCCAGCCCTCTCGCTGGCAGGGCCTGAGAAAGTGAATAGTCCGTGATTTAGTATAAACATCCCCCAGCAACAACTAAAGACATCAGTGTGTTATTAACACTGTTCTCACACCACATCCAAAACACACCACTGCACCGGTTACCAAGAAGAAAATTAATGCTATCTCAGCTGAAACCAGGACAAGGTTGCCTAACCCCTTCCCACTGAGGTCAGTGAACTGTGTATTTCCAGTTCTGCTGACATGTATCCCTTCCCTTCTGCTCATCCTTTTGGTCCTTTATGGTAAAAGTCTGAGCATCAGAAGTCCTGCAGAAACCATTTTAGGTGACAATACTGAATAAGTCCTTTTGTGACATGGCCAATGCTTACCAAAAGTAGATTTTTTCTGTGTTGGTTTTTTGAATAGGAATTGATCTTTACTAGGCTACTGATGATAAGCCTCTCAGACAGTCTGTACTTGTGCACCTACAGCAAGACTATGAGCCTAGCATCACAGAGTATAGGTGTATTGTGGCTGCTTTTTGTTGGTAATGAAGGCCTGGTCATGACAGGACATCTCTGATCCTTGGAAAGTTTAATGAATGTGACAAAAGAAGTTTTGCTGAACTATTTGGAACTTGGTTGGCCATCTTCTCCTTTTTCGACCCTAAAGCTTACATAAATATAATATTGAAGAATTTAGAAACTCCACGGACAGCTCTGTGCCAAAAGCAGGAATGTCAGATTTTGTCAGAATGTCACATTTTGTCAGAATGCCAGGGCTTGGGGTTAATACTGATTTCTATGGAACTGAACCAGACCTCCAAGGTGAGACTCTTTCCTCATTCAGAGGGAGCTTGACCCTGCCTAGATTTTGTTCAGAGCTGTCAGGCTTCTCCTGCTGCCTGGTGTGTGAGGAGAGAGAAGGGGAAATAAAAGGAAATATGGAGGTTTCTTAAATATAAAGAAGGTCAAAGTAGTGCTATGTCATCTGGATGATTAAACCCAAAATATGGATGAATCTAACAGAGGTCATTACCCCTACAGTTCCTTTTTATTGGCAGGCTCAAGATCATGTGAAGCCATTTCTAGGTAGAGCAGAGCTGCACCAGACTAAGCTTGTTATGGCAGGAGCAAATGAGTTCCTGGGGAAAAAAAAAAATTGTTTTGATGGAAATGCCTTCAGAAAGAAGGCAAAAATACTGCTAACACTATATCTCACTGTCTTGTGAATAGTCTTAATAGGCAAATGGAAACATGGCTTAGAAAGAACTTTCAGTAGTAACAGATAAATCAACCTCTTTTTAGACAAGAAGTACTTCAGAACTTTTGTTTGTGTTTTAAAAAGCAAAGAATCTCTGTTGTTCTTTCTTTGGCTGCATTTCATTTTCCAAATGCTTGTTCATGTAGCTTTGATTCCATTATCTCCATGACCACTTCCCATTGACACTCTATTTTGATCTCTCAGCAATTGAAGTGTACCCAAATACAGGAGGATTTTCTCATACATGCAGTGGAATAGTCATTCATTTGTACTAATTTTTCATGATCTGTCCTTTCAAAATCAGAAGCTTATTAAAAAAAAAAAATAGCTCAAAGCAGAGCAATACCAGCAAAACTGCACCTGTTTTTGCTTTGGATTCTTGTGCTTTGATGAAGAAGGAAAGAACAGAATTATTATGCACTCCATCTCTGGTTAAAGAGATGATGAATGCTTTAAAATAGTCTGCCAGTCAGAGAAGTGGCTACTGTACCAAAGCTGCAGGAACAAGTTGTGGATGTGGATCAGACAGGTTAATGAACATGACATCCAAGCTGTTTCTCCTAGGATGTTAAGGTTAAGGCAATCACAGGTTGTAGTGATTCTGCACAGTTCAGGTCATCAGTGCCTGAAACTTAGACTCTCACTAGGACTAAGTGTCTTCAAATACCTAGAAAATCCATCTGTTTCAAATGATGTCTCAAGTTGTTAAAGCCTTGTCTCAGTAATTCTGTGGTTAAAATATTGTTGTGGTTTGCTTTTAAATTAATTTAAGGTTCTAGTCATATTTCCATACTTCAATTTTTGCTGAAAACTTCATGTGAAACTGATTGACTTAGACCATCCTCCAGGTTTTTCTTCCATAACGCATATATCTATATGGCTTTTCTGTGAAGGACAACACAATATTGATAGCTATGTAGATTTTTAAGTGTTGGGGATTAGGAGAAATGAAACCTACAAACCTACAGCTTTGCCTGATTCTTCATGGCAACTAAATGTGGCTACACAAATGTGTTCCTGGAAAAGAGTATAAATCAATTATAATTAATTCACAAGTGTTAACAAGTTCTGCTATGTTATTCTGGTAGCATTTGCCTGGGATAATCCTCACATAGGTCCAGTGGATCTTTGTTTTTCCAAGTTAAACTTGGCAATGAAAACAGACTGTACAGTCTCACCTCAGAAAGGTAAATGACAATAGGCTGAGAAATGAGAAATAGGCACGAGTCAGTACCTAGGCTTTTGTGGATGTCAAGAAGACATGATCACAGAACTCATGCCTAACTTAACAGCATGCCACAGAAATCTATCTGAAGCATGCCTGTGGGAAATGTACACTGCATTAAGGCAGACTTACTAGACAATTGTTGAAGACATCCTTCCAGGTCAAAGTTTATCTATTTTGTTATTGAAGAAGATCAGAGGAATATTCACAAAGCATTTTTAATGTAATCATAGCTACAGTCTGTGCTTTTTGGCTCAAGTAACTCATTAATGGCATGAAAAGGAACAGCGAGCCAGCTCTTCTTTGAGGAAATTATGTGGTAACGATAAGCTGCCTAATCCTTCAGTAGAACAGTCCATTTTGCAGAAATAATTTCCACATAGTTGAAAGAACAACATGAAAGCCCCTTGAAGACTGGCAGCTGACTACTGTACAGAGGGATGGGGTTTTGTTCCCCGTTTGCCAGCTAGTCCAGGCTATCAGCCTAATAACTCTCAGTGCCTCATAACAGCTCTATGTAGACCCATTCAGAGCCCTTGATCACACCAGAAAGAGAATAAAGAGGCCTCCACACTCATGCAAGGAGGAAAGAAACCAAAGCATCTGCCTCTGTGAAAGCAAATCTATATAGCTGCTGACAACACTTTACAGCAGCATCAGTGATGACATGAATACCAGAAGTTTGAATACTGTTTCTTATCTTGGTGTTCTTTTTCATTAGTCAGCAATGGAATAGCATCATGTAAGCTGCAGCTGTTTTGGGTCTGGGAGGGAGTAGGTACCTATCAAACTGCTGAAGTTCAGAATGGACCAAAAAGCTCAGAAAAATGTGGCATTCATTTGAAGCTGTTGAGAAACTAGGTTTGATGGAATCCAGACACACAACTAGGTTTATAGTTCTGTTGTGAAAGGTGCATGTATTAAAATAGTGATAATGAGGAGTAAGCCAGCTTCATCCAAAAGTGGGGTTTCATTTCCAGGCAAGGCAAGATTAGGCAGTAAAAAAGAAGAGCCTCTCTGAACAGCACAGAAGCAGAAGGAAGCCGTTACATAGCCTCCACAACTTTCTGTGCACCCAGATGGCTGCATTGGCAGAGCTTGTGCTCGGCGAAGCTCAGGGGCTGCAGTATGTCTGTGTTAGATCGCTGTGAAGTGACCTGGGACCAAACAGGTTAGGAAATGCTAGACTAACCTGTAAGTGAAGTCCAGTACTGCAAGGTGGAAAAGGCATTGAATCACAGTATTTTTGTAGTCTAACATTGTTTAATGGGCTTGGTAAAGGGTGATTTGCTCTCATCTGGTTTACTGAGGAGGAAAACATGGTCTGCTGTGAATGAAGAGACGGGCCGCAGCTTGATGCAAGCAAATGTCAATGTATTGCACAGAAGCACGAGTTTATATACACTTTCAGAAGCTGCGCGTTTTAAACAGATTGGTTCTTGAAGCTAAGCATTGCATACTAGGCAATCCCCGATTGGTGGTTAACTACCGGCAATTAACAGCAAGGTGTTACCTTTCCTTGGCGCCATCCGTTCCTCATTCCCTTATCTTCCCTCAGCATGACTCACCCTGTTGTTTGTTATCTATTCACATTCCTTGTCCTCCCAGGGTTTGTGGCCTACAAGCTCGAGCACATTCCTTTCAGCTAACTGATTGCCACTTTATGGTCCTGATTTCCAGGCCCCCTCCTGCAATGGTCTGTGCAACTGTGGCTGAATTCGTGACAAACAGACCTTCGAGGGGGAGTGGCTGTCACTGATCTCCAGGACCTGTGCAGCTGCAGTCAGGTAATGCACAATATTCCCCCTGCCAAAGCTTTCACCTCTCCCAGTGTGCTACAACCAGGTTGGAAACTTCCTCCCTGGCCTGGCCACTAAAGGTATGCAGTCAGTCAGTTGTGACTGAACAGATCCAAAACCTAATCTAGCACCTTATGAAGCTGTATGGACAGGTTTTTTCCAGATTCTTTTTATCCTTTTGGATTACCTGCTTTACTTGCATGTTCCTCCATTTGTTACCACTTCTCAGTAGCTGCAAGGAAAGGCTAATGTTCACCGGCATCAGAATTGAGCAGTGGTGACTGGGTACACTAACCCTGTGATTTGAGACAGCAGTCAATAACATTGTGTGTACCAATATCCTAATTAAAAAAAAAAAAAAAAAAAAAGGCCAGGCAGAAGCCATGCCATAATGGTAAATGCCCCAATATTTTATTCTGTAATTGCTGTAATTGAAAGGTTGCCAGTTCATGCTACACCATGAAAATATAAATAGTCCATGAGTTCAGATCTGTTTTCAAATAAGTGCTATAGTCATTCGTGACATTTATACCAACAAACCCATTGTACATGGAGAGCAAACACAGGAATAAACGAATGTTGTCTGACCCAACAGAAAAACCTCTTCCCAGCACAAGCACTAGTACAGACACGGGCACTACTGTAGGGAAGAATTAGGCTTGCTGATAAAATTATATGTAAATGAAGCTGTAATGCATAATAGTTGTATTTCAGGTGATGGGCAGCTGCCTATTCTTTACTACTCAGTGTGGATTGATGGAAGTAAGGAACTGGGCTGAAATCCGAAGAGCAGAAACCTGGCCTTGTGCTACAATATGTGGTGCAACAAACTACACAATTTCACACAGAGTGAGGAAAGTTTAGCATAACTTTAACTTCCTTAACATTTCCTGCAACTAATCTAGAGAATGAATGTCAAAAAACAACAGAGTTGAGTTGGCATTATTTGCCACAGAGTGAACACTTTTCTGGTGGCTTGTGGTTTTGACATGATGATTATTCTATTTTCTTTTCTTACAGTCAATATACTACTTTGTGAAAAAACTTCTGAAAATCAAATGTGAATGACCCCTCAGAAGTTTCTGTTACAACCTCACTGATCAGATGTCATATGTCTTGGATGGTGGCAGAGATATAATGTTCTGTGGATGTTTGCAAGAGGTGTAAAAGTGTATGTGCAGCATCCCAGGTGTCAGTGCAAGACTGCACATCTTCCCTGCAGCACACAGACAGAAGACCCAAGGAGGGCAGGTTTGGAAAAAGGTTTTGAAAGTCTTTTTGGTAAAGGGAATACCCTGTGTACATTAATCTGGAAAAGGTGAGCCAGAAAACAACCCTGGTGTCACTACTGTGTTGGGGAAGTTGTTGCTATTGCTGCTGTACTTCGAGCAAAACCGGTTTCGTCACTGGCCATGGGGAATGAGTCCACGGGATTATATTTGAAGAACTTGGATCTTGCATCTCACATTGCTTCCTTGTGCATGACTGTGATGGTAAGTAGCCCAGGAAGGACTAGTGAACAACAAGAAAAAACCTGTAAGATTATTGATTCCCAAAGGCAAGAACTGCTGGCCATGACACAACACTGGGGTCTAGGACTAGGCAAGACTCCTCTTTAGTTTAATGGCCCCAGTTTGTGATTTCCAGACCTGTACTGCCCTTTTTTCTTCTCTTTATTTTATACTTAGCCTTTCCATCTTTACTGTCTCTAAGCAGCAAAATTGATGTGGACTGCTGTTCAGATTAGGAGGATTATATACAAGTCCCATAGCCAGTCCTGAATTTGGAAAACATCCATAATGGAATTAACAGAAAAAGAATATTTAAATAGCAACAGAAATGCAAGAAAGAAGGTTCTTAATGGATGTATTCTAAATAACTTTCTGGGAGTTTCACAAGGATGTTGTAAATTCTCTGCGAATGTATAATTTGCTACAGAACCCAGTTTTTCCATGACACAGAAACATTAAGTGGTGCTGCTGCAAAATAAAACTATTCTGATTTGTGCATGAGCTCTATCTCCATACTTGATGTCTATAGTACTATGGTTTAAATGTAACAGAATATTTTAATCTGCTGTTTATATATCCCAGTGGGGTTTTTGTATGTAATTTTGTACATAATGTAAATCTCAGTGATTCACATCAGACAGAGACCAACTGTAGTTTTCTTTTCTATTGTGCCTGTTTTAACTCGTAATTGAGAATGAAAACAAACTAACATGACTATATTCAAAGAACTCAGTGGTGGGATCAAAGAGAGATCATGTAAACAATTCCTACCTGTTTTTTTGCATATTAAATGTGCAATATAGTGCAGGAGTTAACTTCATTAGATCTAGAGCATGAGCCCCAAACACTTTTCCCAAAATGTTGATTGACTTTCTGGCAGCTCACCATGGTAGTTACAATCTGATGTCACAGCTGGAAAAACTTTGTGTCTAAAAAAGCAAAAAATCCACATCCCACTCCAGGCCTTATTGAGGGTTTTTTGTTGTTTGTTTGGGTTTTTTTTATTATTTTGTTGTTTGGTTGGTTGGGTTTTTTTCATTTTCTTTTGCTTTTTTCTTTTCAAATGGCCATCTGCTCTCAATATCACTTATGGCCCTACACAGTAAGAATCTTCTGGAAGACCTGTTACTAAACATTGTCTTGAAATGTGCTGCTGAGTAAGGAAGGTTTTTTCTAGCTGGAATTAGAGCAACCATCTAAAGATTCTTTGAGAACTATCACAGCAAAATTGGACTACCATTTCTGAGGCAAATTAGCTTGTATTGTGGTGTTCCTGAGGTGTATTTAGTTGTCTCTCCCTTTATCTTCCTAGACAATTAAAATATACCAGTTATTATTAAATTTTTTTCAATCAATCAATAAATAAATATACACACACACCCCCCAAAGGAGGGAACAAATAACAAAATGGTGAAGTGATCAAGGTCAATTGCAAGGAAAGAATGAAGAAAAGACTTTAAGTAAACATGATTGAAATTAGCTTTTGTTGAAGTAGTTTCATTACAGTTTGTATAGTTTTTTGTCATTAATTGAAGTCATTTGAATATTTTTTCTCTGTCACTTCTGAAAAGTCAAATGAAGGAAACAGAACCTCTTGACCAGTCCAAGATTTTTGGGGCCAATTCAGTAGGGTGGAAAAAATGAAAAGAAGGCAGGATGATTTTTATCCCAAATGATAGGTCTAAATGAAAAAAAAAGAAAACACCACCAAACCATGAAAAGGAGCACCCATACATCAAAGATCTTCCCACAAGGAATCCAAATCATAACCAGGAACTAATAGCTACGCAATTCAATGGACAAAGGTTGAATTTAAGGAGTGATGTTTCAGAAGCCACTGACTAGTGAATTTCCCCATGCTAACAAAACACCTAAGAGCTACCTGTTTGACTATTCCAGAATCAGAAAATCAGCTGGTCCTAGGGGAAAAACTCTAAAGTATAGTGTAGCACTGATCAGCGGTAATGTCCAAGTTGTTAAATGAAAGACCTATGTAACATACAGTATATTTTGGGACTAAAGTACTTTGTAAATCTGGAATGTCTGATGTGGAAATCAGTAATTCTTCACTTTAATAATTTCAGTAACGTAGAATAATTATGAACTATTACTACTGAAATAACATTAAAAAATATGAAAACCAATTAAAGAAGGAATGAAAAAAGCAAACAGTGCAGAAAATCTGCCACTCATTTATTTATTAGTTAAGCAGGTGTTCAGGCAATACATTCTATTAGTAATTACATGCTGATTTTTCTTTCCTATTACTTTTTGTAGTGTGTTTTGTTTTTAAGGGAAATCAGAGACTGAATTGAAAAGGGAACAAGTCTGCAACAGGATGTTATTAAACCAGAAATGAAGCTTTTTTTTTTAACAGGAATTTCTTGAAGTGGCACTTCTATAAATTCCAATGCCTTAGCTGGAGACATGAATATGAAACAAGAGTTAGTGGCAGAATGGCCAGGCATTTATTTCCCATTATAGTCCCAGCACTTCAATACCTTTAGTTTGCAACCATTGAACAAAGGATGAAGGTTTAAATGATTCAATGCATGAGAAACTATGTGAATTTTTAATACAGAATATTTGAAATAGCCTATGTTGGATGTTTCATACTCTTTTATAAACTCAAGATTTCTTCATTTTGCAATGAAATCAACAATCAGATGCACGTCAAGGCTTCTGCATGGAGCATTGAGAAAAAAGATCAGAGGACATGAGTAATAATACATGTGCAGAGCAGAGTTCAGCAAAATGTGGTTGGCGAAGGGTTCATTGTAGGCTTGGGAGATGGTTTCAGCTTGCAGACTGATTTGCTTGTTCTGTACTTTTGCTTTCTGCATGTATTTTTCCCCGTTGATTTTCAGAACCTGAAACAGAGTCCTCCTCTGGACGCTTCTAACTCCCAGTGCTTCCACAAAGCTCAGCAGAGTATAGTGTGCAAGGAGGAAGCAGATGTGAAAAAGCCATTTTGCCATTTCAATCTGCCTATAACTTACAACTTAGTATAACTTACAACTTAGTAGAAGCTATATATATAACTCCTTTCATATTTCTATGTTTCAGGAAGAATATTCTTGGCAATTTGAAAACGGATGAAAGGAAAGTCTTGCTGTGTGGTAGTTAATATTGCTAAGGTAGTTTCTTTTGCTAGAGGTGTACCCAGGTGTAAATCTGAAACTCCAGCTACAGGCCATAGCCAATGGCTGTAATAGGGTAGATTCACTGGGATTCCCATGAAGGCTTACTTCAGGGAATGATGCAGAAACCCCTGGCATGCTCATAAGTAGAAGAATTGAAGATATGTACTATAACAATACAATTACACCATGTAATTGGTTTTATATGCCTTATGAAAGTCATTCCCTGTCTCTGTTATTACAGTATAAATATTTCCTGCTGCTTCCATACTCAGCTCATCTTTTACCCTTGCTAACACCTTAACGTTACTGTTCGTGTCACAGAGTCCTAAACTTGAAGTTAAAAAAAATAAATCTGAATTATACTTCTGAGGTAGAGTTTTGGTGTGGTTTTGTGGTTTTTTGTTTTTTTTTAAAGTAACAACAGATTTGTAGGAGCTTAAGTGCTAGTTGCGTAGTCATTTATTATTACACATGCAAAACAGGTAATATTTATGTTAGTAAATGTAGTCATATTGATATCTGAGAAGAGTTAGTTTGATATGCGTTTTATACTGAAGAAATTTTAGCAAGACAAATATACCAGACTAGATTATGCATTCCCTTTCCTTCACAGAGAATTAGCACTAGGGGGGGATGAATAAAATTTACCTGTTAAATAAAATTACAGAGGTTTGTGGGTGAAAAAACATCAGTCATAGAGGAAAAAGCAATCTCGGCTCACAAGTTTGCTCTGAGAATTTATCAATGGCAGCAGTGTTGCCAACAACAGCCATTAAGGAAACATGATGCAAGCCCCAAGAGCTGAATGTTTCTGAGTCAATCTCACATCAGTCCTGAAAGGTGGTTATTGCCCAGTATATGAATATTTTAATATATACTGCATACTAGTTCTGCATAGCCAGAAGACCAAGCCAGCAAAATCCATCAAGCTTACCACAGGGGCTGATACGGACTGCTCTCACAAACAATTCTGTTTCTTCTTTCGTTTTGGAAAAAATGAGCAGCTTCTTATCTTCGGTGCTGTTTTGTTATCCAAACAAAGCAGAGAGAAAAAGCCTCATGTTAGGCCATTCTGCAGAGGCCATTTGCAGCTTTAACACCTTCCCTTACTTGCATTTGGATCTCATCAGTTCCCGGAGCCTGGAACAACTCTGTCAGGAGGAGAAATAGGTAATGGGTGTTTACTTGAGGAGAAGAGTAACAAGGGCACTTGAGAAAAACAAAATATGGAAAATAATGAATAGTAAGAGAAAGATGGTTTAATTTTGAGTTGCTCCTCACCTCTCCTTGTAACACAAGAGGATGTTTTAAGTATTTAACTGTAGCAAACTGCAAAATTATATCAAAATAGTTATAGTTCTTTTTCATTTACTGTTTCATCAGTGTGGAACTCACTGACCAGGAAGTTATTAAAGATCATAGTGAACCAAGATTAAAAATTTCTAAAATATTATGTTTGATCTAACATGGTGAATCTCATATACTACATATCCCCTATAATGCTTCTCTGTCCTCAGTCATTCACTTAGGTTGCCCTAAAAGCACCATGAAAAGGGTGTTCAAATGGGCATCTGGTGCCAGACCTTGTTGTATCTCTTGACATCTTCATAAACCTTACTTCTCGAGAGAGAATGTCTTTGTAACAGGCTGGAGTTAATTTTTACTTGCCCAAAACATATACTGCAGAATTTCTAAAAACTTGTAGGTCTTCTGTGGGTCTTCATATACTGTGATACCTGCCATGCACACACCATTTCTTGCAGAAGAATATACATATTTAAATAATGTTTCATTTTGAATTCACTAACAAAACATTTCCTTTCTATGTCAGAGGCTGAATATAAGGCTTCTTTGAAATATGGATTAAACAGTACAAGCCAGCTGTGTGCAGAGAAGTAGTAATGCAGTAATAGAATTTTAAATTCAGTTCAGAATTTTACTACATTCCTAGAGAGACTTGAAATCAAGATGCCAGATGCAGAATAAAAAAATAATGGAAGGATTCCCTGGCAGAATTATGTAAAGATGAGGAAAAAAACCCCAATAAACAAACCAAACAAAAAAACCAAACAAAAAACCCCACCATCAAAACCCCCACAAAACTCCAAAACCTTAAGGGCAATTTGTAACTGAAAGATAGTTTCTCCACCAAATATTTGGAAAATAGAAATTTGAAAGGTTAGTAGATATACAGTTGTATTTTCCAGCACCTTCAACAAAGACAGATGATTTTTTTAGAGCAGCAAAATGCCTGTGTCCTCTTTTCCCATCAATTTGGGTCTACTGTTGCTATGCATCTTCCTTTCCCTTCAATCTCTGTTCCATATTCTCTGACATCCAGGCAGATATCCCAATGCCTTCAAGTTCCCCTCCCGCTCTGCTGCTTTCCACTGTTAAGTAATATCTTCAGCTGAGTAATATCCTGTAACTGCCAGCTGGAAAGCATGAAGAATGTTCAAGCTGCACAGTGCTGGATGATCAGTGTGCCAGCCTTACCCCGCAGCTTTTGCTGTAGATAACACACATGAATTTTTCTTCTACACATAGCTATGCATTTTATCAAGATCTGTTGCAACTCTTTCTATGATATCTTTTCATGCCTTGGCCAACTGAAAACTACCTAACAACAGGTTGTAAGTTTTCAGGGAACTGGCAGACCAATCTAATCATATCAGCTTTGTCTGTATAGGAAAGTAGGCTGGAACATGAAAGTAAGAATTAAAGGATCAGAGATTATCGCTACTGAATCAGTAGGAATTTTGGGGGATCCTGATTCTCAGTGGCCTCATGCTATTTATTGCATAATAGTTTCTTTAACTTTATGGAGTTTTCCTTTCAGACCTCTAACTAGTCTAATCATAATTTTCTGCAACTTTTCTTATTTTAACAGGTCATTTTTGAATGCAAATAATCTTAATTGGATACCGTATTCTAGGTGTGATTTGGTGTAATGGCTGGAACATTGCACTCCAGCTGCTAGAATTACCCTTTCTTCTTTCATTATTGCCTGAAAGCATATTCACCACTGTTTGTGAATGAGATGATTGCAGGAAAAGATTTAAAAGAATATACGCTGTATTGTATATATATATGTGTGTGTGTGGAGAGAGAGAGAGAGAGTGAGAGAGTAGTGATCCTTGGTCTTGACAGGAGAGCCATCACTGATATAGCCCTGTGTACTTGAAGGCCAGCGTTATTCTATGTACAAAGAGCAAACCAGCCTCTGCTTAAATTAAGCAAATAACAGTAACAATAATAGTTTCACACAATATATCAAGTGCCACCATGTCCTGATTTCAGCTGGGCTGCAGTTAATTTTCTTCCTAGTAGCTGGTGCAGTGCTGCGTTTTGGATTTGGTGTGAGAACAATGCTGACAGCACACTGATGTTTTAGTTGTTGCTGGTTAGTGCTTGCCGTAAGTCAAGGACTTTTCAGTTTCCCATGCCCTGCCAGTGAGCTGGTGCACAAGAACCTGGGAGGCAGCAGAGCCTGGACAGCTGACCCGAACTAGCCTAAGGGGTATTCCATACCATGGGATGTCATGCTGAGTATATGAACTGGGGCGGGTTGGCTGGATCCTGTGTATTGCTGCTTGGGGACTGGCTGGGCATTGGTCAGTGGGCAGTGAGCAGTTGTGTTGTGCATCACTTGGTTTTTTTCCATTTGGATTTTATTGCTTTGTACCTCTCTTTCCTTTGCATTGTAGTTTTTGTTGCTATTATTATTCTATTTCATTTTATTTCAATTATTAAATTGATCTTAACACACAAGTTTTACCTTTTTCCCATTTCTCCTCCACATCCCTCCAGGGGAGGGGAGCAGGGAGTGAGTGAGCAGCTGTGATGTACTTAGTTGCTGGATGAGGATAAACCAAGAATTTTTCCAAGTAACCCTTACGTTTGATGGAGCCTGGCTTTCCTGGACATGGCCAAACACCTGCCTGCCACTGGGAAGGGGTGATTGGATTCCTTGTTTTGCTTTGCTTGTGTGCGTGGCTTTTGCTTTAGCCATTAATCTGTCTTTATCTCAACCCATAAGTTTTCTCACTTTTGTTCTTCCGATTCTCTCCCCTGTCCCGCCACGGAGGGGAGTGAGCTGCTGCATGGGGCTTGGCATCTGGATGGGATTAAACTACAACACACCAAAATTGCAAATCTAAATGTATCCTAAGAGTATGGTAACTTACAATGTACCTGTTATATGCAAGGTAAGGAAAACTTCCTATGTCATTTTTAGGTAAGGGAAGATGCATAGAGACAAAAAGGCATTAACCAAGACTCAGTCTCCAAGTCCATTTGCATAGGAGAGAACTGTTGTGTCCCAGCTAGTTGCATAATTGCATCGGACTCCCTTTCCATTTCAATGTTAACACAAATGCAAATCGGGACTACACTTGCAAAAATCTTGACGACTTATGAAGCAGAACAGCACAGTATTTGTATAAGGTTCTCTTCGTGAAAAAATGGTATTTGCAGCTATCCAATTCTTCAACAAAAACCACAGGTTAAGAGTAAGTGCTGTGGGAAAAAACCACTTAATGAGATCTGATCAGTTAATACATTTCATTAATACTTGCATATGAATGCTTTTGAAAAAGTATCTTCTTTTATATATAATTTGATTTTATGTCAACATTCAGTTTTTTCCACCCGAGGTTGGCTGATCCTGCTGTAATTTTTTTCAGAGCAGGCAAACAGTGGTTTACCAATACCCATTGTATTCAGACAGCCAAATTCCATTGTGACAAGAAAAAAAAAAGGTAAGGTACCACACCAGCATAGGTGATAGAAATTTGTAGAATAAAATATTAATGATATAAAATCTAACTTTTATCAGCTACTTGCAGAACCAGTAGATCAGATCTACACTAAAATAAATGAACAGAGACTAGATTTTTAACTATGCTTGCCTTGTCCTGCTTACTGTTACCCAGAGTCTGAATTTCCTTGAGAATCACTCATGACTTCTCTAGTAAATTTTGACTCCAGTGTTTACCACAGTCCACAAGACTGAAAAAATATTAAGAAAGATCCATCAAAGCTGGAACTGCTGAACTCAAAACAAGATTAATTAACAAATGTGGGTTTCACTGTTCAGAACTACTGCCTATGTAGCAGTCATTATTTTTGCTAGGACACAGTGATGGGTGAAACAAAGATTACAGACTAGGACTACCATAAACCAGCTGCTAACAATACAGAAGCAGCCCACAATTAGCGTTATTTCTGCATCTAGTGAAAGTCCAAGAATGACTTCTTAAACTTTTTCCAGCCATGCTTTTTTCCCCTTTAAATCCACCATTTTCCCTCAGCCCTGTACTGTACTCTTTGTGGGAATAATCCGGAGTAGAAAGAAGCCAGTTTTCTTAAAGGATTTTCTTTTATTCCTGTAGTTGTTTTTAACAGGACTTGAGCCAATGGTTAGTCACAACAGCAAGTTGTTTTTACGTATCTGTGTATGAATTTGCAAGCAAAAAGGTGCAGGGATAACCAAAGCCTTGTAAAGGACGTTGGTTTGCCTTGATGAGAACATGCTTGAGTCCCCACACTTAAATGCAGAACTCCCCTCTTGCGCCCATGCAACACTGACTCAGCCACGCTGGCTGAAGCAGATCCAAAGCTACAAGGGCTGAACGGGAAGGTTGCCCAGCCATGCCTAGGGGTGAGCTGGGCAGGAGCTGTTGGCAATAAAGGTCAGATGGCCTTGATCGTCAGTCTCAAATGCATCTGTGTCAATAGGACACCGCCACGCCAGCTCAGGGACCACAATACTTTGATGACCGTGGGGTGGCAATGCATGATCATGCCATCCTCCTTCCGGGCATGATAATGCAGTCTCCTCCTGTAGGTATCTCCCAGTACCAGATGATCCTGCTCTGGGTGGGATGTCCAAGCCAATGGCTCCCAGGAACCTCTTCCTTGATCCCAGCACAAGAAGCCATCTACCGCTCCTTTGACCCGGCCCAGGACTAACAGCAATCTTTTATTCGCTGCTGGTACTGCCCCAGAGCTTCTGCATTAAGAACCTCTTTTATTAACACATGTGACTCTTAAAAGGCTCCATAAGAATCAATGTAAGCTCTTAATGTGAGTACGGGGTCTGCACACAGCAACAACAGAGAGGGTGAGAAGCAGAAAGGAAGAGGAAAGACAGCAAGCAGGTCCAAACCCAACACCAGGAACCTTGCCTCCACTCACCAGAAAACTGAAGGACAGCCACAGTTCTCCTCCCTTTGCTTGTACGAGAAAGTGAAACAGTCTCTTGCATGCACGCACATGCTTTCTCACACTCTTTCTTTTTTCCTAATGCTATCATAGACATCTATCCTTAGTCATTCTTGCTTTGAATTTCTTTAAATTGAAGGTCTGTAATCTTCCAGATTTGGGGGGTGGGGTGGGTGGGCTTTGTCAGCATAATTCCTGGGGATACAGCACGCAAGTGATGAAGTGGAGAGCTGCTGAATTAGCAAAGAACTGACCAAAGACAGGGTTCTTTGCTCATAGTAGAAACTCTGCTTTACCAACAACTGGCTTTAAGGAACCCTATAACAAATTACCTGTACATTCATGTTCCTGTGTTGTATTTTATGTCAAATTAGACTGAATTCATGCATATTATGATCCCTGTGTGTGTCTCATTGAGAATTTGGACTTTAGCCTATGCACTTGCTACCCTCAGCGTCAGAGATCTCAATGCATTTGATCTACTTTCCCCAAATCAGTTTCAGATTTGCACTTTCTCTGAGTGTACGTGTGACTTTTCATCACACACAAGAGCCCTACATGTAACTCATGGGTTAATTTAGCTGCACTGGGGTGCTTACACTCAGAAGAGAAGGAGAGAAAGCCATGACTGGCATTGGTAGCAAAGACTATATTCTTTATTTAAGACTGGGGGAGAAGGGAAGGCAATAACAATCCACATAAGTATCACTGCTGAAGCAGTCAACAAAGTTTATGTAGGCAAGACTTGGGCTAGCAACATTCCTAGCTGACCAGTTAAGAATCAGGACAAGTGTGCATTAAATAGACTTGAGTACTCTGATGGCATTTTCTACATAGTTTTAAAAGATGACTAAGGATAGGTGTCGTGGTTTAACCCCAGCCGGCAACAAAACACTACCGACAACCAAGCACCACGCAGCCACCACTTGCTCACTCCCCCCCACCTGGAGGAGTGGGGAGGAGAATTAGAAAGGAATGTAAAACTCCAGGGTTGAGATAAGAACAATTTAATTATTTAAACAGAATAAAGATATAAGAACAACAGTAATAACAATAATAATAATAATAATAATAATGATAATAACAATTAGGATGGAAAGGTGGGGAAAAAGGTAAAATCCAAAGGAAGGGAAGAGGAAAAATACAAGTGATGCACAGTACAGCTGCTCACCACCCACTGACCGATGCCCAGCCAGTCCCCGAGCAATGATCCCCGCCCTGAGCTAACCCCCCCAGTTTATATACCAAGCATGGCATCCCATGGTGTGCAATACCTCTTTGGCTGGTTCAGGTCACCTGCCCTGGCTGTGTCCCCTCAGTCTCTTGTGCCCCTCCAGCATTCTGGCTGGCAGGGCCCAAGAAACCAAAAAGTCCTTGACTTAGTATAAACATCTCCCAGCAACAACTAAAGACATCAGTGCAGTTATCAGCCTTGTTCTCACATCAGAGCCAAAACACAGCACTGTACTAGCTACTAAGAAGAAAATTAACTCCATCCCAGCTGAAACCAGGACAGGAGGAAACCCCCCTGTCTTCATATTGTTGATAAAGGACATACCATGACTCCTTTCTTTTTCAGAAACTTCCTGAGGAATTTTCACTCCATTTAATGCTCAGAATACTCCGTTTTATTGCAGCAGTGAACATCTGGGTTTTTAAATACTCTTTGTCCATAATTGGGCAGCCCAGGTAAGTATTCATTACTTTTACTGCCACTGGGAATCCTTGCTATTCCTCTTCTGGAAGAATGCAAAAAAAAAGTTCTTAATATACATACCCCAGAAACTCCAGAAACAAGTACGTACCTCATATTTGGGAATAGAAAATTAATACAACTATTTTAAGCATTCTTCTCAAAAGATTTTGTATCCTTTAAAAGGAAAAGGTCTCCCTTATTCAATATCCTTACTGCACTGTAAGCTTTCTTTCTTAAACATAGAAAGTCTTTCAAAGTTACGGGAGACTTTCAGTCAGTATCTGGCCTAGGGACAGAGTTTATGCTTCATGGATTTCACTCAAATTCAGCTGATAAACTTCCCATTTTGTAGCGTGAACACAGAGAAAGCCACCTTTATGCCAAAGGTGCTTCTGACTCTCTCCTGCAATTTCTGTCCTCTGCCTAGATGGAAACTATTTTCTTTCCTTGTTAGCAGGGACTGAATCAGAGCAGTGCAGCCTGGTGAAGCATCTCAACCCAGGACTCATGCAAAGATGCACACGCTGTCTTCCGTAATCCCATGCATAATGTTTCTCATCATTGCATCCCCAGAGCCCAGGTAAACTTGTCCAAACACATGTTCACAGAGTGTAAACAATATTTGTTATATTGTGCACAGTTTGTTATCCTTACCATTACATTTCTAAAGAGCAAAAATTTGAGATATCAGTCCCTTTCAAACCTCCTGCTAAAGATATTCTGCAGACCCCAGAGGGAAAATCCAGAATCTGATTTTTTTAACTTTTTTTTTTTTTTTTGTGGGTTACATGTTTTCCTACTTCATCATATCAGAGAAGAAAGACAGTGTCTAGGGGCGAGAGAGGGACTCAGAACTACTTTTGGGTATGTGTTCTAAAGGATAAAGTTGGATATACCTCACAGAAAAAGGGAAGCAACTAATCAAATTGTAAATGATAGAAACAGAAGACAGAATGTTATCAGCACTTGATCTCAGATAATCTGTGCCCGTGCAGCCTCAGAATACTATTAATCAGCCCATCTATGCAAAAAGAAGACCTTCACATCTGTCAAGCAGATGTCCCTGGACAGCTTCTAAGTGCCTTGCAGTTAACAGGCGCTCACTCATAGTCTAACCCTGATCATTAGCTCAAATACTTGAGAAATTATAGAATGATTAAAACAGTGAAGACTCCCGTAACTCATTGTATTGACTCCTACATGCCTAATTCTTAAATCTGCCTCTGAACTTTAAGCCTGTATGTTAAATTTCCCTTGCTCTGGTTAGTACTTACCCTTTCGGATTTTGTCACAGCTTTGCTTTCATAATTTTTCATAGGGTAGTAACACTCTTTCTAAACTGACAAAAAAGGGTATCCTTTGCAGTCAGCCATCAATGCTTGCTGCTGCTGCATACACTATCTGAAATTTTTTGGTAGGCAGTACTTAATTCTGTTTTTTAGCAATTAAGTGGATGAGGCAATACTCATTTGTAAAAGCTTTTTAATCTGGAAAAGGAAGAACAAAATTTATGACACCAAGCAGCTAAATTTAACCTGGAATCAAGAACCATTTTATATATACTCCCACTCACACAGTTACTGTGCTTCCAAAGACAGAATAATGTTGCTACACCACCTTTGTCTACCATTGGACTGTATGCTGCATTTTGTATTTTTTCAGTTATTCAATTATTTGTTCCAATTGTGTGAAAAGTATATTTTCCTAAGCAGAAATACAGTGTTTTTTACACAATGCATTTGTGTAGATAGTTCCCTTCCAGCCCAAAAGAACCAGGAACTGCTCCACAGGTTGCTGCCATTTCAGCCCTTCTCCAGGGCCCTCATTGTATCTTCTAATGAATCTGAGATTAGCAGCCTAATACTAGTGTGAAAATGCTTGGCCATAGGATATGAAACATTGAATGTCAACAAATGCATAATTTGAGTTCAGGTATATTAAAAAAGATGTGCTTTGGGGGAAAGTAAAGGTAACTTTGTCCCATCAGGCTTGATGACAGATCATGCATTTTTAGTCTACAGTAACTTATAATTAAAACCATCATTAGTGTTGCATGCTAATTTGATAACTATGACATCATTGGCTTGGTCTGTTCTGTAAGAACTTCTACCGCACTAGCACTTGTAGCACCAGCAACATCTTTAGAGCTATCTGATTTGTACTCATCCTTAACCCAGACTGCTGGCATAAGAGTATTTTGTACACGTGTACCAAAAAAGCAAATCAACATGGGTAAGAAGGACCTATCTAGCAGCACACGGATTATGTTTTTGCAGAGCCAAATCGTCATCTGCAAGGTCTTACAGCCATTTTTTCTTCTCAGGACTGTAACTCATTGGGAACCACCACAGGCCAGCAGTGCTGGGCCAAATCCTTCAGTCTAGAGGCCAGCAGAGTCCTCACTGGCAACAACCCTTCTGAAATGAGCTAAAAGTTCTTTGTGATATGGAGGAAAAGCCAAATAAACAACTAATAATAACACTGGTTGGGGAAAGTGGAGTTAGAGGAAGGAAGATATACCAGAAACTTAGTTTGTTCTTCTGATACTGAACTGTTTGGTTACTCACAAGCAGACCTGTAATATAGATAGATGTTGAAAAGGATGTCTTACCTGGATTGCTCCAGGTGCTCTGACTAGGTGACTTGTCTGCTTTGTAGCATCTGCTAGAAAGCAAGTGAAATAGAACCTGAATTGCTGATACAAGCAATGAAAGTTACTACTTTTAACAATGTAATTCTTTAATAGATATGATGTATTTATAATTGCTAATGTTAAAAGCTTTACACAATCATCTTGCAGTTGAATGAACTATTTTATCTCTGAAACAGCAGTTATTCTAATAGATAAAGCTATGGACATTAAAGTTTCATGTAATAAATTTTCCAGTGTGATGTACAGGATGGACGTGAACTCAGCCTGATCTTCACCAGCACTGTTTCTGTGGGCTCAGCTGATGTCATGTAGATTGACAACTTATTGTTATTAAATTCATTATAGATCAAAAGTTCAACATCAAAACCTTATGAATGTGCAAGCAATATCTGTTCTAACATTGGGATAGCCTTGCTGACTTAAGCAATATCATATGTCCTGGAAGACTAAGTTCTAAACCAAGTTTTTGCACGAAAATGAGCTGAGGTTAGACACACCACTATTTGTAGGTGAACAACAAGGCTTTAAAGAACTGTCTTAAAAATACTATGTCTACACAAAACCTGTGAGAAAAGTTGTAATAGAAAAAACCTGTTATGACAAATAAAGCCACATTTTATGTAGTAGTTATATCAGAGCTTCAAAAGCCTTGTAATTACTTTATGACCCATAGCACAGAAACATTTGGCAAAGGCATATTCTAAAATGAAATACGGTTATCAGGAAAGAACCACCTACGATTTGAAGATGGAAAACAGTAGAATTTCAAGTTAAAATAGAATCTCTTTGGAGTAAAAGGTGCTGCCAAAATCGTTGATGTTTCATTTTCAAATTATATTGCAAATGTTTCCCTTCAATGTCAACAGATATACAGCATGACATTTCAGCACAGGTGAGTCCAGTGAGTTCAGAGACACTGTGCACGCAAAGAAGTAAGTTGCCATCCTGAATTCCTGAATTCTGTATGCTCCAAAATGGACAGTTTACACAGTGTTGGGCAGACAGCTTTTGGCTGCCACTCACCACCAGGCATCAGTTGCTTGCCAATAGGTCTGTTGATTGCAGAAAAGGAAAGAAAGGGACCATGTGGTAAAGCAGATCCCAAACCTCGCAGCTTAAAATACTGGAATTGCTGATGTTTGCAGAATGAGGCTAGCAAGTGAGTTATTATTGTCTATAGTCTTCTCAGGGGGTGTGAATGATGTTAATTACACTGACTTAGAAAATGACAAGTTTGTGATTTGTAACCCTTTAGGTCATGTATATCAGTATCAGCTGTGAACAGCATTCCAAAACCAAAAGAATATTCTTTCTGAACAGAACGGGTAGAATTGAATCTTCATTGTTTTTACTAGACTGAAATATACATGGAAACTTAAAGGACTTGCATGTCTGAAAGCTTGCCTTTTTTCCCCAGTGCTATCAGTTGCTCAAATAAAAGATTTTATCTTTCATGGGAAACCTCCACACAGAGAATCATGAATTATTCCGGCAATTGGAGTAAACTGAAACACAGCAATGCACTCTAAAGAAACAATTCAGGCCTCACCAAATTAATCTACAGTTTTAGGAGGGGATCCAGAGTAGCTTTTACGATTTTTACAGTTGACATGCACACATTTTATCAAGAGTTGAATGCTGTTCATGAATAAAAAGAATGGAACACCAAATACTGTGTAATTTATATGATATTTTCAAACTTCACTGCATGTATGTTTGCTAGCACCAAGGACTACATTGTGGGGATTGTTTGTTGTAAATCAGACAGGTCTGGAGAAGACAAAAGAATCAAACTGGGGATCCTTTCCTAAATCTTTATTATTTGACTGTATTTCTAAAGACCAACTCTTTTAATTCTTCTGTTAAAATGTTACATTTATATGACTTCTTTTTTTGCAGGCATAGTCAGTAAAGAGGTTTGTGTGCTGTAAAGACAAATTAAAGAGACCCTTTGGGTCAGTGCCATTTGAGTTTACCACATGCCCTGATTCCTACCTGCTCCGTCTTTTGTAAACTACTCTGAGGTAAAGCAGACCATGAGATCCTGATCAGCATCTTTTCTATACCAGGGAACAACGTGTTATATCATTATCTGAACATATAAAAATTGATAATGCAGCTCTGATAAGGAACAGCAGGAAGATTAGTCAAAGAATTGCTGGTGCTTTTTATATATTCTTGGTTTTCTGCCTGAAAGCCTTTAAGCTTGGAAGAATGGGTTGACTTGGATTAATATTCAAGGCTAATAAATGAAAATTATGCATGTGCACCAGGTTTCAGTTGATGATCGGTCAATGATACAATTGAGCTGATGTTCTAGCAGTGGTATACTGCAGGTTACAGGAACTGTCTGCAGTGTCTCTTGTATAAACTTCTCTTACTCTGCTATGACCACTTTCCATTGTATCGTATTACCTGGACTCCAAATTTTAGGGGAAGTACAGGACAGAAACTCTGTAATGTGAGGAGATCCCCATAAACAGTATACCTCATTTTCCCGTTAGATAAGATTGAATTGGTGCTTTTCTATCCTGCAAGAATGAAGTGACACACTTAAATTGCTTTACAGAACTGGGCTGTGAAATTTTAACATAAATTGAGTTTTAGAAGGACAAGTGCCAACTATTTGCATGTATATTGATAGTTGTATGTATTACTGTTTTGTAGTAATTTGATCACTCCATTTCTCAAATAATCAAAGGATGCATTCAGAGTTTTGGGATTGACATATATTTTGACTGTGTGCTATCTAAGAATTGAAAGTTTATGAAATATGCCCCCTTTACATACTTAAGTACTACCATAGTCAGGTTAACTAGACTAGTAAATAGCTTTTATGTGCTAATGAGAGAGGATTAGTTCTTCAGCAGGACTTACATATTTCTATAAATAGCTAGAGGACAATATTAAATTATTTCTGAAAGCACCTCTTTCAAATTATGGCCATAATTATACTTACTTTATTAACTTCTGGAAAAATATACAATCCTTTCCCCCTCCCCTTTCTGCCCCCCCCGCCCCCGCACCCCCCCCCCCCCCCCCCCCGGATTTGTGTAAGTTATCTGTCAATGAAAAAATTGCTAATTTACAGATGAAATAATGCATTTAATATTTTACTCAGTTGTATCCTTCTTGTGCCTTTATCTTCAACCCTGAAGTTAATTCGGTAGCATATAGTTTATTTACTGATACTGATGTTAAGATGACTGTAAATTTTCTGTGCAGGATGCTGCACTTATTTGGAGAGTTCTCCATTACTACCATCATTACTGATCCATTACTGTATGCAGGGACTTTATTGAAACATTAGCGCTTACCACTGTGCAACGTGACAACTTGAATATCATTCTGCAGCAAATGTGGTTGGTTTGGAAACTCACTCACTTTATGACCTTAACTTCCATGCCTCTTGCCCCTATAACATTACTTCATCTTTTAGTGGTCCCAGTTCCAGTTCTTTCCCATTTTTGGGTTTTTTTTTTTTGTTTGTTTGGTTTTTTGTTTGTTTGGGGTTTTTGGTTTGTTTGGTTTTTTTTTTTTAAGCCGTTTGAAACTCAATATTCTCAGTTTCCTGCAAAAAGACAATTCAGTGTCTCTGGGGCTAAGGGAACTATAGCTGAAATATCCAGTCACCAGGGGAGGAGTAAAAGGCAAAGAAGTTGAAGATTTAGCCAGGGTATGTCATCACGTTACCATTTTTCTCAGCACAATTATTGTAAGAAAAGCACACCTTTGCTTGAAAAAAGGAAATAAATGCATGTGCCTACATGAAAAAAAAAACCAACCCAAAACAACCAACCACCAAAATGTGTAAATACCATCTGTACACCTGTCTTCCAGAAGCATCTTCTCAAAATGCCTAAATGTCCTTTCTATTAGTATCTGAGACTGCTGCCAAGATTCTCTCTGCAGACTGATTCTTGCTTTCTGGTGTAAAACACACTGGTGCTCTGAACTAAAGTAGGAGCCTGAATAAATTTCTGTGGCTTCCTCCCACACACAGATTTTACTAACTTGCAGATACAAGTTGAATCTTATGTTCTCCTCACAGTGATTCTCATCTCTAGTAGCAGCATACAACTTCGATTACTCAGGAATGAAATTTACTGAAATACTTGAACATTGTTTTTTATGTGTAGTTTAAATTGCAATCCAAATTATAATTCAAAGAATATAATTTTGCAGATCTAATTTTACTTATTGGGAATACTTTTTAGGAATGTGTGATTAATATTTTGTTTACTGTATCTTCAAATTTGAATATTTTCAGGAGTTGCTAAACCAACATTTTGCTTTTCCCTCTGTAGATTATACACACAATGTGACTAATGCTCATATAGCTGTCAATCAGGAGTTGCCCTGCGGGTGTGACTGTTAGAGTAGCTCTACATGTCTTATTCCTTTTTTTCTCTCAGCACACTGTCAAGCTTTTATTCTTGGGAAGATGTGCAACTTGGACCTATAACAAAACTTCGGCATGAAGAAGCAGTGCTGGGAAGGAGGGGAGGAGGATTGAAAAAGAAAATTGGCTTGGTTCCTTGGAGTTGGGTTTATAAAGTTGTATTTTGAGACGGACGCTCTTGGGTGTTGGCACTGCTTTGTCCTCTGCATCATTTGAAGACAAGTGCATAGTAGTCAGCACTCAGTACACCCAGAATCCATCTTGTAGTTTCCTTAGCTGCATTCATGTCAGAAAAGGAGGCATTATTTTTAAAAAGAGGGTCGGGAACACAAATCTGATGTTCCTGCTACACTAGCATCAGTTCATTGACTTCTCTGTAAATCAGAATTCACTGGAGGTAAAACATGTCACAGGGACCTGTTTTCAGATTTTATTTTTTTGCTTCTTGAATAAACATATCCAAGTTGCATATACCTAAGTAGAATGTCCTTAGACAGATAAATATTTAATTTATGTTTAATTTTATCTTCTTTATGACATATTGCCATGTAACTGAAAATGATTTGTTTCCAGTCAGAAGGCAGAAATGGATTATTTGGAGAAGAAAGTAGAGTACATTTTGTGGCAATGCGGTGACACAGTATTAAAATGGTGTCTTTAGTTTGGACCATGACTAAAATAGTTTTGGCATGCAGATGTTTCTGGGTACATAACCACCAATGTTATCGTGGTCTTGGGTGTGTGTGACAGTTTAGAAAAGTTATTTTTTTAAGAAGGGAATGCATTGCACTGTACAGACTGTTAGTTACTGTATTAATATCACCACTAAATCTACCAAATCTTACTCATTCTTTTTTGAATTAAAGTGGTTGGAAACTGAGCTAGCTACTTGACATATTTCTTTCTCCTGGAATACAAGAGCCTGTGAAAATCTTATGGCCTGTGCTACTCATAAGGTCAGAGAAATTGGTCAAAGAAACTCCCTCTGGCTTTCAAATCCATACAGCAGCTTATCAGATACCATGTGAAGAAGCCATGGTGCTAACTTACACCAGATGATGCTCTCACCTTACAAGTATACAGGTTAGGAGGATAATATATGCATTTAATATGTGTACAAGCCATTAGGGAGGAAGATACGAGAAGAAGGGGTTATCGACTACCTTAAGGGGAGCACAATTGGGTGGATAAGGTGTGTCATTGTACAGAAATAGAATGAACAGCTTTTTTCAAGAAAAACACATTCATATAGCTCAGAGGATTGAAATTACTATAATTAATGAGCAGTTAAACATATGTGGTGCATTTCAGCATCCCAGAAGTACCTACAAGGATAATGATCATTGCAACTGCAGAAAAGAAATCAGCCTAGAAAGTCTTCTCTCTGAAAGCTTTGTGGAAATGGTTTAGATTTTTAAAACCTGAATGTTATTTTTTAACTCAGTGATTCTTTGAACTTTGAAAAACCTGTAATGAACAAGTCCTGCATGGGAGTGTGGAGCAGAGGTTATCATGTGAAGAGGGCTAATAACTTTATTTGGTAAACAGGTCCTCAAACTCATTGCACAAATAATTTCTAGGGGTATAATGGAAACAGCTGATGGCTTCTGAGTTCTCCTTAACAGACTGTAACAGAAATGTTTTAAAAGAAAACTTTTAACTTTTCCATGAGGAGTTCCTTTCTTCACTCTCCAGGTCTTGCATTCTGAGATACTTGGCTGCCACAGTATATGACAGTGCCCGTGTACATGCCTGCATTTTAGTCTAGCTCAGCAGGGTGCACAGTAAGACCATAGCAAAGCAGGATACTGAGTTATTTTTTTGTAGATCTCCTTTGATAAGATAAAGCTGCAATTACTAATTTTAGAGTGGTTACAACAAGTTTATCCCCTTTTGCAAAGCAGTCAGTTGACTACTCACATGCTTGTGTTAATGTTGGTGACTACTGGAAAAGGCTGTAGAGGATGTTTTGCTTCATACAGCCACAGTTTGCCCTGGATCTACTTTAAGAACACAGAACTCTTACAGAAACCAACAGAATAAACAACAAACTTATCTAGCCAGCAGACCTAATTTGGGCAACTTATTCCACAAGTGACATGTTTAGTATATTCAAATCATAGCATAGAGCTTAATGAAAGCATGAGAGGCTTCAGGAACCACTGCTTTTTTTTCATTAGTAAAAGTTTCTTGTTCAGCATAGGAAGAAAGTAGTTCTTTTCAGAAAAAAAACAGAAAAAAACCCCACCCTAAACCAATAAAAAACCCCAACGAAAGTCCTATAACTGCAAGGCAGTCTGCCATACAGAATATCTGCTGGAAATAGACCCATGGATTTATGGTGTGGCTTCACTGAATTATTGTTATGCCTTTCACTACTAAATATAGATGAATGACCTTTTTAATGGAAAAGAAGGATCAAAGAAAGATTAAAACACATTCTTTTAATTAAGTTCTGATAACCTGAAGTTCCTCAGACTGACTAGGAAGAACAAATGTAGGGTCTGAGATAAGAAATTTCAGAGGTTACAACAGTAGTAAATACAGAGGCATGTGACTCACAATGCTTAAAGACCAGGTCTTCTAGGCAATTGAACCCTTTGACCACAAATTAATTTAATCAGAATCATAGAATGACTTGTGTTGGAAAAGACCTTTACAGGTCATCTAGTCCAACCCCCCTGCAATGAGAAGGGATATCTTCAACCAGATCATCCATACTGACTTAGAATATTTTCAGGGATGAGACATCTACCACCTCTCTGGGTAAACCTGTTACAGGGTTTCACTGCCCTGATTGTATAGAATTTCTTCCTTATATCTAGTCTGAATCTACCCTCTTTCAGTTTAAAAATATTACTCCTTGTTCCATTGCTACAGGCACTACTATATCTGTCCCAATCTTCCTTAAAACTTCCTTAAACCCCCTTTAAGTATTGGAAGACCACAATAGGATCTCCCTGGAGCCTTCTCCAGGCTAAACAATACCAACCCTCTCATCACTTTCCTCATAGGAGAGGTGTTGTATCCCTCTGGTCACTTTTGTGACCTTCCTCTGGAGTGGCTCCAACAGGTCGATAACCTCCTTGTACTGAAGACTCCAGAGCTGGATGCAGTACACCAGTTTTGGTTTAGTATAATCAGGATGGGATTTCTAAGGACATTCACATGTCATGCCTTCACTGTTGTCTTCCCTAAGGCCAAAAAGGCCAGGTTTATTATTTATCTAGTAAAGTGCTTTCTCTGGCCACCATTAAGAACTGGTAGTCCCAGAACCTCCAAAAAGTAAGGTTCTTTAGAGCACCACAATCTGTATCTGCACAGAATCAAAAGACCTTGCTCTCAAAGGAATCCAAGTTCACAGATTCCTGTTTACACAGAAAATTGTATAAGATTTTTCCAAGGATGGTTTAAAATGCCTTCCATATTCTAGAAGCATAAAAAAATCAAGAGTTTATTCACAAAGCCCAAGAAGCAGATTTCTCAGGCACAGTCATTTTGTTTTTCCCACTTGCAGCAGCTGGAAGCTTCCTTGCCTACTGGTTTTGTCAGGAGCCTAGGCAGACTTTGCCATCAGAATAGGAGTTATCCCAGCTGACGGACACACTTCCAGGAGAGAAACAATCATAGATCAGTTATAATTTACAGCTGTGCTTACTATACAGGACCTTGTGGTATGTGTCTGCAAATGAGGAGAAAGAAATAGTTCATTCAGCCTTGGGATTGCTCTGATGAAGCCCCCATTCTTTCTTACTCTCTGCTGCAGGTGGATAAGTTATAATTTACTTTATACTCCCAAATGTGTGAAACTATGAAATTACTAGTGTACCCCGCTACACTAGATTTGTAAGAATACCACCAGCCATACCAGAAAAGAAGATGAAAGCTAGACTGGAATGAACTTATTCATGGAGGACCCCACCAGCCACCCCTCATGCTCCATCAGACCTCATGCCTGATTATAAACTTGGTTATGAAAACCCTTTATGAGACCAGGCTGAGCTTCCCCAAGATAGGTAGGCACCATGGAATTGGGCTGGACCCCATCCTAGTGACTGCAGATCAATACCTGCTGGAGCTGCTTGAGCTATTCCTCCTGCAGCCATGGCCTGTTCTCTACATGACAGATGCCCTTACATGGACTTTCCTGTTTACATCCAACCCTGCCTAACCATCTTTCCTTTCATCTCAGCTGTTCAAGTCTGGGACTCTCACTCAGCTATTCCTAAACTATCTCCTGTATGTAACAACCCTATGGAAGCCAAAAGGCTTTTAAATGAAAATACTATTATGTGGAAGCAGTATTATTAAAGTGCAAGGTAGGATTCCCAACTAGTTAAGTCAATAAAAGTGTAGCTAATGTGGTGCAGACAGACTAGGACTAGCAGACATTCACATGCACCTCGTTTGAACTCATGGTCTCTTCAGAAGAGACGTTTGCTTTTAGGCTTGGTTCCAGCTAGCTGAGAGGCTTTCTGGCTTGCAGCAAACTGCCCAGTCCCTTCCACCACCTAGGAAGTGTCTTTTCCTTCTCTGCTGAGATCTAACTACTTTATCCTCTTCTCAGCAGTTTCTCTGCATGCTCCACAACCCCTCAACAACACGCATAAGTTCTTGTCCCTCATTTATCCAGCTTCATGTCTCTTTCCCACAAGCAGGTTTGTTTCCTCTCCAGGGTACTCCCACACTGTCTAAAAGCAATGTTAGAGAACCAAGAACTTAACAAACACCCCACCAAACCCTACATTCTTTCTCTGTACCCTTATTCACTATTGAAATTCGGATGTAACTTTATTTATTTAGCCATTTTCCTTTTAAAACCGGAATTTGTTCCATTGTTTCTTTCTTTGGGTGGAAAAAATGAAATCAGCTTTCCTTGCTCCATTTAATCCCTTGTCCAGGAGTGTTTCTGCAGGTGGTCCATAAGTTTTAACAGCGCATTTTCCTGGTTGGCAGGCAAAGATTAATTTGATCTACATTTGCAGTGTTAGATAAACACTTTTATGCAGGCATTCAAAAATACTGTGTTCTCTTAACAACTCACTCTGTCAAACAGAATTCATAGGCAGTAAAAAAAGCCTGCATTGCTGTGCAGCTGACATTTCAGCTGACTTTTAAATCTGACACGTTATATTCTCCTCTGTCTAACTGTAATGTTCACATCACCCTTAAATTGAATGATTAGCTAGTGCAATGGAGGCTACTTGTTTTAGTGATCCATTGTTTATCCAGAGAAGAAGGAGGTAATCTCAGCTCTGAGACTTTACACCAAAACTGCTGTGTGAGACACCCACAGAGCACCAGTTGTTTGGATCTAGAATATCTTTTCCTTGATGTAGGATTACAGTACTTTGCTCAACTGAAATACTTACAAGTTTGGAATAAGTTTTTACTTGCTTCTGACAAGAATTGGCTACAGACCCCACTGATGTGTTTCATACAGTACTTAAAAATTCAAAAAATAAATTCAGACTGAAAGTCAGGAGTCATGCATTTTTACAAGGAATGATGCTGTTCACATTCAAAACAAATAAAGATAATTAAGTCCAATGAGAAGATGACCTTGAAGAACGAAGAGTTTTCCTTTCACTGTGAAATGGAGACATCTGCCAGCCGCCACCGAGCAAAGTGAGGCAACAGCAGCTTCCAATGAGTATACCCGGCAATGACTCACAAATTGCTTCAAGTGAGCACTGTAAGTCTTATGCCAGAAGCAATGTGTCTGCTGATAGACAAACAATAATATTAAAATTAAAATTAGTATTTTAGGCACACAAGAACCCAATGTGTGTAAAACAAACAAAGCCCAAGAACATCTGGCTTGCTTTCTAGACCCCATGTTGATGTCAGTTTCTCTGTAAACTATATTTCTGAGTATCCTTTAAAAAGGAGGGAGTAGAGAAGTGCTGAGGAAAACCACTCAGCTGACAGACTTGGATATGGAAGGGTTTATTGATCCTGTCATGAACAAAGAGAACATTGATGGCTGCTGGGCTTGTACCTGCGAACAAATCCCAGGTAATATGAAGTCCAGTCTTAAACTGAAAGGCTGCAGCCAATCTGGGACTGTCATTGATTCAATGCATCCCTTGACAGGGTACACAAGCATGGCACCTGTGGTTTAAAGCTTTCCTTTTCCTGTAGTGCAGTAGAATTGGAGAGACATTATATGACTACTCTTGCATTGGGAAGACAGTTCTGATGCATGACGTTGTAGGTATGTGATTTTAGTATCTCAGTTAGGCATTGAATCCCAGCTGCTATGGGTTACAGTTTAAAAATAAGCACATGAAAAAAGTAATTTATTTTCAGCACTGGAAGTGGGTCAGGCAAACACTAATTAAAGTTTCTGAAAAGGAACATTTCCTTGCTTCTCACAGCAGGTCAATGCTGTTGCTGGTATCTGTGAGGAAGAGAAAGCTCAGATTACACAGCTGTCATTATCCTCTTCCTTTCACAGTTGTGATTTTAATGTGTATAACTATTAGTTTGAAACACTATCTTTGCTTAGTTATGGAATTGATAGTAGCACGAAAGCCAACAGAACTACTGGTTGTTTGGTTTGTTCTGTGTTGTTGGCCATACACAACCTGTAAACACAGTCTTTACAGATTTTAATGAGATTTGTCATAATATTTATTCACTTGTGCTGGATTTGTCAAAGTCCAAGGTTTATCTGCAGTAGGTGTTGTACAAACATAAGAAAGAGTGAACTCAAAGGTAATACTCTAGCTAAGCAGGAGAGAGCACAGAAACTCTTCTTTTACCTCTCAAAGGTGAGGTGCATCTCAGCAGATATGCAACTTTGGTTTTTTTGATCATGTTTCAAACTGAATCCTAAGCAACAAACTCTTAAAAGCACTGATGATAGGTATGGATTTAATTTGTGTTTAGAGTTAGCGATGCTTTTAAACACTATGCTATACACTAGAGACCTGTACCTCTTACACTTTCCCTGCTGTCTCTGTGCTACAAGTCTTTACAGCTATGGTCTTCCCTGCTGGACACAATATGGACTTGACTGCCAGACTGCAGACTGAGCAGAGCTGCCTGCATATCTCCAACCCTCTCATGGCTAACCAGACCATTACAGACCATCTCAGAACCTGCTTCTCATGCATTAGATACTGCAGTTTCCAGGGACAAGTTTACTGCCTGGTACTGCCCTTTGAAAGTAGAGATGTTTCATTTCTGCTTGTGAGAATCTCTGGAATTATTTCAGGTTCTGCTGCTCCTTCATGTTCACCAAGACATGTTCTTCTCCCAGGCCTCAACTTCCCATCTCTCCTTCTACACCTCACATTATCTTCTGCAACATGTAACTGAGTTTTTAAGAGTGCCTATGATTTAATTTATTTAAATATAAATATAAATATATGTATATAAATTTATATATCTATATATATATTTATATAAAAATTTTATATAAGTATAAATATATAAATATTTTATATATAAATATATAAATATAAATATAAATATAAATATATTTAAATATTGAGAGTTTTTTGTTTGTGTTTTTTGTGGGTTTTTTGTTTGTTTTTTTGCTTGGCCTCTCCCATCTGTGTATCTTAAACATAGTGGAATGTCAAAACTATCTCATAGTCTGGTAAATTTTGAAGTTTTATACAAAAAGGTGACAATTCCTTCCAACTCTCTGCAGGAAGCACACTTTTCCCCAAAACATGTGGAAAAAACCACATTTTAGATTTTTTAGGTGTTTATTCACCAGTCTCATGCTTTAGCCGAGGGCCTCCAACCTAGCAACCTTTTCCTTTTTTTCCCATGATATTTCCATGAAATTTCTCCCAAGGGTACTTTGTAAAGTCCTGTTTTCATATTCTACTACTCTTTCAGTGTGATTTTTGAGCATGAGCACTTCCATGTAGATCTGATTCTTCATGGGTCACCTTGCTGTTATCTGATACATGGTGCAGGGGGAAAGGTGTTCAGGAAGATTTTTAAAACAAACCTTTCCAAATAAACATCTGAAAGAATTGCTTCTACTCCTCCTCATCCATTTTCTGTGCTGTACTGAACTATTGGATTATGCAGTGAGAAGTTCTAAACAGAGCTGAAATGGGCACCCTGGCATGTTGGCTCCTGGTAGTCTTGGACATCGCGTGTTTCCATCGGCAAGCCTGTAAAACCTGTGGAGAAGGGCTGGTGCCTGCGCTTCTCCAGGGCGGAGGTGCCTCCAACCCTTGCAAAGGTGGGGCTAGGGACTGTATGGCCTGAGTAAGACCCATTTGTGGACTTGGTTTTCCCTTTGGGTTTACAGTTCATGTGTGAAAACATGGAATGACAAAGCTCTGATAAAGCCTATTATGTAGCCACGTACGAACTACTTCATCAGATTCTACCCAAATGACTCTTAGGTGCTTGTGTCTGCAGTTTGGTTCCTCAGAGCCTGGGAGTTTGGAGCTGATATGTGCACAGACCTGGGACAGGGTGTTACCGTGTAGGAGGATGCACTTAACAGATAAATTAGAAAATCTGCAGCACTCATTTTTCCAGATTACATCTTTTTTTTTTTTTTTTTTTTTTTTTTTTTTCCCTGGCTGATGCCGTTATTCCCATCTCTAGGAAAAATTGCTTTTTGCTGAATTGCTGCCAATTACAGTTAACTACCAGCTAATATTTTAATCACTGGAACACTATTCATTCCACCCAGAGCATTGCACTGAACAGTTGCTTAGACTATTACTATGTCTTAGCACCCAGCAGACACTGTTAATTTATGGAAAGCTTTTCTCTGCCCTCAACCAAATTGCAATTTTTCTTTCTTCTTATCTATATTAGTTATTATAATGCACTTTGCATTGAAAAGTTTCTTCTTTTTGTGGATTTTTTTCTTAATTCAACTGAACACACAATCATGCTATCACTTATAAGTATCTTGAAACAAAACTTTTACCAAACTGCAATGCAGCAATTATGCAAATAGGTGGACTGAATGATTTTAGCATTACAAAATTATCATACTGTATTTAAGAATAAATATAAAGTTACAATGGTTTTTAAACATTTGTGATGAGTTGTTTATCAAAGAAAATCATCACAGCACCAATTTTGTATGTTAGTTCCTCCACTAATTTTCTCTTGGCTTACAGCATGCTGTTATGACTAAGAGTTTTGAGACACAGTCCTCAGCTGGTTTACATTAAAAATGCCCTACTGATTTGGATGAAGTTCTGTTGATTTACATCAACCACGAGTCATCTGCACCTCTTCTACAACATGCTGTGGAAAAGCCTGACAGTGGTCTGGACTTTATGGAATAGGTTGTGTTTATTCTTTTACTGAATTTTTTTTTTTTTTTTTTTTTTAACTTACATGTTGTGAGGCTATGTTTGGGGATAAATTAGCATTCCGTATTTTCTTGCACCCTGGAGGTGCATAGAGAAGCCTCTGTTCAGATGCGCCATTATGCCCTAGTCCTTCTTTGATCACGTTTGCTTTAATATGCCCCCTGACTCTTCCCCAGGTCTCCTCTCTGTTACACTGGGAGAAGACTTACTGAACAAATCTCTTAGTTGCAACCACACCAAGGCCTTCTACTGCTGTTTCAAGAAATCATGTCTAAGGATTTTAAAAAAAAGTTAATTTGTAATGCTTGGCCTCCAACCTTTGGCTCTTGGATCAGGCCCTTTGAACACCACTCAAACAGCTGTTCAGCTGTGTGAGATTCATAGAATTCATCATGTCCTTAGAAGGCATTTTCAGGTGACCTCATCCTGGAGGTCACCATATGTTCCTTTTTTAACGCTCCAGTCACTGCAGATGTGGAAAACCTGATGAGGTTATCAGTTGCTATGAGGCATGGCTGTGATGTGGGCTAAACAGGTGAACACAATCTGCCCTGTTCAGTAAAAAATGCAAGTATGTACCCTGATCAACCTTAAATGTAAATTACTAGCTAGAGGAGAGTAAGTGTCACTGTGCATATACTGCACATTTCTGGATAGTTTTGAATTCTGCACTTTAAGTGAAAGAGTCAAAGGGAAAATTAGTGGTACATTCAGAAGCAGAACTTATATCAAAGTCAGGTGTCCTCCAGACTTTACTGCACTTAAGAGAGTCTAGCCCATTTCTTGCAGAGAGAAGAGCTATGATTTTTTTCCTCCCAACATTTGGCAATCTTTTCTGCATCTCAGCAGATGCCATAGGAGCTCTTGGGGCTGTATTCGCCTGAAGTCTGGATTGGTTATTTGGCCCCCCCATGACAGACTTTTCTGTTTTCCCCTGTGCCCCATTAATGCCTAAGCAGACAATGAAGTCAGAGCTCATTTGGAAAGCAATGGCTTTTAGTTAAACTGAAATAGTAGCCTCAAAATGCGATGCAGGAAAGCAGCAGGCTGAGACTCAGGACCCTAGTTTGATGGAAGCATAGAAACCCATCCTTATGCCTTGTGCTCCGATTATACAGTAGGGAACACAATACTTGCAATGGTAAGTGTGATGTGTTGGCCCTATCTGAAACTATGGGAAACTTCAAACGGGACTTTGCATCAGGCCTTTCTTAGGCAATTTTCTGGAAAACACTCCCTCTCGGGCTCTTGCTTTGGCTATTTCAACTCCTGGGCCTTGAATCTTGTTTCTAGTCAACTAGCTGATTCTATAGTTTTTAGTTTTTAGTTTAGGCTAATATTATGAACAATAAATGCTCACTTCTTCCTTAGACTACAGAAAATTTAATTTTGAGCAGGAGTCAGGTGAGAGCTCAGCTTGGCTCTCTCAGGAGGGTGGCATTGTTCATGATGGAGCCTCAGGAGGGAAATGATCATAGAAGGAGCTGTTGAATTATACAGAGATTGGGAAGGTTCTTCCCAACGTATTTCCCCACCTCTGTGTATCCTGACAATCATGAAGCTAACTGATAACAAGGAGCTCTGCACTGAGCACTGGTCTTACAGATCCATACCTCTGTTATAGCCACTTTGTTACATGCCTGTAGGCCAGACAGTAATGGAGCCTGACAACACATTACAAAAGCAAGCTTTAATTAGGCCGTAGGAGAGATGAGCAACAGTGAGTCCATACGGTAACTCACCCAATCACTGATAGCAAACACAGGATCATAAGTGATGCCATGGCTCAGGCAGACTGCCGGGGACACATGGTGTCTGGGTCATCTGTCAGCACCAGCTGATTGTGCAAATATCTTTTTGAATGAGGGTGAGAGTCGTACCACCCCTTGGTTCCACTGATGGTAGTATGATTTGAGAGAATCATACCTTGCATGGAAGGTGGGCAGCAACCTGCCAATGCCAGTCATGGGGCAGGGTGTCAACACCTGTTAATTTAAAAAGAGCATCTTCAGGGTGAGGTGTTAATGAGTTAACATTTTCATTTTATTGTATCTCTACAGTGTTTAAAAATTACAGATTTTAATACTTTAGAGAGGTGCAAGGCTGTATTTTATTCTTTACTCTTTCATGATGGTGTGATACACTAAAGAGTGGGGCAGAAGCACGGTTTACACAGAAATCCACAGAGCTGGACCTTGGTCCCAGACAGATATTTCTGTTTGAAATTGCTGGCTATTTGTTGAGTAAAAAAGGAAAGTCTCCTATCATCTCCTGCGAGCTTAACATCAACTACTTAATTAAGAATGCCTTCATTTTTGTTTATGTTCCTGAAAAATATAATAAAAAGAGACATAAGGTATCATCAGTCTGCTGGAGAGGAAAGTGCTACACACTATTTAAAAGGAGGAAAATATTTTGGTAATGTTCAAGTGATTTTGTGCATATATGTACTGATTGTGCCTTTGTCTATATACTTAGCAGTCTGGGCCTGCAGATGCCACAGTAGAGCTAAAGTTTCAGGTACAAGTGCAGCCTTCTTTTAATGTTACTCATGGTGATCTCAGACAAAAAAATCTTTCAGCTTCCTCATTCATCTCAGCCATAAGGATTATTTTTATTTCTTTCTTCTTACTTTCTTTTTTTTTTTTTTTTTCCCTGAGGCTTTAGCAAAAGTGGTTTACCCCCTTTTGAGCTGTGGAGGTAGGAAAAAATACACTTTTCCCCACAGCTCAGATTTAAAGATGTTAACCTGTTATAATTGATAAGTGACAGACTCCAGAAACTGGGCTTGTGAGAAAGTAAGTCAGGGTTGAAGTTCAGGAAGACTGATGTAATTTTCCACAGGCTTGGGGTATCCAGAATGCAAGTAATCATACATGCATTCTAGGATGTGTTTTATTTCAGTGGAAAAGTTGTTTGTCATACTGCAAAACATATTTCTGGCTGTTCTACAGCAGGTTTAGACCATGAAATATCTGCTCTGGCTTATAAGCAGGTGTGTTGGAATTTTTTTTGTTTGTTTTTGTGTTTTTTTTGTTTCCCCCAGAAACACGAGTCCCATTTTTCACTGCCTGAAGAAGACATCTTCTAGGCATTATACATAACATTAAGATTGTTCCTTTCATAGCTACTAAATTTAGGAAGGATTAATAAAAATCTTAATACTTTTACTCACTGGTATAAACAAGCTTTTTTCTAAGTTCTGCCCCCCCCCCCCCCCCCCATGTTGTTAGGCATAGCTTTCAGTATATCACTATGGTATTATTAATGGATGCATTTACAAAATCTCTGTACAATTTTCTACTTACACTGCTGCTGCTGAAAGTATTGAATGTTGGATGAAGAGGGAAAACCAGTTGCTCAGCTGGTGAAATCTTCACCCACAAAATGTTCACAACAAACTGGGAAAACTAAATCTTATTCTTTAGACAAGGACATCAGACTAAACATCATGCCATACGTACTGATGTGATTGCGCATTAGAAAATGTTAAAATAGCTACTTGGACCCTATTCAGAAGAATAACAAGCCTGCAATGGTGTTATACAGAGGAGTGAATTTCTTTGCTGGGAGAGACTAAAAGATAAGACTCAGATACAGAGCACAAGATTATTTAGTACTGATTTATGTCCCGATAACTTAAAACAGTTGACTAGAAATGAGGGGAACTCTCTAGATCCTCTCACTTATGTAAGTGTACAGCTTTTTCTAAAATGTTCTCCAATATATAGGCTATGTATTATTGTAAAGTCAAGTGGAAAAAAATAGCCTGCATGCATGTATTGAGTGCTGTACTCATTCATATGAGAAGGCAGCAACAAGAGTGAGCAGCAATTTTTTTTTGACAGAAGCTATGCTGGTTTTTAGCATGATCAAACAGGACTTGGATTTCCTACTGCTGCTTTTTCAAGGTGAAAATGGCCATCAGCTGAAGAAACTGTAACAAGTGGAAAGTGCTCCTTCTGGTTTGCACTCTGTGTGTAAAATCTGTCTCAACCATGCTAATCCCATTCTGAGCCTGACCTTGCTTGAAAGCAAACTATGGGCATCAGAGAGATGGTAGGTAGGTGACAGTATGTCACAACATGCTAAAACACACAGTAGAAGCATCTTACCACTCTTCACTTCCTCTTATCTTGCTCTGTATGCCAATAGTATCTAACATCTTCAGATGATGACCTATGGTAGCAATAACTTACTTCAGTGAAGTTTCTACAGCAAATCCCTGTCTTTCTTATCTCTTTGGGCCTAGGCAGCTATGACAAGATAGAAGAACACCACATGGGAAGGAGAGGATTTTGATAAATTTGCTGTAATTCCCCAGTGTCAGCCCAGCAGCCTGGCGTTTTACTGCATGCTAGTGGGCCTTCAGCATCACCAGTGGTCACAGCAGTTGCTACTGCCTCTCCTGGGTGCAGCTTACTCTCCTACCATGCCACTTACCTCTCCTGTCCTCTGATGACCACTGACAAGTGTGCTGGGAAACCCCAAGGTCAGAGTTTGCAGGTTCACAGTATCATGCGTCAGGTAGGTGGGCAGATGTTCAGAAACCTTAGGTTACATCTAGTACAAGATGGATTAAGGTAAAAATAAAAATGCAAGCGTTGATTCATGACATCCAAAACAGACAACACAGTTACAGATATTTATAAATTTCACAGATTAGGAATGAAAGGAAGATGACTCAATCTACTTACAGTAAAGTTACACCACAGTAGCAATCCTTCAGCCTTTAGGATTGCCCTTTCTCACAAGAATACTTCAAGTCTTCTAGCAAGAGCCCTCTGAGGGCTCATGTGAGGTCTGGGCATTCGCTGCTTCATCGGGACCAACTCAACACTACCTTTGAAACTGCAGACTTGCAGTAATGGGTCAAAAGCATCTGGGCACTCTTGGAACTCAGGGAACTGAAGATCCATGGCTCATGTCTGCATTTGTCAGCTACAATAAGTCAAACCTGGGAATGAATGGGACGGTCATCCTCTCAGAGGCTGAGTGGGTGCTTCCAGTAAAAACACCAGCAAATTTTGAAAATGAAATTTATCACCTTAGCTGGGAAAGGACATGGTAAGCTGATGGATAGTCATAATAATGTAGGTATTTTAGAGGAATGAAGGCACTGGGTTGATTAACATGGATAACATGCAGCTGTGGCCTTGCCTCAGCGGCAGTGGGTTGATTGACATGGATGAAGTGCAGCTGTAGCTCATTCCTGCTAAGTGGTAAAATAGCCCTGAGGAGGGAGTTAGGTGGAAGAGTGTGGTTTGACTTCTGGAGGAAGGAGAAACAGCATGGACAGCAGAATCTGACTGGTGGTAAAGCCTTGTTATGGCCTATTAGTTTGTGCTACAATAATTGGTGCCCTGTGTGAAGAAAACTAAGTTGGACTCTGATGACAACAACTAGTGCCCAGCGTAGCTGAGACAAGTGGGAGAACCTGTGACCCCTAACAGAGGCAAGGCTGTGAGAGGCGAGGCCACAGCTGCATGTTATCAATGCTAATCAACCCACTGCCTTCATTCCTCTGCAGGTATTATGGAAATAAAGCCACCTATGGTAGGAAAACTGCTTGGATACATGTTTAGACTTTTGGGACTTTTTCTATGGGTATTGCAATTAAAAACCTGCCTGAGCAGCTGAATTCTTGTTAGGCATTACACAGCTAAAAAGAGACAGATGATTAGATTTAACCCTCTGAGATGAACTCAGGAGTCTTCTCAAGCCTTTTTTTACTCTCCTGCACCTAACCCACTTGCTCTGATAATCTAGGTGCTGTAATAAACAGATAAAATGCTGCCCTACGGTGTGATCTGCTAGGAGTGTGGGAGTGCAGGAGAAGGTTTTGTTGCTATTGTTTTGTTTCCCTTCTGGAACTCATGTTATTTCTGTAGCTGCTGTGGTAAAATTTGATTGTGTATTTCATAAATTACCATGCTTATGCAAGATCTTTCTCTAATGTTTTCTGCCTCCCTGTCTGCTGTTAGCTTGTTTACAATAGAGGGCACAAAGGAAAGAAAACCAGTAAAAGGTTTTCAAGTCCTTGCACAGAGAACACGGAAACAATGAAAAAACAGCTCATTTAGTGACCTCCACACCAAAAGCTGGGCATGATGTAGCCTCTCAAATGCATTTTAACAGAGCCCTGCACTCACTATATATGAGTTTGAAAGACAGTGCAGGTGACAGTGAAGCTGACATTTTCATATTTTCAGTGGTATGGCTTGATGGGTAAATTCCTTGGAAAGCTACATTGCATCACCTTCCCCTAACCTCTGCTATAAAATTATTCTGAAGTAGAAGCTGTCAAAAGCAGCACCTTCTTAATTTATTTTGCTATCAAAGCAACCTACAGAAGACAAACCAAACAAACCAAATCCACCATCAATACTCCAAAAAATCTGAGGTCTGATTATATGACTGCTAGTCTGATCCATTTGACACTTAGATAAGTTTATAGTCTTAGTGCACAGAAGGTCATGACAGGCTTCTGGCAAAGCAAGGATGCTATGAAGTGTTTGGAAGAATGCTGTGCCTTACATAGACAAAAGGACAAAGCCCTGGGGGGCTGGTGGGTAGTACAGATGTGCGGATTGATGAATACCTGCTGTCCTTGAAGCCTGTGACCTTGCTTTGGAGGTGCTGGCTGTTTCACAGCCCAGGGAAACTAAAAGTGCCCTGCAACTTCCTCTTAAGAAGCCAGATGTGTTGGACAGTGAATGGACATGCCAACCTGCCTGCAGCACAGTGATCATCTTCTTATTGTATTCAGGTGAAACAATCGAACAGCAGTAGGTGTTTCAGTAGCTGAAGCAGTGCAAATAGTTTTTACTTGTTTGTTTAAAACTATCCTAGTTTAAAAACAGGTTAAATGATATATATCCAACCAGGCAGTACTGTTTTTATGCATGAGAAACAGCTAACTGCCTGATGGAGAAAACTGGAAAAGTGACATGCTTTTCAGCTACAAAACTATAAGTACTGAACCTCAAGGTGTGTGCATTCACAACATTTATGACCGAGATACTACCCTAAACTGATAAATATGTAAAATGCCACTTGTGGCTGTAATTCTGCAAACTGAAACAGGATGGTGCTGGGCAATGACAGGAGAAACCAGTAATGAGTGAATCTCATAAGGGCTCTTCAGGTAAATAAAGATGATCCTATACTGATTTAATCATAACATTGTGGAAAACAGCTTTTCTTGGGTTCTTTTCTTTCCTTTGTGTTTTTGGTTTTTTTTCTTCTTCCTACCGCCCCCCCCGCCCCCTCCCCCCCCCCCCCCCCGTTGCTAAATGACTCAATCATGGACAAAAAGGCTTTCCTCTCCATATCCAATCCTTTCTAAAATCTACCTGGAATTTATTCCAAATGACTACAGTGTACAGAAGCCTAATCGTTCTTGCGCTAAGAGTGGGATCAAGACTTCTAAACTGGATGCTACACACAATCAGAGCTTTAGCAAGGTTTTGAGCTGAAATTTCTGTCCAGCACTTTTTAGGCGTGAGACCTATATACGCAAAAGTTGTTTCCAGATTCAATTTACAGCACTCACAGTTTTCATAAGTAGTTGAATCTAATTTCAAAATTTAGTATTGTTTGTTAACTTTTAAATTGCTGTGTACAAACATTAGTTCTAAGCAGCAACTAAACTTCACATTTACAATCATACTCAAGCCTTGTACGCTGTATGTACTCACATATGACATTCATTCAATTGAATTTCTTGCTGACTGGAGACAAGTGAACTTTTTCTTATAGTCAGTGGTGTCATAAAGTCCCAAAGAGATGCTTGTGGAATTCTAGTCTGTATTCCCTATGCTAGTTATGCATTCATGGCACAACATGTACAGGCTTCAAAGGCATATGTGATGAATATGTAATAACAATTTTATTAAATTTACTAATGCTTGCCACAGCCAGCTCTTACTAATGCAAGAGAGCGAGTGGGAGCTCTGCGTTCTATGTGCTCATTATTTAATAAGCAGGTTGTACAATACACAGACTGAATATTAATGAATTTCTAAATATAAAAATCACATTCTTTTGAGACACAGCATACAGACACAATAATGCCAAGGATAAAACTGCACAAAGTTGCAGAAAGGGATCAGCATGACAGGAAGTGAGACTGGTGATTTGCACTCGGTGATGGGAGTGTACCAAAGTATTAGCAGGAAACAACAAGAGTTTGGCTCAGACAAATGAGTACTATAGGAAGGAGTGTTTGGGAGGAAGAAAAGATAGCAATGGGAGCCATGGCAATGACATAGATCAACGCTGCAGATGAAACTCAGATAATGCTGAGGAGTAGCACATAGCTGCTTCTCTCTTAAATCATATGGAGAGGGTACAGTCATTGCACAGAATTGCCTTGCCATATGTTACAGCACCCTTAAAAGAGCTAAAGCATTCTTTTCTGTATGTACTAGCTAAGATGTTGCATTCAGGGTACAATGGGATGCTCTTCTCATCAAAAGCGAGAACGTTCTCATTAAAAAAAAAACAACAAACCAAACAAAAAAACAACAAAAAAACCACCCCCAAACAACGCCCCCCCCCCCCCCCCCCCAACCAAAAACCAAAAACCAAAACCAACAAACAAATCAGGAAAAAGACTTGTGATCTTTCGAAAGAGAGACTGATTTCCTAATTCTAGGCTGGTGCATTACAAGCATTTCTCTGAAGCCGAAGAAGTGTGAAAATTAAACCTAGGCAAGTTAGTCCTGTATAAAAGCAATATGGATGAGCTTGAGTGGTTTCAGCAGGCTCTTTCTGGAAAAGAAATTTCACATGACCAGTCATGAGGAAAGCCAGCCACACAGCTAGGAGAGAAGGCAATTCTGTTAATAGCTCAAAGGGGCTATAGAGGTGAAGACTGTTAGTGCTTTCATTTGATGTTAACTATGTTTATTCTAAAAATGTTCAAACAAGAGGAATGTTGCCTCACAATTTTCCTGTGAAGTTCATTCAGGGAGGAGACAGCAACAATGAAACCTGTAAAACAGAGGAAAATACATGAATTATAAACCAATGCACCAACAAAGAAGAACCTCCTGCGTAACTTGCAATTCTGGGTAAAAAAAAGGACTGACTGAGTTTTCAGATGTCCCCACAAGGATGCAAGCTGTCATTAAAAGTGACACTTAAGAAATCCAATACATTGTTTCTTTAACATAATTTAATCTGTAACAGAAAGTTGTTGCAGTATTGCAGGAGCACACTACTGTTTCTGGTGTTAAAAAAGTAACTATTAGCCCTTGATCTTTTAAAGAACATGTTTTCTTTTCTGGAAGAAAAGTGTGCATAACCTCAAGAAGAGTAGTAAGATGAGTATTTGCAGGCAATAACATCTTTAACTGAGTTAGCTTTGTGTTGGATGCAGGGGTTGTGATGTTTCTTTTGTTTCTGTTGTTGCTAACTGAGAAGTCAAATAACTCTTTTCATTTAGCTGGCATAAAAACCCCATCAGCTTTGAAGAGATTTGTGGTGCACAGAGAAAAAAGATAGATGCAGTTACTTGGCAACCTCCAGCACAGTCATAGCAGCAGTAGGATATATTCTTTACAACCCCGAAAAGTCAAGCCCTTGTTCTAAAGCACAGGACACTTTCATAGAATCATAGAAACATAAATAATCTATGTTGGAAAAGAACTTTAAAATCATCAAGTCCAACTGTTAACCCAGCACTGCCAAGTCCAACACTAAATCATGTCCCTAAGCACCACATCTATGGGTTTCTTAAACACCCCCAGGGAAGGTGATTCCAGCACCTCCCTGGACAGCCTGTTCCAGTGCTTCACCACACTTTCAGTGAAGAAACCTTTCCTAATGTCCAATCTAAACCTCCCCTGGTGCAACTTGAGGCTGTTTGCTCTTCTCCTGTTGCTTGTTATCTGGGAGAAGAGACTAACTGCCACCTGCCCACAACCTCCTGTCAGGCAGCTGTAGAGAGCAAGAAGGTCCCCCCTGAGCCTCCTTTTCTCAGACTAAACAACCCCAGTCCCTCTGGCCACTCCTCATGAAACTCGTTCTCTAGATTCTTCCCCAGCCCCACTGCCCGTCTCTGGACACGCTGCAGCCCCTCTACGTCCCCCTTGCAGAGAGGGGCCCAGACCTGAACACAGGGTTCGAGGGGCGGCCTCACCAGTGCCCAGTGCAGGGGGACGGTCACTGCCCTGGTCCTGCTGGCCACACTGCTGGGGACACCAGCCAGGGTGCTGCTGGCCGCCTGGGCCCCCTGGGCACACTGCTGGCTCCTGCCCAGCCGGCCGTCACCCAGCACCCCCAGGCCCTTTCCCACCAGGCCCTTTCCAGCCGCTCTGCCCCAGCCTGTAGCGCTGCGTGGGGCTGGTGTGACCCAAGGGCAGGACCCGGCACTGAGCCCTGCTGAACCTCACACGACTGGCCTGGGCCCATCGCTCCAGCCTGCCCAGGTCCCGCTGCAGGGCCATGTGTTCTCAAGCAGATCAACACTCACCACCACTCCCACCCCTCCCCCCAGCTTGGTGTCACCTGCAAACTTATGGAGGATCGTACTCAATCCCCTCATCCAGATGGTCAATAAAGATATTAAACAGAACTGACCCCAGTACTGAGCCTTGGGGAACACCACTTGTGACCAGCTGCCAGTTGGATGTAACTCCACTTAGGACTACTCCTTGGACTTGGCTGTCCATCCAGCTTTCATCCCAGCACAGAGCACACCCATCCAAGCCCTGAGCAGCCAGTGTCTCCAGGAGAATGCTGTGGGAGACAGTGTCAAAGGCTTTACTAAGGTCCAGGTAGACACCATCCACAGCCTTTCCCTCATCCACTATGCAGGTCATGTTGTCGTAGAAGGAGATCAGGTTTGTCAAGCAGGACCTGCCTTTCATAACCCTATGTTGGCTGGGCCTGATCCCCCAGCTGTCCTGCACATGCCACATGATGGCACTCAGGATGATCTGCTCCATAACCTTCCCTAGCACTGAGGTCAGGCTGACAGGCCTTCTTGTAGATGGGTGTCACACTGGCTAACCTCCATCCCTCTGGGACCTCCCCAGTTAGCCAGGGCTGCTGCTAAGTGATGGAGAGTGGCCTGGCAAGCTCCTCTACTGGCTCCCTCAGTGCCCTCAGGTGGATCCCACCCAGCCCCATAGACCTGTGTGTGTCTAAGTGGAGCAGCAGGTCACTGACCGTTTCTTCCTGGGCTGTGGGGACTTCATGCTGCTCCTCCTCATCCCTGTCTTCCAGCTCAGGGGGCTGAGTGCCCAAAGGGTAACTTGTCTGACTATTAAAGACTGGGGCAAAGAAAGCATTAAGTACCTCCACCTTTTCCTTGTCATTTGTGGTAAAGTTCCCCTCTCCCCACATCCAATAGATGATGCAGATTGTCCTTGGCCCTTTTTTGTTTTTAATGTATTTGTAAAAACTTTTCTTTGCTATTTTTTACGGCAATGGCCAGCCTGAGCTCTAGTTGGACATTCACTAATTTCTAATTCACATTTCTTATCTTAGTGCATAATCTTGCAACATCCTATAGTCCTCCAGAGCTACCTGCCCCTTCTTCCAAATATGCTAAATTCTCCTTTTCCCTCCAAGTCTTAGCCAAAGCTCTCTGTTCAGCCAGGTCGGCCTTCTCCCCTACTGGCTCGTCTTCCGACATATGGGGAAAACCTGCTCCTGCACCTTTAAGACCTCCTTCTTGAAGAGTGTCCAGCCTTCCTGGACATCTTGGCCCTTCAGAGCTATCTTCTAAAGGGCCTCTGTCAACCAGGATCGTAAACAGGCCAAAGTCAGTTCTTCAGAAGTCCAAGGTAGTGGTTCTGCTGCCCCCCCTCCTCTGAGAATCAAAACCTCTATCATTTCATGATCTCTGTGCCCAAGACATCCTCCAACCACCACATCACCCACCAGTCTTTCCCCATTTGTAAACAGCAGGTCCAGGGGGCATCTCCCTGGCTGGCTCCCTGCCCAGCTGTGCCAGTAATTTACCTTCTACACACCCCAGGAACCTCCCAGGCTGTTTCTTCTCCACTATGTTGCATTTCCAGTGGATATCCAGGAAGTTTTAGTTTGCTTTGGTTGTTCTCACTCCGGCTGGCCTTTGTGTTCCAACTTTCTCTGGTCCTCTGTGTTGTAAAATTATTTCTTTCACAGGCTGCTGTGGTACATTTTTGAGAACAACCCTTTTTTCTTTACTTTCATGGAAATGCAGAGCCACAACTCCCATGTTTTGGCCCAAAGGTATCACTTTCCAGTCCTTCCCTACAGGGATTATTGATCCAGTAATCCTCTCTTCAGTGCATGTAGAAATTTAAAAAAGCTTTTTAAGGAGTGTTGGCCTTAACTAGCTGGCATAGGAAACACACAGTTTCAAGATACAAAAGGTGAACTCTTCTTTGGCTTCATAGACCTCCATTGCATCACTGGCTTGTAGATATCAGGATGGCCTTGGAAAAGGCCTGCACAGGTGTCAGGATGCTCTGAGGAATGGTGTGCACTGTGAAGACGATGGCAGGGATACCGTGGGGTCAGGAGGGCTATGGGTGTCTGGATGTCCATGAGCTCTTCCTGACTAGCTTCTAGCAACTGGTGGCTCTGTGGCAGGCATTTTGTTGTACTCTAAAGTCATGTTCTGCTCGTACTGAGAACTTGATGCGTTGGACAGGGCTCCACAGAGGGGGCAGTGTTGTTTCCTGCTGGCCCACCAGATCACTCTGCTGCAAGCGCACCTCACAGCGACCTGCTGCCTGAACCGGGCAGGGCCAGGGAAACACAAGTGATAGCTCTGGGGACAGGCACCAAAGGCAGCGACCAGCAGACCCCAAAGTAGGACCCAGCACCATCCAAAGCCTCACTTGGCTCTCCAGGCCTTATGCACACAGTCAGGAGGAGTCCAGGCACAAATCAGGCTGGGCCAGACTCTGCGAGTGCCCGGGGATGAGTATCGAGTGCAGCCTGGTCACAGTCTGTTGTCCAGGTCAGTTGCAAAGCGCTGTGCAGGTGTGTTTCCCCTGGCAGCGTTCTGACCACACCAGCACTCGTGCCTCTGCACACTCCTCTGGGGCCTTCTGCAATGCCCCTTTCCACTCCCTCCCCTAACTTTTTGTCTTCTGCTACGTATTGGTGTTTTACACTAGTCACCAAGGACTTGGCTGTGCTGTCCCAGAGCCCCATTAGGTCACTGGTATCTTCTTCCTCTTGGTACGGGGTTTCTCTGTTAGAAATCACTCTGCAGCTTCCAAACACAGTTTCGCAAGGCTTACCTCTACCTCAGGTGCTCCTGCCTATTGTCTGTGCCCCTGCTAGGAGCCCTCCCCATGGGTTGGTTGTAATGGTCAAAGCCAGACATTGGAGAGAAACAAAAGCAGAGCAGAATTGCCTGTACCTGAACAGAAAGAGACTGGCTCCTGGCTGAGTGCATGTCCATCTCTAAAGGAGAAAATTTGTTTCCCTCTCTGGGTGCAATTTGTCTCCACTTTGGCAATGGTGATCGGCAAAGGAAGTGGTGGCCAGCAGGGAAAGGGCTGACAGCATGGGGGGCACCAGTTAAAGACCCCTGGATCAGCAGCACCTCAGCACCCAGATCCCATCTCCGCATGCCTGTTGGGTGACAAGGCACTAGAACAAATCCTTCCACTTGATGCTCCTGGGGCTGGATAGGGACACCACATGCTGAGCTTATCCATCACACACTGTTTGGAAAGTGTGGGGAAAGGCCAGGATGGGAGCCAACACTGACATGACAAGTGTTATCCTAGTTGGGGGACACTAGATTTATATATGCAGGTAATGCAACCTCATTAGAACATTAAATAACTTTTTTTCTGTATAATAATATACTCACTGCAACACTATCCATATTTCCAAAACTATAGCAGAATACTAGAATGACAGCCTTGAACATTTCCTTAAAGAACACAAGTGAAGCAGCAATGGATTTTTATCTTTATTTTTTTTTAACGGAAACTATTTTAATTTTGTGCCTCAACAGATGAAATTCATAACCTTCTTTCTGATAAAACAACTGAAACATAGAAAACAATTACAACAATGTGCTTTTGAGCTTTTATTTCTTCATTTAAGTAACTGACAATTCAGAAGGACACAGACAATAGGGCTGTAGCAGAACAGTGTTACAATTAAAATCAATTTCTATGAAAAACAATTACTATAGCTGTTGAAAATCCAGGAAGGCTTGATCTTTTGATTAGAACAGACTGCTTTTTAAGAAAATATTTGTAATGAAATGAGGTGGCTTGTAGCTTTCTTTTTTGAACAAGGAGAAAGGAGAATCCTAATGTTAAGACAGGACCTGGAGGGAGCATTTTACCACACTCACAAACCAGTTTTTTCATTAACAGGTACATCTCTTAGCCATCTTTCTGCCTTTTCTTTCTTACACCTTAAAGCCCACCAGAGCAAAATGCTTGCAGCTTGTTTAATTCATATCCTTCTCCTGTTTGCAATGGTTTGGGTTTCTGCTTCAGTACATTAAGACTTAAAGGAAAAATTGATTTCTCACATGCATTTCTGCCAGCAGTGCTCCAAATGGCATGCACATTCACCAAGTACTCCCTTCAGTTCTCATGGACTTGAACGCATACTTTCCAGTGTCTTGAGTTGACGGTGGTCTTGAATGGCAAAATGGACATACACTAGTTAACCTCATTCCCAAGGACCAGTTATTTCCAGTCGTGCCAGATAAGCCCATACCTCAGAAACAGTTTCCAGTGACTGCTGTATGTGAGCAGTAACTGGGCATCAACTATCAAATATGCTTCACCGATACTGAAGCACATTTGATAGTTCAAATTATTCTGGCTTCAGTACTAAAGGAGAAGCTGCGAATGGGGAAGTTCCAAGTGTTTGGCTTATGTATAAGCAAAATGATCTTGATTAAAAGATGAAGATGAGGTTGGCCACGATGCCGCACTGTGGCAAATAAACAATGTTAGGAGACATTCCCTATGAGAAACATTGGCAGTTGAAATTTGTAGAGTGAGTACTTTTTACTTTATCTGTTAAAGAGTTAGAGAATCTGTGGGAATGCTAGCTTTTTTTCAATGAACTTTGATTAGAGAGTAGAGAAACGATGGGATCTATTTTTGGTAGTCTCGTAGAAGGACCAAATGGAAATGTTTCTATAATAGTAGTAGTCTCAGTGCTTGGTGTGACACTTGACAACCTGGCAATTGATGTGTGGTTTGCATTAATTTCAGCATCTCTCATCTATAATCAAAGGCAAAGAGACAAAACTTCATAGATTCTTTAGGAGATGAATCATGTTTTTCAAGCATTGCAAAACCACTGATTAAATGAGGCATTAAGAGGTCCTTTCATGCAATATATCACTGAATTGCAAAAGAGTCTAGTTGGTGAGTTTCTTCCATGACAATTTTCTTTCATATGCTGCCACTGCTCCGCAAGGACATCTATTTTACTGCTGTTGGGAATGCTGGCTACAGGGCAGACCACTGCTGTTACCACATTGCCATCATCTTCTGGAACACTTTGGGCAGCAGGGGTTGCACTTCTCAAAACTTCTCAAAAAAAGGTTCTCTTTGTCTGATAATGCCTATTACAGCATACCAATCCACATAAAAAATTACCATTCCTCGTGCAGGTACGGCTGAACCATAACTCCTTGGCTTTATAATCCTTAAGGAAATGGCAATACCTTCCTTTTGAAAGGTAAATATTGTCATTGTATTCTCTAGAGAGTAAGAGGCCCAGGGGTTTTGATTACAGCTCAGAATTCCAAGTTCCATCCTTCTGTTTGTGTCACTAGCCAACAGCTATACCTTTCCCAAGTCAGGCAATACTGATCTGATATCCTTTAGCAAAATGTGACAGCCTGAAACCTCATGAAAGCCAACACAGGATTCCGTAAGACCCATATAAATATAAGCTTTTGTATGTCAGAGGGCCCTATTGTCTCTAACCCCTGTGCATGGCGTGCCTATTCTATGTAAAAGCAAAGTATTATTTGCAGTGCATTAGAACTTATACACCGCACAGATGCACCAAAGGTTGTTAGCATTTTAAGATGACATGTCATTTGATTTCAGTGGTAGTAATATTTTACATAATGGATGTAATCTATTAGTCTTTGTACATACAGCAAAAAGCTCTAGTAGCAAAAGTAATAGATTAAATTTATTATCATTGTCTTCCTATAATAAAATAAGTGTGCTCTCCATCACTTGTGCTTTTGAGTTATATAAATAGCAAAGTTATTGGAAAATAGCTCAGAAAAATATAACTTCCACTTAGAGACTGATGAGGTAAATAAGATCTTCCAGCTGGTGATTATAGCTTTAACTAGCTGAATGTATCTCCTAGCTATTAATTAATAAACCAGCTCCTTCAAACCCAAATAATTTCAAAGTTACTTAGACAAGGTGCTAAGTACCAGTGTTATATAATTTTTTAAGCAAGTTTTAATTTCTTCTTTACTGTCCAATCCTGTATTTTACTAACTTCTTAGTGTATTATGTTTCCCATTGATTGTTAAGGTTGAAACAACCTTCCAAGAACAGAGGTAAAACAAGGCTTTCCAAGGGGAATCTCCTATAGCTAGGAAAGAAAGAATTTAGACCAAATCTCCGAGCTTGCTGCTGAGTTTGTAGACAGCAAGGTCAGGTCCTTTGTAATAACTGTGTTTATTATTCCAGTAATCTCAGATTTATTCCTACTTCCCCAGCATGAATGACCAGCCTCTCCCCCAGTTCACATAGTACAGAAGATGAATAAAGCCCTTTTTTTATAGCGTGTCATCTACAGCTGTATGTGGGAAGGTTTTATGACGCAGAAAATTCGCTGTGAGCATTCTCCCATGTGAAAATAACTCAATCTCTGTGAATTAAGTTCATTAACTGGTAAATAGTGTGATTTCCCATTACTTTTTTTCAAATACAAAAATACAATAAAACTTTAGATGCTAAAATTTGTTTATTTAAAGGTTATTGTGGTATCCAATGTAGGGCTATTAACTGTGAGACAAATCTTCTATAGTGGATCTGTAAAAGTATAAATATTCTCAAAAATTTATGAAAGTGATGGTGTTCTATAAAATTTTGGATGCTTTTTAAAAGCTGAAGTAGTGTTTGTCAAGAGTTATCTATAGATAATATATATCTATATATTATATAGATATAGATAGAGTTTTTAAATAAAATGTAGCTCTGGAGAGCACAGGTTTTTTTCTGTTTAGACCCTGACCTTAATGTGGATTATTGTAATCAATTTGTCAGTGATTGTCTGATGTGATGACATGTTTCTCAACCTGGTTATCAGGGAGAAAACTAGCAGTTTCTTCTGTTCTTAGAATTGGAAATTAAACATTAGGTCCCGTCATAAAGGAACAGTTTCCACCTCTTGAGATAGCATCAGGTAGTCCAAAAAAGAAACCTGAATTGCATAAAAGAAATCTAAAGCTTAAGGTGGAAGAACCTTTTGAGGAAAAAAATTTGATGTTCTTTGCCAACTCAATGTTCTCAATGCAGTGGTAGGAGCAACAGCTCTTTTTTGCTGTCATACTGAAGGCAGTACCACAATACACTACAGACTGACAATGAGATTACCAAATTAAAGGAAAATAAAAGAACACGAAAACAAAGCAGATTCTGAACATAATCTATGGGTTAAGTTTAACCCACAGATTCATTGCATTTGGCATTCTGTTTCAGAGGAGGGTACAGTGGTGCAAGTCAGCCAAAAACTTTTGTAGGTGTGAAATGATAATGCAGAAGGATGAGACAGATTTCAGGAGGCACAGGAAAGCTCAGACTTAGCCCTTGTCTGCCTCTGCTCCCAGCAATCCAGCAGAATTTCAATCTGCTTCTTCCTTTCCTGAGGTAGCAAGAACTACTGTTTTCTCCTTCTAGTGAATAGGACCCTGGTTTAAAGGATAATGGATTCATGGCCTATAGATCTTATTTCAGATGATCCCAGAAGCATAAGAAAAATTCTGTGTTGGAGAAAGTACCTAGGTGTGAGAGAATGGGAGAAGCAATAATTTAGGTTATGGTCTGTGTCCTTCTTCAGAGCTGATCTCTGCCATAGATTTGGTGGATTGCAGCAAGCCCCAGGGGTTTGGAATAGCTTTCAAGCTGAGCAGATTCTGCTTTCCACCACTTTATTTTTCTGATGCAGTTACAATGGAGTTTGAATACTGGTGATTTCCTCAAAAAACATGTTTCAGATGCAGATTGTCCGTATTGGTTGCCTTCCAAATAACACAGAGCTGGTGAAATCTCTCTTTCTGCTGTGGTCTCCATGATGCTGGTAAGGGGCAGGCTTTTTTTCTTCCAGCATTAACCTGATTGGTATCCTCATCAATGACCTGTACATACTGTGCAAGGGAAAGTGAGGGAGCTGTCTGACTCTTACTTTGCATGGAGAATAAATCTCAAAACACGTCTGAATGTGACCTAGATTTTTCTCTGTGTCTGAGGGTTCCGTGCAATGAAGGAGAAGTGAATATGAGCAGATGAAAAATACCTGCTAGAGTTTTCTTTTTCTGAATGTAACAGGTTATATTGTTAGTTTAGGAGTGGTGGGTCTGAGCAGATTACCTGTTGTAAGTAATGTTTTAAGAACCTCAGGTGTGGTGCTAAGAAAACCGTATTTTTCTCATTTTATTTTTCTCCACTACCCCTTGAAAATAAAGTGATCAGCTACAATAGGGAAGCAATGTAAATTTTCTTCACTTTTCTCAGTACATTTTGCCACTCCATTGAATTATTTATTTGGGTTTCATTTTGGATAAGTATGATACACATCATGACATAAGCCCTAAAGTAACTTTAAAAATGACATTCAGGACAACTGTCTTGACAAACAAAGCTTCCCCCCCTACCCCCCCCCCCCCCCCCCCCCCCGCCACCCCCCCCCCCCTGCCCCTTAACATATTTTGCTCAAACATGAAACGAACTTATGGACGAACCCAACTTGTCATGTGCTTCATGGATCATAACAGCAAGGCTCTTTCATTTCCCATCCATACTCATGATCATATATATTAAAATAAATTACAACACATTTTTTCTGGTTAACCTTATCACCTTTTAAAAACAATATACATTTAATACTTGAAGTAAGAAAAGAACAAAACAAATATAACTCTTTTTTTGCACACACAAACATATACATATGAACTACATGTGCTTGCAAATAGATTTCATTAAGTGTGATGATATTTTAATATATATGCAATATGGCATTCCCTCCCCAAACAATGAGAGACTTGCTATCATAAGTACTTGCCCAGAAGCCAACTTCCTACTATATGGCTGTAAGCTCATCAAATCAGGGTTGTCATTTACTTCCTGCTTATGCAGTGCCCAGTATAATGAAGCCAAAGTGTCATTTGTTTTTAGGTATCAAAATAGCATAAGTAAATTCTTTAAGAAGCAATAATAATTTTGTTTTCTGAAAGATCAACATTATTAACATGTGTACAAGTTGACAACCATCTTCACAGCTGCCTTGAAATTTCAAGCCATTATTCCTGGCTTATGTGTGAGGAGATCATGTTGCTGACTTGCAAATGTCACACACAGAAATGGGCAGGCTTCTTTAAGGGTACAGATTTTCTTTTTTCTTTTTCTTTTTTTTTTTTTTTTCCTTTTTAAAATTTCTTCCCAGAATCTACATTTTCATGTTCTCCAGCTCAGCAGTGGTAAATATTAAAGCAATCCATAATAGAAGGTATGCCACAAGGTGAAAAATAATTAAAACATGAGTTCTGCTTGTTTTCGACTATAGCCCACTTAGTAGAAAGCAAAACACCTAGATTACTTTACCAAATTTCTAGTGTAACTGAGGAGTAACAGAATGGTATCAAGAGGATTTCTTCTGATTTATATTGCCTGACTAGAGTAGAAAATCTGTTTTCAGTCTCTTGCTTCAACGTTTCTGCTTCATGACAGTTTTGGTACCAATTTGAATAAATACAAATAATCAAATTATGAGGTTAAAGTCTGCTCATATGTACTCTTCTATGAGCTATTTTAATATGAAGGATAAAAGATATTTAAATTTCAGTTGAAATAACATGGAAAATTTTCTTGACTATGCCAGCTCTTTCCTTACTTTGCTGAGGCTATAAATACAGATTTTTATTTCCAGCTGCCGTTATATGCAACCATCTGCTTCTAGTTAAAAAAAAAAAAAAAAAAAAAAAAAAAAAGAATCAGACTCATTCAACCTGCAGATTGCTTTTGGCCTGTAGCTATCTCAGTAGCAAGAACCTCACAGAAGTTGATTGATTTCATTTGAGGAGGTTTACTCAAGCTTCTTCTTCCTTTTTAATTTTTATTTTTGGCTCGAAGAGGGTTTAGGATCCTGCTTTGAGATCTAGATTCCAAAAGCCATGTGAACATGCAGTGAAACTAAACCAAAAACAGAGATCTTCATTTGGCATCACAGTAATTTGTGATTCCCTGAGAAGGGAAGAGGGCAGAGCGAGAAGACAAAGGGAGCATGTATCACTGAACCAAATGGCTGTGATACTTCCAAGCTGCCAAGGGAAATCGAGGTTGTAATTCTTATTACAGGTGATAACAACAGGGTATCCAAATTGCTTAGCTGACTTGAAAGATCTCATTCATTCTTTCAGTGATTCTCTACCAATTACGCCCCTTGCCTTTTCCAAAGACGTTCCTTTAACTCCTCCATGCACAATTAACTTTTAAATTAATGGATGAAAGGGTTTTTTTAGTTCTTTCCTAGTTCTTTTCAGCACAAAGGCCAATCACCTAGGACACTGAAATGAATTCAGAAAAGCATGTATCCAGTGTTTTCCCACATGTTATCTTATGGCAAAAACTACAGATCAGCTGCAGCAGACTGTGATTTCTAAGATACCGCAGCTGTGTTGGTTCTTTCATTGGAGAAGACCAGAGTTACAATTCAGGGAGGAGGGAGAGCTTGACCATGTGCTCCTTTTCCTTCTACTCCACTTAAAGCCACATTGTGAGCTCAGAGGATGGGTACACGCAGAGCAGTCATCATGCTAGCCTCACGTGTACTAGAATCACTCAGGAGGAAAAGATAATTAGCTAACTGGCCAAAATAGGCTTCTCCTTTCTCAGTTCTTGCTGGATATTTCATTGCTGGGGGTGGAGGTGGAATAGCCTATAGCTTATTTACACAAATGTTGCCCTCTTTGAAGAAAAATTAGTGAGGATTGGTGATTTTATTACTGCCTAATGGAACTTTTTTTCACAGGATGCAGTAGCAGATGAGGCCAAATAATATTTGACTACAGATTTTTGGCTGTCTTTGCTAGAAGTTGCTGTTGTCCTTGGGCAGCTAGAGGCTGCTTGCTCTACTGGATTTTGAGCTAATGCTTTGTCTTTTTATGAGTTAAATATGGGCTTCTGGGAATCACACACCCTGAAAGTTTTTTGGGAAAAGGGAAGTATCTAAAACAGATACCTAGGCATGATGTTGGAAAGTCTATTTCTACATACCTTTCATGAGATTCAATTGCAATATGGCCTACATTCCAAGGTCTTCGACACCATTTTTTTCTTCTATCACAAGATTTAGAGAAGACTTTCCATTGAATATTAACACTGACTTCTTACTGTGTCTCATATGTCTCAATCACAGTCTGTGGTGTTGAGGGTGTAATGTGTCTTGCTTTCTTGATTTTCTTTATGGTGGTATAATTGTTACCATTTTAGATGGTGTAATACTATGATGCAAGAAATAGGAAAAAAAAGGTGGCTATCATTCACGTTAATAAAGAATACCTTGAAGAGCAGTGTGGCAATGATGGAAACTGAATTTAAAAAAAAAAAAAAAAAAGCTAGTGACATCAGCTTGTATCAACAGTTCTCTAGGGCCTCAGTTTCCTGGCCAATTTCAATTGTATCTGGAGCTGTCGACCCTGTTCAGGCTGGGAGCTTGTGTGAATGGTAAGGGAGGGGAAAATAGAGGGTAAAAGCAGTCTTCTAGTCTGAATCTGACCGGGCTGATGTTGTGGGTGATGCCTTTCTGAAAAGAATGCTGTCAAATCAACAAGAAAGGAAGAAGGTGAAAAAAAAAAGAACCAGCTCAAAAACTAAAAATAAGGCTGAGCTGGAGTGCTGCTTAGTCTTAATATGTCCTTATATCACTGCAAATACTTCTCTTAACACATTGCTGCAGTGCCCTCTTTAAATTGTAGGAAGTCTGAGCATTTTTACATTCATCTATTATGAAACAGGAGTACTAGCCTGTGGAACTGGACTTCAAAACGTATTTGTGGGAGGTTCAGCAGAGCTCTTAAAGGAATTATTGACAAGGATACTGTGGTACCTGCTTTCTCAAGTTGCTCTGCTGGTTTTCACATTTTCAGTTTTCTCCTTTTCCGCAGAACTATTTCTGCTCTTCAGTTTTGTTGCACTGACTATCAGGTAAGTTCAGGCTTGGCCTTGTGGCCAGCGTAGGGGGCAGCCGGTATACAAGTCAGAGGCAGGGGAAAAACCCTCATTCAATCTTTTAGTGGCAGGTATGCACTGTACACTTTTTCTGAATATCCGAGAGGGAAGCCACATGGGTCAGATGCCTCCTCATAGCCCAGTCCTTTTTTCCCCTGCAGTAAGATAAACTGTGGTGTTTCCTTGACCTCTAGTGGAGAAGTGAGTCCTTCAAGAGGCAGGGCAGGCATTCAGCCACTCTGTTCTTAAAAAAATTGCTAGAAAGGTGCTTATCTAGGTCTGACCCTAACACTGTATTCCTTGCTCACCCAAAACAGCCGCAGTGAGTGTGTGTCCCACGAATACATACAAAGACAGCTATGTGGAGCAAGATAAAAGCTTGTCTCTGAGTCTTGCTGTCCTCACTTCTGTTAAGAGATGCCATATGCCTTGTCAAGTCCACAGCGAAATAAGTAGGCTGCAAAAAGTAGAACATTGCTAGAGGCAGGGAGCAACCACTGATTCTTAAAAACTGAATACTGACTGAACTCAAGGCGATACACACAATGCTGACAGCTCTGCAAGGTGGTGCTCAGCAAGAGCAAGCAGTGATTTTCCTCACCAGCACACATTTCACGTAGGTAACTAAGCATATTACTGTTCAGAAATCCTTGCAGTGCACTAACAATGCAATCACTTTTGGTAGTCACTCTAAGTGAACAGGGGAATTCAGCAATTCATAATTAATCCTAAAAGAACATTTTTTCCTAAGTGTTTTTTGGGATTTTTTTTTTTAAATTGTGTCATTTAATATGAAGCAATCAGCTGTAACTGTCTAGAATTTAGGAGAATTTTTGCTTCTAACATTGATTTTAACATTTAACATGAAATGACTGCAGGGGAAATAGATTACTAGTTGAAAAAATGACAATTACAAGGGAAAGGCACATGCAAATGTTTTCAGTGGGCAGTTCAGAAACATTTTGTTTTATCCCCATTTGTTTCTTTAACTACCCACATTAAGGTACAGTAGAGTTTTGGACTTCAGTGCGGTGGTTATATCAGCAAAAATAATTTCCCTGGTGTTAGAATTTAGTCAGGGGCTATTTAGTTTTATTAAAGTTCTAAAAACTGTCATAGAACAAAGAGGATTAGTCTCAAGCATCTCCATAGATCTCCAACAATCTAGTTCAGAGCATAAAAAAAAGGAAGCAAGAAAATCCAACTTCAAACTTAAAATCATACTTGAAGAAAATTCTAACCACCCTTGCATTGTCTTCAGTCTGATGACCTAAAAAGGAGCAACGATGTAACCAAAGATGACCCTCTAAGAAAAGAGATTCTCAAAACTGCCTAGTGTTGAGTCCTACAGCTATGTTAGGGGTACACCTGGGGAGCGCAGCTGGATTTTACAACTTTTGGCACATTTCCCTTGATAGGAGTGGGAGATTTTTATCCTGCTTAGAAATTTTCTGCCAAAGAATGTGGATACTAATTTTAGAAGCACCTGCATCCCCTTATAGGTCAGCCCTACTTTGTTTCAAAGTGCTGAAATTTAATGTTAAGATCGAACACAGGCTCTTAAAGCACGTTAATCTTAATGTTCTGTCTTATTTTCATATTAATTTTGGCTAAATATGTACACAGTCATTATTATCCTTACTCCAGGTTATGCCAATAATTTATAAATTGTATTTGTTATCCATCACTTAGCAACAAACTTATGGCTCATAATTGCTGGAAAATTGAGAGGCGGCTGAACAAGTCTGTATCTTCTCATTGCTGAGAATTTAAAAATAAGATCAGTGGTATCAACATTAAAGGATAAAGAATAAAATTTCAGTTCTGAACATTGTGAGAATGTGTTTAGGGTCATAAAGCAAAAAAAAGGTTACTTGTACTGAACTAACATTCCACTTGTGTCTTCTCTTCATTACAAAAGCTTCCTAAAACCTGGAAAAACTTGCCCCTCTTGCTCTAAGATACTGCCCCTGAAAGAAACATAACCACATAGTTATTAAAATGGCATCAAGAATAGCTAAGTAATCTGTTCTTGGAGATTAGCTTTGCGTTTATGTGTTATCTACAAATATACAAGATGAGAATGACAGTGGCTAGAGGTTCGTTACATCTGGCAGTATGTTAGCCTTCTTGAGGCTATCATGTTTTAAACATTATTTTAGTACTATAATCCCCATATTACGCATGGACAACCATAGTTTACTTGGCATTGGAGAAGAGTTCATTCCTAGTAGCAGAACATTTGTATGTTTTAATTCACTTGTATAAATAGTAAAATGACCGTATTTCCCAAGGACTATGCAGAATGTATTACGTTCTCTCTTTTTGCCCAGTACACATTAACATTTTAACAGCAGCTTTGAAATTAAAATCAGGGCTAACAAAACCAGCTCGCTTTCTTCAATTAGAACTCAACTCTTCTATGCCAGCAATGTCTAGTGGGTTGCCTTCCCTGGGTGAGATCCAGGGCTACATTACAGTAAACTGGTCCAGTGTGATATCACAGATATAAAAAATATTCCATTCTGTATCAAAACTAGGCACATGCCTTATATTTATATGATAAGAAGATCAACAGAGCTGAGCATTTTTGCTCTCAACTATTCATCTGTGGCCTTCTACATGAGGAGAAAAATATGTTATTTCTAATTGGTAATTACAAGAGTCTAATTTGGATTAGATGGTAGTTAAAAGGAGCGTGACATCACACTTGGGTCAGTATTGGTGGATATCTAAAAGCACAACCTCTCATTAGTATTGCTTTAAAATGTACACAGTATAGATGTAGATTAAAAAAAAAAAACCCAACCAATTTTTTGTGGTGTTGAACCAGCTAGAAGGGGTGATGCAAGGTTTTACCAAATGAGATCTATAGATACAAATTTCACTGTAGAGTATGTTTTAGACAAATGTGTCTTTTTCTTTAAGAACAAAAATCCTACACTGTAGGCTTTTTTTTTTTTTTCTTTTTTTCTTTTTGTAGTGGTAGAAAATGTTGAACAATTGTCCATGAGCATGAGCCAGCGGTTCATTGCTGATATCCCCAGAATGCCTATATTTGCAATGCAAACAGTTAGTACAATTTACCAGTTCTATGAAAGGCCCTGACATATATGCCTCAAGGTCTGGAGGCTCTGCTGTATAACCACAAAAAGTCTTTCCATTTTCATGTAACCTTTTGATACAGTGACAGCTGCATTAAGCTGCTTCTGCCTAGCAATTCCACATGCCAGGCTGGTTTAATTGGTTTTAATGCCACAGAAAAAGCACTGCTAGCAGAATACCATCAAATCATTTTCATATTGAACCTTCGTGGTCCAGCAACCTCCCCTTCAACCACAGCACCATTGTTTTTGCGAGGGACATATTCAAGGTCAATGCTGGTTTTGTGTTTGCCTTTCCCTCGGCTCCACACAAAAAGAAGGAGGAAACAGAATAAAACCACTCCGAGGAATGTGAAACAGCCCATAGCTGTGGACACCAATATTGTCTTAAGGTCCAGAGAGAAGGTGTTCACATTAGTTCCGTTGGAACTTGTGTCATTGGAGTCTGTCATATACATAGGGGTCCTGTTGGCATAAAGGAAACGGTCTGAAGTAAACCCCTTTACTGTAAGGGAGGCCGAATAGGTGTCATTCCCAGCTGCATTACTTGCAATACAAACATAGATCCCAGTGTCCTGGTCTTGAGCAAATCGGATCTCCAGGGTGCCATCTCCCAGCACAGTGGCTCTTCCGTTCGATTTAGTTGTGATCAGCCTGCGACGGGGGGTAACCCAGGATATGGTAGGCTGTGGATCCCCATCAGCATTGCACATCAGCTGCACCGTCTGCCCTTCCTCCACTACCAAGTACTGCAGCTTCTTGTCTTGTATCTTGGGCTTCTTACAGGTGAAGTAAAAAGAAAGAGCTGTGCTGTGGAAGTCTTTGAATGACCTCTCTTTGACACTGTCTGGGCCAGCACACATCGGTGGCTGGCCTCCAAACTGCAAAGTGGGCTGCCTCTGTAAAATCCAAAGGAGACGGCAGTCACAGGCCAGGGGGTTGTTGTTGATGCAGAGGATCTCAAGGCTTTTGGGGGAGTGGAATACATTCTCTTCTAGGGTTTCTAGCAGGTTTTGGGACACATTAAGCACACGTAAGAATCGGAGCCCTTGGAAAGCATGTGATTCAATGGTACGTAGTTGGGCCCCCACCACATGGAGCTCCTGCAGCCGCACTAAATCTGAAAGCATGCCTGCTTCGATGGTGCTGATCGGGTTGTAAGAGAGGTTTAGATGTGTCAGGTAAACCAGATGCTTAAAAGCAGAGTAAGGTACCGCAGACAGGTTGGTGTTGGTGATGGAAAGAGAAGTAAGGTTGAGACCGTACAGGCTGTTGGCAGGTAGCATGTCCAGGAGGGGCCAGGCCTCTATCTCTAGGTCTTTCAGGCGAAACAGTCTTTTAAAGGCATACGCCGGCAAAGCATTGATGTTGAGCTGTTTCAGATGCAGACTAATGAGGTTGTGGAGGTGAGAAAGAGCTTCTGTTGGTACAGCTGTGAGGTTGCATCTCTCCAGGGTGAGCTGCTCCAGGCTAAGGAGTCCACTAAAGGCCCTGTGTGATATATAAACCAAATCATTGTCCCCAACCTCCAAGGACTTTAGGTTATGCAGATCTTGGAACATGTAGTCCAGCAAAATGACAATCTTGTTTTCACTTATATCAAGCTTGGTTAAATTTGACAACCCAGTGAACACCCCAAGGGGGACCAGCTTCAGACGGTTTCCTTTCAGCCTCAGGGAGCGCAAGTTGAAGAGGTTGTTAAAGGCTCCGGGCTCCACATTGGCGACTATATTGTCACTGAGGTCGATCTCCTCCAGCAAAGGGTACGATGTGAACTCCTCAGGGTTGACGCTCTTCAGTCGGTTCTTGCTGAGGTCCAAGATTTTGGTCTCAATGGGAATGCCCTCTGGGATGGACATTAGCCGCCTTCGGTGACAGCTGACAGACTTGTTCTGTGCTGAGCATTCACAGCGGGCTGGGCAGCTGGCAGTGGGGCCTGTGAAGACTAGCAGCACAGCCAGACCCAGGAATGGCTGCCAGCATGATACAGCTGTGTGACGCATGACTCCACTGATCCGGTCTAACCCTCCGTCACGGGCCTGTGGAGATAAGGATGGGAAAGAGAAGAAGTTCAGTCTGCAGCAAAAGGAGCTCTCTGCCAATTTTACAGTACTATTTCAAAGCAGTAACATAAGTTTTCATTTGAAACAAAACAATGAAACCTATTGTGAGTGGCAGCGGCAACAAAAAAGCAGATTTTCCTTCACTATCATTTTTTTTTTTATCAGAGGATCTGTTTATCTGGTATTTTTCCTCCAAACATCGGAGAAGACAAAACAGCTTTTCCTACTGCAAACAGTAAAGGTTAGGTTTTACTTTTTTCTCACTTTCAGCAGGTCTCCTCAAGGCAGTGCTATAGCTAATGAATGTGGAGATAAACACTATACAATCTGCAAATAGAGCTAATCGCATTTGTGGTAAGTTTACAGCATTGGGCCTCTGTGAAGTGATACGAAACTAGGCTTTTGCCTTTCCTATTCACATCAGTGTTTTAAGGCAATCCTTAATGATGTATTACTTTCAAGGAAAGGAGATCTTTGACAATGAAAAGATTCTTTTTAACATTTATTGCATACATTACAGCTATAAATAGATGGAGCTTGTTTGCACGTACACATACACAATGGCTCAGATGAGGAAGGAAGAGCTTATGCATCTCTGATTAGAATTGATTATTTGCTTTTACTGCACAGAGAGATTTTATGTGATTTTTAGAAACAAAGAGCTGAGAAGAGTTTACAGAATACATCTTTGTACTTCCAAGGCATGTAAACTAGCACTGAGGGAGAGAAAAACAAGACGAGCTGGCTGTGTTTAAGCAGTACAATGTCCAAAAAAGCACAACAGATTCCACGGAAATCACAGTTAGTAGGAGATTTATTCATTCCTGCCTTCACGTTAAAAATGAGAATAGTAGAAGACAAGATAACCTCTGTTAAATTAACTACCCCTCTCTAAAGGCTGTACTTTACAAGTTTAGTCACCAAAGGCAGGAGGCTTCTTCAAGGGTAGCTACTAAACCAAGACATTCGAGAGCCTATTTCAAAAGAACAAAAAAAAAAAAAAAAAGAAAAAGAATATAGATGTTCATCAAAGGAAGCTCTGTCTAAGACACTTGCAGAGTAAGGCACACTGCAAGCAAGGACTATGGAAGTGCTTTAACTCCTGTAGTACAGCCAGCTTGATGAGGCCAAGTGGTAGTACTGGGAGTCTGGCTTCTTAACATTAATAAACCTCACAAGGTGCTTCAGGCATTGTGAGGCCTTTTCCATATTGGTTAATTTGGGCTTCGTTTTAGTTGTACTTGCAAAATTATTTGCATAACTCTTGCCGGTAACTTCCTTTGAGATCTGGACAGATGCCTATTGCCCAGCTGGTTCTACCCACAATGACAAAATTACCCAGTGGCCAGTCATTCACTGCCTGACACACATCTTTGGGCTTTGAGAATTATCTGGCTAATGCTTAATTTTTCAGCTTAAATTTGAGTCAAGTTTTGTTCATCTGTGCGCAGTCACATGCATTGTGACTTAAGCAGAGAAGGATTTATAGGTTTAAACAAATATATTATATCAAAATTTATGATGCAATCAGACAGTTATTTTCACAAATAAGCTGTTTCAAGCAGATAAAAATAATATTGAGTAAACCCAGACTGATGAAGAAGAAACTCCCACCAGTAATTCTGCTGCAACACCACTGCACTTCCATGACAAATAACTTAGGATGTGATAACTCACCAAATCATCCTACCTGAGAGAGAAGGGTTGCCCTTCCAGACTGTGGATGATCAAAAGGGTGGGGATTCAACATACAAGAAAAAGAGCAGATACTTGGATCTGCTGATCTTACTGTATCATTAACAATTTTCAATAGTAACTGGGTGGTTTGGATTGTAAGCATTAGTATTATTGTAAACTGGACTAAGTAATAAACAGCTGTTGTGCTTTGAGTGTTAAAAACTTACTTGGGTGGACAAGAAATTCACTTGGAACTGCATATAAATTGTGCTTTTTGACTGCTCATAAGTGAATGGTGCATATACTACTCCTCTCTTAACTCTGTGGAAGAATCTCACTCTTGACTGATGTGGCTCCTTCCTTCCACTCTGACACTTCTATGAAGAGACTAATAATATTGCATATAAAATTGCATGCTGGTTTCACAATGTAGTCTGGGGACTTGGATGAAGACTATTCTTTATTATACTACCTACAAAGGCACATTTCAGCGTTGTCCTAGGAGGACAACCTGCTGAGATTAATTTAGTTTCCCTTTAAGTTGTAGTGTTGCAAGTAACTACTGCTAGTTATGTCCAGCTGTGACAAAGGTTTTCAGAAATAAACTTCACTTCATTAGGCACCAAGTTAAAACTAGAAATCTATTGAGGTTTCTGAGTTAGGTGTTTGCAATGAATTCAGATCAAAGGGGCTTGCAGGTGCTCTGGGCATTACTTTCAGAGCTCAGTCTGTGAGGTTAGCACTTTTATGCTGATACTTTTAGCACACAAGGAATTAATTTCTTACCTTAGTCACCTACTGTATGAAGCATAAAGTAAATAGGTTCAGTGGAAGACAAGCATCTCTGGAGTGTTCATTTTATATAGCAAAAATTATGAGATGCTTTTTTCAGCTATCCAAGCCACTGGTAACTAAAATTTTTGAGGAGTATAAAGTAGATGGACTGTATAAAAAAATGATGGAAAGGATTTTTTTTGTGGTTGGAATAAAATTAAGTAGTGTTAATGCAGCACTTTAAATGGTAAGAGTTGCCTTCTGTAAAAGCATGTCCACACAGATGAAGACAGGAATGCATATATCTATAAGGATGTGTTCATGTATGTATGTCTATGCATTTGCAGGCAAGCAAGATTCAGAACTGAGATTTAAGCTGGAGTAAAGTACACATCAATATGGAAAAATAATAAATTATATTAAATTGCATGTCAGAAACCCAAAGATTACTTGGGTTGCTATGTACAGGTTAGACGAAAACATAAATTAAATTGACTTTTTCAATTTACATTTGATTTACATTCAGATTACATTTACTGTGCCTAGTTCTGGGCCCCCCAGTTCAAGAGAGACAGGGAACTATAGGAAAGGGTCCAGTGGAGGGCTACCAAAATGGTGAGGGGACGGGCCCATCTCCCTTATGAGGACAGGCTGAGAGAGCTGGGCCTGTTCAGCCTGGAGAAGAGAAGGCTGAGAGGGGATTTTATCCATGCATACAAATATCTTAGGGACGGGTGTCAAGAGGATGGGGCCAGGTTGTTCTCAGTGGTGTCCAGTGACAGGACAAGGGGCAATGGGCACAAACTGCAGCACAGGGAGTTCCATCTGAAGATATAGAGGGACGTTTTTACTTTGAGGGTGACAGAGCGCTGGGACAGGCTGCCCAGAGAGGCTGCGGGGTCTCCTTCTCTGGAGACATTCAAAATTCACCTGGACGCAATTCTGTGCAACCTGCTCCAGGTGAACCCGCTTTAGCAGGAGGTGGGACTGGATGACCTCCAGAGGTCCCTTCCAACCCTGACCATTCTGCGATTCTGTGATTCTGTGACCCAGATGATACTACTGTCCTTTCTGCTAAGCACATCTGCTACTACACCCTTAGCTTTGAACTGCTTTGTGCAAAAACGACTTTATCTTCATTATGCAGAAAATGTAACCTTACTTCATTGTACAAATAATGAAAAAAAGGCAAAAAGGTCTAGCAAAGGAACTACGAGTGACTTAAAAGATTTCTGACTCTGCAGGACAAGGTGAATGTTGGGAGAGGCCTACAGTGAACTTTGGCCAGCTATTGCATGTGGTCCAGTGAGAGCTTAACGGATGTGACAGGACATGCCTGGTAACATCACTAGCAGGGCCTCCCTTGGGCCTTCAGTGTGAGAACATTTTGAAAGGATACATCTTCATCCCCAAAGCATATTTTGTGTTAGTGTGTTCAGCATCACTTATTGTTATATATCCATTAAACAATGCCACTGTTTAAAAATCTGAATGAAATTATGTAATTAAAACAAATTTCTCACAAGATGATTTTGTGCAGTGTGAAGTGATTTCCACTATTTCTTTAGACTTGTGGAATGTTAATTCATTGGCAACCTCACTAACACTGTGCTGAGCTATCAATGTCACTGTTCAACATGACATCTTTCATTCCTGCTCAAACAATCAGCACTACATACTTTACCCTTTGTCAGTGTATGAATTCCCTCTAAACATCTGCAGGATTACCTCATTATCCTCCTTTGCATTGCTCTGTACAACTTTTCTTCACTGTGATACATACAAGAAAGTAAAGTGCAGGCATTTAAGTATATATATATGTATATACACATAAGCTAAAAGTATAATCTTTCTGTGCTCGGATTGAACTATGCCTTGCACTGTGGGGTACTTCTGTAAAATTATAGCTTGTTAGCACAAATATTTTAATAAAATAATTACAAATTATGAACTGGTGGGTTGTATATGCTTGAATGTGAATAAAACCATGCAAAATTGTTTTTCCAAAATTTCTGGGCTGTTTATCGCACTTTGATACACTCTGGAAAATGAAATATAGTAAGGATTTCCTAATTAAAATTCACTAAATACCTCCTTTTTTTCTTTCTCTGGCTTTGTTTCTTAAGTTCAAAGTTAAGATTCAAGTTACTTTTGGCTGATACTCTTTTTCAACATGGGACCTCAGTCAAAGTTCAACTATGTAATTAAGAAAGCTCATTAAATTTATTAGCTAATAGTTCTGTGTGATCTCACCCAAACCAGCCATCTCTACTGCTTTGAAATGCAAATCATTTTGCACAAAGTTCTGTAGCTTTGAATTGCCCATAAATGCTTTATAAGAGTTTTTACCAGTACCCCATAGCTTTTAAACTAAAGAACTATAATAGAAAATCAACAGAAAGCAACCCAATGCTTGCTCAGAATGCTGTGCAATGCTGAATATCATAAATAGGAATGTGTCAAGCCATGCAAATGTGCTATACATTGTATCACTTCTCCCTCTCCCTTAGCCTAATTCTGAAGCCTTTATAGCTAAAAAATAGAGTGCATTCCACCTGGCTCCTTTCCTTGTCCAATCTGATGTTCTAGGAACAGTGTGGGACCAGGCTTTAGAGAGGAGAGGTGAGCGTTGCAAGACCTGTTTCTGTCATTAGCTGCATGTTTGATGCTTCAGCTCAGTAGTTTTGATCTTGCCTTTCCCTCCCCTTCTCCCAGCCTTTCAGACAATTAAAAAAACCAGTGGATCATCAGAGATAAACTTTCTAGGATGAATTGTTGCATGACATGTATCTTACTTGTACTGATTATTCACCAGAATGCTACCAGCTAATCCTGAGAACCCAGTGAAGTCCCTATTTTAAACATGTGTGGTCGGCTGACCCTGTCTGGATGCCAGGTGCCCACCAAAGCTGCTTTATCACTCTCCTCCCCAGCTGGGCAGGGCAGAGAAAATATGGAAGGCTTATGGGTCAGTATAAGGGCAGGGAGATCACTTGGCAATTACTTTTACAGGCAAAACAGACTCGACTTGGAGAAAATTATTTAAATTTATTACCAATCAAATCAGAGCAGGATAATGAGAAAATAAAAACCAAATCATAAAACACCTTCCCCCCACCCCTCCCTTCTGCCCAGGGAGAATTTTTCCATTTTCTCCCCACAAGCGGTGCTGGGGGATGGGGAATGGGGGCTGAGTTCAGGCCATCACATGGTGCCTCTGCTGTTCCTTCCTCACCAGGGGAGGCTCCTCACACTCTGCCCCTGCTCACCATGGGGTCCCACCCACAGGACACAGACCTCCACAAATTTCTCCAGCATGAGTCCTTCAGCAAGGTTACAGTTCTTCATGAACTGCTTCAGCATGGGTCCCTCCCATGGGGTGCAGTCCTTCAGGCACAGCTGGCTCCAGCCTGGGTCCCCTGCGGGGTCACAAGCCCTGCCAGCAAACCTGCTCCAGCCTGGGCTCCTCTCCCCAGGGGGCCACAGGTCATGCCAGGAGCCTGCTCCATATCAGGCTTCTCATGGGTCACAGTCTACTTCAGACATCCCTGTACCCTGGGTCCACCACCAGCTACGGGTGGATATCTGCTCCACCGTGGATCTCCATGGGCTGAGGGCCACAACCTATCCCATCATGGTCTTCACCACGGGCTGCAGGGAAATTGCTGCACTGGAGCACTTCCTGCCCCTCCTTCTGCACTGACTTGGGTGTCTGCAGGGCTGCTGCTCTCATGTATTGTTGCACTCCTGTCTTCAGCTGCTATTTATTGTGCAATGTTTTCCCCTTTCTTAAACATGTTATGCCAGAGGCACTACCTCTGTCACTGATGGACTCGGTCTTGGCCAGTGGCAGGTCCATCATGGAGCCAGGTGACATTGGCTCAGTCAGACATGGGAACAGCTTCTAGAAGTTTCTCATAGAAGCCACCCCTGTAGCCCCCCTGCTACCAGAACCTTGGTATGAAAACCCAGTAGAAGTTGTTTTAAACTGTCTGTCCTTCACATTATTCAAAGCATAAGGCATCAAAATAGGGTTTGTATGAGCCTGTTCTCAGGAAAAGTAAATTGTTCTTCCTGTGTAAGATTGTTTCTTTCTCCTCTTGCTTGCTGAATGAATGACAGCAGTCCTGTATTTTGGAGCAGGGAACAGATACTGAGGAGTATGAATGATCCTGTCTTTGCCATTTCTGTTAGCATCTGTCACACTTCAGCAAGCAGTAAGCCAAAACCTTTACTCAAACCTTCGCAACAAAACATCTTTGCTCATGTGCTTAGTAGACAATTACTGAATATGAGCAGCTAAAACTACTGCAGATTTTATCTGTGTGGTGCCAACTTTTGCCCAGCTCAGTGTGCTTTGGCAAAGTTTCTGCTCACAACCTTATCTCTCAACTACTTATTTCAATTATTTTGGAAGACCAGCTGATCTGGCCTTCCTGCACTCTCCCGTGGTGCTGGACCAGACCAGATAAAGGCAGGGGCCGTGAAGGTTCCCTGCTGCTGTACTGCACCAAGGTGGCAATAGTTGGAAGTTTTGCCCAGGGGATGAATGTGAACAGGCTGGGAAGATGACAAATTGAAATGTTTTTAGGGACAGTCAAAAACCCCCATGAAAATATTAGACATTTAGGAATGCTCTTACAGTGAGTCGCAATGCCACAAGGAAGATAAATGAAATCCTTGCCATGGCATTCTCTGACTAGACCATGCAAACTTGACATTCCTGCCAGCTGGTCTTTCTATGTAAAAGCCAATATGTAGCAATGGCTTTGCCCCACCAGGTCTTGTGCCAGCATGTTATCTAAGTTCAGTGTATGGATCCCAAGCTCTACCACAGGCCAAATCAAACCTGCCTACACACTGTACAAAGGAAGCTTTTTCTTTAAATCAGAGCATCTCAGAAGCAATTCAAATGAACTATGGTGTACTAACTCCCCTGGCTTTTTAATCAAGCCTTTTTTGCTTATGCAGACATTTGATTCTCCCTCCCTTCATTGATCTCTTTTACATTTCAGCATTTAAATAAACTGCAAAACATTAAGTAGCTATCTTTCCGTATTCCAATAATTAATAGATTGGAAGAAGCCTTGAGTAACAACAGAAGCAGCAGCAACAACACCAGTATGTCAATCCATTGAATCAGAAACAAAATTTAAATTCAGTTATTCTGCAGTCCTGGAATTGTTCTCTACTACTAAGTCATCAGAAAAGGCTTCATGGTCTAAAACCAACTAAGAAGCTACAATCAAGCTGCATTTGTTTTCTAAAAAAACAATACTTGTCTCCAACTGTACCCTTATACTTCTAAGACTGAGATCCAGACTGGTATCCCATTATAACAGACATGACACAGAAATGGAAAAAAGCAAAAATAATAACCAGAAGAACATTTTGAATGGCTTATCCACTAGTATTACTGTAAGACTGGTTAAAATCTTTGTACCAGTTGTTATAAAACTAGACAGATGGGTGTAGTTTTTACCCCAAACTCTTAGATTATTGTTTGAATCAAAGTGAAAGAAGCAAGTGCGCTAAACAGAAGGTAAGACAAACACAAAGATAAGTTAATATGATTATACCAATTGCCTGTGCAAGGCTTAGAAAACCAGATAATCCAAAATTAAGTAAAGAAATGATGCTACCAGCACACCTTCTGTTTCTAACCTGATGTTTTTAAGATTGATTTACCAATTTCTTGCAGTTGTTACAAAGTGAATCTCAGGAAGAAATTTGAAAGAAAAGATAATAAACCTCAAGGATTATCTCACAGGACACATTTTATGCATAAATAATAGGAAAAGAAAGTAGAGATATTTACGAGAATTATAGACAAAATGATGTTCCTACGGACATTTTTGGTAAGTTGAAGGGGAAGAGGTTTAGCAAAATTACAAAAAGCTTATATGAAAAAATATGTGAAGGGTTGTAAAAAAGGCTTGGAGGAAATGTAAAATTCAGGGGTTTTTTTGCATAGGTTAATGATATAAGTCAAACTTTCAAGGAAGGTAACACTACTATCATATCCACACAATTAACTACCTCATAGAAACTGCAAATATTTGCACAGAAAGAGTTTTTGACAAAGAATTCTTAGTTGAGTAAATTCATGAACTCCTGTGAACAGTACATCTTTTCTACCATTTATTCCTTCCAAGTGCAGAAGCAAATTTTGAAAGGTGAAGTTGTTCAGAATTACTTCTGTCAGGTTGTTCACTTATCTCTACTAAATACTATCCATGTTTTACTGGTGAAAAGTGATGTTGCTATGAGGTAAATATTCAATGGCAAAGTCAAGAATACCACAATTATAATTATAGTATAATAATAGATATGTTGATGCACCTAAATGTCATAACTCAATAATGGAGAAAGTACAGATTCATGTCTCTGATAACAGTGCTGCTTCTTGGTAATTTGAACTACATTTTGTTGTGGCTGCTTAGTATTGGAAAAGCATGTAACCATTGTAGCTAAACTTCATACCTAGACCTGGTGTTAAATATCTTTGCATGGAAGTTCTCCAAGTGATATATGACTTCAAAAATGATGTGCCGTATATTAAAAGAGTCCACATTTATACTAGGTTTATCTAACCCTAACTGAAACTAAACATGAAAACCATCAAGCTTTGTTTCACTGATGATTCTTGCGAGATTTTAATGTTCCAGATACTGAGAATGACTGGGAAGAAAGACAAAGTTATTATAGTACAGAAGGGAAAACCATATGACAACAAGGAAAGAGCTACAGTTACTGCTCTTGGGGAACGCAGCAGTCGTAAGAGCAAAAATCTCTTGCAAGTTAGGATTCATTATTCCAAAGAAGACCTTGTGTTTCACAGAGTATCTAGGCAAGTGAATGTTAGAAAGCTCTGCTGCCTAAGGATGCTAAACAGGGCACTGTACAAGAGGATGTGAAAGCATTAAATACTATGCTTGATTTTCATATCCGCACTAATTAATGCAGGCTGTATAAATTGACTCAAAATTAATCAGTAAGAAGGCTAAGTGCATTGATTAAAGAGAAGGAAGGGAAGCTTTTTGTCAACAACAGTTCTACATTAGAAGATTATCTTTCTTGAAAGAAATAGTCTTTCTTCTCAAACTGTCTAGATATGGCATCAAAGGTGACATCCCTGTTGTCAGGACAGGATCTCCTATGTTGAAAAACAGGGATGGAATTATTTCTGGTTTTAATTCTAACATCCACCTGCTCCTCTGCTTCAATGAGAGAAGATCTTCGTGATAGAAAGCTACTGAAAAAACCCAGGAAGCTGCTATAAGTCTGGGCCAGAAGCAGACTTTCAAGAGCTAGTACATTCAAGCATAATTGAATCCCACGTCAATAATCCATTTAGGAAGCCACAAGCAATCTACTTGAGATCTAGGACATAATAAGAAATATTCTTGATATAACCAGTTGTAAATGGGTATTTGCTTCCTTTAAATACCTACAGGTTAATGTCCAGAGATCTCTATGGCTGCAGACAAAATGAACTGTTCTGGTAATGTATTGACTTCCACCTTTTGTAAACAGACACACTCAGTGGTAACTTTAGCAATATATTTTACAAGCTTCTACCTATTAGCATAATTTCATTTTTGTTAACACCAAAAGATCTTTGTTATCTTATCCACAATCACAATAGGAAAGCCATGTGACGGTGATCTTATTGGCTGTGAGGAAAGACAGACAGAATAATGTGCCATCTGTAAAACAAAGAAAGGTGAGATTTTTTTTCCCTAGCAGCTCTATGTAAATACTGAACAGGACAAAAGGAAGACCAAAACTGCATGGTACTCCACAGGGTATGGGTCTAGTAGAGTTAATTTTTAATGTTAATGTCAATCCTGTGACTGCGGACAGGAAGGAGGGTTTCAAATAATTTCAGTCTAGTGACTTAGGTCCCTAAGGTGATTTTTTTTACAGCAGCAGCACAGGACCTGATGACAAATCATGGTGTGTAGAGGCTAAAGCATGTACACGCAGAATGCACCCAGGAAAGCTAAGAGATCAATCAATTAGTACTACAACTGTCGTTGTTACTTCATAACACAACTTAAAGCCTGTTTAGACAAAAGGCTGTGAATACTTCAGACCCTGTATTTTAAAGAAACCTTTTTTAGCTAAGTACATCTGAAAAACCACATCTATTTTACAATGGTAACTTTAATCAATCTTGGTTGGAGGTAGATACAGTTTAAGGTTTATAGCTCGCACTATTTGAAAATAGCTAGAAATTGAATTAAATGGGAAATCTGAAGAAACTGAAACCAGTATAGTTTCTTTTGTGCTAAGACAAGAATCTCAAAAGTATGCGGGTACATGTGTGGTGGTGGTGAGACAAGATGCACTTAGGAAAGCTGTAATATACACAAAAACTTTGTAGAATTTATCTGGCTAATACAAGGAAAAATAAAACCCACCAATGGTGTGGATTCTTTCCACCTCAATAAACATGTTTGTAGCTGTTCTACTTGTATGATACAAACAAGGAGCATATTTTCCAGGGACTGTCTTCATACCATCCTATGCAAGGCCTTCAGAGCATGGTATGGAAGCAAGCTGCTGAGCTATCTGGTGCTGCACTTTGTAGACTGCAGGAGTAGTCAGAGTCTGGAGAGATAGTACAGGAGCTAGAGGGTTACATTCAGTGCATTAAAAATAAGCACAAAATAATAAATAAATGTCTTTGTCCTTGTCAGAGGGCCCTTCGTTGATACAATACTGTTGAATTTAGAATGGCTGTCCTAGCAGAAAATCGCAGCCAGTGCTTGGGTGTGGCACAAAGGAAAGAAGGGATATATTTCATCTCATTGGTTTACACTAATAAGTTATGCAGGAAGAAACTTTGTGATAGATCCAACTGTAGCCACTTAATGGCTCAGATGAGGAAGATACCCTGGGGACAGCTGTACAAAGCTGCTGCACTTTGAATTAAAATAGAGTTGATCATAATATATACGCTTGAGAGAAAAAATAGTGAACTGCCTTGGGGATTTCCTGTTTGCTAAAGACATTCTTGAAATACATCTAAATTCAAAATCAGCCTGCAGAAGGGTCAAGGTAGGACAATCAGAAATAAGACCTGACATGTTAACAGGTGAACAAGACACAACAGTTAATCTCTGCCTTAGTCATACCCATACACTGTTGTCCTGCTTTCGACTGGGACAGAGTTAATCTTCTTCTTGGTAGCTAGTACAGTGATATGTTTTGGTGTGGGAACAGTGTTGATAATGCATTGATGTTTGTAGCTGGGTAGTGTTTGTGCTGAGTCGGTAACTTTCTGGTTTCTGTTTCTCAGGTCTAGCCAGTGGGAGGGCTGGGGGGGCACAGGAACTGGGAGGGGACACAGCCAGGCCAGCTGACCAGAACTAGCCAAAGAGGTATTCCATGGTCATGCTTGGTATATAAACTGGTGGCGGTTGGCTGGGGTCCTAGCTGAGCATCGGTCAGCAGGTGGTGAGCAGCTGTGCATCACTGGTTTTCTTTTGTTGTTTCCCTTTGGATTGAATCTCTCTCCCCTTCTCCCTCCTTTTCATTATAAATGTTATTATTTTGGTTTTATTTTATCTCAATTATTAAACTGTTCTTATCTCAACCCTCAAGTTTTACATTCCTTTCCAGTTCTTCTTCCCATCCCTCTGGGTGAGGGGGGAGTGAGCAAATGGCTTTGTGGTACTTAGTTACATGCTGGGGATAAATCACGACATTAATGAATGTTACTTCAGGTATCTAGTGGTGTCAGCATGAGCTGAACTAAGCCACCACATCGAGAAAAAGAGGAAGAGAAAGAGACATAATATGGAAGACACAAAATAGGTGAAATTTTGTAGTCAGATTTTTTCAGCTGGGTCAGAGTCATAATCAAGTGCTTCATTTGAGCCTGGCCTGTTGCAAATCTCCTGGTGCCAGAGCAGTGCTGTAGGTACCCCCAAGTGAAGCAGTCAGAGAGATGCTAATTCTTGTATGCTTCACAGCCAAACTAGTTTTGTAACACTTCAAACCAATTCTTCTGAGCATTTACTGTCACCCATTGGCTTGAACTCTGTATCTGTACCCACATTCACTAGGGTATCACCAGCAACTTTCCAAGAGCTTTCCAAACCCTGGCAATGAAGACTCTCACCTCACTACTTTTGTGACTTGGTACTTATAATTTATTTTTTTTTTTACATTGACAGATTTCCTGAAAATCTGCACTTCATTCAGTTATTGTCAGACCTGATGAAGGCATTTTTCATACAAGGTAAGGCCTCTTCTGCTTGAATTAGTAAATATATTTGGTAAATATTTTCTTCAATTACTAGCAAAAGAAAACTAATACTTTCACAATATCCCCAGCACACTTATCATCCTGGTTAATCACAAAAAAAGGGATTAAAAAGCACAGCTTTCCATATTGGGTTTACTCATCTGCCCTAGCATGTGAGCGCTAGTTACAAGGGTAATTTTGTATAGTTTTAAAGATAGGCCAGAAACAATTTTTTTTTTCTCTCTTTCTTTTCCATGGGAAGACAGTCTATGTCTATGTACTCCTGCTGCTTCCTAGAGAAATTGACATATCACAGTCACAGTGGGTGGTGCTCTGTCCTGCAGTTGTTCCTGATCTACATGTGATTTCCCGAGACTGGTGCCTGGCAGGAGGCTCTTGGGTCCTGACAGTAAGGAGCTGGTGCAAAGCTACAAGCACGGTAACTCCTGCATTGTCCAGTTTCTTTTTCACCTGGTATGAGATCATCTACTAACTTCCTGTCTCCTGGGAGACTGACAGCAGTTCTTCATAGCACTGCTATTCCTTCTACAAGTCAAGCAGTAAACCTAAACTACACTCATACCACATTTGCAGTAGTTTTCTTTGCGGTTTAGATCTACAGACTTCAGCTCAAAGATGGAGATTTATCTTACAGTATAGTTTCTGTCCCACTCTATAGCTGTACAGTACAACTCTAAAAAAATCAGAAGAATTTTAACCTTTGTTGAAAACCTGTTTTCCAATAGATTATTTTTTTCCCCTTAAAACGTTTTCTATAACAGTTTTGTTTCATTAAAAACATAGTATTCTATCAAGAAACAGCTTCAACAGATAATTTTCAACCAGGTCTATGTTCACGTATACTAACATGCATAAAAATGCACATATGCTTAGAAGTCTTTAAAGGAGGGCACTGTTTATACCATCTGTAGTAATACTCTCTGAGAATAACACACTTGTCCCTGTCCTAAGTAAAATTAATGCTAAAATATCTTTCTGTTTCCAGAGCACTTTCAGATGGCCTAATTAAAAAAATAAAATAAAAAATGAATTCTTGAGTCTGCATGGATATATCTATTCATAATGATGTCTCAGTTTTATTCCTAATTAAAAGCTCATTAATATCAAAGACAATTGCAAGAAACCCAGATGAGACCATATATCATTTGTGATCTTAAGACTGAAGGCACCCATGCTACCAACTGAGACTTACTTATTCAAAAGCTACTGTATGTGTTATGTGAAATGAAGTCTCATCAAGCAATGGTACACCACTTGATGAAGGCTGTATGTAATATTTCACTCTTTCAGTTAGCTTCTGGCTCTGAAATGTCACTTAGGCCAAACAGTAGCTGCAAAAATTGAAGAAAGGTGAAGAACTGAAGGAAGGTAATTTGTTCACTTTCAAAAGAATCATCTATTTTCAGTATTACTAGACATGGGAGCAGGGAGGGGAATGCAAACAAGGGGGATGCATGAACAGAAAGTATATCATAGGAGCTGTGCACAGGAGATCTTCCTTCTTCTCCTCCAGTGGAAGATACCTTGCACATCTGTGTCATTTCTGAGCAGACACTACCATAAATGCAAAATCTCTGTAATGACTGTGGAAAAGAGGTATTCATTTTGCTTGTATCCTAAGGGAAAGATTATGCCCTCTGAATCTGGAGATGAAAAGATATTCGCAAAGCAAATGATACTGGCAATTTCCCTGTGTTGAAATATGTGACATGACTTTCTCCAAAGTCCTTGACAGTAAGTTATAATTAATTTGGTCTGGAAAGTTCACTGCAGTCTAAAGATTTATTACTCCTCCCAACAATGAACATTGTTAGAATTATCTAGAATTCAAGAATGATCATAAGAATAGTGTTTATTTGTATGTGCATGTATAAGGATATCAGTTATTTGACAACTGAAATTTTTATTTTAGGCAGTTCCGCACCTGAGACTAATTACTATCATCATGCTTTCAGTCATAGAATGATAGAACATCTCAATTTGAAAGGGACCTATAAGGCTCATTGACCCCAACTCCCTGCTCATCACAGGACTACCTAAAACTAAACTGTATGACTAACAGTATCATCCAGATGCTCCTTGAACCCTGACAGACCTAGTGCTGTGACCACTTGGCTGGGAATCCTGTTCCAGGAACTGACCACTCTTTCAGTGAAGAACCTTTTCCTAATGAACAAACTGAACTTTCCCTGAATCAGCTTCATTCCCTTTCCTCTTGTTCTGTTGCTGGTCCCCAGAGGGAGCAGATCAGCACGTCCCCCTCCACTGCCCCCTTTGAGGAAGCTGTAGGCTGCAGTGAGGTCACCCCTCAGCCTTCTCTTCCCCACGCTCAACAGACCAAGTGACCTCAGACACTCCTATTTCTTGCCCTCAAGGCCTTTCACCATCTTGGTCACCCTTCTCTTGACATGCTCTAACAGTCTGATGTCCTTATACTGAGGTGCCCAGAACAGCCCACAGGGCTTAAGGTGGGGCTGCACCAGTGCAGTGTAGAGTGGGACAATCGTGTCCCTTGACCAGCAAGCTGTGCTGTGTGTGATGCACCCCAGGACACAGGTCCTTTTGGCCACCAGGGCACACTGATGACTCATATTCAACTTGTCATCAACCCAAACATCCAGATATTTTTCTGCAGGGCTGTTGTCCATCCTCTTGGTCCTGCAATTTGTATATATAACCAGGATCACCTGATCCCACATGCAGAATCTGGCACTTGCTCTCATTAAATTTTATGTGATTGGTGATCGCCCAGCTCTCTTATCTATCCACACATCTCTGTAAGGCCTCTCTGCCCTCGAGGGAGTCCACAGATCCTCCTAATTTAGTATCATCAGCAAACTTTCTTAATGTACATTTGATTCCTGTATCCAGATCATTTATAAAACATTGAAGAGCACTGGCCCTAAAACTGAGACCTGGGGAAACCCACTGGTGACTGGCCACCAGCCTGATGTAGCCCCATTTACTGTAATACTTTAAGCCCAGCTTGTCAGCCAATTGTTCACTGAATGAAGTGATCTAGCTGTGTGCTGGACATCTTGCCCAGAAGGATACTGTGAGATACAGTGTCAAAAGCTTTGCTAAAATCCAAACCCCCAAACCTACTGGCTTCTTCACTCAAGGGCACTAAAACTGAGCTTAGTAAATCTAGTATGGGGATTAAAAATAGGGTTTTTTCCACTGGAATTTTATTTACTTTGGTTTGTTTTGAGAAATGATTAAAACAGGACACTGGGATATTAGCTACAGGCCAGGACAACATATGTAGCAAGCAACTGTCTGTTTCAACTGGGAGGCCTAGATAGCAAAAATAGATTTAGATATCTAAAAGTGTCTTTGGGTAGCTTTAGGAACTTTGTGAGCTTCTTCTTAGCTGATCAAAACTAATCTCCATGATGTTGCGAAAGGTACTCAGGTTTGATCCTTGAAACACACACACTTAGATGGAGACTGCTCAGACTGAATTTCATTGATCAGTAGTGTAGAGAAACTTTGCTGCACATTGCCATAAATCTCACTGGAATTACCACTAGTAAGCTTTCCATATGGTATGAAATTGCCAGATGTGCAATTCATGGCTCAGGAGCTGGTAAGTGGGATGACTAACAAAGAAAGACAATAAACCCTGTAAATACTACAGTTTTCACTGATACAGATCTACTGTGAAATGTTTATCTGTGCCAATATTTTTTTGCATATACCATAACAGCATTCATGACCTCTGACTGTTAACATGTACTAGGTAAGGAGAAACCATAAGCCTCAGAATATTTTCACTGTGCCCAAACTCAGCATCCTCAAAAAAGTCCAGATCCATTAATTCTTAATGGTTTTCTGGGTTTCACACAGCAAGATCATTCAAGATATTATACTCAGTGTTTCTCACAGTTGTACCTCAGCCACATCCATCTTTCATGTTTAAAAATGAAGAATGATTCTCAAAAAGGAACAACTGGGCTGTGCAGATTCCTGCAGTATACCCATATTTATTTTTTGGCCACCATATTTTAGTTCAACATCTTTTACACCATTAACAGCCCAGAAAACGCTCTGTAATGCAATAACCCTTATTTCTGTATATGACAGAAATACAAAACCATTTCCCTTTCTTCCACATGCTATTTTCTTTTAAAGGTTTCTATGCTTTTCCATTTGATTTTGTGATTCTGCATCCAGCTGTACCAAAAACATTGCAATGATGTGGCTTGGCAATTTCACTAGCTTCTTAAATGAAAGCAGAGGAGGAAAAAAAATACAGCAGTGACCACTTCTCTGCTACCATCCTCTGCTACATCCATTGAGTGTACTCAAGCAGCTGGTATAGGAATAAGAAGAGCTGGAAATAAACCCCTGGTGGATGCTCAAGACAGACACTCTCTGATTACACTGCTTTGGGAAAGAAAAAGATGAAGTGTTGTGCAAAATTCAGAGGATTAAAAAATTTTTAGGGTTCTTTTTTTTTTGTTTTTTTTTTTTTTTTAAAGGGAAGGAGCAATGACTATATATTGCCTTACTGCGTCTAACTATAGATGCACAGAATTGAGTTATAAATCTAAAGAAAATCAATACCACAGTGCAGTAGATGATATGAAACAGCAAAAGTTGCTCAGTGTTTCCACAATTCTGTCTTTGCTGGCTAAGTAAAAATAAAAATTACTTGCTTTTTTCCTCCTTTCCTAAAGTTATCATAAATATTTGCTTATAAGCAGTTATATACCATAATTGAATGAGTATAAGAATAACATAGTAATCACACAAACCCACATTTTCAGCCTCATTCAAAACAGACAGAACACAAACTGTCAAATGGCTGCCATTAGTAAAGTAACACTCATTAGTGAATACTGGAAGGATAACCAGTTCAGTCCCATCACAATAAAATCTAGTTATTTGTCTTCCTGTGTACAAATGCCTGAGCTCATCTCAACAATTTTTGGAATGTAGCTGATGTAAAAAATACAGGAATTCTCATAGGTTATTATTCTTCTCTATATTTAATCTATCTGGGATATAAAGAAGCACTGTATCAACCTATTCAGTTTTCTAACCAAGCAGTGACATTAGATGTTACATTCACACTTTCTTTTGTGACTTTATGCCTTACATCCCATGATAGAAGAAGCAGATACTTCAGCTCAAGACTATGGACAGAATGGGTTTGCTGAAAGGATATCCCTCACCTCCTGTGCACACCAGTGATCAGACCTGCTATTTCATGGAAAACGCCTCTTTTTCCTCATAAGATTTTAGTATCTGACCTAACATTATTCATAACATTATGTTTTTATTGTGATTGTTTTGAAGGCTGAACCCAGATTTACAGCACTGTCATATCAAGCTTCCATGGGTAATATCAGTAAATCTCTATTTACTAAACCACCGTCTGTTAGGATGTGAGGACTTACCTTTAATATCTTGTGTTAATTGAAAAAGTTTCTGGCCAAAGAGCTGGTCAAAGTCTGATGCTTCAAAAGGTTTTTCAACAAAATGGTGGGAACTGCCCTCCTCCCTGTTGCAAATGTGAGCTCTTTTCTTCCTCCTTTTTCCAGGAGAGGGCTCAGAGCATGGGAATTTGGGCTGAAACACATGAGTATCACTTCAGTACTGCAAAGGATGAACTTGTGGCTTGCACTGACAGCTCTTGAGACCTCAGTGCCTCTTGCAGGTGGACACTCAAAACCTGCGTGTAGTTCTTATGCAATCATGGGTATGAGATCCCCTTCTGATGTGCTCATTTGTGTGGGCAGGTTATTGGATGGCAATTGCACTGCTGAGTACAGGCATGGCATGCTAAATTGACACTGCAGTTTTTGAAGACAGTTGAGTGAGTGGTCTTACAGCGTAGCTTCACTTCCAGCTAAATCTTCTACTGGGTAAGAAGATGAAAAGAATCTTGTTCCCACTTGCCAGTGGTATCCTCAGAAGCTGAAATCCTGTCAACCAAATTCCAGTTAATTTCCTCAAGCAAGTAATTTTGCCAATGCCTGTGCACTTGTGTACAAAGTGTATGGTGAGAGATGTAGTAAATAATAGTAGGATTTTATTCACTGTCAGGCTTTCCCTAAATTTATAAGCTTTTCTGCAGCATTGATGCATCAGGTATAGTCTTCTGCAGCTGGATGGGACTTCCTCAGGTAGTTAAGGAAGATACAGAAATACTCTCTTTAATATCATCAGCAGTGGGTATCTCAGATCAGTACACTGGATTTTCTTTCCTTCTTTATTTTATAAAAGGAGTTCAAATAAAAAGGTCTTTCACTTCCACACAGGTTCCTCTACCCTCGAAGATAAGCAATATCACATAATACTTAAAAGCGAATGAATGACTGAATGCAACAGGATGACTCATATAGACTAAGTCAGGTTAAGGATAACTACTGTTTGCTCGATAGATGATGTTTCTTTTCCAATTTCTGTCTCTCCAAGCTTCCTAGAACTGTCTGGGGGTTTTATTTTGCCCTACAAGATAGATTTTTTTTTTTTAATAAGCTCAAGCCTTTCTGCGAGAAAAAAATCAGAAAATGTGTGATCCCATCTTATGCCACTCAGTATAATACAAAGTATACACTTAGCAGGTAGAAACAGAAAAAGATACTACACTTAAGTAAGTGCATAGATGCACTTAGTACAATGATAATGTCAATCCTGATAAACTTTAGGCCTCTAGGTTTTAAGCTAACTTCTGGACCCCAGTTAGAGTAAACAAGCCCAGTTTTACAGACATAATTTCAAAATGTTGAATTTGAGAAACTGTGAGCTGTAACACATAGAAGCAAAGACACACCAAAAATGTTTAGAAAAGATAAAAAAAGAAAAAAGGGAAACAATACAATATTATTTTTATAAAATTTTACAATTACTTCATGCTATGTTTGTGATTTACAGGGATGGTCTGATTCTCGAGGACTTAGTGCCATTGCTTGAACAATGGTAGTGTGGGACGAGTAGGTAACCAGTAATGGTGTATGTGGTGGAGAGTAAACAGCAGAGAATTACTGTGCTATCTGTCCATGTATAGAATAAATGCTTCTTCTGTAGAAAACTGATCGATCAGCATGGTGCAGACTAAATCTCTGTGCTGTGATTCAGAACTCTCCTGCCCAAGCTTCGTTTTCAGTGTTTGGGAGCTTCAGCAATCACACTGGTAAGGAAAGGTAAGGAAAACTGCACACTTCAATTGTCTTCCAATGTCTGACAGAGAAGAACACAGAGTTAATAATGGGCATTGTATCTGGTGTTTGAATCAGTGATTCAGAACGCCTTATTCTGCATTCTGCCTGCAGGTGTTGACAAACTGAATGTTCCCAAAAAGACTTAGGAAAACTATTGTATAAAATCAAGAACTGGCAGGCAGTTGGGCACTCTGTGGGATGTTTAACTAAAAATAAAATGAAATAAAAATAGATATACTACTCTTATTGGGAGAGGATAAATTAACTCCAAAGTTCAGGTTACACAGATTATATAAAATTAAAAATTACAAAAAAAAATAATGCCTGTATGTCAGCTCTGAAGCCTCTGGCTAGTGTAGCTGAGCAAGTAGTTGGCTGTGCACCAGCCATGCTTGCTTCTTTGCTGGGAAATTCATATGTGAATTAGGACATGTTCTGTAATAACTTCTGGCTCAAAGCCATGAACTGGGATTTTGACCAGTGATGCTGAAAACCTTTGTCATTTTCAGTGTTTCTTGAATTTGGTTGCTATTTCATAAACAGCCACATATTTAAGGAAAAGTATTCTCAGCTATTACTGCAGGAACAGATTTTCAGCCAGCATTTTTCAGCAGGGTCCTCGGCTAAGATTCTTCACTCTGAAGATAAGTATCCAGTTTCACAGACAGCTTAGCTACCAGAAATGAAAGAAAATTTCTAAAACTTTGGTATTTATTTTGGCATTTGAAAGGACACCAATGTTCTTGAAAAATCCTTGACATAAAAGGGTGTTCCGTACAGCAGCTGCTGCTGTCCATGTTTCTTTCTGGTATTCAGACTAAGGATTTGGATCTCTAACATCCCACTGATACTATCCAGGCAGATCTGTGCACAGTGACATGAGACTTGCAGTAGGACCAACTACAGGACCATGTTTCTATCTAGACCGTCTCTTAGTTTTGGCCTGCTTTATGGAGAACGGAAAGGAGCACAATGTTAAGTGGCTGGTAGCACTAAAAATGAGCTGCCAGAGTTTGGTAGGTCCTATCTTTTCTTTTTGGGATCCACCAGGTGAATAGTTCTTCCTAAGCCTTAACTAAAGCCCAAACCATTTGAAAAGAAGCTGATTCATTTTCACATGGATTATTTTAATACATGTATGATTGTAACTTTTAAGTATCCTACAGCTGATTTGGAAACTAAAACAACTGATTTGTTTAACATACTTTGTTTACATCTAAGAAAAGGCAGATGGACAGATGAAGTATTTACAGTCAGAGACCATCATGCTTAAGTGACTTTGAAGTCTAGTCTTCCACCCAAAAGCAACATGGAATAATCTACACTTACAGATGCGTTATCAAATGAAGTTGAGTTTTGTGGCTGAAGAGGTGACAGCTTGACAGCTGAGCTTTTGCAAGAGACCACTTGAAGGCTTTCACTGTGCATCACTTCTGAAATGCAACATATAAACTTACAAAGGCTACAAGATTCTGGGACCCTTTTTAATTCAGAGATGTCCTATGTAAAACCAGCCAGAGGGGGAAGGTCACTTTCATCTTTCATTAAATGAGGAATTTTATATGACTAGCGTGCCATCTGAGGGACAACAGAGTACAAATGAGTACTGGCAACCGCATGGTTGTTTCTTCTGTGAAGTTTTGGTGCAAATTCTTGTGGCTTAAGACTTAAAACTGATGAACAGAATGCATAATATCTAGCTACAAAACTGCCAGCATAGTTTGTTCATCCATACTAATATCTTGATTTTCTTTTTAACATGAACATATTTTAAACAAGAGTCACTTGGCTGCCAGTTCTGTTCACAGTTAGGATATTTAATGCCTGAAAAGCTGAAATGCAAGTCAATTAGTACAGTTGGTCACTATCTGCCTTGCTGTTCTAGTGAAAGGAAATTATGATGGTAATTTTTCATTGGTTCTGTTGATTGGTATGTATTTACTGTCAATAAAGAGGGCGTTTCTTTCTTTTTCAACACTGCTCCCTCTAACCTAGCTTAAACTGATTCATATCGGTACTTGACACACACTGATATGTTTTCCTTTAAGAAATTCTCAGTCTAGCTAATTTATCTTATTTTCTGCATGACAGCTACATCCAAATACCGATGTGTAACCACTGTAAAGATCTCATGAACAAGAATTTATAAGATGAAGTTACCATCAGGCAGATGTCTAGAGAGTGAAACTTGGAGTTTGATCAACGTTTCACTGAATTCTGCACTATCAAAAGCACAGAAGAGGATTTTAGGTAGTTGCAAAGAGTGCTGCTATCTGCTTATGATTCAAATAAGCATGCTGTTGGGACTCAGTGGCTGGCCCTTGTCACTGAAAGGGAAAAGAAACAGCCCAAACCTTCTGGCTTATGCACAAATATAAAGAGGAGAAAATAAGGTGCAAATGCTGTTTATTCCCCTCTCCCTCCTCTGGGACTGAAAAAGTGTGTTTTGGGTGAGATTTCCTCCCTTTTTTCTAACACATCCTGCCATATGGAGGAAAGAAAAGAGAACGAGTCACTGACTTCACATGGGGTAGGATGAAGGGGGGAAAAGGTACAGAAGAGATAGGAACGGCAATCTGAATTCAGAACTGAAATCCCCCCCAACAGTTCCAAACAGCAGTTTGGCTAATGGCCATAATTTGGAATGGCTGTGGATCCTTAAAAAAGCACAGGGGAGGTGGGTTGAGATTAAGTGTATCAGTCTGTGACCCACTTTCCACTGCCTGGCTAGCACGCATGTCCTCTGCATCCCTTCACACAATCTGGTGATGCTTGTGGGAGGACTTTCTGCCGTATGGAACAGCTTCCCCAAATCTGTCTGCTTCACTGAGCCACTATTTCCAGCAAGAGCTTAGTGCTTTTCCTCCCTTTTAATGACTCTCCCTGTATTATTAATTTTTTAACAATGCAAATGTTTTATTTAGCTATGGAAATCAACGACAACACTGTCTGACCAAAGATAGCCTAGATAGCAAAGTTGTGCTCAGTTACATTTCGGGCATGCTCAAACTCTATATGAATGAGTAGCTTTTTAGCACTCACAGAACTGTAAAAAGGCCTAATAATGACATTTAAGGAACAAGCCACGCTTGGCATGACAGCACATACAGAACAACATCTGATCGGTAAACATTGCCTCATCTCAGAAAGATGATCTAAAAGCAGCCTTGAAACTTTCCTAATGTCTTGAGGAAGAAAAAATTATCTTAATTTTTGCCTTTCCTTCTTAGAAAAACCCTCTAATATAAATTAATAAATTAAGGGACTAATATAAACCTGAATTGTGCTGTGTCTGAATAAATAATAAGCCTTATACAGATACTATAAGCCAAATAACTGAAGCTTATGTAATTGCTTTAGAAACTGGAAAAAACCCCAAACTCTTCTGAGATTTACATTTTGAATTCATGGAATCTCAAAACTGGGTAAGTGGGTTAAAGCTGAGATTGCTGCACAGACCTAGGCAGTAAGGGGCAAACAATGAGCAAGACACAGTTTGAACAAGACTTCCATTGTTAAGGAGCACCTTATAGATTAAATGTTTATCTGAATTTACTTGAGGAGTTTTAGGTATTTCCTCCTTTGTAGAAAAGGAAATATTTGCAGTTTTATGTAAGAAAAGTTTTAGACAGTCTCCTGCCATGCCATCTGGTGCTAGCTGGTTGTTCAGGCAAAGCATTTGCCATGTGTTCAGGAACTGTTTTGAGGTGGGTTTAAGTATGTACTGCACTAGCTAGTCTGAGGTATGATCAATAAAAGTCACTGAGCATCCTTAAGGAAGACCCAAAAATCCACTTTTGCATTCTACCACCTTAATTTGCCAAGGTGATATACTGCTTTCTGCTCTTATGTGTGATTCATAGCTTTTCCAGTGGAAATGATAACTTTGCTCCCTTGTCTCAAATTTAAATTGGACTTGCACAATATGAAGTGTGAGGTGTCTATTGCATTCAGCTCCTGGAAGTACAAGGACCTTAACAGAGACATTTTAAATTAAGATAGTATTAGAGGTCACCACTTCACACTTCTACTTCATTGGCCTTTTCAGCACTCCACTCCCCTGCTGGGTAATACTGATATACAATTTACAAATTTTTCCTTCTATCATATTCTAATTGAAACATGCTGTTAATATACCAACAGGAATACCCGTTCCCTGCCATAAATTCCAGAAGTGATGCAAAAAATCTCAAATATATTTGAGTACCTCTGTTACATGACAAATTATCTGGAAATATACACCTATATCTGCATGAAATTATATTTGCCATTTGAGGAAATGCCGAATACATAATTTTCAATTCTGAATTAGACCCTATTTCTCAAAACAGCTGCTATATTACTTGAAATATCTTTATCATTAACTTGGCAAGACACTGATGAATAAGTATTTCCATACATATATTCAGCCTGGTTCTCATGTGACTTCAAAGTCTCTTTAAACTACTGGTGAGACTGAAATTTTAAGGCAAATGGAAAAAAAGTAAGCAAGTAAATGAGTCCTTCAGGCTGAGGACAATAAAGAATTATCAGAACAACTATGTTATTAGACTTTGTTTTCTTCACTTCAAGTCTAGCAAGTTGTAATTTTAATGCTAATAAGCCATTCTGTATTTGGCAATGATACCTAGATTTTTTTTATTTTTTTAATTTGAAAATTTGATTTTTTTAATTTGAAAATTTGAAAAAAGAAAATTTGATTCTCATTCAGCACAGTAAAACCAGAATCAAGACACATTAGCAGTGACAACTACAGCAAAAGGTAGGTGATGCTTGTGTAAGAACTAAGAATACTGCCAAGAACTGAATATATTCATTTTTCTAAAAGTTGTTAATATACTAATAAATATATAAAGCCCTAAAGTAAAATTCAGACACAAATATCCAGAATTTTCTGAACTATGTATTACTGTATACTAGTGATGCAGTAGCTTTTAAACTAAAATTTAAGGCAGGAACAAAATGCTGCTAACAGAATGTGTAATGAAAGAGCGTATTCATTGCAATTTGAAAAATTATTTTTAAAACGTTTCTTGATGTAGGAAGAACAAGAAATGAGATTAAAAAACTTTTAACCACCTCTTTCTCAAGTGTTTACTCTCAGGCCTACTTTCAGAGCACCTTGTGGGAGAGACAGGGAGCAAAAAAAATAATTTCAGGAGACAGGATAGCATATTTGTACAATATTACAATACTAGTGCTTTGGAGTAGTGTTTCTTAAACTTTAGTCATTGGTTAACTGATGGTACGTGGAGCCCTTCATCATCCTACACACAGTAAAACTGAATTGAGAATACAACCATGAAAGACAGCAAAGGCTGAAGTTTAATCAGAAGATCACTGATGTCAATGGCAAATTTTCAATTGACTTTGGTAAGTCTTGGATCAAAGCTGGGAGAAGAACCTCTCTCCCTCATGTGGAAGAGTGCACAGATCTTTAAGAAGCTGTACAACAAGATATTGATAGGTTGAGGAAGTGTAAAAGGAAATCACATGCTTATGAAGACTAGAGAAAGACAACGATCTTGAAACCTGTCCAGGGCAGGTCTGTTTTGTGTTCACTTTTTTGAAAGCTGAGGATGCTTATAATTTATTCAGTCTAGAATTAATATAAGTATGATGAATAAAAAGGATTCAGAAGTTCTGTGTTATGTCATCTGATGAAGGCAGAGAAGGGAAAAGCATATCTCACCAGTCTGTTGTCATCTGTGGAAGCAGGTTTTGTAACAAGGGTTGCCATCAGCTATGGTGTATGTCATCCCTAACTTTTACAGTCAATGAAATAAGGTAACTTTTGTAGTCTATTTTTGTTTCAATAAAGGTCCTTTGTGTGGGAAAGGAATGGCCTCAGACTTCTCTGATAATATATGAATGGCTGTGTATCGTTACTGAATGTGACACAGCAGAAAACCCCTAAAATGTCAGTACAGAGAATGTTATCTTCTGAGAAAGACTACTTGAAATCCATCCACACAGGAACTCAACAGGTCTTAGCTGTCACATTCCAACCACGTGTGATCAACCCTTGTTTCTGCTTTTTGATTTAAAAACCTGTGAGCTGTTTTTTCCTTTGCTATGCAACGCCATTCACTTTAAAGCTATTGACTGACGGAACCAACTCCCCTGCAATTGTATCCTAAACTCTTCACCACCAGGTCTGGGCTACCAATTCTGTAGTTTTTTTAACTATCTTGATGGCTTCCTAGCAACTCCTGTGAAGCCTTTGCAAAATGGCTCTGTAATGCTGCTCTGTGCTGGTAGCCACAGTGTCTGCTGGTGGCTGTGAAGGTGGTAAGTGCAGGATGCAGCTTGAGTGCAGAGCAGCACCTTGACACAGTGAACCATGATTTGTGCTTGATGAACCATGCTAACTCTCTGACACCTTTGTCTTTTCTCAGTTTCTTCAGAAGGCAGCCAGGACCCTGGCAAACTCTGGCTCACTCACTTTTACCACTAGGACGCTTCTGCTGTTGCTGCCACCAACAAATGAGACATAATACTGGGCTAGACGGATCCCTGCCTAACCTGGTATGGCTGCTTTTATCTGCTGCAGTACAATGTGACCTTGTACACTGCATATGTACTGGTTTAAATTTCAACTAGAAGCTGACCTGTGGCTTTATAGGAAAAGCATTTTGCATGTAAAGGTTCCTTAAGTGCCATTTAAGGGTCTCACTTTCACAAGCATTATTGATTTAGTGGGAATTATTTAGACCCAGAAGACAGAAAAATGTGGTCATGCATCATACCTATATGACAAAAGAAAAAAACAGTTTGCATTACATTTAAAATGGTTAACTTTTAACAACCAGAAATGCAAGCATAAAAAGCATTTCCCTGCTTTAATACTGATAAAATAATAAAGTTTATATGTAGAATTCAGGATTTTAAGTGACCATCTGCTGTTTGTTTCTGCAAACTCTGACTATAGTAGTCATGCAATAACCAACAACCTTCTTTCTTCTTCTGAAAATGTCACAATACTTAAAGCACTCGGGCATTTTTTTCCCCTGCTTCATAGAATCAAGAAAAAGTACAAAGAAGGGTTGTGGTGCAAAATGCTTTAAGATGTAACACTGAAGCAGAGAGGCACTGAGACTGCCTTTCCTCAAAAACCTTGTGAGGTTATCAGCAAGTGGCAGAAACAATCCCAGTTTAATTTACCAAAGCCACAAGGTGTCTCTGCAAACCTATGGCAGCAACAACGCTCCCAAGTCTTGCTGGCAGATACAAGCACACTTCATAAACCTGTCCAAAGAAAATACAGCTCTACCAGATCAGGCAACTGTTCTTTGCAGCATCATCAGTCCAGCTGTGCATCACTTCATCGTACTGTCCATTACTTTTGTCTCACATTCTTTCAGGGATGTGGTACCTGCAGGCAAGGTCAATACTAGTCAACTGCACGGTTTCCTGTTCATTTAATAAACCAGGTATGTCCTTGGTAAATGTTTTTTGAGGCTGCAGGTTTTCTGAGACCATACAGTTTCCAATCAAAAGCCAGGAAGATTTCTGTGGTGTGTATCACACCAGGTGGATCAAACAGTAATGCAGCATTTATTGAAAAAGGCACAGATGTTCTTTCAGTACTGGCTGAGCATGACAAATATATCAAGGGATGATTTTTTTACTTCTCCATTTTTTTCCATTCTCTTCTTTTAAAACAATTGATTCAAATAGGATTTGACTTGAAAGCTCATTTTTGTAAAGGGACAAATTTACAGTATTTCAGATGCAGATTTAGGGACCCTTTAAGCAGTTGTAAAAGACTTCAGCATGTTACCTTTAAAGAGCTTATTTACACATTCAAATAAGTAAGATTTTTATTATTGGCATTACTGGGAGCAGTGCTCACCCAGTGTTGCACTTTCCCTCTGTTCTGAGGGCCTCTCTATGCGAAACCAGCCATTGAGTGATCTATCTTTCTTCTGGTACTGAAAGAAAAATGTTTACTTTCTGAATGTAGTGTTGCCAGTTTTATACAATAGCAGATATCTCTCTTTCACTTTTTATAAAACTAGTTCTTCACAAAATAAAATATTTTATTCATGGTTTGTATTTGGTCTATTTTTGCCCTAGGAAAGAACTGTTTTTTTTCCTCTAGTGAAATAGACAAAAACCCACCAAAAGCACAAAAAACCCTAAACAGCAAAAACCACACACTCCTTTCCCCAAAACCTTTGGCATTTTTATTGATGCCCAAAATGCCTAGGCACAATGGTGCCTCACTGGAAGTACAATCTGGCTATAACTTATCTACAAGTTGGAGTGCTTCCCTCTGTTGTGTATCACCATCTTTTCCTGAAAAGAGAGGGTTTGTTTTATAAGAATAATAAATTATGTTATACTGGGATAGAAATAGCTCTGCCAGAAAGATAAAGCTATAGAAAAGCATTGGAATATAACTGTAGATCTCACTAAAAAGAAAAAGAAAAATGAAAAGAAAAAAGCAATATTTGGAAGTTTTGCTGAAAGTTTTCTTCTTACAGGGCATTTGAAAATATATGTATGTTATTTACAAAGCAAATTATATTCTTGAGATTCTTTTTTCAAAAAAAAATTAAGTGGAAGGGCTTTTATTTTTTCCTCTCCCACTTTTATATTGTCATTTGGGTTCAGAGTTTCAGGACTTTGATTTTTCTTCATGAGTGATGATTCTTACTTATATCTCACACTTCATCCACTGGAAAAATCTCCCCATTTTCACTAGCAAAGTCACACTTTGCTGTGGAAATTCTGAAGAAATTCAGTGTGAATTTCTCAGGATTCAATGACTGACTCCTAAAACATTAGAGCCCTTTAAATCTACAAGGCAGCGCAGTTTAATGCCATGGCTATAAAAGCAAAAAATACAACAGATTTTTACTCACTACTCTGGGTTGCCCTCTAGGTACTCTTTAATGCATACACAACGGTGAAATGCAGTGGAGGTAAATCCTTAATGACTGTCAGGTTTTCAATACTCACTATGCAACAGATGGTTCTCTGGCAAAATAGGAATACTAAAATATTTAAGAAATCACTATTATTTAAGAAAAAATTCAAACATTTCCAGAGAAAATAAGAAGGGTGGAGAACACATTTTTTGAGGCTCGTCTGAACCTTGATTCCTTTCAGTTGCCAGAGCAAGGAAGCAGAAAGAATGCACAAACCTATTAAAAGGGATTATCTTCCTTCTATAATGTAAAGGGATGCTGCTGATACTCTGACAAAAGCAAACTTATGGTTGTGACCACAACTTAAAAAATCCCAATAGTTACCCAAAGACTACTACCACTCCTCCACCAATAGACTTAAAAGATCTACATTCTATAAATCTTCATTCTTGCAAAACTTTTCTTGCTGCTAATGCCTTTTCCTCTTTGGGACAGGCCAGAAATTAACATTTTGCAAAACTGTATTTCTTACTTTGGTTGATAGTGGTTAACTTAGAACCATGGCTGGTTGGATTGCTCTGCTCCTGATGTATATTTACAACACAACACGCTATTGTGACACCATTCTCTCTTTAATCACAGTATCCAATGTATTATACAAACAAACATTCTTGCACAACCTCCCCTACACTGGCCAAAGCTGTCTTCTCTGTTCGTTGTTGACACTAATTTATTGCTAACCCTGAGACACTTAGCAAGAATATTTAAACTGCATACTTCAAAAGCAAGTAAAATTCAGGTCACGTGCTATTGGCATAGCATGCAGCCTGAAATCAACACACTAAAAAGGAATCTCTCTGGGAATCAACTTCAGCATTGTGAAGAACCTCGATGCAAAGGAATTAAGACCCAAAGCCATTTTTTTTTCTTTCCTCTGACTTTCTTTTGCTTTGCTGCTCCAGTCAACCTGCACACAATAAAACATGATTGACAACCTCTCAGCAGTGCTGTGTTTCAAAGATCAGGCAGATTTCCATGGCTTTCGCTGGAGCAGAGCTGTGGGGAAGGACCAAGCTACAGGGCAGGACAGGTCACTGCCTGCAGCAGGCAAACCTCCTGCAAGAATAAAGTTGTATGCTAAGAAGCAACAGGATAAAAAAGTAGCAAAGGGAAGAAAAAAGAGGGAGGAGGGAATAAAATTAAAGCAAACCCACAGTAACATAGGAGAGGCTACAACCCAACAAAACAGAGCAGCTGGGGAAAAAAAAAAAGCTAGAGAGAAAAGAACATCTGTTCTTCTAAAATGTAAAAATATCAGAAAAGAAAGAGATGAAAAATACTGAATTTTTCTGGGTTCACCAGTTTATTACTATTTTGGAGAAACTATTCCTATTCTATACAATTTAGTATTAATCCATGCATAAAATGGGACTTTCCACCTTAATTAAATTAAACAAAAAAGGAATAAAAATATTGCTTAACAGCAGAGTGTTTATGGCAAGGTCTAACATTCAAACAGAAGGAAAAATAAATTAATCGCTTTCATTAAACAGCAAATTTTTGCAGGTTGGGAAAAAAATAGAGTCTCATTGTGAGGCCACTGGCATGTGCAGAAAGTTTTTAAGGCCCAGTCTGGGATTCAGAAAATACAGGCACTGTATATCTGGCCTCTGTCACTTGATGCTCCATTTGGGTCAGAGTTGTTCTCAATTCTTGGTCTTGGGTCATTCTCAGTTCTTGGTCTTGGGTCATTCTCAGTTCTTCAACATTGCATTCCTCTCACGGCTTTCCTCATTTGTGTAGTTGATCTGTAAGCCCTTTGGGAACTGACAACCTCTTGACATGAGAGCACGAACTGCTGAAAGCCTTTTAGCTCTCAGCTAAGTGTTAGCTGCTGCCTCTTCACAATCCCATAACTCACATAAAAAATACTCTTGACTTCCTGCTCAGCCCGTTGTGCCATGCACCTGGTGATGGACTGTAGACTGATACTGCACTTCAGGATGTGTGTGGCACCATATGCACTGGTACCACCAACCAGACATATACAAATGGTATTGTGTCACCAGCCTACTGTGTGCTGTCCAGCTCCATCCAGGGTCTCCTCCCAGAATGGTGCTGGGTGTCTTGGCTCACCCTCACTTCATGTGGTGGGGGCAGACCAGCTGAGAGTTAGGGAAGGGATGCTTGACTGCAGAGGGGTGTGGGACAAGGAGATGCAGTTCCATCTTGTACTGCAAGCTTTCCTATGACTGAGCTCCCATGCTTGGGCCATGGTTACTGGTTAGGATTGGTTGATTTTAAGTAGAGATTAACTAAGGAATGAGGAAAGAAAGATCGTCTTTCCATCCCCAGTGACTTTAATTCCCAAGAATCCTTCAGACAACAACAATTTCCCTAATATTAGTACAGTAAAATGCAAGTGTTGTTGCCATTTGCAAAACACAACCTAAATCTCATGATTACTTCTTAACAGAAAGCTTGGTTTTTTGTTTCACCAAAGCCAGTGTTGCTCTGGCTTTTGCTGCACGTTATGCTATAAGGGAATTTTCATTAACATATGAACAACATGTACTCAGATGTTTCTTATCTTTGTGCCTTTGATCCTGTAAGGGGGTGAAAGCTGCACTGCACCAAGAAGCCTTCTTACAGGAAATATGAGGAATGCAGTATTTACTTCTTGTTTTCATTGAAAATATTTCTCATTGTTTCTTCTCATGTTGTCATCAGCATAGCGGAGTCAGAATGGGAAGGAGTTCAAATAAGTGAGAAACTAGCCCATGGAAGGAGCTTATCAACATCAGACACCACAGTCAACTATACACAGTATTTCATCAACCCTCACTTTCTAATAAAATCACTATGATTGATACACTGGACTCAGCTCTTAATATGTCTTTGCTGAGAACCTGAGAACCACAGACGTGGTGGCTTCAGAGTCACACCTAGAAGCCTGCTTTGGCTGATAAGCAATTATGACTGGGATGAAAGGAGAGGAGATAAAGTCTTGGTCTATAAGAGAGAAAGACAGTACCAATCACCTCAGTGTTATCAGTATTTCCAGGTAGTTACTTTTGAGGAGCAAACACAGTGGAAGTTTGATTGCTTGAATATATTTATCTAACCTAATAAGGAGTCTGAATGAGAATTAAATACTTCCACAAAGAAAGGAGTCCATTATCATATTTTCATGAGCTTTAATCACAAAATTCCTCTGGACTTTCTGAAAGCAGAGTCAAGCTCCAGATTTTAAAATGGAGCTGGAGCAGCAACACTGAGCACATGGATGGATAGAGAGAAAAGAATGCAAAAAATAATCCACGTACATGAAGAAAAATATTCACACAAAATGAAGCATCTTAAACAGCTAATATTTAGAAAAAAAAAGGAAGCTAGAATAGATTTCATAGAATTGTATCCAGAGATTTGGATTATATTGAAGCCATGTCAAACAGTACAAATCCTCAACTTGGAAAACTCAGCAAAATTTTCAAGATGAAATTTAAATGTATAGTTAATGTAGGTAAAGTTGGTGCACAGATATTAGGGTATATTCACTTTGTTCCTATTTAAAATACTTTACCTTCCTCTGTGTGTATACCAGTAATTCCTCCACTCAGAAATCACAGTTTCTCTACATATGATACATGAACACACAGTATCTCAACCCTATGGTCTTTTCAGAATGAAAGCACCTAATTCTAATTATAAACATCAGTCTCTGCCACCCAATAAATGGGACAAAAGCCCCATACCAGACAAAACAACAAACAGAAACTGGTTTCCTATAGATAGCTTCAGAGATGGGGAAGTTCTGGAAAGTTGTTCTGCTACAATATTGCACTCCTGAGTAAAAAATCAAACAATCACAATTTAGGCACCAACAGTCACTTCTAGCTGTCTGGTATGGTAGGAGGATCCAATGCCCTGCTAAAAGAAGTGGTCAAGATATGCAAAATCCACATCTGCCAGTTTGTATTTACAGCTGTGGTACAGATGTGTAGGGCTTTGCTATAGCCATCTTCCTTGAGAGAGCCCTTTCAGTAAGAGCATTATGCTTAGTTCAGGAAACTGATTATACCTTTTATTGCCATTAATGATCTCGTATAATCTAGCTAAATGCTTTTTGTTGAGATGTACTTCCAGAAAATCTGCAGCTCAGGCAGCATTTCCTTAAAAGCAAAGTCAGCAGAACTGAACAACCACAGGCACGTGTAAGAACATATGAGCAAGGTAAGCCAGCATCCCAGCATTCAATCTTACCATGGCTGTCACATATTATAAGTTTAGCTTTACTAGTGCGCCATTTTTAATAAAAATCTGTTTCTGTGTCACTTTTATTGTTGCAGCAGTTTATTTGGTTTTGCATTACTGAGAAGCATAGATATAAATCTAGAGAAGGTGTTATATATGGTATATAAAGGAATGCCCAATTTATCAGCTGGAGGCTCTCATCTAGTTAATAATTGTCAAATGTTTGTCTTGGGTTTTGCAAAATTCAAAATTTTCAGTTTGGTTAAGTGTCTTGAGTCTAATTTTAGGTGACCACAAGACCAATCCTTTGTGCTAGCAGAATCTTTCCCATGTCACCTCCAGATTAGGGAAGATCACGCAGCTGTAATTGCCTAGTAGGTAACTGACACATTATGAAGATAATTTTTTCTGTGAATCTTTACTTCTGCAATGCACTTCAGCCCTAAAAATGAAAAATGAGGAATGTGCTTTGCTGCAGTATTTCAAATCCCACATGCAGAGATCCAGTCGACTTGGGAACCAAGGCCACCTTGCTCACCCTGCTAGCATCCACATACAGAGCTGAGACAATAGTGCCAAACTAAAACAGAAGATGGGAGAAGGAGTTATCTCTAGTCATAGTTCCCTGCTATGCAGATGTCTCTTGTCATTTTCAATGCATAAAGCTGCTTGCTCAGACTTGCTGTTATAATCTTACTTACCCTCTATCAATTTTTACTAGTCCTGACAAAAGCTTATTGTGTTAACACTTTAATGTTTTCTTCCCATCCATTTTTTTACACTCTTACATGCCCTTTGTGCTACTCTGCAAATAAGACATGCTGCTGGTATTCTGCTCAGAGCCCAGGCTGCAGATGCCAGGCTGCAAATATTTGCATACACTGATTATGGATACAAAGGAATGTATCCCCTGCTCATGTGAAATGACGGAAACCCATTGCACCCTACAGATCCGTGCTGTTTATACTAGCTAGCAAATCTGTTCCTCTGTCATTTACTATCACAACAAAACACATTAAACCAGTATGTTCTATTTTCTAAAAGAAAGAATTTTACCTTGCAGGGATTCAAAAGTCCAAAGAAAACATCATCCTATTATCATGTTTTAACTTCACACTGTAAAGTCTCATTCAATTTACATCTGGTATCTTAGTGTCTTTGTAACCAATATATTCATGTCAGCAATCAGACCCATGAATATTTTTGTGTTTAATAGGTATAATTTCCATGAATCACTAATGGAATCAGTAGGAGGACATAATATGTATGCAAAAAAAATGAGATGGTGCCCTTCAGAATCCTGGAGGGATTTCATCAGCACAAAACAGCCTGTTTCTTTATTCTACAAAGCCAGGGGTTTTCTCCCAATCAGTTATTTCACAGCAATCTCTAATGCAGCTCTGGGAGGCCACATTGATGGTTTTTTTTATTATTTTTTTTCCTTTCTCATGTTTTGTGAGCAATATAAAAAAAAAACCACCAACGGTTTTAGTAAAGCTGAAACTTAGATATCTGGAAATAAATCTATTTCTTAGCCTGAGAAACACTAAACAGTTTGACTAATACAGCCATTTTCACCCCTCTTTAATGCAAGGTGATTTGCTGAAAATGCTCAGGTCCTACATTGGCTCTATAAGACTGAATAATTTGAAGGTAAATTAGTTCATTAATGCTTTCAGAACTTGCCAGTACATCACAAAGAAAAAGGGGTAGGAATCATTCAGTCACTGTAGAGCTTTGGTTCAGTCATATACTGTAAGCAAGATTCAGTACTTTGATTTTACTCGAGATCCTCATTGACTTTAATTCACTTTGAACCAAGGACTACACAGCCTTTTCACATCCAGGTTTGTAGACCACATTCTGCCTGTGAGGCATAACCATATACACTGAAAAAGGGAGTGATTAGTTGTAGCTGAGAACCCTACCTAGTGATAATTGCAGGTAATGGGAAACTTTTTCTCTTCCCTTAATACTCACAAGGCAAGAATCAGCAGCAATGCTTGCTTTTAATTATCCATATATTTCTGTTCTCTTTCCTGCCACCCATCAAAACTCTTCCCTAATAGCTGGCACTTCCAAAGAACAGCTATGGATGTTATTTGCAAATTTTCAGCAATCCATTTGAGGAAGAGTCTAAGAATACTGATTTATCCTGGCTGGCAGCACCTTCATTATGGGAAGGACGTGTATCAGTCTGTAAGAGTTCCCTGTGATGCTTGGCACATACAGAAAAAGACAAGATTTTATCATTGCCATTCTTATTAAAAGGACAACACTACAAATTCACTGACCAACTGCAATGTGATGCATACAGTGGATCAGCACATCCAACACAAATAGCTTCATGTCAGCTGTGCCTATATCTTGCATCCAGAATCTGACCTAGAGCTGGCTCATGAAAGAATCTTACTGCTGGCTTCCCAGACTGTACATTTTGCAGCAACTTCAAGAAAACAATATATGGAAGCAAGGAAGAAAGTGTTTTTCCCATAGCATTGAGTCATGCTTTGTATGTTTTGAGGCATCTTTCTTGCTGCATTACAAAGAGCTCCATGTCATGTCCATCTCTACTATGGCACAGCTAATGATTGACTTCCATTCCCTGGTGCTTGATACAACGACTAGGCTCACATGCCATCTTGGGCAAATACATGCTCTTCAGAAGTGTAATTTCTAGCATCATGAGTATCCTTGTGCTACACATACAGGTATTAGCCAAAAAACCTTTTCAAATTTACTCCTTTTGGAGTGCAAGATGTGAGCAGTAGTTACTGTTTTTCAGTTGGGTGGGTAATTTAAAGACAGCTTCTGGGACCCTGTCTACTCTTGTTCCTTGAGTATACCAAGTGCCAGTGAACCATGGGCATTTTCTTTATAAATAACATAAGTAAGGCAAATCTAAAGCCACCTTTTGGTGCAACAGGAAAGGAAAGATATTACCTACATGAAACTTAATACAGCATAGACTAGTAAGCATCCACTGACTGCTCAGCACACACAAAGAATAAGGAATCAGCTGGAGGAAAAGACAAATTGAGAAAGGTGATTAACTCAAGGAATTGATTTGTTTAAAAAAATGAGTCCTCAGCAATAGTAAAATAGGCACTCAGAATGCCCCTAACTTGTTCTTTGGAAAGAAAGAAGCCACCAACATGTATACATCCAATTATATCATAACCAACTCAGACACAGGTATTTAATTTTCAGTAAGACCAACAGAAATCATGCTTATTGTGACATCTCAGGCAGCTGTGTTATTGTGGTAGGATGACCCTGCCTGGATGCCAGCTGCCCACCAAAGCTGCTCTGTCACTGCCCTCCTCAGCTACGCAGGGGAGAGAAAATGTAACTAAAAGCTCATAGGTTAAGATAAGGACGGGGAGATCACTCAGCAGCTACTGTCATGGGTAAAACAGACTCGACTTGGGTTATTACCAATCAAATCAGAGTAGGATAATGAGAAAATAAAACCCAAATCTTAAAACACTTACCCCTGCTCCTTCTTCCCAGGCTGAACTTCACATTTTCTCTACTTTCTCCTCCTGAGTGGTGGAGGGGGACAGAGAATGGGGGCTGTGGCCAGTTCATTACATGTTGCCTCTGTTGCTTCTTTCTCCTTGTGAGGGGGAGCTCCTCACACCCTTCCCCAGCCCCACTGTGGGGGCGCAGCCCCTCAGGCCCAGCCGGCCCCAGCGTGGGTCCCCTGTGGGGTCACAGGCCCTGCCGCAGCCTGGCCCTGGTCTGGGCTCCTCTCTCTGCGGGGCCACAGGCCCTGACCGCAGCTGCTCCATGTCAGGCTTCACACAGGGTTACAGTCTCCTTTGGGGGCACCTACCTGCTCTGGCGCGCGGTCCACTGTGGGCTGCGGGTGGGGGTCTGCTCCCCTGTGGGCTCCAGGGGCTGGGGGCACAGCCCGTCTCACCGGGGGCTTCAGCACAGTGTAAGAGTCGGTCTAAAGAGAACGATATTGTCTCAACATTGCCAACAGAGACCTGGAGATGGAATGTGGTCCTCATGGACACAAGACACAAAGACCCTGGGAAGGTACCTGCACGGTACGAGGAGTACTATGCTGCTCCCTGCTACCTGGGACCGAAAGGAACAGCTACACCTTGGGAAGGAGAACTGCACGGTACGAGGAGTACTATGCCGCTCCCTGCTACCTGGGACTGAAAGGAACAGCTACACCCTGGGAAGGAGAACTGCACGGTACGAGGAGTACTATGCCTTTCCCTGCCACCTGGGATTGAATAAGGCCACATAACAGCTGTCCAGAAGATGGATCACAACCGTGGTCATAACAACGAACCAGAAAACAATACAAGAACATGCCTCCAGGTCTGAAGCTACCCGCCTCTGGGGCAAGATACCCTGGCTCAAGAAGGCGGAGACTGGCGGAAGTCCGTGGACCAGAGGAGGAGCGAGGTGTGTTGCTTGGCAGAAAAAGATGCCTTCTTAGCAACTGAACTTTGGAGATCTTCCCCACCAAGGATCATGATGATTGGAAGGACTGGCGGGACGCTGCCTGGACCTGGGACCATAGGGACACCTTAGACCCGTGGTGGTAGCTATAATCCTCTTTCCTTTTCTTTTTACTTTACCTTTTATTCACTTTCTGTCTTTCTACCTATCATACGCTGCTTTATGGGCAAACAATAAAATTGTGCTGTTTGATTGAAGCATAACCCCTTGGCGTGGTCACCTTGATTTTTGTGCTTTGAGATCATATTAAATGAACCATCATGAGTCCACTGAGTGGATCGTGACACACGGGCTGGGGGGGAACCTCTGCTCTGGCGCCTGGAGCCCCCCCTGCCCCTGCCCTGCCCTGCCCCGGGTGCCTGCAGGGCGGCTGCGCTCACATAGTCTCACTCTTCTCTTCAGCTGCAATTTGTTGTGCAGGTTTTTTTCTCCCTTACTAAATATGTTATCCCAGAGGTGCTTCTTCTGATGTGCTTGGCCTTGGCCAGCAGCAGGTCCATGTTGGAGCCGGTTGGCACTGGTTCTGTCGGACATGGGGCAGCTTCTAGCAGCTTCTCACAGAAGCCATGCCTGTAGCCCCCCAGCTACAAAAACCTTGCCACACAACCCCCACACAGCTGTGTAAACAGAAAGCTTGTGTATCCCGTAATTGTGGTACAAGCCAGAAGATGAGATGAGTTAGTAGGTGTAATTCCACATCAGGCCCAGCTCAGCAGCCATTTACAGGCGTATCTGCATTGCAGCAAAGCAACAGTGATTAGGACCTTTTCCACTGATATCCCTGTTACTCTTGCATAGTTTTTCTTTGTGATAGCAGCACCGAAGAATAACAGGATGTCTGAAGTAAATTGCAATTGCATTATCATTTTAAAGCTCATTTCACCATAGCTTTCTGAACATGATCTTCTGTTTACCAAGACATACTAAAGCAATAAAGCTGAATAAGATTCCTACAAGCTCTCTAGGCCAATTCATCACTGAAACCTGTGGAGTTATGCCAAAAATTAAGCTGGTGCCTGAATTTAGTCATAAATGAAAGATTTATTCAAGTCATTAAATAATGTATTGTAAACACACCCCTTTCAAAAGCAAATCACTTACAAGAAATCTATTAAGAGATTCAGATTGCAAGGCTACCTGACAACTTCATACAAATATGTCTTCCTGATTTGCAGGTATTTTAAAGAAGACTCTTTAAATCAGGTATTCAGTTCAAGTATAGGTATCACACTGCATTTAATGAATAAGATGGGAATCAAAGGGGTGAAATTGGGGCACCTATAAGACAGCAATTCTGCACAAACAGAATTTTAAAACATGGGAGGTGGGTAGAGGAGGAGACAGGACACAACATGTGATTCATGTTAGAGGATTTTTTTTGCCCTTGCTATAAAGAAAATAAATTTACATTACATGAATGCTAATTATTACTTTATGGAAATAACAAAGGAGCAGAAGTATGAGCTTCTGTTAACACCTGTACACAGCTAAAAGGCTTATGAATGTCTGGCCCCAGTGCCTGGAAAACTGGTATGGTGAGTTTACCCTGGCTGGGTGCCAGGTATCCACCAAAGCTGCTCCTGTCACTGCCCTCCTCAGCAGGATGGAGGGGGAGAAACATATGACAAAAGGCTTGTGGGTCAAGATAAGGACAGGGAAATCACTCAGCAACTACCATCGTGGGCAAAACAGACTTGATTTGGGGAAAATAAATTTATTACCAATCAAATCAGAGTAAGATAATGAGAAAAAAAAACCCCAAATCTTAAAACACTTTCCCCCCACCCCTCCCTTATTCCCAGGCTCAACTTTACTCCGGATTTTCTCTACCTCCTCCTCCATGAGCAATGCAGGGGGATGGGGAATGGGGGCTGTGGTCAGTTCATCACACGTTCTCTCTGCTTCTCCTTCCTCGTCAGGGACAGGGCTTCTTACATCCTTCCCCTGCTACAGCATGGATTCCCCACTATGGGACACAGACCTTCATGAACTTCTTCAGTGTGGGTCCCTGGTGGGGTCACCAGTCCTGTTGCAGCCTGAGCTTCTCTCTCCATGGAGCCACAGGTCCTTCCAGAAGCCTGCTCCATTTTGAGCTTCCTAGGGGGTCACAGCCTCCTTGGAGCATCTACCTACTCTGGTGTTGGGTCCACCACAGGCTTCAGGTGGACATCTGCTCCACTGTGGACCTCCACAGGCTGAGGGTCCACCACAGGCTTCAGGTGGACATCTGCTCCACTGTGGACCTCCACAGGCTGAGGGCCACAGCCTGTCTCACTGGGGGCTTCATTACTGGCTGCAGGGGAATCTCTGCTCCAGCACCTGTAACACCTCCTGTCCCTCCTCCTGCACTGGCCTGGGTGCCGGCAGGGCTGCTGCTCTCACATGTTCTCACTGCATTCTTCCACTCCATTCTGTTGCACAGGCCTTCCCCCTCTCCTTAAATATGTTATCCCAGAGGTGCTGCCACCACCACTGATGGGCTCGGCCTCAGCCAGCAGTGGGTCCATCCTGGCACTGGCTCTGTCGGACATGAGGCAGCTTCTAGCAGCTTCTCACAGAAGCCACCCCTGGAGCCCCCTGGTACCAAAACCTTAACATGCAAACCCAATAGAGCCTGTTTTCAAGGAAAGAATATATAAAAGAAAAACTGTGAAAAGAAATTTCTAGGTCTTGAAATTTCACTCAGTATTGGAAAACATCAAACATTAAGAGATAAGTCTTCAGATGGTCTGTTTTGTTCTACTAATTTTATCTTGCAGATCTGGAAAGAAACATTGCTGATTTCTAACAGGTGTTTTGTAATGTGAGTTTTTTAAAATCATATATGCCAACTGGAACAGCGTAGAGGATGCAGACAGAATGGAATACAAGGAAGAAAATAGAATAAATGGCAAAATTAACATAACTTTGACAAAATTAGAATAACCTATAATTTCCATTCAAACACATGTAGAGCTGAGCCTCCCAAACTGAAATATTCCTAGCAGAATTTACAGTCACTTGACTTTTTAAAATTATGTGTTTACTAAAATATCTTGTAAATTTTATTTGCCAGACTCCTGCTGCAAGAATGTATTACTTGCAAAGTGGAGTGCTGCAGGTGGTTGGTTCTCTGAGCACCACCGAGTAAGATGGAATGAAGATAGGGATTCTGGACTAGGTCACAGAAAGAAAACCTTTGTTCTGAGTGAAAATAAATATATTATGAGGTGTAATTGCGTCTGTCCGTGACAGGTCCTGAAACACCATACATAGTTTGTGTAAAAGAGTAATGCTAAAAGGGATTTCTTCCCTTCTAACAAGTAGATCTTGAGATGCAGTTAGGAAACTCTTGTAAAAGCCACAGAAGAAAGCAGAGAATGCTAGTAGATAGAGCTGGAGCTACCCTTGTGAAGGTCTTGTAATATTTTTTTTTCCTGTTGTCTATTCTTAGTCCTTTGATTACTGCTTTAGTAAATGAGGTGCCAGTGGGTGCATACACATTTGAAGGAAGTATTTTATTATGAGGAATGTAAAGCACAAAACCTACTCTTCCACATCCCACCCAACCTCCAAAAAATCCGCCCCTACCCCCCACCCCCCCCCACCCTCCCTTCACCCCTCGAATTTATCCAGCAAAATGTGACTTTTCATATAGCTTTTCTGGAGAAGATATGTTGTTAGAGGAGTATATGGGTTACCGTCTTGACTCAAATTCTTTAATCTTTCCTTTTCCCTTCTGCTGCTGTGACCTTTTGTGATACTTGCAGCAGGAGGAGGTGAGAAGTAATAAAAATCAAGTGAAAGGATCATTTTTTGAACCCTCAGTGCTCCTTTTAAGGTACTGTTGCATCCAGACTTATTGTCCCAGTTGTAGTTAAAATAATAACAGAGCAATTACAGTCTACAGAGGAAGAATGGTGTGATCTACTAAAAATGAGTAAGACAGAGAAAGCAGCATTCCTTGGGGCTAGAGAAAGCCACCTTATATGGATGTTACCATCCTACAAACACAACAAGAGATCTAGCACGTTTGGCAGCTAAAAGCACCAAGCAGTACTAAGTATTTTCCACACAGAGAGACAGAACATTCCTGCCTTAAAGGTCTGTCCTCAAAAACTGAAAGGCTGGTGCAGAGAATCTATGATACAGCTAAGAAATATCTTTTCCATCTTCCCATTTGATACTATTTAAATACACAAAGTAGGCAGAATAATAAAATTTTCAAAGATATCTAAGAAACCTTGTGATTTCAGGACTTATATTTGCGAGGATCGGTTCTGCACTTACGAGGTGATCTCACATTGTCCAGAAGAGAAAAAGTGAAAGGTTGTCTGAATTTCAGGAAGTCTTCAGTTCCTAACTGCTGAATGTTCTTTTGAAAATGGGATTAGAGTTCATAAGCTATTTGATACACATGCACACTGCTAACTACAATACAGTACTGAGATACTTGGTCTGGCTTTTGTATGGGTATAACCTAAGAAAACTAAAGGCAGACCTTTCAATGCTGTATTGCAGCTCTTAGTGCAAATTTACCTTAGATAATGATTATCATTGATTTTCAGAGCTCATTACTCAATGCAGCTGACAATCTGGATCACCATATATGCAAAACTGATGTCTTGTTATTCAGCTTGCAAATCATGGTTGCCCACTCACTTTGCATAAAGGAAGTTTCTTATGGAATATATGCATGGACTCAGTGACATTTTACAGCAGTTTTGTTTTCGAATTAGCATTTAGTTGAATCTCTAAATAGAGTAATCACACCATTAAAACATATGAATTTCTGGATGAAGCCCTGTCTGTAGAAATGGTAAAGAAATAAACCTCATGAAGTTAAGGTAATGCTATTGTTGTGCACTATATGCATGAAAACAAGCTTTTCCTCCTATCTCCTCCTTCCTGCTCTCCTGAAAGTTTTTTCGTCAGTTATACCTTGGGTCATGACTTCTAACCTCTTCAATACAAATTGGCATTGCATTCCTTTGTGGCTGCATTTTAACACAACTCCTGGAAATCCTGCAGAGCAGAAGCAGAACACAACAAGGAGTAACACATAGAGCTGTAGGTGTCTAAGTCACTTTGTGTCTAAAATTACTGTGGTGCATTCTCAGCATTCTTTTTTGTTCCTTTTAGAAACGGATCATGCAGACACCCCAATAATTAAATAGTTTACTTACTGGGGGTTACAGCAATTGGTAATGATCAAGGCATTGCACAATCAGCAGGCTGCACTCATTTGTTCTGCTGCTTAACATCACCACTGTGAGAACATCATTGTTTATTATAGCTCACAGGCAGTAATCATTTCACATAACACGAGGATCTTTTTCACTCAATTGCTTTCATGCTTTAGGCTGATGAGAATAATCATCATGCAACAATTACTTGCACCTCTACAGATGATGCTCAACAATTCAGGTCACTGAATATACTGTATATACATTTTTGTGGGGGTACATGTTTTCCTTTTGCACCTTTTAAGGGATAAAAATAATATTCTGGAGCATTGTTTTCTTTTCCCCTGTGCTAAGAACCCTAACAGTGCACAGTAGCAGGACATTTTTCAGTTATCATGTGAAAGAATTCAGAAGCTAAAGATGTAGATGAAGAATTAGATAAACAGCTGTGACCTACCAATATGGACACAAATTAAATAGCTAAATCCACTGGGCACTGACTTGGTTTGAGGATTTACTTATGAATAATTCAAGCTGTGCCCATTTTAACTATTGGCAGCTGAGTATACTCCAGCAATCTTTTCAGCCAACAGGTATAATAATGACTATATTCTACAATGCACTCACCTTTTGATCTGCTAGTAGTACTGACTATAAATACAGATCTCTCACCCCAAAAGGTTAGCATCTGATATCCAATTCAGCATTAAAAATAATGCTAGATGAGCTTGTAATTACTATTTTGAGTGATTTTTTTTCTCAAGCAAAGGAGGCAAAGCAAACATAAGGTTGAAAAGTACTTAAATGAAGTAATGGTGATTTGAGAGTAAGGGGGGTCAAATGCAGGACTTCAGCATCAATTATCATAAAGAGGGAAATTTACACAGAAACACTTCTGTCCACAACAGGATTTTGGGCTGGTTTCTCTGTAAAAAAACATTGAGTCAATTTACTCTAAGAATTCCAAATAATAAGATAGGTGAGAATCATGACCACAGATGTCTGGGAGAAGACAGCAAATGATTTCACAGAGTATTCAAAATATACTTAATAATTTTGAGTATTTTGGGGGGGGTGTGTTGTTCCTTTTCCTATTTTCCTTCTTATGGATGCAAAGAAAGAAGAAGGGTTGGTTATCTGTAGGTTTTGCCACAGCACATATGATTGCAAGGCACAAGAGATTCAGGAATCAACATTTCTAAGAAATAGGGTATCATGGAAGGAGATACAGAAATGGTATTACAAATTTTTTAAGTCAGAATAACTTTGTTGATAATCAGGAGCATATGAAAGAACATGAAATGAAACTGTAAGAATGTGTGCAAATTAGACAATATCTGGACTTGAAAGTATGATCAACAGTTCTGAAATAAAAAATTGTATGAGTCTAATGTGGGAACTACTTTTGATAGTGGCAATATTTTGAACATACTGGAGTGGAGAATAACATCTGAGAACTCAGCAGAAGACTGTTATGCTAGTAGTCACTTTGTGGTGAGAGAAAAGCCCTTTAGACAGGGCAGAAGAATAAGGAAATTATGGTATTTAAGGGGAGGGAAAAGGAAGTAGGGCCCAGGTTGGCTTGAATGTATGGGAACAGCTGAGGACATGACAGAGACAGGTATCAAATCAGGTCTTTTCTGTAGTTATTGTATTAAGATACTGATGACCAAAATAACTTTCTTAGTACAAAGGAAGATATAGCAACAAGAAATTATGATGAAGTGGCAACAGTGCCACATAAATTATTTGCTTAAACTGCAGCAAGGCACTGCATATCAAAAACTTGTTTCTATAAGGCTGGATATATGAGCAATCTCTTTGTACAACTGTGAACATATGGGTATTTTGTATATAAAATCCTTTTGCATATACTGACATAGTTACCCAGTAGCCCATTGCTGCTCAAGCTGGTCTGTTTCTGATACTTTCCTGACCTTTTGCTACCACAGCTGTCATGGCTAGGGCCTGTGCAAGTTCCTGTACTGGTTAATTATAAATGAAATATACTGTGAAGGGTGGAACACCTGGTTTTTTTGCAACTCCTGCTTCATGTCTAGGCTCACTTTTTCCTAAGTCTTCTGAAAGCAGAATAGGTTAAGTCAAATCTTTCTATTTGTATTACCTGGTCAGAAAGGAGAAATGCTCTACTGTTCAGAGAACAACATTTGGAACCCCAAACACTGTTCACAGCAGACAGTATTTGTTAGGGACTGGGGAAGAGTGTGAGTAAGAGAAAGGCAGAGAAATCTGTAACCACAGGAAGGATACAAAGAGAAAACCTAGCAACCCTATTCAGTCTGAAGATCGGTGGATTTGTAATCTACACAAGCATGAAATTATACTTCTCTCAGTGAGTCTGACCCAGACACTGACTGCATTTATGGAACTTGTTGATTGATGACATCTTATTTATTCATATTTCAGGTAGCTCAGTCATTCTGTAGAGCCAGTCAGGTTTTTTATCTCCTTTTCTGCCACACCTGGTTACGCTTATTGAGTAAGAGAAGTAAATCCAGTCTTCCACAACGCTAGACTATTGCTGTTGCATCAGAAAGATAGTAATCCATCACAGAAAATCCATAAAAAGATGGTATTAGGAGTTCTATTCTTAATCCATTTGGCAAAGCCATATCTTACTGTTAATCCATGTGCCCCCAGCAGCCTCCTGCCCTTACAAAGGTAGTAAATCACAAAGATGGCATGGAGAAGCTACTAAAGCTGTCTAGGTGACCAAGGGCCAGAAAGCAGCAGGATACTGCTTCTAAGCAGAGCAGAAGTTGAATCTAACAGGTAACTTTAGAAAGAAGAAAGCACAGAAGTGCTGCAAAGACTGAAGAAGATTTGAACTGTGGTTTCACTAAAAGACACAAGTGGCATAAGTGTCCAGTCAACATCTTACTCAGACACAAGAAAAAAAAACAAACCAACAAAACACCCAAAGGAAACCCTTCTGAAAACATTACACTGTGGAGGAATCTGGCTGAAGGCTTCTTTAACAGTACAGAGATCCCAGCCTGTACTCCATCAAATGACACGCAGTGGTTCCTCTCTCTTCTTTACAGCTTCTAAGCTGAAGACAGTGAAAACTCAAGTGCCAGGACTGAAGGAATGCTGAGAAGTAATGAAATAGTTTAGCAGCACTGGACTATAGTAATAATTTAATTATGGAAATAATTATATTATCATAATTTATTAATGGGAAGTGTTTTGTAGAATGTAAGAAAATCAACATGGAAATGACAGCACCGTTTTCTTTTTTAAACCAATGACAAGTACTCATACTTCAGCACTTTCATTGAAAACAAAAAACCCCAAACTCTCAAAATAAAAGCCTTTAGCTCTTCTAAGAGTAGAACTTGAAATGAATTGTAAGGAATTGGTGTCTTTTGATGACTGACAAGAAAAACCAAAATGAGAGCACTTCTGAAAACAGGCAATTGATACTATTAATCTGTGACATTTCTAGAACACAATTATGCCAGTATAAATGTATGAAAACTTATGTATTATGATGCAGATAACTTGTTAAAAAAACATCAGGCCTTGAAACAGGAAGCTTAATGTTACCATACTAAGTCATACATTGCAACAACAACGAGGATCAACCTCTATCTTTATTAATCAGTGTACAGGAAATCCCTTCAGATTTGAAGCCTTTGAATCTCTGTATGGATCTTTTTTATCCAATTACTTGAATGCAAAGCCTTTGTTAACTATTTTTTTAAGTATCAAATAGAGCTTAAATTTTGAAGAAGTTAGGGACCATTATGACCTTTTGATCAGACTTCTGTTCTAGCCTCCAAATTGCAGCAAAACAGATTTCTTAACAGGTTTTGTATTCCAAGAGTGGAACTGAGGCTTTGCCTGTACCTATCCTGCACTAGCTTAGCTGATATAGCTCAGAGCATAGCCATCATTGGAGCTGGGCAGGGAATTAACCGCAGAACATTTACCAAATTAGTTGAACTCTTCAGGTTCAGTTTCTCTCAGACAACTGTAAAATCTAGGTTATCCTCAGATTTTCATACAGGTAGTTTTAAAATCCTGTCAAGTTTTAGTTTCACTACATATTAAATAATTAAGTAATTTTACTTACAGTTTGATAATGAGCAGGTAATGCATAGTTTTTGGGAGGTTGTGTCCAGTGTTTTGAGTGTGGACCCTATCATTAAAATTCTTGCTGCTCCATCATTATTTATGTTTTATACTCCTCAGTCTACACATTCTCCTTTCCAAAACCTAACACAAATGGTGGGTGAAACATACTTCTTTTATATTCACTTCATGGGTCTTAGAACTGACACCAAGGTAAGATAAATGCTTCTTTCAAGGTCCTGAAGGAAGCCTGCCTTTGAGCCAAGAAATCCATATTTTTAAAGTTTCAGTACAGTATGCTAATCACCAAGATTTTTTTTTAATCATTAGTCAAGTGGTGTTTTGCTTTTACAATTACTACTGTTTTGGTTTTCTAGTAAAATGGCATGTTAACCAGCCCAAATCTTTAAAAAGTGTGGGCATCTGTAAGCCTAGAAGTCTTCTTTTGCTTTGCCTCAACAGAAAAATAAAACCACCACAAAGGGTCAGTGAACTGTGATCAGTGAATTTGTCTTGAGTCACTTTGTATTTCTTTCCTGATTGGCTCTTCAGAGAGATTTATGAAGCTGGACTGAAGGAGCTTTACGTGAGCTGGTGGGACTTTTTTAAAACATGGGCTTTGAACTGCTGAATTTTATTTCAAAAATGAAAGTGTTTCTGAAAATTTGATCCAAGAAATACTCTAAAAGGACATAAACTTAATTAGTCATAAGGCAAGTGTTGTCTTAACTCCTGAGTGAGCCAACCGGGAAAATGCAAAGTGCTTTTCCCTTTATTTATGTGTTTATTTATTTACTTGCTTGAGCAGTACTTGCAAAGGTTTTAAGCCACTTCAGACTCAGTTTTGAGACTTACGGTGTTCACTCATTAAAAGACTGCAATACAGATGGAAGCAGGACTTCTGACCACTGTTTTACAGAAAACACACATACGTTTTTCATTGATTGCAGGGTATAGCAATTTCCTGTTGGTCAACATAGACTATAGAAATGTTTTGTAGTTAGCTGTTCAGAGCATACACAATAATGCACTTATGCATTACAGCATACAGCTAAAAAAACCTCAACAGTTTTTTACTGGCTGTTGATTACATCTATTCACCAATGTTTTTTATAATTATGGAAAATTATTTACATCATTTGTCAACTTGGTGAAAAAGTATTTGTATTTCTACTTTAACAGACTTTGTATGTTCTGAACTGCAAAACTAGGATTTGGCTCAAACCCTTAGAATTATTTACCTGTGAACTGCAATTGCAAAAAGACACAGTTATTTTAAAGCATACCATAACATTTGCTGTTTGTGATATTCCCTGAAAATTCTCCTCCGTCTATCAACAGACAAGCAAGCACCACCAAATATGCATCTCAGGCAGAGTAAAGCAGCCTGCAGTGTTTCCATCCAACAATGCAACAGTACTGTGGACAGAGTGGATTCAGATTTGATCAGAATTTGAGCTTTATTTGGCTGATTAAAATAATTCACTCACTTTTTTTGAAGTGTGACAGAGACACTCAAAAAAGCATCTAACAGTAAACAAGGACAAACTACCCACGGAGGAACTGAGAGCTAGTATGACATCAACTACTCTGTTGCAGTTTATCAGGTCAGGGTTTTAAAAGGCTTCATCAGCTACCTCCTGTCAAATGTCAAAACCAAACCATTGATTGTAGTAAGAAATTCATACTGTAGTGATATTTTAAACACCTCCTGAACCTACTACTTTTCCTACTGAAACTTCTAGGCTTTTACTCAGCTGTTGTTTGTAAAAAGACAAAGGGAAATGTGTCCCTTTTCTTAGTAGTAATGTATTACTTTTAAGAACAGAATTTGTTTTAAAAAGCTTCAAGGTGTTTGGGGTTTTTTGTCCTTTTTGGGTTATTTGGGGTTTTTTGGCTGTTAACAGGCACAGAATATTATGTATTAGGTGTCATAAGAAGTTTTTAAGATTTTTTTTCTCTTCACGTCTGTAACATTTTAAAAATATTCTAAGCTAACTCTTACCTCCTTGAAACTTCACTATACTGCTTTCTCAATTATGTTTTTTTTTTATTATCAAGCCAGACAGGTTCTTGAAAAGTTAGCTGAATTTCTCTAAATCCCTAGTGTTGGATGGTTTGTACCTTCAATATTTAATTCTTTTGTATAGAAAACGAGAGATAGTGGTCTCTAGCTGTAGACCAGAAATAGTACAGATAGAAAAGCCTTCCTAGAGAAAAATTACCTTCTTACTGCTTAAAGCATTTTTATAATTCAATTGTCTGACAAGATTTATAATGTAGTCGAGGATTTATCTTTTTTTCAGAAAGTACTTGATACATTAAATAAAACAATCTAATATTTTTCCCTTGGGGAAAAAAAAGTCCCCCAAACAAACCACCACCAAACCCCATCATGTTATCATGTGATGGATATTTTAAATTTGTATAGAAAGGTTTTAGACAACTGCTTCAGTAAGATTCACATCCTACTCAGGGCAAAATTGAGAAAAATGAGATTCTCATAGTCCTGTGGAAACATGCTTCCTTATGTTCTCCTCTTCCCATAAATTCCTCAGAGAAATAAAGCCCAGCAGTCTTCTGTAATGAAATAAGCATCTATATATATATATGCAAATCATGCTTATTTTCAGAGGATACTGCTTCATTAAGTAGTATAGCTTCATTTTCACAAAGGCCAATACTAAACAAAACTCTAACCCATTTGGTGGCTATTTCTGCACTTTCACAAATTCCTTCTTTTTGTGTTAGTCTGAAAAGTGTGGAAGAACTTCAGATGAACTCTGACACCTGGCCTGAATATATATTTGGAAAATCCACTTTCCTTTTCATGTTTGAAAGAGAGGATACATGCAATAATGTATATGTATACGTATATGTATATGTATATGTATACATACATACACTATCTGCAGAAATGAAGGAGAATCACAACCACAATTGGCCTACAGCAACGCAGGCATGCCACTGCCATTCCATGCACCTCTTTGCTAAAAGCTAGCTGCTTAAAAGCTAGCTGCTTCCAGGTTTAGGGTTGGAGCCAGAGGTCCCACAAGCAAGCTGCTAAAGTGCTCAAAAAGGCAGAAGGTAGAAAAAGCTAGCAGATAACAGCTGATACTTGAAAAAAAATCTCAATAAATTTATCAGGGTGTTTCTTAAGTAATTGCCCAATATTTTGCTTTTTGATACTATGTGAAAGACTGAAGTGGTTATCTGGAAATTGCCTAGAAGCTGCAAAAAGGCAAAGGATGCATACATAGAAGATATTTGTGGGCTTTTATGAATGATCATGGGCAAGATTTCGTAACATTATAGGGGATAATAAGAACTGGTTGCAATTTTTTAATCATAAAAAAATGTTTTTGAAGTATCTTTCTGTACAGTGCAAGGCACTTATTTCCTTTTCTATTACAATGTATTGCAACTAATCACCTGCTTTAGCAAACACTAGTTTTATAGGGTTTGAATACATACTGAACTGGTTTGTATATGTTAGCTGTTTCTTATTCACTCTTGCCCTAAAAGAAAAGCGTGGGGTGTGTGTGGTGCCTTGTTATAAGGGGAAAGATCAGCGTTTCCTCAAAATTTGCAAATGTCATACCTCAGGTATTAAAATTGCCACCTCTATATTCCTTATTTTTTGTAGTTGTATGTTTTAAAATTTAACCTTAAATTTCATATATAAAAAAAATGTTTCTACCTGATAACTGCAGAACCAAGAAGAAAAAAGTTACTAAGTGTGTGACAATAATTTTCACATTAAAGATGCATGGATAATGGATAAAATATACCGTGAAAAACTAGATGTGGAAAAAGTTATGGGTTTTCCAATTTCATTGAATCTGTGATTATACTTTATTACTAACTCTACTTTTTCCTTAATTATTCAAATTCATTGGTCATTTTACAGCACCTCACTGAATTCCACAATGAAAAGTGTAGTTTGTTAGAATAGTGGAAAGTCAGAAAGCTAAGTCTGTACATATGTCTTCTCTGACAAAGCAGAGCTATGATTTCTGACTTCTGTGAAATGCATCAAAATTCACATAACATCTGATTGTTTGACATTGCCATAAGAATACTGGTTTGCATGCACATGCTCAGAAGGTACCAGACTGAACTAAATATCACCATTTACTTGCATATAGTTTAATAAGATTTACCACGAGGCTATGCTTCACGTTCTTTTACTGTGCCTCCTTCTGTCATATAACGTGTACACTCTGCATTTTCACCTCCAGGAAAAATTAGCCAGTTACACCCACAGTGTTTGGTAAACTGAAAAGATGAGCTGTCATACAGATAGAAAGGTTGGCTCTGAGATGTACACAAACACATTTTCTTGGGAATGAATGGATGGCTCTGTCCACTGACCTGCCTGTCTGTTATGACAGGCACACCTAAAACTTGAGGTCTGGAGAAGAAATACATGTATTGCTGCTTTCTGCTATCTTGCCCCTGCTTCTACTATTTGACTTACCAGAATGCATGTATTCCTCAGGAACTGTTATATTTGTAGTATTCTCTTGTGCTTTGCATACAATGCCTCTCACAGTCTGCACTGCCACCGTACCAGTGTCCTGTGACACCATATCTGCAGGAAAGAACATTTCTTATCCCTTCTCTCTCTCTCCTCCTCCAAACAAGTATGAATAATTACATGGTAAACTACTCTGAGTCAAACTGGAAAGATGGCTGTAATTAATGAAATATCATTGCCCATGTCTCCACTAAGTACAGGTTAGCTAATTACAGCCAATTACAGTAGCACAGAGTTAAAAAAGAAAAAAGTAAAAGATGTTAATTTGTGTGTGTCTTCAGGGGCATGTGCCATTTTGACCAGGAAAATGCTACAAGATGTGCTTTTTGTCTCTCCCTGATGAGGTTTGAGAGATCACATGGGCAGCTCTGAGACTACCACACCACTGTGTAAGCTGTTTATTCCCAGACCCCCATGTCATTTCCAGAGTGAGCAGCCTGTCCCACACAGTCTTGTCTTCTACACTGAACAAATACTTGATGTGTAGCCCATATGCAGGGTATTGAAAATTTCTGGGATTTGGGTCTTGGCATATGGGGAATGAATTGCTGATTTCTAACCGCATCTAGTAATGTCTGTAAGTGAAATTAGGTACCGACTGTCAAAGATATGTACTGCAGTAGTACACACACACATAAAGACCTTCGTGATTAATAGGAACATTTGCTGAACCCAAAAGAATAACATGATAGGAAAAGTCATGGTTTTCCAGTGCCTGGTAAGAATCATAGTATTAAAAGTATAATATAAGAGGATCTTGTGAAAGATACCAGAGAACATAAATGGAATCAGGAGAATAAGCTTAGCTTTTTAGTCAGTACTGTTGGCTGGAAAACAAATATGTGCTAGAAAAAATGCAGTGCTGGCTATTATTTCATTTCCTTCTGAAGTTGTCTTATTATGTGGAGCTTCAGAAACCTGCATGACCAGTAAATACTGCCTTCAAAAATTTCATTTTTATGTCAGATAGACAAGTTTTAATTTCTAATGACACACAGCTTTGGGGGGTTGCAGTTTTTAGAGCTTATCTTTCATGGACCTCTACTAAGAAGGGGGAGGGCACTATTTTTTTGATTGTTTTCATGCTTTTCCACCTCCTGATAATTTTTGATTTACCTACAAAACCTGGAAAGAAAAAAATAGATCAAAGAGATAAATCTAGCTGAAATTATGCTGGAGGAGTCCACAAGCAATTTTCTGCTCATTATGAAAGATCTCCACAAAGATCAAATAATAACACTGGAAATCCAAAGGGCATCATGGTATATCAGTGCTGAGCTTTGCACTAAGGAGTCAGTTTTACAGAACTAACATAGCTCTAGCAGATGGAATCTAATCTCATCAAAAACAATCCATTCTCAGAATGCAGTCTGCAAAATTCCTTTGAGGAGCCATATGCTTCTGCTCTTCCAGGAGGTTATTTCCAGTGGCTGAAAGCAGCTCTGGGTCAGAGGCTTAACCTCTATATACCTGACTCCATTCACATTGCTACTCCTGCTACAGAATGGAGTTCATAACCTGGCTTCTCTTTATGACTGGGTGCCCGTCATGATTATTATCACTATATGCTTATTGACCCTAGTAGGCCATTCCTTTGCTATTTGCCATCAATGTTGTCTTTTTCTGGGAATAAACGCTGAGACAAGATTACTGCTACAACTGAGTGAAATTCAGTATGAATCAACTATGATGGATAGCTGCAGCCAGTTAGGACCAGGATGACCACAAGAAGGAGACACTTTTGATTAATGCAACTCCAGAATGAAGTGAAATGTTAAGAAATATCCCCTCCAATGAGGCTAGGTAGTACAAAGAATAGCGATACTAGCGAACGTTACTCTTACATAGTAACCTAAGCACAATTAAGAACATATCCATCTCTTCTCAGCCATGCTCTACAGCTGTTCACAAAACACCCTTACATGTCTTATGCATGGAAACTAGTCAGTGCTGACAACCAAATAAAAGGTGATTTCACTCTCAGTTCCTTGTCATGCCGGGACTAAATTCTACATGATTGAAATGAATATGGTTGAAAAGAGCAGAGGTCACTGAGAGTTACACTTGGAGAAAAGCCCTGGGGAAGGGTCTGCGTATAGAATAATACCACAGCTGCAGCTTTACTCGCTAGATGCAGATTGTTAGCAGACAGCCAAAATTTCTTTCCTGCTTTATGCCTGTACCTGTCTCTCTCCTTCACAGTTTTCCTTCTTTTTTAGTTCTTACACAGGTACTCTGTAAGGCTCCCCCAGGGGAGACTTTATCACAGCTGCCACAGAAGTCTGTTTTCATATAGACCCTTCCTGAGTCATAAAATCAGGTGGGCACTGCCATTTTGCTTCAGCAAGTTTAAAATTTTTAAGTTTTTGAAAGTGGGCAGAAACTCAAAGCATCTTAACTGCAGTCCTAATGTGATTTTTGAATGTTTGTACTGGGCAGTCTGACATCTTTTGTGAAATGGGAGCAATAGCAACATTATCAATTTAATGATGCTTGGATGTCTGAGTGTTGATACACAGACATCCTTTTGTGTTAGGTAGAAAGTCTTACACCAATACACCTAGGAAACTGGTATTCTGAATTCAAATAACACAAACTTTTCAGGTTAACAGAGAATACATCCAGTAACATAGCTTCACATACAGTTTTCAATAGTTCCTTATATTTGGACACAAACAGACCAAACCAAAACCTTAACTTTTCAACCACACTCTGATTGAGCTGAGATGGTAGGAGGTTGTCTCCAACTTAATACTTATACTACTGAAGTTATACTGAAGACATACTGAAGATGTCTTCTGAATAAAGAAGAATCAAAGTACCTCCAGAAACCTGTGTAGCTGTTCAAACTTGCAGACAGTTCAGACTCACTACTGCTTCTTTATGTCTCATGAAAAATCAACCATGTTCTTAAACTGCCATTCCTCATGCCATTCTTCTGTCCAAGGCATTGTGGCTTACATACTAGAAATGATGAAATATTAGTTATTATTTTACCCACTTTAAAGTTTCAAGAATATGGTCATTAAAATCAAGTACCTCTGAGCACTAATGTTTTGGTTAATTGAACCTCTCTGACATGTGGTCTCATTGGTCTCATGTGCTAAAAGTTCAGAAAAATTCACCAAGCCATGAATACATTATTCCTTAAAAACACCAGGACAAAACCAAAGAGACTCCTGTTCTGAGCTTGCTGTCATGTTTCATCTAATAATACTTTTCCCATTCGTGCTTTTATGATGCCAGTTTGCTTCAGAAATAATTTGTTTCAAACTCTAAGATGCTGTTACTGTATGTAGGGGACATTTCTCGGTAGGGCAAATGACTTGCTCTATAATTCTTTAAAGTACACTTGATTCCTAAACTAATACATACATACCCCCAACACACATACAGACATATACAAGTCTATTTCACATACCACGTTGCATAAAAATCAAACCCAACACAGAACCTTGTGAAGGAGAAATAGTTATGTGCATTTTAACACCCAAATCCTCATTTCATTTAGAAAAGAAATCAAAATTGCAAAGAATAACTCTAAAAAGTTGGGAAACACCAAATTCAAGGTTGCCAGAATACCTCCTCCTTTTTAGGTATATGTATTATGACAACCTTTAAATACATAATACTATTTCCCACAAAGGACATTTGACCACTCAGTGAACAAGCAGCAAATGCTTCCTTTAAGAGCATCTATTCAATGTTTTGTACTGACTTTAACTCTTTAGAGAATGTGAATCCCTGTAGACCTTGGCTACTAACATACCCAAGGTTTGCTTGCAACACAAACATTTTTTTCCACTGAATCTTTTTAATGTGTTTCATTAACGCAGGGCCAACATTTTTAATAAATATTTAATTTATGAAGTGTTGTTACTGTTCAGGCAGTCTGTGTCCATCTATCACAAATCCCTGATTAGATTTAGAACTTGGCTGCACTTCTCTATCAGTTTTTGTTCCCGGTTTCTACTTTCTTTATGCTTGTGCAGAGCCAGCCTCAGACTCTGCCTAAGGCTCATGCTGTCTGTGTCATCTTGTCCAACCTTGTGCTCTTGGTTCAGCATTCCTTTTCCTTGTCTCAAGGGGTCTTCTCAGGGAAAGGGAGTGACTGCTGAAGTGGAGGGAAAGCACTGGGATGGTCATGAGAATCATTGCATGACAGGTGGAGCTGAACTTGGCAAAGTTTTGTCCATGGAGTTATTGCCTGATGAGAATGACCCCTGGCATGTGTGCATGTCAAAGCACAGCTGGCTGGGTGTTTTCTCAGTGTTAGCTGACATAGGGAGAAAGCAATAATTAAGAGTATTGATGATCCAGTGCTCCAGTTTGCTGGCTGGACCTATTTTATTTAACAATATAGACAGAGTATGTCACACAAGCTTACAAATACAGTGTTTTTGGCTCTGCCCATAACTGAGCATTACTTCCATTAAGTATTCCTGCACATGTTGGAACTCAAATCTGACACAAATTTTGCCTTGTATATTTTTCACAATTCTCTCACAACATATCTAAAAACACAGGACATTTTTATTTTGTCTTCAGCATACTCTTGTAGTCACGTGCCCTGGTCTGGTGCTGTGAATTGACTAGAAATTTATGTTTTAAAACTATATCAGCTGTTACAAATTACTATCTCTAGCAGATCTGAGAGGGGGGAAAAAGATGTGGAAGAACTGAGAGGCTTCATCCCAGGAAAAATGCAAAAAAATATTTTGCTATATTCCTGTAGACTTTAAAGCAGATCTTCCTGGTTCTGTGCCAGGTATGAGACTGAATCTGGGAGATCTGAATGTCAAATCTATGCTCAAGCATCCCTGTAAAACTTACCTGAGTTTCTTAATTTGTATTTCTCAAGATGAATTGCTGTTATAAAATCCAACCATCTAGCATGATTAATTTATAATTTCCAAGAATTTTAAGTTGTTAGATCTTTCCAACGTAATAATTGCTTTAAACCAGCAAACATCTTTGGAGTTGAGCCTCTATATTTTCTCACATCAGGGCTGTACCATCAATTCTTCTGGCCATTTCTATGACTAAATTGGGGTGACCTGCTGTTACCTCTTCTCTGAGAGAGCTCAGAAAGAAAGAAGTTCTTCCTTTTCTCAGGGACACCTGGTTATTGGACTCTGGCTTTTACCACAGATAGTAATTTCTCTACATCACTTTGTTCTCTTGAATAACATTGCATTCAAAAGAATGCAATAATTTATTCTGGAGGGACTAGATAGTCATTCATGTTGGGTTGTTTGTTTGGTTTTTAACCTCCAACCCTGCTATAACTGTGATAACATAAAATTTTGGGATTAAAATGTCATTTACACTTTGGCAATCATTCAAGGGAGGAGGGGGTTCCATCAGCACAGCCAAGGACACTACTTGAACAGACACCCTCTTCTCTAAAACCAGTCTTTTTGTAGTTATGTTTTTTGAGAAACATGAACAGCTGCCAAGGCCTTCAATAATATGCATATTTTCCAGCAGCTGAAATTCAGATCTTCTTAGAGGAACACACCTGACATCTTTCCTGACATAGGCAGATACCAAAGACTGGTGGAAAATTTTGTAGGGAGGCAGGCAGGCCTGCCTAGGGGACTGAGCAGTACAGTACTGAGATAGTACAAAATAGGAAGATTATGCCTAGTCCCTTCCCAGTATTACAGTCTTTCCAGAAGAGGTTAACCAAAATCATAGAAAGAGATCAAATGGCACAAGCAGCCATGAAAATAGGAAAATGGGACAGTCCCTTCTCTCCGAGCTTGCTTCTCCATTTATCTGGTAGGTGGGTGAGGAGTACAGTGACACCTGGGCCAAAATGGGACCCCACCACCATAATTCAGACTTCTCAAGCTCAGCTAGTGACCTGCTCCTCCAGTTTTCTATAGCATGGAGAACATATTTCCTGAATTGCAGAAAAATCCCAATAAATGAAGAGAAACTCTGGGACACAACCTGAAATTTTTGCAGGCCCATGCATATTTCATTTGTGTCAACGCACATTTCAGTTATCCATGCACATTTCAATTGTAAAATGCAAATAATTTTTTTTTAAAAAAAGGTGTGAGGGTTATTCATTATTTTTTAGAAGCTGTAAGAGAGCAGAGCACTTTGAATAACAAGCACATTTTGTAAGTGCTGGGAAGAATTACATGAGCAGAGCTTTGCCTTTGGAGACTATGAGCAGGGCTAATAAAGGGCAGGCTTATTTGTCAGGAAACAGCAGCAAATCAATTGTATAAGATCACTCAAACTGCTGCTCCCCTGCTACATGCAGGACCAGGCAGGTGGCAGTTCATGAGCTAAGCCCGGTTTGCTGGCACAATTTCTAAGGCTCATTTCCCCAAGCCTGGGAAACCCCTTCCCCAAATGCACACCCAGGATGCATCTTCTGCTTCCCTCCTCATGAGAGGCTTCTCACACAACAGACCCAATTTAAATCACTGTGGGAGAGGGCACAGCTTGAGCAACCTTTTGGTTTTCATAAAAGGCTTCAAGGGTGGCGCTGGCTGTCATTCCTCTCATTCTCTCTTTCCAAGAACACAAACTATCATTGCAATGCACATGAAAATCTTGCAATAAGGAAGTCAGTACAACCTGGCTATGAAAAGGAAAGGCTACACCAAGATAACTGTAAACATGAGTGGTTGTTACACTCAGATGAATCTGCATCCTTGAGATAATAAGATGGGGCATTGCTGACAATGAGAAACTGCACTAATCTAGCCTTAAAATAAGACATGTGCATTCATTGGCAGGTCTAAGTCTCCTAAAAATACTGTCTAGACAATAATGCCATGTTTGACTTACAGATGGGATAGGATCCAGTCACTAATTTTTAAAAAAACCCAAGAAACCACCACACCAAAAGTCACATATTTAAAACCAAATCAAACCAACCCAACCCAACCCAACCCAACCCAACAACACCAAAATCCTGCAGTACCTGGCCTTTACCTGCAGTAAATATTAATTTAATGAATAAATTGTTTTCATTCATTGAGAGATTAATATTATATCCCATGTGGAGAAATACACTGTGGAATATCTAGTCTTTCTCACCAGTTAGACTATGGTTGTAAACGGAAAAGTTTCAAGGTTTTTGAGGTTTCCCAAATATTAGAACTTTTCAAGTGCATGTGCTTTTTCCATAATTCACCTTTAGGGGACTATTCAAAAAGTGTGGGGTTTTTTTTCAATCTGCTTCCCCCCTCCCCCAGATAAGAGAGAAGAACTTAGCAGACTCAAAATCGATGCCTAAAAAGGTCAGTCTGACACAAATTGATTGTGCTATTTATAAAATATTTTGTATTTGCACATTCAAAGTTTTCCATAGTCTTCTTACTACATTCAAAATTTTAAAGAATGACCAGACTTTCATACTTATTTCATAGTCTTCTGTTGGAAGAAAGAATATATATATTCATTTTAATTTCAGAAATCGCAAAACTTTAATAAACTAGATCAAACTGCAGATTCTGAATTCAGATTATGCTTTTTTTTTGTTTGTTTGGTTACTTTTTTTTCTCCAACTGTTTGCTGCAGATCATTATAGCTTTGTTAAGTAAAGAGTGTCACTGAAATTGAAAACTTTTTGAGCTTTCTAAGGAAATTTAGGTTGTCACAGAAGACATCGTCCATATGTTTAACATTGTGAAGGAGACTTCATCCAGAGGTATTACCCCTAAGCATACTAGTACAAATAAATAATTATTTGTGTGAGAGCTATAGTTTAACACTGAACAAAAAGTGTTTTGGAAGAATAACGTTAGAAGTTGTAAAATCCGGGGTTCTTTGTACCATCACTGGCAGCTTTCCCCTGTGGCCTCTCTTTTAAACTATCCTTCATGGACTGTTCTTCATTTAGGTGTGTTTTAAAACACAGAGAATTTTCAGATAGGATCTTCAGAGATGGCATTGGTATTCCTTGTAAATTTTATCTCTAGTATCAGAGTTCTATATAAAAGGTAGCCATTTCTGTGAAAACCTTTTTAAATAAAACATTCTGCCAATGTTTTTTGAACAATTTAAAATGTTGGCACTGTTGTTTGGATGATCACAAGAGCCCTAATCATTCATAGGGCTTTCCCCCACCTGTAGTTTGTATGACTCCACTGTGCAATGAAACAAGGCAAAAAATATTTCCCATGTGTTGTTTTTGCTCTTTTTAAATCCCACAAGTGCCTTCTGGAACAGGAGTAGATCGATACCATGAAACCCTGTATCAGAGAGAAGCTGGGTGATAATGAGTCTGTATGTAGTTTCAATCCTGTAAACGGTGCAGTCCTGTAAGCACGGTGCTCTGTATGGACTAAATAACTTTGGGTTTGTCTATAAAGCACTGCAAGAAACAGTGTATGTGCAGTCTCAGATTCTGCATAGTGTTGTGGGGTTTGGTACAAAAATCACACAGAAAGACAAATGGGGTGGGGCGGGGGGGGGGGGGGGGCGGGCAAGAACACCAGTTCCACAAGATTTTTGTAACCCACAATTCATAACACAACTGGCCTTGACTCAGCAAATCGAGCTGCACTTGTATTGATCAGTTGTCAGAACAGACTTTTTGTCTTCATCAACTTCATTGTGAGTGATGACTTCATTTAATGCTTTGCTGGCCAGAGATGGTGTGTTCACAAACAACAACATGCCTAAGCACATTGGACCTCACACAAAGCTCTTAATTCATCTACAGTAAAAAGATCCAACACCCCTCAAAAATAAATACATTTGTAACTCAGGCTACTTCAAGCATGGACAAAATCTCTTGGAAAGACAATTCTATAGACACTAAAATGGAAATACATCAATTCAGCTCAAATATTGTAATATTTTCAATTAAAGACTGCAGGTACATTAGTTTCTCACTGAGAACCCACATAGCGCAAATATTCAAACTCTCTTTTTAGAAACTTATTAAAAGCCACAGAGCAGCCTTTAAATTGTTAATTTTTTCTGCTTTATTTTCCTGAGCCATCTGCAAGCCTCCATGCAAAGTTTCAGGAAGGTCTCTTTCCCCATCCCTCCCTTCCTTCCCTACATTGGCTGCATTTACGCAACCAAATTTGCTGGGATGATCCTTTTGCAGAAACACTCAGCATTAAAAGAAGGGGAAAATAATATCAACTAATAAAAGGTCAGATCACTGAAAGGGTAGCAGCAGTAGCAGCAATGAAAAGAAATTGTAAAAGATGCAATCAGCTTACCATTCACTTTTGCTTCCTGCTGCCCTTAGTGTTTTCTGAAGTGGACAACCATTAAGTGACAGCTTTCCTGTGTTTTAAGTGCCTTCGGCTGCAGGCACAGGCATTTTCACAAGTGCTGCACATTTAACCTTCCTCAGAACACTACCTTTGTAGTAAATAAGCCCAACTGAAAAGCAGCTGAAGTTTCCGGAGCCTTATGACATCCCCTGTGGGCAACTGCAGGGCTGAATCATGATGGGGAATGAAGATGCACGCCAGTCTGGATTGTCTTGGTATTTTAAACCATTGACTTTGAACAATAGACATGCAACACCTCTGGCAGGGATGCTGAAAAATTCAAGTGGTCTTGCTTGCTAGAAAGGTTTGGACGCTATCTCATCAGTTCAATTAATCACTGAGGAAAATTGTACAACACTGCTCTGATTATAAAATAATGGGTCCATCAGGCACAATTAGAGCCCAGCTGAAACATTGTAGTTTGCTTGAAAACTACTCAAGTAAACAATTGCTGGTCCTGGACGGAGATCCTTTTCTAATTAATCCATAGAGAACTAAGGTATTAGCTTTTCCTTAACAATGTATTTCCTAATATGTGATAGTGTTTTGCTTGTGCTTCAAGCGTCCTGGCAATTAAAGGCAGATTTTCACATAAGTTTCCATCCATTCATAGCACCCTCTTAGAAATGCTTCTCCCTGTGGCACACCAAACTGGTGTGCTATTACATCACTCCCAAAGCTACCACACGTGAGAAGAGGTAATAGCATTAGGGAGAAAGAAGTGTTCACAGTGACATAATGTTCCAGAAAGCATGACTTCGGTGACAAAAGAATTTACCGGAAAGATTAACCAGCTACTCTGTCAAAGGTGGGAGGCTTGGTCACAATAAACTGCATTCAAGTTCTGTGAATTTTAGGTACTAGCAAGTACCTAAAAAGAGAAGAATATCTGTTTGGAAAATCAGCATTGCTAATAGATACATCACTACCTTTAATCTAGTATCAATATTTAGATGTCTGGTCTCAAGTTTTGAATACAAAAGAGGGCTAACTAGTTCTGTTAATGGCACTTAACTCAGTGGTGGGGTGGAAAATACACTTGAATATAGCCCTATAGAGTACATGGCATAACAACAATATACAATGCAGGACCAGATTAGCCTGACTGGAAGGAAAATGTTTTGGTGCTTTTACTAGGGTATGAAAATGGTGCCCTCTGTTCCCATTCTCTCTCTTCAGTTTTCACATATGTATCTGAACATTTACTCAAAGGCAAGCAAATTTTAACTCCCATTTTCCACATGCGCAAGCTGAGGCACCAGAGGCATGTCTGTTAAAACTCCCATTAGCAGGTCAGTTCTGGAAAATGCAAAATAACTCAATTCAAGCAAGTCATCAGTCCTTTCAGCAGGCACTAGACATAAATGGTGCTGCTCTTCTCGTTCACAAATTGACATAATCCATGATTCTCTAATGGTGTGCTCTTGTACTGAAGTTAAACTTCTGGGGCAATTGAGAAGAGCTTGAGACCTATCACCAGCTGGTGGGAAGTTCATGTCACATTACTTGATGTGTTGCCTTCTAAAAGCACCATTATACACCTAAGCACACTGAGCGTACACCTGAGTTACTGAGAGTTAGTTACAAGAAATTTGTATGGGTGGGTTGACACTGTGAGGGAAAAATAAGGGAAGGTTTTACCCCAAGTCAAGGTCCATTTCAAAGATTTACATTCTTGATATGAAGCGCCACTTCATTCAGCTGTCATAGCTAAGAGAATACCTCAAAAACTTATTGAGTTCTCCATTCAGAGAAGGTACTGCATGTAGGAAGCATCTCATCTGAGACCAAGACCATAGCTATAACAGCTGTGCAACTCATCCTTGTTGTTAGCCCAGTAGTCTGCAAGGTGAATGTGACATGGGAATGTGTTGTGACACATTCAAGATAGAGCATTCGTTAAAAAGGGAAAAAAACCCAACCCACCACCTTAATGTATTCAGATCTTGACATGTGATGATGCTTGCATGGAGATGTAACCTGCTGAGAAAGATGGCCATTTTCTATCTGGTGGTGATGGGAGTGTCCATGGTAAGTATCCTCACAGAGTTATCTTCAGCTGGATGAAGAGGTGTGTGCCAAACTTCTGTTCTGCACAGTTCTTATAACCCAGCTGGCTGTGGTCCAGCAAAACCACCCCTGCAGAAGCATTTTCCATTTTAATGGTCTCTACTGTCATCAATTACCTTAGTTACAGATGAAAGGCTATTCCACATAACCATTTCTGAAGCAAGAGTTTCTATTGATTATTTACAAATGCGTGATTTGGCCACTTCTGCAGCAGGAATGGCCTAGGGAAGTCTTTGGTTCACTGCACCTAGGAAGTTAACCCAACCTGGTTAAGCATACAAGTAAGAGGAGGCACAGCAGCAGTTTTCTTGGGGAAAAGGAAGACCCACCTGAAATTCCTACCTGTAGGACCCCTGTACCCATCAGTCCTAAGGCTTAATTGTGAAGATTCAGTCAGTCACCAAATTCCAAGTGGCTTGATCTTTTATGCCCCTGTTAAACTTTTCCCAGCTTTACCAGCATCTGAAGCTAGCCTGGAAAGTGGCTATCTCATCTGCCAAGGAATAAAGAACTTCCAGATGGTACATGATTTCTTTCAAGGTGATAGACACCCCAGCAGGCCAAGATTTCCTCAAGCCACTGCAGAGCGCTTTCACACGCACAAAAGCATAATTCTGGGTTAGTACAGGTGAAAATATTGAGAGACACCTCTCTTTCCTTTGGCCAGCACAGTTTTGTTGAAAGCATCAAAACACTAAAATGAGGGCATGAGACTTATATTGCACTTACTGTTACCTCAGTGGCAAAACCAATGAAACCTACACTTCTGGCTTGTCAAGGCTGAACCCTATGCACAGATTGCTCCAGCATCTCACATACCTCTGCTTGTAGAGAAGCAGTGCTTCCAGTATCCAAAGCTACAAAAGTACTCTTTCTCTTCATGCCTCAGAAACAATAATTTAGGATATAGAAGCAATTATTTTCTAACTAAACAGAAATGCAAACTATCACAGCACCTTTTTCACTATGATAGTGCACTAAAATTCAGTTGAATAGGCTTTTTGTATTCTTGGAAATTCTCAGACCGTATCCAGGTTAATAACAACATCAGTGCTATGAATTTCTTGGCTCTTGCTGGATGCCTTAAATCATTTGACTGTGTCAGCGAAGCAAAGTATAATTTCCTGCTGCTCTCCTTCAGTAGCACCTTAGATTGCCGTGTACAGTGTAGTTTTCAACAGTGGTCAAGTGTGGAAACCGAATTTTCTTAGATAGATTATAATCTAAGAAATATAATCTATGCAAAATATAGCGTACAACATCTTAAACTCTCATTGACATACATGTTCATTTCTTTAATTTTGCAAGTTCCTCCTTAATCAGAGCAAGCTATGGATGTTGGGCTGAAAGTGACAAAACTGGCATTACTGTACCTATTTTGCAAGCTACATGATTTAAGCTGGTGTGCTCAGTCCAGCTACTGCTGAATCCTGCTGGGCAATTTCAGAAGAAAGGACTGCAACTTGACAGATAGAGCTAAGCCCTGATGGCTCAAGGGTCTATCACTCAAGAAAAGGAGCAGGCCGCTTGTTCTCTAGTAAGAGGACTTTTGGTATAAGTGCTGTTAATCTAGCAGACTGCACCAAATGCAGACAAAAAGAATCTCTTAAAAGAAAAAAAAAAAAAACCTCTTTGCACACTCTTACATTCCTCAATGAGGAATGGTTGGTTGTGGTTTTTTTTTTTTTTTATTATTATTATTTTTTAATTTTTTTTTTGTCTGCCTGGAATTCTTTGCAACAGAATTGGTTATATTGTGCTGTGATACTTATAATAAGGCCAACTGGGGAATGTTTTTCAACAGCATTTCACCCTCCCACCCCTGAAGCTGTCTCATGCATCATAGTCTCTTGAGTTTTAAGCGAGAAATTAGATTGGAAGACCAGCAAGCCTGCAATATATTCACCTGAGTATCATAAACATCCCTATACTATGTTGTCTGTGTAGGAAAATAAAAATCACTTCTCCTGCTTAGCCTCCCCCCTGTTTTTATGTGGAGATTAATGACATGTGAGAGAAAAAAACCCTTTGCTTTTTATTGGCAAGATTTCTTACCCCCTGAAGCTGAATTTGTTTTCCCTAGAGCCATTAGAAGTGGTCTTGAAAATCTGTCTCCAGAACTGCTTTTGGCGACCTGTTCTTGCAATCCCCCTCAAACTCAGGATGCTTGTCCCCAGTGTCAGGCAGCATGCTATTGATACATCCTGAGTGTTAATGTGTTATTCATATTTCTCAATTCATCAGTGTCTCAGCTTGTTATTCTCACTGTTCCTCAGAATAATAGAGCTTAGTGAGGCAATTTGTGCTCAGCTTCCGCAGTGAGTGCAAGTAACATATTCTATTCAAAAATATTACAGAAAAAACAACTAGGTCTAATCACCTTTCCTCTAGAGATTTAAAGCACATTAATCTTCTCTCTAGCTGTACTCATTTTTTTTAAAAATAATATTTTCTACTCTAGAATTGCTCAGATGCTCCCTTCAGTGGAGCACTTTTCATCCCTCACTTTGGCTTAGCTCCTGATGGAGATTCACTTGTGATCATGTTGCACCATTGTAAATAAGGAATAATGCTTCTAGTGCCATGGAGTAAGAAAGGAGAAAGTCAAGCCGTTAGCATTGTGTAATTCGCAAAGTTATCTACATCTCACTGATATCATAGCGATGTTGCTTGTACACTGACACGGCTTTGCACTGGAATGACTTTTCACAGATGAAAGGGGAAATTTCTGTGCCAATATAATCTACACTAAAATTTTAACCTTATGTTGAGAGTTGATATACAGTATTACAAGATTATAATGAAGTGTTTTCTAGGGCAGGCTGCTCCAGCACAACCCAAATCAAATGCTCCAATTTTGTAAGATTTCAGTGCACAGGAGGAATGTAATTTTCTCCTGCTGTATTGTCTGTTCAGCACAGTATGCAGACCTGCATTCATCCTCTCATGTATGCATGAGATCAAGTATCACGAGGCATGAACAGAATTACAAATCAGATATTGTAAGTTCTTCAGCCTCCATCTTTTGCTTTGTAGCATCTCAAGTACTGAAAAATGAAAATGTGCATTGAAATATAATAATTAGAAGTATTTTCATCTTAGACATTATGTAAGAGGGAACGAATAAAAATTTAAAATAATGTAATTGACAGACATCTGCCTGCATTATCCATGATACACAGATCATTCATATTCTTCTAGCTATACCCTGTGAAAAAAATACAAATTCTTATTTTAATTTTGGAACTTAGAGACAAAATTGCATTGAATTTGGAGAAAAAAAAAATCTATTCAAGTTAACATCTCCATGCAAAGAATGTAAGAACATATCTGGTTAATGAAATGAATAAAACCACGCTACGATTCTTTTATCTCATAGTTAATGCAATCCTCTCTTTATATTGCTTTAATGTAAACAGTGCAATGGATTTATGTGTTAATTGCCCTCAAATTTTCTTAAGTTGCACATAGGATAGCAGCAGAGAAGAACTGCATGCAGTAGACAGGTCCTGCATCAACTTTACAGCTACTGTTCATTGATGCCACATATGGTCCAAGTAAGCATTAGAGTTTGGCATCTCTACGCCACCCTCTGAATCATTAAGATATCTGATGAACATAGGCAGGTTTGATTTTTAGGGTCTTGATTACTGATTGTGCATCTTTCTAGGTTTGCCATGCTACAGCTCTGTTGTTTAGATTATCTAATAGCAAGTGTATTTGTTGCAAAATGAAGTGGCTGATATTTACCCTCACACCTTCATATCCATAGTCTATAAGCTGCAGTTTCTGTGAAATCACTTCACTGAGGAGCCATCTAGGATGCTCCAGAGATGGAATAATCACAGAAGACATCTGTGCTACATCAACATACTGTCTTGTTCTTTCAACATCTTTTCAGATCAAATCAAGCAATTTCTCTGTACATGAGGCTTGATCAAAATGTTAATAAAATGAGCCTGACTTATATGTTATACTCAGGATTCCTCATGATCTTGCTGTGCTTCATGAGGCCAAAGAATCTTTTTCCAGTTTTGTACTTGCAAGCCAGCTGCACTATGTTGAAAGCAATAGTGCATGTGCTAACCTCAACCTGCATTTATAATATGCACTTGAGAAAGGGATTTAATGCTACAAAGGTGAAGTGTTAACCTTTGAAAGTGAGCCAGAGGAGTAAAATCAGGTTTGAATTCCTTCAGTCTAGCCATTAGAATTGGTTACCCTGGTGTATGGCCTGTCTGAGCCCCACAGCATCCCTCACGGTGCTGTGCCTGCACTGGTAGCTGGAAAGGCGGTGGTAACACGCCGGTGTTTTGGCTGCTGCTGAGCAGCGCTCGCACAGCACCAAGGCTGCCCCTTCAGCCTTCCCCCCACCCCCATTAGGCTGGGGGTGGGTGAGATCTCGGAGGGGACACAGCCAGGACAGCTGACCCAAACTGACCAAAGGAATATTCCACACCATATGACAGCTGCTCAGGTATAAAAGCTAAGAGAAAGGAGGAGGAAGGGGGGGAATTTGCTATTTACAGTGTTTGCCTTCTGAAGCAACCATTACGCATACTGAAGCCCTGCTCCCCAGGTAGTGACTGAACATCGCCTGCTGGTGGGAAGTAGAGACATCTTTTGTTTTCCTTTGCTTCCGTGTGCATGACCTTTGCTATTGCTTTATTAAATGACCTTTACTTTCTTTGACCCACAACTTGGTTTTTTTTTTTTTTTTTTTCATCTTACTAGTGCCCCTCGACCTCCCGCCCCAACTCTCCAGCCCCATTTGGCTGAGAAGGGGAGTGATAGAGTGGCTTGGTGGACATCTGGCATCCAGCTAAGGTCAACCCACCAAATCTGGGATATTTGATGACATGATAACCTTTGCTGTGCTGATTAGTTTCACACTGGTGTGGCAGAAAGTATGCTCAGGATAAAACCCGCCCAAGTCCTCTCTGACATCTTATTTGAGAATAGGATCCTACAGAAAAGAGCAACATGCATCCAGAATCTGTTCCATTTAGAGCTTCGTCACTGTTACCACCATTCCTTCTTGTTTTCTGGGACTGACAACTTAGCTCCATGTGTCATTCCATTATAAACCCCTGTACACAAGATATAAGGCCAGGTTTACACCACAAGCAGCAGAGAATTTCTGAAGAATATTCTCTAGCTCTAGAAGAACATTTCTAGTGCACAAACTCAGGAATGGTTTTTAATTCTGAAACCTTTCACTTAAAAAAATGTCTGTGACTCTTCAAATGCTGAAGGAATGATAATATAAATAACATCGTGCAGTTATTGTGATGGCTCTATGGACTATACCTCCAAAAGTTACTTTGAGAAAGAAAACCATCAATCTTTCAATATTAAGCACAAAAAGAAGACAAACTTGCAAGATTTAATAAATAGGCAGAGATGTAAATACAGATTTTCATGAAGCACATAGACTGTGGATGTTAAAAAACATCCACATTTAAAATTCAGCAGTTCACTGCTTCTATAATTAGCTCAACACCATGAAAAATTTGGATCATGACCTGCCACAGGACACTTTTTTCTATCTCCTGGTGTTAGTGTGTTAACATATACAGGTTTTCACAGCAACAAAACAAATCTGCTCCTACAGACAGAATAAAACCCAGAAGAGATGTCTTCTTTCAGAAGGATATCTCCAGACTTCAAAGAGTCATTAAAAAAATTCTTATTGAAGTGATTTTCCTTGGTTTTGATGAAGTGCAGATAGAACTACATGATGAGGAAAGGAAGAAATATGAGTCTCAGCAAAAACATATTTTTCATGCCATGAGGAGGGTAACAAAACTGGTGAAAGGGCTGGACGGCATGTCTTATAAGGAGTGGCTGAGGACTCTGGCTTTGTATAGTTTGGAGAGAAGGAGGATGAAGGGTGATCTCATTGCTCTCTGCAGCTTCCTGAGGAGGGGATGTGGAGGGGAAGATACTGGTCTCTTCTCCATGGGATCCTGGGACAGTCTGTGCAGGAATGCTTCAAAGCTGTGTAAGGGGAGGGTCAGACTTGGCATTAGGAAGCATTTCTTTACAGACAGCATGGTCAAACACTGCAACAGGCTTCCTAGAGAGGTGCTCAAAGCCCTATGTCTGTCAGTGTTTAATAAACATTTCGACAAAGTCCTTAATAATGTGCTTTAATTACTGGTCAGCCCTGAAGTTGTTGGGCAGTTGGACTACATAACCATTGTAGGTTTTTTCAAAATGAAATATTCTATTCTATTCTATTCTGTTCTATTCTATTCTATTCTAGTCTAGTCTAGTCTGGTCTAGTCTAGTCTAGTTTAGCCTAGTCTATTCAAGTCTATGTATATTTTCTATTGCCCTCAATTTTATATTTTGTCAATTATGTAATTTATCTTTTCATGTCACTTTTACTTCAGTTAATTCCCACTACCATTTTGATTCCTCACAAAAAAAAAAAACCCAAAAAAAACCCATAAGCTTTGATGCTAACTGGCCTTTGAAAAAAGAAATAGAGATTTAAAAGCAAAGCAAAAGATAAACAGTGATGGGTAGTATTGTATTTAATTTATAATATGCACTGAAATAAAACTGGATGTTCCAGATGGTACAGGATTAAGTACAGCTCCTGTATGGAGACTGGCAGTGTGACTTTGTTAGAGTTGGAATTTCTAGACAGTGGAGACTGAACTCTTGTGTTGTGGACAAAGTGGTCAACCAGATGTCCATCAAATGCGAGTGTATGAGGTGCAGAGGTACCAGCTTGTGTCCTGCCTGTAAGTGTTGCAACTGTCTTGGGGTCACTGTTGTCTCTTACTGCCAGAAACTCCGCTGCTTGCTTCTTTGCTGCATGTGTCCGCTGAGTTTCCATCAGAAAGATTTTGGTAAAGTAACATACTGTGCTGGGAAGCATAGTTATTCAAAACTAGACCACAGTGATCTTTGATCTGGAAAGGGAAACCCTTAACTAATTATACCCCAAGACATGAAACATAACCTATAAGACTTTTGACATTGGGTTGGCAGACGGGGGGGGGGGGGAAAGAATCCAAGGTACAGTTATATTTTCACTATGAAATCAATTTTCCCAAGTAGGCTGCAGTTTTCAAAGCACAATGCAAGACTTCAAGATGATGTACTATGCTTTGGTATTTTATGATTAACAAAAATGTTTTCTCTTTGCTTTTTCCTGGCAAAAGCACCATCTTTTTTTGGTTATCGTTTTATGTCAGCCATTGTGTTTGCCTTTACAAAGTCTGTGATTTAAAAGGAAATAAAGGTGTGCTGCTAAAATTGTAGATGTCTCAAAAATTTAATCAGCGGATAATAATAATGATAAAAGCTCTTCCAGATCCAAAGAGTTACAACTGGTAGGGTAATTGTTTCTGGAAAAATAAGGATGTCCTTTCTCTCTTTTAGATGAGTTATATGGGTTGGAAAGCTGGTACTATCTATCTTTATTCAAGTCACAGGATGAGAATGAATTCAGTTTAACATAATTGACAGTCATCCTAAGGAAAGAAAAAAGAGAAAGGAGATTTGCTCTTGTCAACCTGAATTGCTTAGTTAATGGGATTGTTAACACATTTGAACTGTGCTCTCTTTTTATGCTTCAAGTTATTTCTGATAGACTTATCCTAATTTACAGTTCAGTCCTGCCGTGGTAAAGAACACAATTTTATTCTGACTACAGTGTGCTGAAAAGTTAGAATTTTTGTTCTGGCAAAATATCAGTGAAAAAAGGTTACTGTGAAATTTTGACAGAATCCAGGTTTGGTGGGGGTACTCCACAAGGTCTTTCAATGGGATAGTTCCTGAGTCTAAGGGACTTATAGATGCTAAAGATGTGAAAGCAAAGGTATCTGGCGCAGAAGCTTATAGGACAGGGCCGTGAACCCGCAAAGCTGATCCACAGTGCAATGATCTTAGAAGTTTCCATACCAATGTGTAAACAAAATGTCCTCGGTTATCTGATTCAACTTTGTCTGCCTCAGAATACTAGATTGGATCAATGTGCCTCTCTACACTTTAGCATGCTATCATGGTTTCCCTGTATATTGTGTTGGAAAATGTTCACAAAATCAACGGAGATCTTTTACTTCATGCTGTAGTGATTTGCACTTCATCTTCAGTGATTTATACTTTCCTTAAATGTGTTACAGCAGATACTGAAGGACTCTCCTACATGTTACTATTTTTTGATAGCATAATACTACCTACATATTACAGAGATGAACCAGGATCACACTGTTACAAACTATTGAAACACAAAACAAGCAATTCCTTGACTTTGAGAATTAATGAAGTCTGGTGTCTAACAGTGTTTTCTTTCATGTTTGAGCTCCTGTGTGCACTCCTCGATGATTAGAAAAAAACGTACTTAGTCTGCAGGCTTTTCTTTACTGAAGGCTTTATTAGGATCCCTCTCTTCTTGTAGGCTTGTTTATGCAAAATTAATAGGAAACTACTAGCTTTTGAGATACAACCTTCCGTCAACTTGAAATTGAGGAGCTTGCTTAAACTTTGTTGGTAGGAGACCAACCCCATAGCCAGACAGCACAGCCACGATAGCCTCCTTAATTTAGGGAACAAGGCTATCAGATACCTATTGCAAGGAGTGTACAATTTGAAAAAATGACAGAAAACAGCAAATGTCTGGCAAGTGAAGGATGATCAAAAAGACAATCCTGAAGAACAGGTCAGAGAGTAAGATTGTTACCAGTGTGTGATAATTGGCTCCTCTAGAAAGCTGTCATGAGAATTAGAAAGAAATTTGATGGAGGATAATGACATTCTGCAGGTGTTTGCAGGACAATTCCAGTTTGAATAGAGGGGCAAGGAAAATCAAGTAGATAACAGTGATGACTTGAATTGACTTATCATAAAAAAATAAACCAGCCTTAGATATCAACAGGTAGATTCTATATTTGGGCTATTTTTTGGCAAGTTTTCCAATTCATATTGCATATAATCTAAGAAACAAGTATTGCTGTTACAAATTTATCTGTCTTTAAATGAATGATGGCTACTGTTCTTAGGTGAACCAAATAATCTTTTGAAAAGCCTAATTACAAAGAAAACATTTGGATTATTCCAATGTGACATATAAAAATACATAAGCTTTTCTGAACAAATCCTTTGCTTTCAGCCATCATGTACCTCCAGCAGATACTTAAAGATCCTTTTACATTTTATTTTGCAAAACACTGCAAAAAAAGCACAATGACAGCATTTCCTGCATTGTTCAACCTCTAATCTTAATGTACAAGATGCCTTGATGACATAATTCTGAAAGAAACCTCAGCTTTTATGGCTTCTTGCAGTCCCCAAAGACTGCAGTAGATGATCAAAGCCTCAGAGACAGGGATAAACAGAATTCAGTAACAATGAGAAAAAAAAAAATTAAGACTAAGCATAAGAAAAAAAAAAGAGTAAGAGTAAACATAAGAATACGAAAGAAGGCAATTTTTTTTAGCATTTTTACCCTTTTGTAGCTGAAAATTAATCAGAAGTCAGTATTTCTGTGTAAGGTATTGGAAAGTCTTTGATCAGTGCAATGAAATTAAGGGACTGAAGAACCTGATAAATTGTAAACATTATTCTGTCTAGCTATGTAAGTAGTAGAAGACTATTTCCAGGGAAAGGCTAAACTGGGGTCTTTTGTGTAACCGCTGTCTAAACATTTTTCTCATTAAGGAAGGCATATGACAATAGATGATTTTGTTCTAATCACAATACTTTTCATTCCTGCTTGCAATTTTTCCTTGCTGCTTTAATGTTTTCAGATCTTCCAGTTCCCAATAGCAGAATCAATGGATTCAAGACTTGTTACAGCTGAAGATAAATACTGCTAAGCTGCCCTTTCATAGTCTTTTAGTACTACATAGTACTTTTATCATTTACTGTACTAGGAAAATGATCAGTTCCTCTATGTGAGAACCACTTTATTTTAAAGTTAAGCTTGACAAAATAAATTTAAAAAGCCCTCCACAACCTCAAAACATGTGAATTCCTTACTGCTAGCTGGGGAGGAGGGAGAAGTAATTTCACAAGTTGTTTGCTAAAAGGCATGAACTCAGAAACAGTCAGATCTGATAACTCACTTCTGTTTTCCATGGGACAAAAATATTTTTACATTTTTGAGGTTTAAATGAGAGCTGTTCACAGACAATTCAAACTCTAGTGAGCAAGTCACTGTAGGCTGGCATGAGTTCATACCAGCATCTTTCCCTGTCAATTTCCCTGTCAGGCCATCCTCCAGTTCACTGTGTGGGTGTGGAAGTGGAAAGAGCAGCACAGCCAGAATGCATGTGGGTCTTCCCACGTTCAAAGGGCTCTCCAGAAGGTGCTGGTCCTGGCAAAGAGTGGCTAGAGTCAATCACACTCCATCTTCCTTCCCTCCCATTCCTCACAGCCAGTGAACAACACTTTAGAACAAGAAGGAAACAGCCATGCCTTCAACTCATCTTCCAGTGCCAAATTTTTGTTATCTGGCCAACTCCGTCTTTTGGAGAGGGTTACACACAAGATTGCAAGGGAAAATTGCAACTTGGGCTGGTGCACGACACCTGCAATCCATATGCCATCCCCTACTGAGGTCTGCCAAGGTGCCTACATGTCTCGAGAAACCCAGAATCAACCTTTTCCACTGCTCCCACATTTATGTTATGCAGGAATAGCAGAGACAGGGAAAGAGGCGGGACAAAGCACAGAGATAATGTATAAATAAGAAAGATCTAGAAGGGTTTTGGAAAAAGGAAGATAAATGAGTTGTCTTGCAGGAAAGTGGAAATAAAGGTAAAAATACACAGAAGGAAGACGGCAATCAGAAGAGGAGAAAGGAAAAGGGAAATACTATGTTTTTAAACCAGGTGAGGTGGAAGAGAAGTTCTAAGAGAGCAAAAGGAAAATTATCTGATAATGAGATATGTCAGATTAGAAGGAAAAGGGAAGTATATAGGAAAGAACATGTAGGAGAGAAGAGAAATTGGCAAATGAAAAAACGAGGCAGGTAGATGTGGCAGAATAAGAAATCAAGTCACCAAAATGAAGGAAAATGCTGGAGAAACAGGAAAGGGAAAAGGAGAAGAACAAAGCAGAGTGGGGCAAAAATATCAGGATGAAAAGAAGAGAATGAAATGGGAGGCATAGGCAAAGTGTGAAAGGCGAGGGAGCAGCTAAAGTAAATAACCTTGGGATGGACTAAATTTAAATTCACTTACTTGGACTCCACAATTTAATTATTTAGTATGTTTATAAATGTTTACTGGGTAAGTGGCACGTTACATGTTACACCTATCTTGTTAAGGGATAGAAGGTACACAGCAAGGGAACAAGGTTGTTGAAGCAAACAAAAACAGTTTTGAGAGGTCAGAGTTTTTTCCAAGATAGTGAAATATTATCGTTACTTAGTGGGAAGTAGATTAAAGGACTGTGGTGTAAATTAACTGCCATGGTACGTTGTTGCTTTTAAGACTTTTAAGAAGCATTTTAGAGAGTACAAGAGTGGCTTTTTGACAGAATGGCTAAGGAGACTGGTAGATGAAGGAAGAAAAGTATGAGTGGAAGGACTCCACATGAAGATGGAGGCGCACAGTACATCAGAGATGTGGATATGTGCTTTGTTGAGAAAGAAAATGAAAAAAAAAAAAAAAAGAATTTTTGCCGAGACTTGAAAGGTGAGGTAACTGAATGGAAGGGTGGAATGGGTAATTTGCTGACTAGACTGGAATGAGGGGAAGTGGCACAGCTAGTGAGGTGTAACACACCAAAAGTTAAACAGAATTGTCACTTCTTAATAGCTATGATGTACTTAAGAGAGAAAAGGAAGCATTTTTAACACTCCTACCATTCCTCAGGACATAGCTTAGTAAAGATTTTTACAGACATTAAAGAACAAAGGAAAAAAATTCTGTCTTGCTCACTGAATTGGTGCTGTTTCAAAACTAAAGGGATGACAATAGAGTTTCAAGAGAGGTACCTTCTTGAACCTTCACAGGTGTTGCAGAAGTGAATATAAGTGTCCCCTAAGGCTAAACTTATTTGGTAACTGAAGTCCCAATGTCCAGCATGATAGATATGTACCTACCTTAGATTGCCAGATTCTCTACTTGAACTCTTGGATGGTTGTTGGAAAGCCTGCATTACAGACTGCAACACAGAAAACAAATATCGAAACTAGCACTGTGTAAGAAGCAAGGTAAATTCTTAAAAGCAGTAAGATTCTTTTGCTTTTGCAGCCATCCATACTATAGCCATGTTAGTTTGCTGTATTGGCAAGTGAACTTCTTGACAGAGGTCACTTCCACACTTTTGGAAAAAGTCTGTTCTCTGTAGTCAGGAATGTAATTTTAATAACTCATAGAAGAAAAAGGGAGAATAAAAGTGTAGAACTCAAGTTAAAATTCTTGCCCCCATGTAGATACATGCTGAAGATGGATTTGTAATGATTAAAGGTGAAACAGTCCTTATCCCTACCAATTAATTATGTGTTTAATATAAGTTAATCCTTATTTAATGAGGTCTGAGTCATTAGAATCAAGTTTGCATAGATACAGACAGATAGACAGATAGGTATAATTGGTGCTATGAAAGTGTAACTTTTATTTGTGAAATGAAGGTCACAGCTAGAGACAGACACAGTTTTATTATTTAAAGAGATGCCAGACTCATTATTGATATACTGCCCAGGGTATTGCTGTGATAATTCCATAGTTAAGGCTCCTGAAGGGTTTGACTAAAAATGTAAATGATTGCTTTTCTTGCTTGGAGAGAATAACACTCTATATGCACTGTGAAGTTATCTTTAAGCAGAACAGAAAGTATCACCTACTGAGTGGCTCAGGGCACTGCCTCCCAGAGACAGTAACTCCTCCTCGGGACAGGCACAGCAGTCTGTCCCATGGCCAAAAAGAAAGAGTAAATAAACAACAAGGTAGAAGGGAAGACATGTCCACTTATTGTCAGCCTTCAGAATAGCTTAATTACAAAACATAGTTTGCCTTCAGTAGAGCAGAAGAAAACGTATGTCACAGATCCAGAAAACTAACCAAGTCTTTGTGTAATACCATGTGCACAGCCCTCATGAACTTAATTAAAACTGTGCATTTGTTTTCAGGTATTGCCAAGAACAGGAGTTTTGGTATGAACTGCCGTGACCAAAAGAGGTAGGTAGTCATACATATCTCTGGCTAATTTACTGAGCTTAGTCATGAAGGTGCTTTGGCTGTGTTTACCCTGGAGTCTTCCAAGAACTTGATGTCTCTGTTGATGTGATGGAGAGAAGACTAGCAATGCTTCCTCCTCATGTTTCCCTTGAAGCAGATGACTATGATCTAGTTTTTGTGCCACAAGCTGCATTTCAAGAAGACACAATCAATGGATTGTGAGAAAGTCTTGGTTTGACTGTTCACTAAGTGCCAAAGAAAAACAGAAAGAAATAGAGATGATTACCTGCTACCTTCAGAAAGTAACTACTTTGCAGATGATGCTCCCTGTCTGTTCGGACAGGGCATATGAAAGAGAAAAGAACATTTATTTTGACAGGTGAGCAGAAGTAAGACCGAGGTCTTTCAGAAAAGACCTGACAATGGCTCTTTTTTTTTTTTTTTTTAAGTACATATCTCTCATGACTTATGGACATCAGCTAGAAAAAGTTCCAAAACTATGTTCCAGACTGGAACTGCTCATGGATTTTGAAAACAGATAATGTACTTTTTTCTTTATGTGAAGACCTTCCTGAGTCTGCCTGTGATAACCAAAAATAAAGCTGAAAAGTAAAACCAGTCATAGGTGGAAACCTGCACCAGTGGAACTGCTGATGGATGCATTTCCTTTGTACCTTTCACAGACAGCAAAAGACGCCTTTCTTGCCATCACACTTTCAAAAGCAGTTAGGAAAAACCCAAACAAATTAGTTTTAACTTAACACCAAAAAATAATTAATTCCTATTGGCTAGTCTGCTTTTGAGATACATGTAACTAGTGACTTAGAGAAACCAGAAGAGTAGACACACACTTGATCAACCTATCCATGGCTGTCTGACCAAGCAACTAACTAAATACCATGAGTAAGGAGTAGCACAAGGAGTATGCGAATGTGAGCTTGGCCTTGATTTTTTTATTCCTAATTACTTTTTTTCCTGAACCTCCAAGCAAACCACTTAAAACAGAAAGATGCAAGAATGTACCATTTCATCATGAATTAAAAGCTGCATGCACATCAGTTCAGTTATTAGATTGGCTTGACACCAAGAAAACACATGAACTAGTGAGGAAAAAGGGACCAATTTATTTCCTTCATTCCTAATAAACAGAATTAAAAGTAGATTTTTTTTTAAAAAAATCTTTCTTTTACTCTTTCCATTGTGGTGAAGTGGGAAGAAAAGAAAGCAGCATATAACTGCGTATACATTCTGCAGCTCATTTAAATTCAACTGTCAAAATTGCACAAAGGTTTTGAAGAGATAAGTTGTAACTTTCATTCAAATGCCTTACAATTCCCACATAGACCCCACTGTTCTAAATGATGCTCATAGACCCAAAGTGATTTTTATGAGCAGCCCTTGCACTTCAGCTATTATTGTTAAAGAAAGAGGAAACAATCTTGACAAAAGAAAGCAAAATGTTAAAAAGACCCAAAAAGCAATTTGTTGAGAGTAATGGCAAAAATTAATCAGAGAATGGTACTAAAATCATTCACCCTCCAGTATAATTAGCAGAAATTAAACTTTTCAATAAAAAATTTATACATTTTATGTTAGTTTGAAGTTTATACTTGAAAAAAGCTTGGCATAACCACGTAAAACATTTACATTCCATACTAGGTATTAGGAATACCTTTACCTAGCTAAGGCCTAATGTTTTTAAATATTTTCCTAAAACCCACCCTGTAAACAACAGCAGTCTCTGCCTTGGTTTTTATCTTTCTGGAAGAGCTTGATGAGTTGCTAAAGCACGTCATGGTCACCCTGCAAATCCTGTGGCCTAAAGAGAGCTGAAAGTATTCAATAGACTTTCTGTGAAAGCTTGTCTATGCTGCCTACTCAGGCATGGCATCAAGAACAGGAAAAGCAATATAAGCCTTCCAAAACAAAGTAGTGCAACATGATTACTTTCTAGCAGAATAAATCAGCCCACCACTCATCTGTCTTGTTAAATTTTTGACCTTACCTCCCCACTTCAATTTCCTTCATGACATTTTGGCCCTCTGTTCCTCTGGCTTTCCCCTTGGTTCATGTGTTTCATTTTAAGTCAAAAAGTCTTTTATTGACTGCTTTACAAAAAAATAAAAAATAAGCCAAAGGTCCTCCAGATGATATCTTTGAGAAGGTTGCCAGAATTAGAATGTTTGCTACCAGCAAAATTGAGGGTGATTTACAAATTCAATTTAGCAACTCAGAGAAATGATGCAATTCTGGAACAGCATTAGTCAGTTTTCACAACAAATTCCTTTTCCAAAGATCCATAATAATGAAGTTCAAAATAATTTGAACATATATTTTTATAGTAAATATATATGGAATACACATACTTGTACATACATATGTGGTATAGATCCATCTCATGCCTTCAAGGCACAAGTATAACTTATTTTATAAGAACAATTACTTTTCCCCAGTCCTCACATCTTTACATGTTTTTTTCAAAAAATGACATTTGTTTTGCATTCTTGTTAGATAAGAGGAAACAAACAGTTACAGATACCTAATTACTATTTCAGAAACCAAAGCCTTAATTAGGAATCTGGTTCCAATGGACTCTCCCTGAAGTTTCACTGCAGGGCATGCCGATAGGAGATTAATGGAGACAAGTTTTCACTGTCATTGCTAACAGAGAGAAACTGAAGAGCCAGGGGCACGTTCAGAGTCTATTTGAGATGGACCTAGATAATTCAGATCTCAGTCTTACTGTAATTTGTTCTATATACTGAATCATAAGAACGATGTGCCTACTTACATAATACAAAGGAACACAAGGCTTTCCAAAGAAGGCAAAACCAACTTCAGCCATGTTACAAAAACAAGAGCTAGGTAATGACCTGGTAGATCTGGAGGAAGAAAATGTGAGGTGGCGAAAAAGACTCTTAGGTTATTTAAGGACATCTAATAACCCAGAGTGAGCTTAAAAAATGTGCAATGTACATTTGCTGTAGCAGTGTGTAGTTGCCACATTGCATTCACACAATGGAGCAGTTAATCTTCTAGTATGTTATTCCCCTTTAAGAAAGCACAGTGGAAAAAAGTTCATCTTCAACACGGCAGCTGAATTGGCAGGTTTGGTTCCAACGCTTTGCTGTCTCCAGATGAAAGGCATACACCCAGTGTGGGGTTGGGAGTGCCTGACAGAGCATCTCCAGCCCTGCTGTCATGCAGCCCCATTCAAAATCACTGTCAGTACTGCCTTCTGACAACCTGTGCTTCTCCATGCTGTTAAAAATGTTAAGAACTTTCTTCACTCCTGTTTCAGTCTTCTCGAAGCTTTGCTCTAATGAGTGTAAAACCAGAACGATTCTCACTGTGCTATGTGCTTTCTTCACCATCCTTGGGGTAATGAAATACAATGCAATTCCTCGGCTGCAGATTGCTTGCACAGCCCCCCACAAAGCCTTTGAATGTTTGATTACCAGGGAAGTCAAGTCCTCTGCTTCTCCCCATTTATTTTATGTATGACAGGTACTATCCAACTGCATGAAATGGGTTCTTATAATACTGTATTCAGGAAAATACTGACTTTTATTTGCTTAGGAGATTCCTTATAGCGATAGTGCAGAAACATTTGATTTCTAAGGGCTATGGAGAGCAGAAAGGAACAAAGAAGCATTCAGAAAAAGTCAAAACTGAAGTTCCAATCCAAATGGAGTGTCCAAACCAACATTTCTATTGGCTATAAAAAGTTGACCAGAATATCCTCTCATTCCCACACTTCCTTGGAAAAAAAGGGGATGTGGCAGTAACTCTATCCCTAGCTTTCATTTAGCAGTTTAGAAAGGATAGATGCCATCTCTTCTGCAACTCCCACAGTCTGAACTTATAAAGGATTTTTTATGGTTATTGCTGCCAAGGAAACTGATACTTCGTTTCTATGTCATGAGCCAGCACCATACAAATCAGGGAATAAAGAAACAGAAAGAAACCCTTAAACACTAGATGCAGATTGCTGTGAGGAAAACCAAAATCAAATTCACTTGCAACAGTGGCTTTGCATCAGAAACAGCACACAGCACAGAAGACAGAGGTAAGCAGAGCATCCCTTCATCTCAGGGATGAAGAACTTGACTCTAAAACGTGCTGAACTACATCATTCCCACTAATGTCAGTATAAATAAAATGTAGCAAAATGAGTAAGATTTGAAGGGAGTTCAGTGTTTCTCAGGATTAAACTGACTTTGTGGGAAAAAAAAAGACAAACCAAACCAAAACCAACCAAAAAAAACCAACTCACAACTATTGTATAAATATTCAGACTGTTTTAAAGAATAAGGAGTAAGCATTCTCCCAAACCTGTAGGGAGAAACCCTGATGTCTGCAGTGCATCCCTCCCTGCTTTTATAATTCCATCTTTAGCCAGAAATACAGAGGTTTATCAGAGGAAAGACTATTTTGAAAGAGTGTTGGAGGGAATACAATGTGCTGTAAAGCAATATAATTGAAGGGAGGGAATAACTAGTTTCCATATATAAAGATTTTCTTCTTCACTCCATGAGATATGACACAAATAAATTTATCAATAGCCAGTTAATTTATCACTAGCCAAGCAGCAGCTCTATTAATTCCTCCAGTCAAGGAAGTCCTGCCATGCAGAAATGCTCTTATCTGCTAAAATTGGAGAACACTGCTGAAAGGCATCTGTCTGGATCCAAAAGAGCTGAAATTCCACTTATAAAAGCTGTATTTGACTTCAGGATTGATCAAGTTTTCTCTTGGTGCCAAGATAGCCTTCAAATATCAGTGCTCAGACTACCGCGGCTTCTTTCCTGAATTTGCTAGCTTTACCTCAGTATTTTTGCCTCTCCATACTTAGCAGATGAGTTTGACAAATCCTGAGATACTCTTTGTAGACAAATAACACTATCTGTCAATTTTTCAACAGCAGACACCTCCACCTATCTTTTTTCAAAAATCCTTTATAGATTTGGAAGAACATCTCAGGCACTGAGGACATTTGCAGAAAAACAAGCAAAACTGTGTGCAGCAAAATATCAAAGCTCCTTGGAACTCGGATAGTGTACACTTTAATCTCAGTTAAAATTAGTTAAATTAGTTTAAAAATATTTATGCCTGTAAACCTAAATGCTACCTTCTCTCTCTTGAGATTTTCCTGAATTTGTAAAGTCTTTAAAGGTCCTCACATTTCTCTCTCAGACAGCTATGTTGTTCAGCTGTGGCCTGCTGAGCCATTTGTGTTAGGAGGGAATGGTCAGCATTACAGCTATAGCAGAGGGAGCTAAAGCATTGGCCGCGAGTGGCTCTTGAAGTCTCCTTTAGAAGAACACTTCTTTCCTTCAGAAAAGTTCTGCAGATTATAAGAGAAGTGTGAAATTTGGTCCTTTAGAAATGACTCTCAAGTGCAAAATCACAGCTTTTGATTGTCTTTAAAAAGTATTACAATGATATTGAGCATACAACAATGATAAACCTGTTGAATTATAAACTACAGTAGTCAAAGTACTTAGGCTGAGGGGGATTTATTACCAGAACTATTATAATTACATATAATTATAATTTTAAAAATAAAAATTATATATGATAGATACAACGCATAATATATTTGTATTATGTAATTATACAGTACACGATTAATTTTGCATCATGTAATTAATTGTAGTTATAATTTTTTTTACTTATTATTAATTATTATAGCCACATATACAACCTCTTCAATTAACAGCACTAATTTCTTCTCTGCAAGAACTCAAAAAAATAGACAGTTTCTACCCAGAAGAGTAAAAAAACGCGTTGTCCCTCATTTTGCACATCCACCAACATACAGGTAGAAGGAATGCACATGAGGAAATAAACCTATGCCTAGGATGCTAGATCTTTAATCAATATTTGAGAGGTTTAACCAATATGCTGAAAGGCAATGTGGCCAAGTCCAAGTTGACAGATCATGCACATTGCCTTTCATTATCAGCTCTGCTTATGGCTGTGAAGGAAGAGCCCCACACAAGTCACATGAGCCCATGCTTTGAGATGAGACTGTATTGGCTGAAGCAGGAGCCACATGTACGTTTCTGGCATTTCCTTTTCCTCTATATTCTCTATAATAACCACTAATGGTTCCCAGTTTCACTGTTTAAAGGAAACAGCTCAGCACACATTGAGGAAACAATATTTCCATTTTATATTTGTGCAGTGTATCTTTAAATGCAGAATGTGTTAATTATCTCTGAAAGAATTATAAATCACTTCTTAAAAGACTTACAGAGATGTGTCACTGTTCTGTTGAGATGAAAACCAAATTACTTTGGAGGAATTGGGCCCACACTCTATTTTTCAGAACAGACTTTTTCAACAGACTTCATGTGACCAATCCTCGAAGCTGGTATTAGGTACTGAAAATACAAATGTTGTGATGTATTCCATACCAATCTAATTTGCACAATCTGCATCTCCGAAGCATTTGACAAAAAGATTTCATCTACACTTAAGTAGCTTCACTTGCTCCGGGTGCTGTTAGGCAGTGATTCCTCTGTCATAAGTTCCTTAGCTAAAATTTAGTCTATGTAAGTGAAAAAGCTTATACAGTAACCTAAATTTTGTGGCCATTTTATCTTGCTTAGGTAGCACTTATTACCTTAAAATATTGTCAATATGATGATTTATTTATGTAAGAGTGGAGCCACATATCTTTGAATCATTTTAATCTAATTTATTTTTTTTTTTAATCCACAAGGATGGCAGATTAAATACATTCTGAAATGGTTTTCTTCCTCAATACTTTTTACTCAAATGGAGCATCCTGCAATACTTTTCATATGCACACACCTCTACAGTCCATTTGCACTGAACTGGGAAAGGTCAGAGAGATAGTCATTTCAAGAAATCCTGCAGAGATCTGAAGTACACCTTCCCTGTGTTGTACAGAGTTACCTAACACCACTAAAATACCTTTAGCACTGGAAGTGGTGTTGCATGGCAGAGCAGAGGCATACACTGTAAAAGCTCCTAGCTGGGAATAAATGACTCTGTGTTGAGCATCATGCCTGTATTGCTAGACTGTATCTAGCATCTGATCAACACAGTTTTTAAACCAACTCAGTAGTCTGGCACACCTTAGAGTATTCATAACCCCTGATACTGCACTGATAGTCAGCAATGATACATCCTTATACAAAGAAAACATTTATCTTCTTTTTCATTAAAAGAAAACAAAAATTTGAAATGACCACAGTGAAATGAAAGTGAGTTATGATAAAGATACAGTCTGTGGTCTGGGAAATCCAACTTCCAATTTAATTTTTTTCCAAGACATAATTCATATGACTAAATAAATAATGCAAATCCTGACTGGAGAACAATATGATAGTTCCGCTCTACAAAATATATTCCTTTTCTGAACATTTCTTTATTTGATCATAACCCTTTTTTGATTCATTCTTACGAGAAAAAGGAAGTATTTTATTCCACATTTTTCCAAGCAAATTAATGAAGACATTGCTTTGTTTCAGTATTTTTGCCTCTTCACTCTCTAGAGAGAGAAGGTGAATTATGCCATATTCAAACTCATATGTTAAGTAATTTTTGATATCTGAAAAAAGAGGCAAGCCCTGAAATCCAAAGAAAAAAGAAATGAACAAGCACAAGAAGCAACTGCAGCAGTAGTGGCTATGATATATTCTATTGATAAATAATAGGAGACAACAGGTAAAAATTCAATGGGGATTTAACGCACTGTAACAAACTAGGCTAATATTATGAACAAAGGTTAATCATATTTCCCCTGTTGGCACTTTTGTAGATAATGTGCACTGGCAAAAAAGAAACAAAGGAACTGTTTGTTGCTTTACTGCTGAAAATCCAGTTAATTTCTGTTTTAGCACAGTGTGTTATCAATATGTAGCATAACTGGCAGCACAGGCATGCATGCACACACTGTGCATCCATGATGATCCAAGGAGTGCTTTTGCCTGTACTCCTCCACCTCTACTGGCTGCCTGCCAGGCTCCTGCTGGCAGGAGGCTCTTCCCAGATGCTTGGTATTGTCCCTCATGGTTCAGTGGAAGTCAAGCTTTGGATGCTATATGCCTTAAATTCACAGTGGGTTGTAGATCCCCTCAGGGAGAGCACTCAGCTTTCATCATCTAAAGAGATGCCTTTGGTCCTTGAAGGTGAATCATCCAAGCTACTGTCCTTTAGTTCTGAACTCAGAATAGCCAACTTATTCTCCATTTCTCATCTTCTGTCATTTTTAATTTATCAGTTAGATAGAAGATATTGTGAGTGCTCAAGTGAAAGTTTGTGAGTTAAGCCTGAGGATTTCCAAGGCCAAGAGAAAACATAATGCTCTTCTGCTAAATCACCCAGGGAAGCCAACTGCAACTGCAGACCTCATTATTTGACATAAGTTAGTTTTGTGTTGCTTCCTTGAGCTAATTCACTAAGATACTTTGGAGATTATCTGAATAAAATGTCAACCACAGAAGTGAGAGCAAAAAGAAACTACTTCATGCACAGGAGCTGTGGGTGTTCTCCCTTCTAATATGCCTTTAACCCATCCTTCTACAAGTTACAACTTTTATAAAAGCGCATACTGAACCATCTACTCATTTATTATACTAAGGAGTAAAAAAGAAGGTTTATCAAGTTTGTGTGTGCGTGTGTATAAAGAAAATAATAAATTCGGCTGGTAATTTGTATTAGGGATTGTTTTTTTCCAGATTGTTTTCGAGCAAAGCCCAAGCATACCATGAAGGTGAAAATGTATGCCTCTGTATTCAGTTCTGCTGCTTCCATCAACAGTGTCCAACTGGCTCACCAAAGAACAAGGTAGCTAGCAGAACAGTTGCCAGCTTTCTTTGGCAGTCAGAGAAACGGAACAAAGGAAGGGGCAGCTTCAGGAGATAAGCAGTCTGGAGAAAACCAGGAGAAAGAGTAAGTGGATGTATCACTTCTGGCACTCATAACATGCCATTTCCTGTTGTTGCAGTTTGATTCAACCAAGCATCATACGGTGCCTAAATAAGCTGAACTTTTCTTAACAGCAATACCGTAAGAAAAAAATCCTTGGAAGATGATTTCATATTGTGTCAGAAAAGATCATAGGATGATAGAATCATAGAATGGTTTGGGTTGGAAGGGACCTTAATTATAGTGGTGTATTATTTATACTTCTAATGCTGTAAAAGAGAGAGAGATTTGCCTATATATATCCAATATACTATTATATACTAGCAGTGAGCACAAAAAAGCATGGGGTAGATTGAGAAAAGCCTGTGAACCATGTTCCTCCAGTTTTAGCCAGCTAAGTCCCTGAAATTTCACGAAGAAAATAACTGCTACTTTTCTGTTGTTGCTGATCATAGTCTCTTCCACAACTGAAGATCACCCTTGACCTAAGCTAGCTCTTTTAGTCTATCTAAGGAGTGTTTAGTTGTATTTGAAAGACACATGCACCAGGGTAATCATGAACAATTATAACATAAACATACAGTAGGAATACCTGTCTGCACATGCATGATACATAGTATCCTACAGGATGTCAGGACTAAGGCAGGTGACGGAATTTTCTTCTTTTTGTAAGATAAATAAGAAAGGCAAATAGCAATACAAATGATTCATATATGTAGGGTTTTTTTTAAACTCTGTTCATTGAAAGAGAAAAAGCTTCTGTTCCAGATGGTTGATGTGCACTTTGATTGCTGAGCCTTGAACTCCAGGGAAATAAGGAGAATGGAAGAGTTTCAGTGGCCTCTCTGTTGAAGTGGCAGAGCCCGTGAATCTAGCCAGTGACATTAATGCAAAGCTGAGGCATTGCACAAACCTGATCAGTCACAGAAAACAGATCAGCCAGATCTAAATCCAATTCCAGGGCCTGAGCTTTTACACTCGCCCAAAACCTCTAATTGTCAACACATTTATTCCTTCATTTGCAGCAAATGTTCCCTTGTGAAAATACTTGTACCCATCAGCTGGCCCCTGGATGTGATTTCAGTCTAGCAAAATAGTGCTGAATTTAGGTCTTCAAAAATCTTAGCTTATCATAATATCACAGCTCTTGACTATTATGTTTTGCCCACCCCATCTTTACAAATGTTATTTAACTTTACAAATGATATTTAAGTTTTGGATGTGGCAGGGAAAAGGAGGAATTCCTGACTAATGTCCTTTGGGAAACAAGGATGGCTGGAGACAGCACAAACTGGGGACCGGGAAAAGGCAGAGCCTTGTTTCTTAAGAGTAGCTGCCTTTGAGCACAAGAAGGAAATAAGCTATGCCATGGTGTCCTGGTTTCAGCTGGAATAGAGTTAATTTTCTTCTTAGTAGTTGGTGTAGTGCTGTGTTTTGGGTTTGGTGTGAGAACAATGTTGTTGCTGGGTGGTGTTTGACTTTTTACTTTCTCAGGCCCTGCCAGCGAGAGGGCTGGAGGAGCGCAGGAAACTGGGAGGGGACACAGCCAGGGCAGGTGACCTGAGCTGGCCAAAGGGGTATTCCATACTATGGGATGTCATGCTCAGTATATATATAAATGCTGGGGGAAGAGGAAGGAAGGAGGGGACATCTGGCATTATGGTGTTTGTCTTCCCAAGTAACCGTTACACGTGACAGAGCCCTGCTTCCCTGGGGATGGCCGAACACCTGCCTGCCCATGGGAGTGGTGAATGGATTCCTTGCTCTGCTTTGCTTGGGTGTGGGGCTTTTGCTTGACCTATTACACAGTCTTTATCTCAACCCACAAGTTTTCTCACTTTTAGTGTTCTGATTCTCTCCATCATCCCACCAGTGAGGGAGTGAGTGAGAGGCTGTGTGGGGCTTGTTTGCTGGCCTGGGTTAAACCACAACACATGGTAGGTTAAAGGAGGACAAGCGAGGTCACTTACTCCATCCCCTTTGACACCAGACTAAACTAGAGGTGAAGGGCAGGAAAAAGAAATTGTTGTGGGTTCACACAGTGCCTCTCTCTGATCCTGGGTCAGAACAACTATCTGCTGTCAAAGAAGCAATTGTATGCACATCAATACAAGGGTGACTCTTAAGATATATTGGCATTAGCAGAACTTCAGCTAGAGTTGTGAGAGTCACAACTGGCAGGACAGCTGCAAGCAGAGTAGGATGCCCATCAAGAAAGTTGGGTTGGCTCTGCTGGAAGGTGTAGTTCAGATTTAGCATTGCGGAGGAATGTGGTATATCTCCCACAGGATGCAGAGCAAATTGAATGGTAGTGGAACATTTTTCATTAATGTTTGTTCAAATGGAAAACTAGTTTTCACTTTGCCATGTTTGTAGTGCCTTTTGTCTGCTTTGCTGCAGAGTTCTGAGCTCTCAAACCATTTTAGCATGAACAAACACAAGTGAACTGTGAGCTTCATTGCTCACATATTTGAAATATTTATTTGATTTTAGAAGTTATTGTTCATTCCTTGTTGGATATTGCTAAAATAATCTAATCAGAGGGGAAAATAAAATCAGTGACACATGACTTTGCTAGCTAAAAACTAACTACGCCAAAATAACCTAAAACTATCTGTAGCTAAAGAAAAACATGCACAGGAAATCTATAAAAAGATTTGAAGAGGAATGATGAGGATACTATAACTTATTTGTGGACACTTAAGAAGCTAATAGAAAGACAAAAATGTTAAATAAATAGGTCATTCAGTTACTTTAAAATTATAGGGGAAAAAAAGTGCCATTTCAATTTAGCATATAAGGGAGAAAATATATTAGTAAATTCCATGTTTTCTGACAAGTCCCTTTCTTGCCTTTTTTCTGACTTGTGGTTAGCATCATCTAGATTTTAAAGATATACAGGGCCAAAATGTCAATTATTGCTGTCTCAGCTGTTGCTGTATTATTATTTTTTTTTTTTTTTACTGGCTTATTATGCCTGCCTTCAAAGACACCCTTGTCTGTGAGTAAATTGGCCAGGTGTAAGCAATCCCAAACTACTGGACTTGGAAATAATAAGTAATCCCAAACTGCTTCTGGGTCTTAAAAAACATTAAAAATCTTGGACCTCCTTCACTAACCTTGTTTATTCACTGAAATCTGTAAGAATCTGCAATGCTGCTCTGGAGTTTGTCACAAATCAAGATATAAACAACAGAGCTTGCAGTAAAGCATTTAGTTCTCAAAGTTTAGAAACATGAGGAAAAAAAGAAATAAGGAACTGATATCACTAATGTGATCTGAATATTAGTTTTGTCACCCTGAACTATGCATTCTGCATGCAGTTGCAGCCACACAAAGTATAAGTGTTAGCTCAGCTCAACCCTATGGATAAATGCTGTTGGAAGTGTATAAACCAGCTCAGCTTTTTTTTTCTGTAGTGTATATGTGTTCAGAACAAGATTAGCTGCTGGTGCTGTTACGTAAAAAACCCCAGCCTCCTCCCTTCCTCTAACCCAAAACTCAAAACACACAGAGAAGCGTGTCAGAGCCTGCAAGAAGAATATTTTCTGAGAAAAATGAGAATATATTACATGAAAGCTGAAAGAACCATTAAAACCAGAGATGTCTGGAATCAGAAGCAACTAACAGGAGAAATACTAGAAAGACATGACTAAAATGAGGGTAATGTAAACCTCTTCAGGGCTAGCTAGTTCCAGGACTCTATATCATGTTATCATTAATGTGGAAAGTGTACTGTGAGATTTTCATATTTGGTCTTTTTTATAATCATAAAGCAATTGTTCATAGCTTTCACTTCTGTCATACCACAGCATGATGAATGTGTAACAGGAAAACATTGTGTAAGGAGATCTGATCACTAAAACCCTTTTTTACACTGTCAAATGATGGATGGAAGACATACAGTAGCACACACCTCTACTTCACTGTGGCTTTGAGGAAAAACAAAACCAAAAGCCTTTCCTGCCCTCCCTAGTCTTTGTCAAAGATCCAAGCCAAGTGACAAGCTCAGAAAGCCATTCTAATTCCAAAAGGCTAGACTTTGACATCCCTGATTAACAATGCATCCATTTGGAGGAGACCTGACAGCTAGATGACTGCAGCAACCCTTTTAGAGAAACAAGCAGTTCATTTACAAATTACACTTCATTAGTTTGGACAAGATTAATCTAATTGCAGATGGCAAAATGTAACTAAAGCTGCATAATTTTGGTGGAAGTACCAGTAAAACTTAATTTTCCCTAAAATTACAAGTTTAGAGATGAATGCCTCCCTCCACCTCTCAAACTGCAAGAAGGCAGCAAATTATTATAGTCCAGATCTGAAGGCAAGTTTAATGGGGCCGGGAGGCAAAGAAAAGATGTTCCAGTAACACATGTATTTAGCTGTGTTATTCATATTTTTAAATGCATCCATCATGTTTCTAGGCCTATGTATGTGAGTGATCATCGCTGCTAATGTTGATGTCTCCGTACATCAGGGTAAATCTGTCAAATTCGTTACAGAGAATTTAGGGATGCAGAGATGCTCCTGCATAGAGATGACCAGACATTTTTTTAATCCACTGGTTTATGACCAAAACCAAATGCACTCCTGAAATAAGAAGCTATTGAAGGGAATGTGGAAATTCAGCTAAAAAAAATTAAGAAATCATTTGCCAAGAACAGGACTCATTTAGCCGGCAGGAAGTCCAACAGATACGGAGAAAGGAATTAGTACATTTCAGGGGCCCTACCTTAGAAATTCCTGTCCAGCAGTTGTTTAATTATTAATACATAGGTGGTCAGTTTCAGTAAGGGACTAAAGACTTTCCTACAAAACCATGGCACTTAGCTGGTTTGTGAAAGAATCACAAGGAGGGCTTTGAAATGTGGCCTTGCAGTGAAAGAATAACCTGTACCGTAAAGACAGGCTATTCTAGATCAGTTCCTTTACAATTTTTATGACAAGCTTGAAAGACTAGTTTCAACCCAGTTTCAAGAAGGATCTTTTTTTCCTCCTTCAGCTTGCTCTGCTATTCTCCTAAGTGGAAAACCCTCATCAAAACCTTTTCTCTGTATCTGTGTAACTGTCTTTTAGCTTCAGAATTACAAAGGCTGAATCTTCTCTTGAAGTTTTCCACAGCTAATTTTCTGTATTTCCTGCACAAGACCACTGACACCTAAGTCATCATATTGACCCTGCTGAGTCAGTTCACTTTAGGAAAAGCAAAATGATGCAGAAACTGAAGTCTGACGCTATAGATGACATATGACACCCTAATAACTGATGACAGGAAAAGTTGTTAATAATGATTCTTTAACTTTGAATGAGTAAATTTTCTTACGGTATGCTGTGCATTTAGGCTGACTGGCATTAAAAGCCCTCTAAGTGGAAAGCATTGGGAACTCCAAACTAAACTTTCTGTCTGTTACCGTTGCAGGTCACACTGCATCTGCATTGATATTTTCTTTACCTGTTGTCAGAAGTTTTTTGGTTTTTTTTTAAATTCTTTTGGTTCAGATTTTAACCATACCTGTAATCTCAGCAGCATACACTGAAAATGCCTAAGGATGTTTTCAAAAGGTATCTCTTAAAATATAATATCTATTTTCTCACTCTTGAACCCAAATCTCTCGCAATTTCCCAGCTGCCAAGAGCAAATGAATGTGAACTGCACATATTTAATCAATCATACTAGATTCATAATGGTATATGAACAAGTTAAGAATTATTTTCTTCTCTTTTTCTATCTTCTCTGGCTAGATCTTTTGTCAATTTTTTGATAGATATTTTAAATCAAATTATTTGAAGCTTCTCTTCTGATGAGTTGTTACAAAACTTTCATGTCAAGCAGACAAAAAAGAAAATGCAAGAGGCAATGCGCAGTAAGGGCAGAGTGGCTAACTGCAATTGCTGCATGACATTATATTGATTCATGCTGACATTTCTGTTGGACAAATGGTACCCTCAGAGTTCCTGAAGTGAACTAACAGTGCTGTGCATGCTTCATGCACATCTCCCATTTTTTTCTAACAACATTGCCACAGAAAAAGAGGAAAGCAGAAGAACAGACAGATGCTCAGCATTTAGACAAAAAAACCCAAAGCAACCCAAACAATAAAATGAACGAACAAACAAACAAACAAAACAAAAAGAAGAAAAAAAAAAAAAAACCAAACCAAACCAAACCAAACCTAAACTACAGCAAACCTCATCAGGGAAGGCTGATTCATTATGTCAGCTCCTCAGGGGTTTCTAAAACAAATTTGGCAGGGTAGTGGCTTCTGAAATGACTCAGGTTGTCAAGTCAGTGATCAGCTGATTTGTGTTGTGTCAGTTTTCTGCAGGTTGGTTCTAGGAGAATATATTATTTCTGTTCAGCAGGAAAAGACAAGACAGTGGGCAGGGTCAGAGAATAGGGCAGATGTGAAGACCAGAAGGGTGACTAGTGATCAGGTGACAGCTTTGGTAACCATGTTTCCAAACAGACAGTTCTAATTTATTGTCCAAATATGCTTCCTTTATGTAGGCTGTACAATGCCTTTTCAAGGAGATCCAATAAGCTACTCTTACTCTTAGTTGCTACTAACACTAAATAAATGTGGCAGAATTTGTTTCTAAATGAAGAATAAATAATATTTTGATCCAATGTCTTTGTTTTGCCTAGAGACTTCATAGTGGACTTCAGAAGCCCGAAGTACAGCTTTCAATTGGAATTAGTCTGGCAATCAACAAACTGAAGAAAACACACACACTAAAAATTATTACATTGAAATACTTCTAAGGTAGAAGGAAAAATCAAACCTATATGAGGACGGGAACAATGTGATTCAGACAGTAATCTTCAGTGCATCTGTAGTCCACTCAGCACATATAGAACTATGTGCACAAAAGTAATTAATGATGCAAGTAGTCATAGTTTTAAGCTTTAAGTTAGCTACAGAAATTCCTTGCTAGACAAAAGTTATTTCTTATTGAAGGTAAATCCCTAGCCACAGTATACTAAAGGTGGGAATGAGTATGTAGCTGTCATTCTGAGCTGTTATAAATTAAGCAGCCCAAAGTTTATTCTAAATGGGCATGAAGGTCTGTGACAGTGAAAATTAAAAAAAACCCAACCCAACCAAACCAAACCAAAAACCTGCAAAAACCCAAACCCAACAACAGAAACACAACAAAAGAAATAAAACTGAAAAAAAAAAAAACCAAACTCAGTAAACCAGTACAATGAGACAGCAGAACCTGGACTGGTTTTTGTATCTTGCTCAAAATCTGAATAGAAGCATATGGAAAATGTAGTGTGACCTCCTCAGGCATCTAGTCTGTGAAAAAGGAGGACAGTTTGTATACCAGGGGAAGGAAGGCAGGCAGAGCAGGAAAGGTACACGTGGGAAATAGTAGGATGATGTCAACAAAGTAACAGCTTTAATCTCTTTCTGGTTCCTTCTCAAAAATCATCTCAGTGCTTTTTCTCTGCTCTTTCTGTGGCATCCCACATTCTGAGTAATTTGCACTCAACACAAAAATCTTTTAGCTACGTATGCTGTTATTGCATTTCTCTCATAGCAAGAAACTGTTCTCCAAAGCTTATTTAAGCATCATGAAGTACTTGGGTTCAAATATGTGCAGTTCACATTCATTTGCTCTTGGCAGCTGGGAAATTGCGAGAGACTCGGGTTCAAGAGTGAGAAAATAGATATTATATTTTAAGAGATACCTTTTGAAAACATCCTTAGGCATTTTCAGTGTATGCTGCTGAGATTACAGGTATGGTTAAAATCTGAACCAAAAGAATTTAAAAAAAAACCAAAAAACTTCTGACAACAGGTAAAGAAAATATCAATGCAGATGCAGTGTGACCTGCAACGGTAACAGACAGAAAGTTTAGTTTGGAGTTCCCAATGCTTTCCACTTAGAGGGCTTTTAATGCCAGTCAGCCTAAATGCACAGCATACCGTAAGAAAATTTTACTCATTTCAGGTCAGCTAGAAGAGCATATCTTGACTGGCTTGTCCAAAGCTGCATCATGCAGATGAAGAACCTCTGCATGAAATTCTGGAAACAGTGAAGTGAAAAAGCCTCAAAGAGGGCTCAACAATACCTACCTACTAACTAAGGATCTTAAGTACAACTTCTATAGTACTGTTCAGCTACTTAAATGGTTATTGAATATTACAGATAAAAATCAAATTCCATATTCCTTCTCTCTCTCTCTTGCATGCTGTTCAACTTGTATAACAATTGTGTGTTGAAAATGTGGACTTGACTGTGAATGGAATACTCGCAGTATGACACAATTCCATGCTGTATATTTCACCACAGTTGATTTACTTATTCAAACAATACTTCCATTCTTTTCAAATGTCCATGAATAGATGATGCATATCTTAAAAATAGAGTCACTTCAAAGGTTACAACCCTCAGAAAATTCTGTTTACCCATGCAGAACTCTAACCATGCAGAACCGTTAAAACTGGCAAAACATCAAAGGTAAAAGTGACACATTAGCTCCGGTTCACCCACTTAATCTACTGTGGCAAAACACTATCCTGTCAGTAGTTGATGTGGACACATACCCTTCATTCAGGAAGGTAACCTTTTCCTACCCTATGTGGGAGTGAATGTTCATTTCCTAATAGCAGTCATTTTACCCTTAGACTATTGCCCAAGCTAATAAATCACTCAGCTTCTTATATTACAATAGATTCAAGGATTGCATTTACATGCGAGTATCATATTTCACAGCTGAAATACAGCAGAACTGATGTTTTCCCTGCAGAGTAGTCCTTAATACTTTGTAGAGGGCTTGACTTTCGAAGTTTTTGTTGATGTTCCTGAAAACATAGTGATGAAAGAGGCATACCCTAATACTGGAAGAGTCATTCATAAAAGCCAAAAATTGAAGCTAAGTGGAGGTTAAAGAAAGCAAAGCACAAAGCTTTCATTCCCTACACTTACTAAGAGTTTTGTAGACTATAATAAAATTAAATATTGTTTTGCATCTGCACAGGATTTCTCTGTCTGAGGCATTTCAATTTTAACCAAAATGAAAGTCTGTGGAAAGCAGGGGAAATCCACTGCTAAGATTAATATCTTAGTATCTATTATTTTCTTCTGCTGAAGGCACATCTTCAAATGGTATGTGATTTATGGTGCTTTAAGCTGTTCTTTGGATAATAAGAAACAATCCAGAGGAGCACATCATGAAGAAACTCTGTGGAAGAGGAAAAAGTTACATTTCTTTTCTTCCAAAGCATGAAGTTTGTAGAGCAATTCAAATGTTGACATATCAAGGTATCATTTTGCTCTCTTACTCCAAAAATTATCCACGTGGCTGTGTAATGCACTGGTGGCAGTGGACTGGAGCTAGCTAAGAATGAGATAGGCTGCAGTAATAAAAGCTGCTTTACATTCCTGTCTGATGTTGCCATCCTTAACCATAGTTTCACAAGGTAACCTGAGTTCAGCATCACTTTTTTGTGCATATCTGACATGGCAAAAAGAGCAGTGCCTCTTAGGATTTGGCAGTCAAACCCAGACAATTCATACTCTGTAGTAAAAACAAAACAAAACAAAACAAACCCCAAAATAAACCCCTCCAGTTTGATTCAGCTGGAAAAGGCTGTCATTTTATCTTTTTTTTTTTTTTAATCCATTTTACCACCACGGCATGAAAATTCCCGACCTACAGTCAATGGTGAAATGGAAGGGAGGCTGTTTGCTGCTGCTCCTAAAAGTCCCTGGCAATACAGGGTAAAGGATTTTCATTTAGGACTCCAAAGTTTTTACTTGTTATATACTCAGTGGCTAACATCTGAAGAAAAATGGTCCCATGTCTAGGTCATAAGATCAGGAGTAAATAGAAATGGATCCATTTCCTAGCTATGATATACACGGTATGATCCTGGATAAATCGAGCTATTTGTGCTTCCATTTTTATCTCTGATGTTAGAACGTTCCATGTATGCCATGTGGGTAGCAGATACATTTTTTTTCCTTCATAACTGACAAGCCCAGAAAAGGTTCTTAAACTGAAGGTTTAAGTGGATCATTATGAATTTGTTCTCAGCTGTGTTGTATAACCCCAGCAGAAAACACACTAGCTACACCACAGCACATTTTTTGATGGCACAGCTCACTGTCCTAGATGGAAAATAAATTGATTAAAGGAATTTATGCTACTTCTCCAAAGAAAAAAAAAAAAACAAACCACAATCAACAGATGGTTTTCTCTGGAAGGGTAATCTATCTACATGGGGGTTTTCAGGCACACTGGTAGCAGCTAACATGTGTTAGCTCCAGACCCCAAACTAGCAAAGCAATGCTGGCTCATTGCCATGTAGGCACCCCTCCACTGCTACCAGAGTGAGGAAATGACATGGAGAGCACCAAAACACTACACAACACCTCAGGCCAGCAGGGACCTTGGGACATCCGTAGTCCAAACCCCTGCCCAGAGCAGGTTCAGCCATGGGATCAGATCACATTGCTCAGGGCTTTATCCTGTGGTGTCTGGAAATCCTGTAAGGAGGGAAAGAACACCAGCTGCGTGCACCCTGGCCCTGCTCCCTGATTCTCCTTGTGGGAAAAAAACTTTTTCCTAAACCCAGCCTGAACTTCTCCTTTGTTGACCAGCGTCTAACACTTTCCCACCAAGCACTGTGAAAAGCCCATCCCTGTCCCTGTGATTCACTTCTGTATATACCACAGTGCAGGTTAGGTGCTGTGAAGCCATCTCTGCTCCCACTGAACCAGCCCTGGTGCCATAGACTCTCCTCGTAGGGTGAGTGCTCTAACCCGGCTGTCTCAGTGCCTTCCCTGAGCCCCTCCAATTCTTGATGTTTATTTCTGCCCCCTGGCCCCACTAGGATGGTTCACCCTTGGCCAAGTCATGCTGAAATTTCCCCATCACATCTTTCTCCCTCACATGCCCAGAGATGAGCTCCATGATTTTTCTAGGGGCTGTAGTGAGGCTGTATTATTTGTTTAGGTTTTGGCACCCCTGCCAGCACTCAGAGGACTAACATGTTTAAATGAAACAACTAATATGTTTGGAAAAAAACTGGTAAGTCTCTTCATTAGGATTGACAAAGCAGCAGCAGGCTTCAAGCTAAGAACAGGTGAAAAACAATTGGCCTAAGTTGAACCTAATTAAATTCATTAGTTGAACAAATAGAGAAAAAAGTTAATTAGCACCACTCCACTAGTAACGTGCTTGACACAGGATAATTAGCCTCTTTGAGAAGTACCACAGAGCACAGCAGTGATACAACTACACATGTTTTCAGACTAACTTGAAAAGCTCTGCGCAGTGGAGTTGGAAGTGCAGACATAATGATTTCCTGGAGAACATGTGAGAAACATGGTGAGCGACTTTATGGATGTGGAAAGATGTATGTGCTCTTAGAAGTTGCTTCTAACACTTATACAGTACAACAGGAACAAAATTCCAAACAACTGCTTCAGTATTTATTAGTAATCTGACTGTATAATCTGTTTTATAACACTGGCATTTTGCTGTAATGAAGAACCTCCTCTGATTTTTTGGGGGTGGCAACAGAACAGTACTTTGGTCACATTAATGCTTTACATGACTTCTATAAAATCAGTATAACAGCAATACTGTCAAATTCTTCTCAGACCAACTTTCAATAGAAAAACAGCTTTACATAAAATTGAGTACAGGCCAAACAACAGAGGGAATAAATACCATTCTGTAAATACCGTGTATCTCTTTCTCAGTTATTTGGAGCATTGTGTAATATTCGGGCCTATTTATTAGAGTAAAGCTTGAAACAGAAAATATATTAGTTTACTGTTATGAAGGAGTGCTGCATTGCTTACAGTTTATCATGCCCTTGAGTGTCATAATGACTTTTTACCTGTATTAAATCCTTGTGGTTTTGTAATGAAATGCATGCTTTTGTGCCTTAATGAGCACTCAAACATAATTTATAATCAAACATTATGAAACTGCAATTGCTATATTCCCCATGCACACACCCCAGCTTCTAAGATGCAACCAAACTTTATTTTTGCTGGATCTGTCGCTCTGGCCTACTGGGTAAATCTTCCTATACAAATGTTTAGCAGATCCCTGTGCACTTGGAAGAAAAGGCAAGTCAAAATCAACTGTCTTAGCCGTGGAAGCTCTAGAGACTCACCCTGGCTGTGATATTACCTTATACCCCTGTTACAAATCTTAGATACCTATAGCACTTGAATGGTAACAGGAAAGGTGTTTTACTACCTTCTTTGGGTGATATGCCACCACTAATGCACAAATTACTGTGGTTATTCTTTGAGCAGACCCACCAAAATAAGTGTTTCAGCTAGGTCACAGTAAAGACACCAGAAGCTAGGCCTTTATTTGTAGCCAAGTACAGTCTTCATGTTATGAAAAAAAGAGATTCAGAGTATATTGCCTAGGGCTGAAGTACATGCAGTTGGCTGTCTCGTCTGCCTCAGAGCCCAAGTGAAGTGTGGAGGCTTGTTTTTAAAGAAAACTCCTGTATTACAATGAATAGGACCAAAACCCAGCTAACTAATTAAGCTTGAATGTTGCCAGCAGATAAAGGAGAACAGGAAAGAAATAGTCATTGCATGATGATTCCAAATGTCATCTGCAATACTTACCAGTACTACTACATTTTATTTATGAGATAACCCATGTAAGTTTTCATAGATTGGACTGACAGCAAGGGAAAGCTTCTTATTGATTCAACAGTACCATGGATCATATCAACACTGGGGAAATTGTTTGTAATTAATGTTTTCTCATTTGTAACAGTGAAAATTAGTGCACTGCAAAAAACAGTGTAAAAAGTGGAACTTAAAATGGCACAACTGATTAATGAGACACGTCATAAAACATGGATAGCTGAGGATAACCTAATATCTCTATACTGAGTATCAGTGTATCTAGTGATCCAAACTCATACTACATATTTTGCCCATTTTACACAAAACTTGGCTTAAGATCTGTAAGATTTTTTTCTAACATAAAAGCTTCAGAACTTTAAAGCTTTTCTGCTGTTGATGGATCTCACTGTATGTTTTCTGAATATCAGACATTTCTTTGAAAATGTTTTATCCGAAGCTACGGTACTTTATGCCATATATTTAAAATATCCTTTACTTACACTGAAAGAAATCAAAATCTCCCATAACTTACAATATTCCTATTTGTGAATTACTATAGCTAGAAAAACTGCCTGTCTCTTCATTATGAATAAGGAAATTCCAGACAGCTGAGTTATACCACCATGAATAAATTAGGAGTATTAGAGATGAATGATCAGATACTTATCTTACTATTTTATGTATGTGAAAAGGATACAGGCCTGTGGAATATAGGGAGGACTTATTTTATACCTTTGTGAATAGCTATCTTCTTGTCTCTTTTTCTTTCTGTGTACATAGCAATATATAGTTAATATATATACATTTTTTTTTTTTCAAATAGAACTACTGAATATAAATGCTTGAAACAGCCAGAGGCGCATATTTATTCCAAAGAGTAAATCCAAAATGACACAGCTAATGAGTATGTCCTTGGAAGACTTAGGCTGCATTTATGCATATGTAATTTGGTTACAATGGATTCATTAAGGAATGGCTAAGATGGCCATATTACCTGAAGCCTATTTAAAAAGAACATCTGTTTTGCTAAATGAAGAGCATATCTGAACTGAGAATGAGCAAGAAAGCTAATCTTTGTACATGGAAAGAATAGAAGGAGGAAGGACTTAAGACAAAACAGTTTGCGAACATGATCTTGAGCAAGAAAATAACCACATGAAAAACTGCATGTTTCTGGGTTGTCTAGACTAACCCATATATATATTTATAAGTATATATATTCACTAGGCCATTAAAATCTACAGAAATAAAAAAGGATAGATTTTCCCTTGTGCTATGTTCACCTGCAATACCTTCTAGTATCTCTCAGAAAATTCATACCAGCTCATGTGTTCAATTCTACAATTATTTTAGCATTCTTTCAATGTGTAGTATACACCAGAGAGATGCAAAGGAAAAGACAAAGCTTTTGACCAGACATTCTGCATCTTTATGTAGTATGGCTGTGATGGATCCCCCAAAGACTCAATCTGGCACTTAATCTGGAGTGAGAAGTATTTGCATACAATATAGTTGTGACAACTTAACCTCCACTTAGCTCTCTGTCATGGTTTAGCCTCTGCTGGCAACTGAGCCCCACACAGCCACTCATTTACTCTCACTTGGTGGAATAAGGGAGAGAATCAGAAGAGTAAGAATGAGAAAACTCATGGGTTGAGATAAAGGGAGTATAGTATGGGTTAAGATAAAAACAGTATAGTAGGCAAAGCAAAAGCCACACACGCAAGAAAAGCAAAGCAAGGAATCCATTCACCACTCCCATGGGCAGGCAGGTGTTTGGCCATCCCCAGGGAAGCCGGGCTCTGTCACACGTAACAGCTACTCAGGAAGGCAACACCATCAATCCAAACATGCCCCCTTCATTCTTCCCCCAGCTTTATATGCTGAGCATGATGCCATACGGTCTAGAATATCCCTTTGGTCAGCTGGGGTCAGCTGTCCTGGCTGTGTCCCCTCCCAGCTCCTTGTGCCCCCCCAGCCTCCTCGCTGGCGGGGTGGGGGGAGAGGCAGGAAAGCCCTTGGCTCTGTGTAAGCGCTGCTCAGTGATAACGAAAACATCCCTGTATTACCAACACTGTTTCCAGCATAAATCCAAAACATAGCCCCATACTAGCCACTATGAAGTAAATTAACCTTACCCCAGCCTAAACCAGCACATTCCCCTTCTAAGGCCAGGAGCTTGACCCCATACAGTTACAGCAGAACCATGCAAATCACATATATTCCTCTATATGCAGCGGCTTGATGTTAAACACTAACTGCTAACAATGTATTTTGTAAAATCACATCCCACAGAAAGAAACAATAACAAGAAGGTATAAATAAAGGAATATAAATAAAAAGCACAGATGCATATAAAGGAAGAATGCCCAGTAAACTTGTGTCTGAACTGACACAAAACCACCCTTACGTAATGATTAGTGGTGTGTCAAGACTGTGCTGAGACTGCTTTACCACATGGCTTAGCAGGATCTACAGATACCAGAGCGTGGGTGCAGTAAGATCTGATCATCAGAAATGTCCAAGCTGTGGAGAGCTTCTCCTTGATTCTTCAGATAAAGTTCATTACTCTTGCACTGTAAGCTTGGCTTTCTTATATTAATCCTAGTTACAACAGAAGGTAAAAAAGCAAGAACTTCCTATCTACTCTGTGCCACTAGAACAAGAGATTTCAGTATTTATAGAGGAATTGGTTATACCCTTATTTTGCATTTTGTGTTATTTTACCACATTTTAAAAAGTAAACAATTCTGTATTTTTAAGCTCTGAACTGCTCTTAAATGAAAACCCATTCTGACATATTATTCCCTGTTAAAATTCTCCACTTCTGTCTTACCATTTTCTGCATGTACAGCCAGCAAATTACCAAGGGAGGGTCAACTTTGTGAACAGCTCATGTTATACTGTGTCAAGTACAATTCATTTCAGGAAGTTGAGGAAGGTGTAAGATATCCCACTGCTTTCCCCTTCTGCTCTATTGAGACTGGGGATGAGTCTTTCATGTTTTTGTAGCTATTACCATTGACATAATGATATTTGCATATGTACCACAGCTTAGATTTTTAACTAAAAGTAGGTCCTCAGCAGCTGGACAAGCATTCTCTGAATGTGAAAAATTGTTCATTGATTATGAAGTTTTAATCATGTGTCTACCTGAAACATGACAGGAATTGCATAAATACTTTGTATCTGTTCCTCATTAAAATTAAAAACTCTACACAAATTAAGCATGAGCAGTATGTATAAGAATGCAAGGGATAAAAATAATTCCAGACCTACTGCAGGCTGGTCATAAGCAACTTAGTACCTGCTGTTACAGTATTAAGCTTTCCCACAACAACTTCTCCCATTTATTCAGGCATTTAGACCAACAGGTCTAAGTAGGGAGTAGACTAGGACTAAAGGCAGTGCTGTTCATTTTACAGCTAGAATAAAATAAATAAAAAACCCTGCTTAATCATTATAATAGAAATAAAGAAAAAAACCCCAAACCCAAACCACCAAACTGAAGCAGTTTAATTTAGTTTATGCATACAACACAAAATGAAAAAAATCTGTATCATTTTTTTCCTGTTCTTTTTAATGATTCACCACTCCCTTAATATAAGTATACTGTCCTAAAAATAAATTATATATAGATAAGGTGAAGTGAAAAAGTGAAATTTGTATTTATTTGGTACAGACCACTGTAGTGTTTCTGGCAAATAAGAAGAAACAGTGAGTAAAGAACAGAGGTAAACACGGACTTTCTCTTATCACATAAACTTCTTATCTTTTTTCCAAAAACCATGAACATGTATCAGAAACAGCAACTTTTTTTGTTTTGATGATGGCAAGTGTTTTGATGATGGCAAGTCCACCTTGTCACTCACTGCTATACTCAATTAAAGAACATAAACTCAATTCATCCTGAACATTACCCAGCAATGAATGTAAAATAAAAAAGACATTGTGCACAGAAGTTCAGTGGAGGTGAATGGAGATGGTAGCTGTGATTTACCCCAGTTTCTGAAGAATTTTTTCTTCCATCTTTCTTCTCATCCCCATATCTTTAATTCTTAAAATACTGCTATGAAAAGCAGTAAAGTAGTTTGTCTTCCTCTTAACTGCAGGTTAGGCACAAAATTGAGACTTCTGATTTCAGCTCTAGCAATCATGCTGTTTGGTTTTTTTTTTTCATTTCTAGGGGCTGTCTTCTTACTTGAAAATATATATATATTTTTTTTTTTTTTTCTTCCCTGTGAAGAACTGAGAGACAATTTCCCCATTTCATTAAAACAAAGGAAAGGCCCTCTTCCACTAGCTGACAGTGCTTGACTAAAATTGGTTTCTTCCTATAACTTGCTACTTTTTTAACTGTGCATTTTCCTATTATATGATAACATTGATCAGTGAATTGATCAGTGATTGATTGAATAGTGAATTTCAGACCAACATGACTTTTTAGTTTTCTTATAATCAAGACATATACTTCCTCCTGTTATATGCACTACTGCAAGGATAAAAAACAAAGGGAAATCATCAATAAATGAAAAAACCCTTTTATTTCACAGTTTGAAAGGCACAGCAGACTTCTGTTGCAGACATTTGGTGGAAGGCATAACTCTACACTGAGAAACCGTTTCCATTAGGCACCCGGGGCTGGCTGCCTCGGGCCTTTGCCAAGCAATCAGACCCTCATCCCTCGTTTGGAAAACTCTCCCTGTATTCTCAGCTGAGATTCTGATCACTTTGCAATTGCCCTCTTGCAAAGGACATTTTTGCCTGTTACCCGTTTCGTATTCTTCTGAAGTTCACTCACGTTGTGATTGACATCTTATGCCTCCAACATCACTCCTACATCAATAAACTCTTAGTGCTACCCTAGCCAACTGCCATGGTCTCACCCTTCTGCAAAAAGCAGTCTTTCCCCCCTACTCACTAACTCCTTTTCTCTCTTTAGCCTGCACTACTGATTCTCAAAGGAGTTTTCATTCTAATGACATCAAAATGCCAGGAGAGGAGAAAGGAAAACCTTCACAGAAGCAGTGCCTTCTGAAGTACTGGTGGATAAAGTACTTGATCTTTGATTCATACCAAGCATTTATAACCATACAGAAGTCGTTTACCTAAGACTGCAATAGTACAGAAAAAAAAAAAAAAAAAAAAAGGGTACCACACAAAATGCAGCATAAGCGCTGGCTAATGCTATGTTAGCATTACTGAAAATTAGTGAACCCACAGGACGCCTAACATAAAAGTTGAAGTCCAAGGCAAGCTAGCAGACTCAGAGTTTTACTTAGAACCACAAGAAAATTATAAAAGCTTTTTAGAATCACTCTAAAAGTATACACTCTAAAGTGGTATGCATTTAAGGATCCCCAGGAGCAGATTTTTACCTTTTTGAGTTCTAAACAATACATAAATTATTGGTTTACCAAATTGATTTCAGTGAAGATGCTCCGAAATGAACAATGGCAGATTGAGACCCAGGGTTAGAAAAAGGGGTCCTAAATACCCAGCTGGACCTGTATTTCAGGGTTGAAGACTGAAAATGCAGAATTGGTGGAAAATAAAACACATTTCTGTCAACCCAGCAAACAATTTTGTTTAGAAATAGTGATTTGAGTAAAAATGCTTGTTAAATGGATTTAATTCTTAATGTCAGGAATGATGAAGTCTCAGCTCTGTCTCTTTATCATGCAAAAGACAACACAGAAACATTACTTGAGGGGAAATTAGGCTATACAGTCTGCACAGAGTTTAAGGCTGCAATACTTGCCTTCTCAAGCCTGCTGTGCCTGTGTGATATGTTCCTTGGCCGTCAGAGACAGCAATGTTGATGACAGACCATGTCTCACAGATGTGCCCTTTAGCTTTGGAGGATTCAGCCTTACACAGATTGATTTAAGCATGGATTTTAGTGTGCTTGACTATGTTTCTAGCATTAATTGTAATCTTTGCCTACTGTATTCTGTTAGAAAAGATAAAGTCAATCAAGATGTCTTTATGTCAAACTTTTTTTTTTTCCTAAGGGTTACTGTAAGTAGAGATGTAAGTGGATCAAACAAATTGCACATACATACCTGGCAAGACAGGAAAAACCCCAAATCCTTTTCTTCAGTGAAAATTAGGAAAAATATTACAGTATTAATTCCACAATATCTAAAATGTTTTCCATTTTCAGAAACAAGAGGGTGAAACAAATTATGAGGGATAGAGTTCTTTCAGAGGCTTTACAAAAGAACAAATGTGGTTGCAAGGAGGAGTCATTTTGCTGTTTTGGAAAACTGCGGTAAAAAGCTTAATTTTGTAAGAAAAATACTCTGAATTTACAAAATAAAGCAGAAAAAGGGACAGTTTGTCCCCAGTTCTTTTACAAACCAACAGGCAGAATGCAGTTCTTTATTAAGCCTTAGTGATTAAGAAATCTATAAGAACAAGTTCATTGTACAATTTTATACAATATTTCTAAAATGGCAGGAAGCCTTCAAAGAGTCTTCATTATATGAACCACATCTTCATATCTTTAGTACGTGAACAGAAATGTATTTGCTTTGGAAATTTATGAGTTTTAAATATATGTACAATGCATTATACCCCTTCTATTCTTGCAGCGAAACTATTTTTAGCATCAGTTCTAGTTCATACATTTCTCACAAACATTGTCAGCACTGATTAAGCTTTCATTGTAGACACAGCTCAGCAGTGCTAACTAAACTAAGACTTTTCTTCTCTGATAAATGAACTCACTGCTGGCTATCCTCTATCTATCCCATTATTCTTTGCTAGGAACTAATAGAACAACAAAAGTAGTTATTTTCTCCAGCAGCTTGTTTACAGTGGTGAAAAAGAAATCTTCAGTAAATTTTAATTACTTTTGGATTTTTAGTTTTTGTACTGATAAGAGAAATTAATTCTGACATTTGGAGAATTTAACAGGAAGTTATCTCAATATAGCTGTAATTACAAGCACTAAACTGAATAGTCCTTACTTAGCAGAAAGTTATACACACTTGTGACACTGGAATTTTGAGAAACAAGCAAAACCAGTTCATTGACAAATAGCTTTAGACAGTGCATTTCATGAGGAGCTTTTAATTAAGTAGACTCTAAGGTTTATAGAACAAGGATGATACTGCTGAAGTTCAGTTTTGAATCAGTGGAAATCTGAATATATTTCCAAAGGAAGATTATAATGACATTTCATATACTCATGATTTCAACATAGATTTAATCTCTCTCTTTTTTTTTTCTTTCTTTCTTTTTTTTTTTTTTTTTTCTCTGAATGACCACTTGAAGGCCAGAAAACCCAGGCCATTTTGTCAGGGGCTCTTTTTCTACAAATACCTGTCTGACTGGGTTTCTACTGCATTTTAAAAAAATCCTAACATGACTTCAGCTTTGACGTGCAACCGTGTTGTATGTTCCAACATTTTAAATATTTTCTTACTTTCTAATGCCTTTGTACTAGAACTTTTAATTGACTGTATTATTTATTACTGCATTCATATATTTTATTAACATACTAAATCTGCTAAATAAATAATTTGATGAGATGCTATTACTTCATGTAAGTCTGACAGTAAGATTGGAAACAAAAGAACTGCATAGCTCTGCACTGAGAAAAAACCCCAACTTTTTTCTTTTAATTTTTTTGGGTTTTTTTCACCATCTGAGTATCAGTGCTGTGAAAGCCAAAAGATAAGCAGTGAGGAGCTGGGTGTTCAATCTCAGGCAGGATGAGAGCAGCAAAGAGGTGGGGTCTGGAAGTTTACCATTTTATAGATTGCTTAAGTTAGTTATGGTACAGTGTGTTTTTGCCTGTCTGATGGGAGGTTATTCATCTTGCCAGTTTACTCAGCTTGGGAAATTTTTTTAACCTTTCTGAATGATCAGTTAAGAAATAGCTTGGCCAAGCCCATCTCACAGCCAGTGCTCATCCACAGAAGATACAAGATTAAGAGAAAGTAGAAGCAAGCAACCGTACAGGATAAATAAATTAAAAAAAAATAATCGGCAAGAACTCTAGAAAAGATGGTCTATCAACAATGAGTGGAAGAACAGTAGAAGGGAGAAAAATAAAATTTCTTGCTGGAGAATGGCAACACATTGCTCCTTACTGAGAGCTTGCTTCCACATGTATTTCATCGCCTTACATCTATCCTATATACCTCCACAGGAAGGTAATGGACATGTCTCATTAAGGACTGCATCTTCTTAAGCAACATCTTAGAATTTTAAGTATCTTGTTTAATGTGTAGCAGTTAGCAAATAAACCAGTGCAATTGAATTAATTTTCCTTTATCTGATATGAAACCTGCAGGACTCATAAAATTTTATTCATATGACTTAAAGACATTCCCTGTACTGGATGACATGTTTTGCAGAAGAATCTGACTCTTACCCTATTACATGCAAATGATCTCATTGTTGTCACAAAGCTGACAAGGTATTCACACCTTCACACTGAAATACAACAATAGCTGATATCACAACCTACCTGTTTCACTAGAAATTGGGCTCATCTCAGGCAATTTTCACAATTCCAATTTTGCTAATGTATTGTGCATAGTGGTTTATTTCTTGAGATATTGGATTATACAGAGTGAATTTTCTTTCTATCCAATAGTGCATTACTACCAGTCCTTACACAAATTTGAAACAATGCACTCAGTCTGCACATGCAGGCTCACGTGCAAAATTCTCTTCTTTCTTCAGGTGTACACATTTATAAATTAGCAATTTTATCCACCGTCCCAATACCTACATGTAAAATGACCTATTTATGCATTTTTATTTGTGGAGTAATTCTTCAAATCTAGATTTCTATTGAATTACAGGTAATAACTTCAGTTGCATCATGAGGTAGGCATAAAACCAGAAAATAACAGTTTTTCTCATTACCATTGAGAATAGTAGCCTACAGGAGAAGGAAAAGGATGCTTTCACTTGTTCCCCTAACAGCAACATGGCTACAGATATGACTATTAAAATGCTGTATCTATACACCATAATTGCATTTTAGAGATTTTTTTTTCTTCCATCTCCATCTGCTAAACAGGTAAGAGTCTAAATTTTGGGTCAAAGTATGGTTTTGTTTGGGTGCTTCCCTGCCCCTCCCCCCCCCCCCCCCCTCCACCCCCCCCCCCCCCAAAAAAAAAAAAAGTAACAAAAGAAAACAAAATAATACTGATCTTGAGTTGATAGGGAAAGCAGAAGCTTCCATGCATGTGAGCTAGTCATAAAAGAGACAATAATAAGTAACTGACCCTTCAAATTTTTCAGACAGTGAATCTGTACATAAAGAGATAAGAGACAATACAATCTGAAGAACAGCTACTCAGAAAGCATTTTTAACGATGTATGGATGTGTCATTAATTCCTAACTGCTGTCAGTACAAATGTTCTCTTGGAAAATAGCTATATTTAAAGGGAGTTCATGTTTTTTAGTTTTTCCTGCAGTAGGCATCAAATGACAAGAAAGTGAAGGGCAGACACTGAAGACTGAGAAGCTTGAGAGGTAGCCAAAAAATCATATCAAGAATCAGGTGGCTGAAGTTATTGTGAGTTTCACTAAGACAAATCATTTGTTAGTATACTATTCCTTGCATATATGTCTTGTGCCTACCCTCCAGTCAGGAAAGGTATTTCTCAGTGTTGACCTGGTTAGTTGCACAGTGGAAAGAGGCAGAAAGTTTCCCCTTCTCTAAGAGGATTTTCCACAAGGGATTCTCCATACCTGAATATGTGTAAGTAGAAGATCACAGTAAGTTGAGCCTATATTGCTTTGGTTCTGTATAAACGTTCTTTGTACAGGACATTTAGCCATCTCAGAAAAAGGCAACTCTGGTTTGATTGCATCAATTACGGGAATGAGGCACAGCTATCAGTAGCACACCTGAAAGTGGACAGGTGATCAGCAGGGCTATTTCAGCAATGAAGTATCTGCCCTGGCTCAGGAACATCTGTGGAGCCCATTGTCAGCATTGGGTTCACCATGATGGCATGCTAACAATCTCAGAGACAGGGAAAATGTCCAGGTAGCCTAAGACATAAGGCAGTTTTAGGTTTGGTTTATGTCACAGGGAACCAAACGTTAAGAGTTATCATACAGAGGAGAGGACCTTACTCACTGATGTACAGAGCAAACCTGTGTCTGTCAATTTATGTGGTAAGAAGCACTAATCCTCTTTTCATTAGCCTACAAAATCATTCAATAATGAATTACTATAGAAATACTTAAATACTTTAAAGTCTTATATGAGAGAATGTCACCTGCACATTTGTGTAAAATGTATGAGGCTGCACACTTTTAGGAACTTGTGGAAGACCATCTCTGGGCATGCAAGTCAAACCCAGATGATGACCAGTCTCAGAACACCTGTATGTAAATATGTCTTATATTTCTGAGAATGTTCAAAGGCATGGGGTAAATGTACAGGTTCCAAAAACCACCTGTTTCTTCTTCCCCTACAGTGCATTCTGTGTCGGTCCAGAGATAGCTTGTAGGGTTTTTTTCATGAGGTTATTACAAAAACAGTTAGTACTAGCTTGCCATCAGTGAGGTCTTACTGTGGCAGAAAGGAAACTAAATGATTTTTTCTTCACATAAGAGCTAGACTTTCCCCCACAACACGAGCAATATACTCAGTATGATGACATGCCAATCCTAGAATTGAACTATTTATTTGCTACACTAGATCTTCTAACGGGTTTCAGTTTTTCAGATAAAATATTGTTTTTCAAGAGCCTGGCAATCATTTTAAAGCTACACAGTTCTCACAACACAGACTACAAATGAAGATGCAAGGCTAAAAACAAAACATCAAAAAGTATTTTCCGCACTTCAGGTGCCAAAGGGAAACAAGAATACATACAGATAAAACTAAATCACTATAAAAGCAGCTAAAGCAATTCCTTTGTCTTCCGTGCAAACAACTTTTCCAAATCTTTTTAGAATAAGTTCAGGATTCTCAATTTTTATTTTTACTGCTTTCACACATTTACAAATTTAAAATACACAATAAAAAGAGAAAATTCAGTGGACATAAATAAAACAGAGGAAGCACTATTTAGCTAGTGAAATACGGTTTCCAGCTGGTGACTTACCCCCTTCCCTTACTGTAGAAACAGTAGCTCTCACCTACAACCTGCTGCCACTACAGCCCTTCCATTATTTCTCTTCCTTTCCCTGTCCCTTCTCTGCCCCATGTGTCTGAAATTTCCTCCCCTAGGTCTGAAGGTTACAACCGAAAAATGCTCACACTGTGTAGCTCACCATACCTGCGTATGCAGAATGAAAAACTCTGAAGATCACAAAAGATGGCGTTACATAAATCTACCTAGAAAAGTGGTAGAAGAAAAGGTCTGTATTCCACTGCAGTACAATCAGTGCCTATTTACCCCTGTTGTAACAATACTAGAGCTTACAAAAAGGCCTGGATGTCTCTGCCCGTGCTGTGACTGTTTCAAAATTATCTTTCTTTGACTTTATTTTGATTAAGTACTTTTTACTTATGTGCATCTGTTTGGCTATTTGCCAAACTTCCAATTGCTTAAAATATCTACAACATCGATCTACATAATATGTACAATTTCCCATGAGGGCAGTGAACCCCTAAATTGGACCAATGTTTTACTTTCAAGGTAGTTATCAACCCAGCATGACACTGTGAGTCTTCTAGAGTTTAAACAAAGAATTCAGGTTTCCCTGGCAAGTCATGTCAGAGATGTTCAATGGTCTACAGTGCTCAGAGTGCCCAGCACTCCCTGCATAGCTCAGCAGTGGAGAGTTTCAGCAGTGCAAGGAGGACCCCAGAGATCTTCCAAGAGTAGCTAAGCAAGCTCCATTTGACTTCAAGCAGTTTTCATGAAGAGCGTTAACCTACATTGCTTCCCAAAAGTGATGTGAAATTGTATGAGATGGACCGGGAAAATTTGAGCCCCACTAACAAAATTCAGAACCTGGACCAATTTTTCCTTACACTGCTAAACTTAAAACACAGAGACAACTGTGTAATAGCAAGGCAACTTGGGGTTTATCTACTTTTTAAAGCATCTTGCTGTAATGCTTATAATATCAGCACAGTGCTGTCATTCTCACAGTTCAACTCAATCTAATCATACTCAGGCAATCTGCTACATAATACTCCTGGGGCTACCTCTGTATCAGTCTTCCTCATTGTTTAAAATGCCCTGTAGAGTTGATTCCTCCAAGGAAAGTACAATGTGGAGAAGAGAAGGAAGAAAATAATTTAGAACCTATACATATTGTTCAAGCTGAAATTAATTCAGTTGTGAAACATAATGTTCAACTGCATATCCACAAGAGCTGCTTCTACTATGAAACGAAATTGAATTGAAAAGCTACAACAAACAGACAAAGAAACAAATGAACAAATTGCTAGGAAATAAACAGACATGTTAATAATAGATGTAAGTACCTTTCAGACCTCCTGATTTCTTAAATATACCTTAAGGTACCAAACAGGATGGGTTCTTCAGCTGAGAGCTGAAAACTTTACAAGGACATCAATTTAATTCCTAATTTTTCAAGTTTCCTTTCAAAGTAATTATGATTTTTTTTTTTTGTCTCCCAAAGTTACAAACTAGAACTCAGTAAATTCAAATTATTTTCCAAATTGTGGAAAAAAGAAGTGCTATGTCATAAGATTTCACATCATCTTTGGCATTACTTACATAACTTCTCAAGCTTTCAAGACAAAGGTCACTTGCTACCTAATTTGTTTAAAATATTAGTTTGATTGTCTACTTTGAAATTACAGATGTACTGTTGTGCATTACAGTGTGTTTTATTTGTGTGCTCTCCATTCTGTTCCTTTAAGAATAATCCAAACCAAACCTTTGGAAGGAGGGGAGGTTTGCTGAAATTGTTGTGAGGGAAAGTTGTTGAAATTTCAGAGTGCAGCAAACAGAAGAGTCCCAGCCTGAATGTGGGAAACTGCAGCTTGTTCAGAGACAGATAAACTAAAGTGAGTAGTGAAAAAATAAACCTCCAACAGATCAGAAACAACCATTTCTAGGGACACAATACACAGTCATTTGAAAAGTCATGAGTTAACCAAAAGCAATGATCCACCTTTGCAAATGCACAGTAGGTAGGGGAAGAACCAATGTATAATAATTTCTTACATGTATTCGTCTGACCTAGATTTTTTTAAGCTTTCTTCATGTCAAAACTTACCTAATACTTACCTTGTTGATACAGTAATGAAACTGTGTTTTTTAATTTAAAGGCTTTTCCTTCTTTAGGGGGTTTGGCATCAGGAAGTCTCAGCAGATCCTCTTCGAGTGCTATACAATTTGCATTGCCCATCACAGTATTTTTTTTTTAATTTTCTGAATAAATTAATTTATATACAAAACATATTGATTTTTGGTTAGAACATAATTATAAGCAAACCTGAACCTTGCCCCTATTCCGTCTTAAGCTAAAAGTCACTTGTGTGGGCAGACAAAAAATAGAGGGGCATAAAGAAGTGTAAGCATACCAACATATGACATTTTTATTTTATGAGAAAAATTGAAAATCTCTTCATTCTGAAAAGGATTTAAGTAACATTGCTGTATGTCATACTTCATACTTCAGTTTTTATATAATATAATGTCATCTTCCCTCATATTTGATTCCTCATAACTGGGTTCAAATATTTGAAAAATAGCCCTTCTTTTCCCCCCTTTCTCCTGCCCCAAAGATAAGACTATTTAAATTGATGAGGTGTTCTTGCACAGTTGTAAGACATTTCTATTATACCTCACAGTATATGATCTATGAACAGAGCAAGAAAATTAAGATGTGATTATCTTAGACTCTAAGGATGGAACCTTTTTTTGAGTGGGAGAATTCTGAGAGAATCTGTCTTCTCTCTTAGCTAGACCAGGCTATTGCATACTATTTACAGAGAGACAGAGTACAAAGCATCTAGGAATTATATGAAAAATATTTGCAGCTTATTCAGGGTTTCCTGCAACTCTGAAGCATCAAAAGACCTTGGCACATTTTAAAAAGAAGCAGCATTATGATTCCTGTCAGGGGCCTGTCCTCCTTTACTAAGGGACATTATCCCTTACTTAGTCCCTAACAAGCTAGCTCCCTCATCAATTATATGTATTAAATATATACATTCTATATATATATTAAGCAAATTTAGATTTGTTTAATCTACTGATGAAACTTTTCCTTTACTTCACTCATAGAAGAGGAATAAATATGGCCTCACTGTCACTATTAGACTGTCAGAAGTTGGAATTGAAATAAATGGGAATGCTAGGAGTCTGAAAAGCTGAGCCAGGAGTCCAGAGTCTGCTCGAATAGCAGTAGTAGACTATCAATATCTTTCACAGAAAAGCTGAAATACTGTTCTGTTCCTTTTGATGGAAACAAGCAGTAAACAGGCAGTATAAATATGCTGTATCATTTAATCTTCAGAAAACATGGGACTAATTCTTTTCTCTCCCCCCATGCAGATCCTTAGGGAAAGCCTCCTATTCACTGCTTGTCAGAGGGTGGAGTAAAACATTCAATGAAGTGAAATCAGACTGTTGTAGCAGAAGGTTAAATACCCCCAAAAAGGACATTCTCCATGTAATTATTGACTCAAAGAGTGCAGTTGTGTTTGGGGTTTGTTTATCTTTTTTTTAAAAAAAAAAAAAAAAAAAAAAAGTTGAACTCTGATCTTGACGAATACCCTTCACTCAACCCCTCTAACAATTTTCCTATGCTAAAAGTACAGTTCTGCAGTCGTACAAAAAAAAAAGCAATTCTTGCTTTTGTACCAAGGAAATGGGAATGAGTAGATTGCCCCTGTGAAACTACACTGAGTATGGCCTCTGTTTCTGACATGAATTAGTTTCCTCTTTTATCAGATGTTTGAAAGGCAAGTGTGCCTTTGATCTGTCTCTAGTTTTACACAAAGTGTCAGTAAAAATGGTGTTTTCCATTGATGAAATTGATAAGGAAGGGTAATCAAGCCCCTGGCATTACTTTCAGGTATAAAACTAAGTTTGCCTGAACAGCAGCTAGAAAGCTTTTGGGTTTGCATATGCAACGAGTGAATTCAGTACAGAAATCATTGAAGGAGAATAAATATGGAATACCAAGGCATCACGTGTGGGTTTGGTTTTTTTTTTTTTTGCCATAGTCATACCTCAAGGGTAGATTATTCTTTAGTTTTAAACTGAAAATCCAATTTCATTTCTAACCAGGAGCTGTGCAGACAGAAAAGGTGCAAAGCAGATGTACCAACATTTTTCTGGTGCAGATGAAGTGCAGAACTTATACACAGTCTTTATATACATCTAGATGACTGAGCAATAGAAAGCAAATTGGAGAAGTAAGGAAAAACTGATGGACTGTGACATTTCTTCTGTTTATGTGTCTACTTCACTGACACTTCACATTTATTAATGTTGTCCTCATATTTGAAGGATTCATTTCCAGTTGCCTGTATATGTAAAAGCTTTCAAGAGAAATACAGTGTATCACTCCAAGAGTTCCAGAATTCAAAGTTTTTCCTATTTAAACCTCTACTTTATACATATTTTCTAGGCAGAGTGAGAGAACAAGCATTGTTCTGACACTTTCTGTTACAGCATCTCTCCTGACATTTTCTTATGCCCCCAATGCTACCTCTTTACATAATGACAATGAAAACCTGCCATAACATGGCTTTCAGATTTCAAATTAGATGATGTGTTTACTTTCCTTCTGAAAGCACGTGCTTCATTTCAGGACATTTGTTGTCAATGTAAAGACAAAGATGGCCATCCCAAAGTCCCTTGGGAAACAAGATAGAAATAAAAGATGAGGACTGAGCTAAACAAGCAAATTACAGATACAATTCTGGAAAATCTGGAAAAACCACACACATCTGAAGACAGATGGCACTTCAGGAAATTGCCTCACATTAAAGAAAACTAATTCAAGAAAGATGTTTGCCATCTCCCCACCAATCTATCCTCTCACAAGGATATAAGGTGTTAAGGTTTGTCTCCAAGTGAAAATGATAACATTTAGATATCCTAATGTACTTTCTCTGCAACAGAGGGAAAATTCTCCTCTGTTGAGAAAGAATAGGGATGCTTTTCCCAGGCTGGATTTTCCCCACATGTTCCCAGATAGATCCTGTTGGCTTAAAAGGCTTAAGAAATGGAGATGAAGTTTTGATAATTCAGAATTCCAGTAACTTAGTCTAAAAACTAAAGTGTTTGTGGCTTCTTGTGCCTCCTGCTAGTCTGGAAAATGAGTGTTACAGGCACTCCACAGGTTTTTTTGTGTGGTTTTTTTTCTTCTCTTTTTTTTTTCTTTTCTGTTTTTTTTCCTATCAAATAATAAACCAGTGAGACTGTAGCAACAAGAACAAACAGAAATTAAATGTTCTGAAAACACAAATCCTCTAACATCAGTTTTTTCTAGCAGCGGTGAGTCGACCTTATTCTTTTAGGGAAGCTGTTCTTCTTTAAGAACACTATACTAATCTATTTTGAAACAACCTTATCCGAGAGTCAAGAATCAAGTAATCTTCTGGGCCGCTAGACTGTTAAGATCTGCTGCCTGGGTCTCATTCATGTCAGTACTATCAAGTGTTCTTGTGCATCTGTTAATTTGTTTACAACCTTTGCGTTCAGCAAGCTCTCTGTGTAGAGAACAGAATGTAGAAATCTACTTTAAAGCCCATATCAACAGATCTGTAAACTAAATGTTAAATACAGACCCGTTCAGCTAGACGTTACCACCACCAAGGCTAACAGGGTTTCCAGAGTTGGAACCTAGAATAAAAGCACAGCAAGAAACAATAAAACCCACACAATTTCACTTTCATAACATTTTTCATCAAGAATCTAATTTTCATACGGAATTTAACTTTCCCTTTTCCAGCAACCGAAATCAGTGGGAGATTTTCCTGAACAAGTCTAAGGAAGAACAGCATTATTCTCAGTGAACTCAGTCTTCCTCTATCAGTATTTAGGTATGCAACACCTGGCAGCAAAAAGTCAAGAAGTCTATGTACAAGATACAGGGTTTCATATGAACCCGGGAGCTGTAGTTCAGGAACATTTAATCAACAAAATACAAGGGCAGTAAGTGACAGAGTTGCCCATGTGTGCATGCCCATGGGAAAGATGTCTATAACTGCATTTTTAAAGGTTAGCAAGAGCTGTAAGTCAACAAACTACAATGTAATGCTTTCAAATGCATTTGGACTACTAAGGAGATGGGATGAGGAAATATATGAGAATGACCGCTTACTCTGATGATGTCATCCTGTGAAGGTATCTTGGAGTCTTGGGAGAAAGGAAATGCTTGAAATCTAAACTAAGTTTGCAGACCATGAATCTGAAGTTCACGTAAGAAAATCAGTTGACTAAGCTTAGCAGTAGAGAAAAAGACAAAGTAGGTGACTTGTACTTGAAGTAAAAATACCAGATTCTTTGCAAAGATAATCAGGTTGAGACATAAGCTTCAGAATTAATAACACATGGGAATTTGAAAGACATTTACTTTCCCATATTTTGACATGAATATAAACTTTGTCTCAAGCTTATCCAAGAACTTGAGGGTAACAAAGGTCCCCTTTCCTTCCACAAGCAGCACCAATGAAATTAACACAGGCTGTTAAACCATTAGTGGAAGGAAAAAGTGGGGGAACACTTTAGTTTGATCAGTAGATTCATCTTTATATATGGCAAATGTGAAACAGCATTGGATTGCACCTAACTGTGGAAAGAGGCAGAACGTTTTGCAGGGAGTTGAAAAAGAAGAGATAGGTACGTTGTCCTGAAACCAGCCCTCTAACTTTGCACACTGCTGCACATATGATCTTCTTCCTTACCATATTTCTACTTCGATGTACTCACAAGGAAGCATTAGGAAAAAAGTAAAATGTAGTTCAGAGTGGCACAGAACAAATATAGGTAAGGCATGTTTAATTAAGGTTTAAAATCTAACTTTAAAACAAAGATATTACAAGACATTAGAAATCATCCAGTGAAGCAGGTTTCATGACAAATCACAAACTTTCATTAGAACAATTTCTATTGTGAGTACAATGTACAATAGCAGCATAACATACTCAGGGGATCCAGTTACTTAAACAGAAGTACCCGTAAATACAAAGAGTCTAAGTGAAAGAGTGAAAAAATGGCCTAAGTCGTGCACAGATCTCCACCGTTACGTCCTGTTTGTTTCCAGGAAAATGTAGCTAACACGAATGTCATACCACTATACACTTCTTCTTTTCACAAACACCACTTTTGAAAACTATGCTTAATAACTTCAAATTCTATAAAATTATGCAACATAGATCCAAAAAGAGCTCAAACAAAACTAGTCAGGTGCATGCACACTAACATGTCTGTAAATTTAGCAAAGAAAACAATTTTTCATATTTTAGTTTCATATTTTGATCATCACTATGAGCTCTATACCTGACAGCAGATATCTAGAATTCCTGCTTCTGCTTGGAAAGTAGACATAGGCTGTACCCATTCGGCTTGATTCAGTTCCCCTCTGGAATGGGAAGCTGAACCAATTTTTAATCACTTTTTAAAGGGCAAAAGCTTCCAGGTACCTCTCAATGGTTTCATTGACCAAACAACACTTTGCCAGACATTCCACCCAAATGCTGCAACCTTCTGCCAAACTTCCACCTGGAAGTTGCACAAGTCTGCTTAGTGACCTGTACATCTCTCTTAGGAACCAGGCTAAGCCTGTACTGTGGCTTTCTGAAAGTGAAAAACCTCATAGATACACGTATGAATTTCCTCTCAAGTTTTATGAGAGAAATATGTACACTACTGCTATCCTATATATCTGTACAACGTAACTCTGACCCTAGATGAAAGGTGCTGTACCTATGAAATTATGACATTTGCATGCAACACAACTTTAATCAAGGACACAGCTTTATGAGTACAGAGACACCTGCTTGTATGGTCAGTTACTGCCTGCTACAGTGTTTCATAAGATGGCTCACTCTTTGGTTCCCTTGTGCTGTGTTTTCTAAATGCCAGCTAAAAAAGCAGTTTTGGAACAATTTAATTATTTTCCTTGTGGACAAACAAGAAGAATAAATGTCAAAAATATACCATAACTCATCTTAATGAAGCCTGCTAAGTTTTGTAACCTGAAAATAAACAAATTCTAGCATACAAAAGTATTGCATGGCAATAATTGTCGTAATAAGTACTTAGAAGGAGAGTTAATGTGGAGAGTGTACGTGTGTGTGTTTTTCACCTTTGCTATGTAATTAGGATTTTCAGGGATACTGAAAAATCTAGAAAAACCTGAAGTATGTCTGATGAGCTCTATTAAACCACACTTGGAAAAACTCGTGAAGATGACATCCTTCTCTTAAAAAAAAAGAATGTTCATCTGCATCTGAGGAAAATGGATTTATATTAGACTAATAAACAAATACACCTAAATAACTTTAGTTATCTTGATGGATGATCCATGGCCAAAAGTAAAGAACACAGGAAATTAGTGGGTAAACTAACTGATTATGATAATAGGTTGGTACCTCCTCTAGGCTGTGTATGTTGGTAACAAAATCTGAGCTCTGTGGGTCCCTCTTTGGCTATTATACAATTTATTGCCAGAAACGTTCTTTCATATTACAGGGAAATACTTTTCTTGTATGTGGTTTAGTGTTTGGGGTTTGGTTGGTCTCGTTACCTGCTTTTCAGAAATCCTTGTAATGCCTGAATGCAAGAAAAAGAAAAAAAAAAAACCAAACCAAACTGCATAGCGAAGTTTCTGACTTTGCCCCAGTAGGCTGTTCAGCACAAACTGCCGTAGGAAGTTGTATATGTACGACAACAAATCCCCAGTTCAAAAGGTATTGTACACAGCAGGATGTTAAGTTGCCATATAGGTTGAATACATAAATGTCAACACAACTTCAGAATGATTTATTATCTCCCCAGTAGTTAAAATAAATAAATAAAAAACAATACCCTACAGTCTGTGGCTGACAATTTATGGATTACAATTTTAATTCATAGGCTGTGTTTATGACAGGTTGTAATCCTGAATTCTACTATACATATTAATGTCTTTTAGCCTAGGCATTTCAAAAGTGATTAAGGAGCTTAGAAACAAAGTCACATTATTCAATTTAATTGAGTCTACATTTGAAGGGGAAAAACCCCAATATTCCTTGCCAAGTATCTCAGGCTAAATGCCCAATATTCACCAGTTCACATGAGCCTACTCCAGGATTAAGTAAATTTGTTTGTTTGCAATTTGTCCATTAATTTAGAACTAGGCAAATTGTCACTGTGTAAGAGGGCAGAGATGGACACTGGAAAATAAGTCCAGTGCACTTATGAAGAGACACATTTGGTAGTTTACATTTCCACAATCAGATTTTGCTATCATCCTGGTTTTGGCTGGGATAGTTAGTTTTCTTCTCAGTATCTGGTACAAAGCTGTGTTTTGGGTTTGGTATGAGAATAATGTTGATAACACACTGATATTTTAGTTGTTTCTAAGTAGTGCTTACTCTAAATTAAGTACTTTTCAAGTTTCCCATGCTCTGCTAGTGAGAAGGTGCACAAGAAGCTGAGAGGGAGTAGGGCCAGGACAGCTGACCCCAGTTGATCAAAGGGATATTCCATACCATAGAATGTCATGCTCAGTATATAAAGCTGGGGAAAAATGAAGGGTGGAAGTTTAAAGTGATGGTGTTTGCTTTCCCAAGTAACCATTACATGTTACACGGACCCTGCTTTCGTGACCATGGCTGAACACATGCCTTCCCATGGGAAGGGGTGAATGAATTCCCTGTTTTGCTTTGTGCATGTGGCTTTTGCTTTATCTGTCAAACTGTCTCTCCATCCACAAGCTTTGCCACTTTTACTTTTCAGATTACTATCCCACCAGGGGGGAGTGAGTGAGCAGCAATGCAGTGTGTAGTTGCTGGCTGGGATTAAACCATGACACCTGTGTGCATGTATTGGGTCTGGCTGAGGTGGAGTTAATTTTCCCCATAGTATCCCCCACAGTGCTGTGCTTTGTATTTGTAGCTAGAAAAGTGTTTTGGCTACTGCTGAGCAGTGCTCACACAGCATCAAGGCTGTCTCTCCAACATTTACCCCCACCCCTCACCAGGAGGCTGAAGGTGGGCAAGATTTTGGGAGGGGACATAGCCAGGCCAGTTGACCCACCCAAACTGACCAAAGGAAAATTCCGCACATATGCTGTCCGCTCAGATGTAAAAGCTAAGAGAAAGGAGAAGGAAGAGAGGGCATTCATTGTTATGATGTTTGCCTTCCAGAGCAACCACTATGCATGAAGCCCTGCTACCCAGGAAGTGGTGGGGCATCACCTGCTCATTGGAAGTAGAGAACAAATCTTTTGTTTCCCTTTGCTTCTGTGCACAGCATTTGCTATTGCTTTATTAAACTGCCTTTAGCTTGAACCGTGATTTTTTTTTCCATCTTTTCTTTTTTCCCTGTCCTGCTGAGGAGGGGAGTGGTGGGCTTGGTGAGCACCTGGTGTCCAACCAAGCTCAACTCACCATGGTGCAGTTTATACTTCCACCTCCACATATCAGCTTGGTGTTATTCACTGTCTAAGCTCAAAACCTAGCTTGTACAGCTTACAACTTAGAACAGCCAAAAACCAGGGATAAGCAAAAGAAGCTGTGCACTGAAGGGACTGGAAGGTATGTATTCAATTATAGTGTACACTTTGCTAAATGAACTCAGGTTTCCTATAGCAGCAAAGTGAAAGTTGGAATAGACACTATGGACTGCCGACCTGCAATTCACTTACTAGGAGAGATCACTATGTCTCTGAAATAAGTGTAAACCCTGAGTGACCCTACATGCTTCAACGAATGTAGTTGAATCAATATAAATTTCTTTTGAAATAACTAGGGAGTCATGTGAATGAAATAAAAATCAAACTTAGGAATTTGCCTCAGACATTTCTTTTCTCCAGCTGTATGGAAAATTGTTAAAAAAATTAGTTTAAAAGTACTACTTGGAATTTGCTGAAAACACTTTCAAAATCAGTTAAAACCACCTAACTGAATATAGCTAACATCTCAAATTAGTTTATAAATTATGTAGCAGTTCAGATAATGTACAATTTGCACAGGTTCAGAACTCATCATATCAATTGTTCCTATAACTGTAAAAAATCATTTTAAATTATAAATGAAATCCTAAGCTTATGAAACATTAGCAGTTATTAACTTTAAAGCCCTACACATTCAGATCCTATCATGTTACTTAAAAATAATTGACTCGCCTTTCTCACAGATTCTTTTTTTATTCCAGGTGTTTCCTATACACTACTTTACAAGTAGAAACTCTTAATTCTTTTTTTTTTTATCCATTTTTCAAGTTACCTAATGCATTCAAAATTCTATTTCTTGTCCTTTTACAGTTCATTGCTTGTGAAAAAATGCTGGTTCAGTCACCCTGGAGACGGAATGCTGCTAACGACTTTTTCATATGAGTGGTAACAGAGGGAGGGATCAATAAGTCTCAGCTCTGATTCACATTTAAAAGAACTCCTATTTTGATGGAGACTGTTACAAGGTCTCTGATTCTTTGAAGACTCTTGGGTTGAGTGTCAAGTGAGCTGGATCAAGTGATTATAAAACGAGATCAGTAGAAGAGCTATAGAAAGTGAATGAGCTTTTGTGGAAGGTGCTAGGTTGAGGGAAGTTGCAAAGACAAAGGTCTGTGGGCTCTCATCTCTTCTGTCAGTTAGCTGTGCATTATCCACGGAAACCAGGGAAGAAAACTTGATATTCTAGACATTCTTAAGTGCTAGAAGATATTGAGAGAGTCAAGACTTCATCACCCCGAGCCAAGCTTGCAATCCACAGGACTTCCCACTCTGCAAAAGCATAGCCATCCAGTAACGTCCTCTGCACAAAGGACCAAACAGGCATTCCCAGATTGCATACCTTCACACTAATGTATTGCTCAGCTCAGGTGCAGGCTCATCCTTCCCCTTTCTATCCCCCTCACCCAGTAAAGCAGCGCCACATTGCAGGGATCCTTCTCCAGCCCCATGGTGAAAAAAACAGTATTAGCAGCCTGGCACAGATCCCGTGCATGATACGAAGAAGCCATCTTCCTGTGCCCTGCACAAATCCTGTCTCTGGCTTTTTCCTGCTCTCCCAGTCTCCAGGCCTTCTGTGACAATTTCAGCTTCCTGTCAATACCTACTGCCACAAAAGACCAGCTCAGCTGGTAGCCCAGCTGTCTGCCTGGTGACACCAGTAACTGTCTAGAAAAGCCCCTCATCTCTGCTTGGCCTACTGCAGTGGCAAGGCTCTATCTACTCCAAAGACCTGGTCAGACACATCTGGGGGCATCTGTAACATCACCAAAATCTGCTCTGGCCTGACAGCTCCCAGCACCAAATATCTCTTGGCTCACTGGCTAAGAAGCCAGCTCTTCCCATGTCTGTCCCAGTTCTGCCATTATCCTCTAGATTGGCCACCTGAACTGCCAAGCTGCTGTCAATAAAATGCTTATTGTTAATCAATATATTTCCCTCAGACCTGCCCTTTTTCCCTGTAGGAGATGGGAATTTCTCAGAGTGCTGCACACTGTGCAGTCCTGTCTCAACAAGTATGAGTGACCAAATTGCCTGAATTTGCTTATGGGCCAAGCCACTGGCTATCATCAGATTTAAAGATTAAATTTATATGTAAGTAGAATGCAGATGGGGACCAGCATCAGTCCAGCAAAACAACCTGCAGGTATCTCTTGAAATTTTAAATTCCAGGTCTTGCAAACAGAATTTTCATTAATTTGAGCCCAGTCAGAGCCACTTTAGTGGAGGTAGTATGTCTGAAAAAGTATATTTTGCTTTTAAACTAGTTGCAGTTATAGTAGAGTACACAGATGGGACACAATTATGCTTCAGGGACAAATCAGCAGAATCAATTCTTCTTTCAATGTTTGTTAATTTGAGACAATTGATTTCAGATACAAAGCTTGGTGAGAGTCTATTTGTTTATTTTTCCTTCACAAAAAATGCTATATATGGCTACCTAATTTAAGTTGCAGTCATTTGAATTACAGCATGGAGACACAAAAGCATGCTTGTTACACAGCACACAAAATCAAGCTAATTTGAAGGAATATTCTTCAGCAGGAATGTTAAATTCTGCAGTAACTTACTAATTTCTGTTCAGCTTGTATTAAAATGGAGGTGCAGAACTGTTATAAATACTTCCACATGACCTTTACTTTATCTACGGTTCTAAAATTTTTATACCTTTAATTTACAGAAGTTATTTACTTGCCATAATTAGGAAGAATCTTATATGTAGATATTTCCTATTTAGAAATAGTTTCAAGCTAAAAATCTTCCTAGAAAAGCTTCTGGTTGGTTTTTAGTTTGAAATTATTCTTTACATTAAGTACAGTAGTAATGAAAAACAGTTGGCTTACTTTCAGAATGTAAGTATGTCCTATTTGTTAAGTGAGCAAGCTAAGACACAAGAGTCGGGGTTCAGTTGCTCGCTCTGCTTCCATGGTAGACCACACACACTGTATTATCATAGATTAAGGTTTTTTACCTTTCAATAAAATCACTGGAAATTGTTACACCTTAAATACCATTCTGGATCTGGGCTTCTGTCTCCTTGTTTTCAGCCTCCCATATATGAAATGATGATAACAGAACTGCTCAGTCTCATAAGAGTATTGTGAATGTGTCAAAAATGTAAGCACTCAGACACAGATGGCATTTCAATCACTTCACTTGTTTTCCCCTTCATTTTACCATATCACCATAACAATTCTTTTAATCCAGGCCACACAGAGCATGAGGAAGTAAGGGCAGAAAAGAAAGCAAAGAAGCACTAAAAAATTAGATGGACAGAAATAAAAAGGAAACATTTACCCCTCCCTGCCACTAAATTTTTTGTATTGTTCAATGTTTTCACATTATAAACTCCTGAGTGTTTTCAGTTGGGATTTTATTCAACTAATTGATTTATTATTGGGTATGTAGCCTGTTTTCTAACAGTATACAGAAGATTCAGCTTTCTCACAATAGGGGTTCATGGCTGACCTCGGGTTCTTTATTTAGAATAATGAGTCAAGTCTGTTTCTCCATTGTTGCTTATAGATTTCTCACCCAGTTTGCTGCTCTCATCTTAAAATCATGCTTCCCAACCTCAAGACACTCCTCTTGTCATGAAGAATGGAGAGAAATTTTAAGCAAGGAGCAGTCAGATCTAGGTATAATAAGCATAAAATTATTTTTGTAAGTCAAACAACAGCTGTGTTGGCCACAAAGAGCAGAAGAAATATATGTAAAGCACATTGAGGACGGCTATTTTGGTTATTTGAAAAATCACGGTGAACAGAGAAACAAGGATAAATTAGTGAAACCTTAAACACTTGGAAGGCATAAATACTCTGAGACAATGTATGAAGCCAACCTTAATGTCTTTTATTACAAGCCAGGTGACTGTGGTGCATCAGAAGACCAAAAGTTCAGTGAAACATGTAGAAATAAGCTTAGGGGCTATTGAAATAACTGGCCTTTCTCTTTATTATTTCAGTTGACATGACAGAACACTAAATGATGTTGAAGTTTTTGCAGGCATGTGGCATTCAACACTTCACTGAGCTTTACTGCAGCTACTCCTTTGTGTTTAACTCATTTAGTGCAACATTCATGTCTTATATGATACTGAGTGAAAAGCACTCTATGGTTACAAAATATTATTTCTAGTCTTACTTCATCGTGTAGGGGTGTGATGCTGCATGACAGCAGAAACATTCAGTGAACATCCCACAGCAAATATGAAGGTTTGTTTTGGGAAATTACATTTCAGTTGCCTAGTTGAATAACTTCTGAAAATGGGGTAGATGGTAAAAGGAAGTTCTCTTCTTCATGTTCTGCTTATGATCAGTGTTTCCTTCCAGTGATATATGTCAAGTGAATCTCAAATATACAGGCATAGCTGAACTGGTCTGCCTGATGAGAGAGAGTTGGCCTCTTGTGAATACTGTATAGAAAGCATTCTAAAATCTGATGGTGCTTTAAAGGTTCAGTATTCTGTCTACATCTATACAAAGATGCATATACACTCACACACATATGTGCACACAAGAATATATGTAATTTATTCTAAAGCTCTCTTTTACTCCATTTTGAATTATGATGCTATGTACTGAGACATTTGTGAGTCATTTGTGATGCTTTTCCTGTACTGCACTTAGTTCTACTTTGGACTTCTGTATATCGGTCTCTTCCTACAAGGCAGCACTTCAAAATGAAATGAGTATTAGTGCCCCAGCCACCTCCTTTTCCTCCAGCTCATTTCTGGATAGACAGCTACAGAGAATTGCCATGAAACTGTGCAGATGAGTAAGGTTCTGTTTTACTGGAGCTGTAAAGACCAAAAGAGGTCAGGCTAACATGCTACAGTCATTCATGCAAAGAAATAACATTACTATGTTGCAGGAATGTACAAACAACCTTTTGCTTTAACATGAGGGATGCCAAGTTTCAGAGTCTAGAAAATTCACTGGGCTTGTAATCATGTCCCGCAAGAAGAAATCCTTTTACTCAATATTATTATGTCTCTTCACCCTAGAACTTCTCTAAACAGCTGTTCTCTTTTATAAGATGCTGCAGTGTACAGCTTACAAGCATACCAGTAAAAGTGTGATGCAATAGCAAAACAATACTTGAACTCTGACCTTTTGAATCTTCAAAGTTGCCAGTTTGTTATAAATAGTTATATGGAGATGCTTAAAATATTGTATCCTTCTATACAAAATTATTACCCAAACAAAAAGCAAAATGTGCTAACAGTAACACCTAAGAAAGTAATCATTATGTTCATCATTTTACAGACATTAAATGGGCCATCTTGTTGAACGCTTGAGTCAAGCAAAGGTGATGCAGAGAAGCCGTTAGCCTTTTGCAATGCAGAACTCCCCTCTTGCGCCCATGCAACACTGACTCAGCCACGCTGGCTGAAGCAGATCCAAAGCTACAAGGGCTGAACGGGAAGGTTGCCCAGCCATGCCTAGGGGTGAGCTGGGCAGGAGCTGTTGGCAATAAAGGTCAGATGGCCTTGATCGTCAGTCTCAAATGCATCTGTGTCAATAGGACACCGCCACGCCAGCTCAGGGACCACAATACTTTGATGACCGTGGGGTGGCAATGCATGATCATGCCATCCTCCTTCCAGGCATGATAATGCAGTCTCCTCCTGTAGGTATCTCCCAGTACCAGATGATCCTGCTCTGGGTGGGATGTCCAAGCCAATGGCTCCCAGGAACCTCTTCCTTGATCCCAGCACAAGAAGCCATCTACCGCTCCTTTGACCCGGCCCAGGACTAACAGCAATCTTTTATTCGCTGCTGGTACTGCCCCAGAGCTTCTGCATTAAGAACCTCTTTTATTAACACATGTGACTCTTAAAAGGCTCCATAAGAATCAATGTAAGCTCTTAATGTGAGTACGGGGTCTGCACACAGCAACAACAGAGAGGGTGAGAAGCAGAAAGGAAGAGGAAAGACAGCAAGCAGGTCCAAACCCAACACCAGGAACCTTGCCTCCACTCACCAGAAAACTGAAGGACAGCCACAGTTCTCCTCCCTTTGCTTGTACGAGAAAGTGAAACAGTCTCTTGCATGCACGCACATGCTTTCTCACACTCTTTCTTTTTTCCTAATGCTATCATAGACATCTATCCTTAGTCATTCTTGCTTTGAATTTCTTTAAATTGAAGGTCTGTAATCTTCCAGATTTGGGGGGTGGGGTGGGTGGGCTTTGTCAGCATAATTCCTGGGGATACAGCACGCAAGTGATGAAGTGGAGAGCTGCTGAATTAGCAAAGAACTGACCAAAGACAGGGTTCTTTGCTCATAGTAGAAACTCTGCTTTACCAACAACTGGCTTTAAGGAACCCTATAACAAATTACCTGTACATTCATGTTCCTGTGTTGTATTTTATGTCAAATTAGACTGAATTCATGCATATTATGATCCCTGTGTGTGTCTCATTGAGAATTTGGACTTTAGCCTATGCACTTGCTACCCTCAGCGTCAGAGATCTCAATGCATTTGATCTACTTTCCCCAAATCAGTTTCAGATTTGCACTTTCTCTGAGTGTACGTGTGGCTTTTCATCACACACAAAAGCCCTACATGTAACATTTTAAATATTGCAGGTACATAGCACTATTATAAAATCCAGTAAGACTGAATCTAAAATGAGTTGCCATGCCTAGCCCTCCTATTTTAGATCCTTTGAAAGTTAACGGTCCAGTTTATGTCTGAGGTACTGGATCATTAGCCTGTGTGGGTGTTAATGTCACAGGCCTTTCAGGAGAAAAAGTAGACTACATTTTAAGTGGCAACAGAGCATGTAATTTCCTTCTAGTGGATTTCTAACAACTATTTGCATAGGCTTCATAACGTTACCAGAAAGCAGGAAGAAAATCTTTTATTATTAGAGTAGAAAACAGGTGGATCTGAGAGACCTACTAAAATAGGACACACATGGAGAATTTCTTGCACAATATGTTTCAGTTCAGATTTTTACAGCAACTATTTGTATAATACTCTCTGTTTTAGTCCCTCATGTAAGATATTTGAGTACCTGATATTCTTGAAAACGTTTATCCTTAAACATACACCACCTCTAATAGATGATACTACTATTTTCCCCCAGAAGATGAATATACTACACGACTTGCTTCAGTTAAGAAACCTATAGAATTTGGATATCAGAAGTCCCTGCACAATCACTATGTAGGCATTTCTTATTCAAATAAATGTTGGGATAATTTTTTTTAACTGCTCACATGTCATGATATCTTTACATTAAGTGTAAAAATCCATTTCCATTCTATTTGTATGTTTTTACATAATCAACCTAAGTGTTTCACCTTATATAGGGGAATTTACCTTGCAATAATTCCAGTTGGTAAACTTTTAATGTTTTCATTTTTTTCAGTCCCGTATATCAGAAAAAAAATATCTTGAGAAAATTAAACTTGTGCTGTCTGGCAGTGTTTAGGTACCTGATGTTATTTCTTTCTCCCATACTTTAAGACAGGAAATAGAATCAGAGAGGCTGATCCACTAATGCTGCAAAAAAGAGTAAGTTCAAAATAAGATGCCCAAGTTTGGAGATGTTGGATCCTCATTTTCATGACTTTTAAGGGTGTATGCATTGTGCTGTATTTTCTCCTTAGGGTGCACTGATGCAAGTGAAAAAAAGATGATCTACAAACTAGAATAGAATAAACTATGAGTTATGTGGCTGTTGGCTGAGAGAAACAGAATATTGTGGAAATACTTCATAAAGTTATCTTGAACTATTGCCAGTGATTAAAATATGCGTACCTCCTTGAAAATGCAAATAGAAAAAAAAAAGTATTAAATTATTATTGCATTGTAAGGACTCTTACATCAGTGGTCTCACCGTGTGAAATATCTGCCACACTGGCATTGAGAATCATGGCACATTTTTTTTAAAAAAACACTATAAGATGGAAATGCAAACAGAAGATTGAGGGTCTGTGTGGTATCTCAAAAACTCATCATATCAAGCATCTATGTCAATTGATGAATTTTTTAACGAACATGTTAATTTTTTATATACAGGAAATATTGGACATATCATGATTTTTTCCTTTTAGCTTATTGCTAATTTTAAGGTGAATGCTAGAAAACAGTCTTTATTCTGTCAGACCTTACCCTTCTGCTGTTACCTGTCAAAACACTAATTTCTTCAATCTACCTACTCAGAAATCTAAAGCAGCAGGAAAAAGCAGAAACTTCAAATAGATTTAGTTTTTAAAGCTGTTTTTTCTTTTTTTTTGTCCCCATAATCTCCGTAAGCTTTTATTTAATAATTGTTCAGAAAAAAATGAGCCAGATTATTTTGGTAAAAGAATTCCTCACAAAGATATTAGTGTGAGAAAAAAGATTGCTTTTCCCAGGAATGATCACAGCTCAGCCAAACCTGAAAAGCACTGAGTTATTTTCAGCTGTGGCAGTGAGGGAGCAAGTATTTTCACTCTAAGTGGGAGGTAATGACCATACGTGACATAATTGGCCTTTGGAATTATATAATACATTCCTGAAAGTGAACTCCCCAAAGCAGATTGAAAAGTTTTTAGTATGAAGGAAGGAGACAGGCAGCTTCCATCAGAGAATAACCTGGGAAAATCAGCTTTTTAAGAGGAGAAACACGAAGTCACTTGGGTGGAAGAGAAGACAAATTAATACATTTATAAATAAATAAAGCCATTGTTGGAAACAGCAGAGCTGAATCAGGCTGTGGTTATTTTCAAAAATTATTGGTGAGATCACGGCTTTTGTCCTCTCAGTTTTCTTTGAGATGGACTAAACAAAAAGGCACACTAGAAGCTGAATCAACATCAGAAGCATTTCTATGTGGGGAGTCCCCCTGTGGATGGAGCTACACTGAGACCCTGTCTGTGTTCCCATGGGCACAAGACATTGTTTTTCCCCTGTGTATGCAGGGATTTTACCTATTAGGCTCTTTTTATATATATATATCTGTATGTTTAAAATTTTTAGTACTACCTGGACTGGTCTTCAAACAAAACTCAAGCAAAATAAATAAATCATGCCGCAACAGATTTTATGTAGCATGCATTGTTTGACTGTGACTCCAAAAAACCCCCCAAACATTTCACATTTAATAAAATAGGCTAATATAAGGCATTTACGATTCTGCTGAGCTCTGCAGACTATTTGGAATAATGTTTCACTAAGCATCAAATTTATCTAGTTCATCTGCCTGCTCATTGATTATTTTTTCTTTTCCTTTTATATCAGATGTTCTTTCTGCTGCTGTCGTTAAGTTGCCTTGTAAAGATAAATACATGAAGAAATGTCTTGCTTCTAGTGAAAAAAAAAAAAAAAAAAAGATTTGGCTTCCCCTGTGGAGCTTAAACACTTACATGTTACTCTTTCAGGGTGTAAAATTTCCAGGAAAAATAAAGGCAGTTTTCTCAGTCCTGTAAGAGCATACAGGATTTTATTACACTACCTAATAACAAGTGATAGTCTTATTAGAAAGTCAGGAGGCTTCCCCGAGCTCATTGGGGACAGTTGTATGAGGGAGGAGATAATTTTAAGAGAAAGGCCTATACCTCTGTTAGAAGATCAGACTTATTACTCACTTTCCTGTGATTTCTGAGATTAATATCACGTGCTCCAGAGAATTACTGCTCTTACCTACATTGTTTTATTAGAGAATCCATACTTTTGCTATGGCTAACATTACCCCAGCCAAGCCATTCAGCTTCTCCACAACACCTTACTCCTCCTTTAGCTGTTTCTGTCCAGAGGCTCAGTAGAACTCATTAATATCATGCATGCAATATGAGAGACTAAATTATTGCTTTGTCTTCAAATGCTTAGTGATCCAGAGCAGCTATAGTGCACATAAAGTGTAGGAAATGTTGGACCTTTTAATATTTTTATTTGCATTTACCTTTTGTTGGTTTTCAAGATGTTTATATGCAGAAATTAATATGTAATACTCTTGTCTTACAGATATCTCTGAAATTAATTCCAGCAAAGGATTAAAATATTTTAATATGCATAGCATATTACATATAATACCAGATAAATAAAATCCAATAGTGTACCAAACACAACTATTCTAAAATATCAAGCACTCTTCCTAAATTTATGGTCTTTCCTTTTCTTATGATTTAGGATGCTACTTTCTTTTCTTATTTTCATAGAAGGAAAGATGCCATACTCTTTTCTAAAAGATTTTTTAAAAAATCTGTGCTGACATGACATTAAGATAGACTGTACTGCTGAAGCTGTAAACATGGTTACTAACACTATCTTCTGATATGCACAAGTCCAGAAAAATATATATAACTAATGTGAACAATAACTGATAAACAATAGATGTCATTTGGAATTAGATTTCTGGATTTTGGTTGTTTGGTGGTTTTGGTTTATTTGTTTTGTTTGTTTGTTCGTTTGTTTGTCTGTTTTCTCTAAAAGTAGGATGTGTAAAATTTCCATGTGTTAAAAACAGCCAATGTTTTTTTATATCTGTCAAATAAAAACCTGGATGTCATTTAAGTTGACATAATGTCTCCTTTTCATCTAAATACAACTAAGAATATTCAAATTTTACCTAGCTATCTGCTGGTGACTAACTTGATTAAAAAAAAAAAATAATTTGATGGGCAAATTACATAGTTCTTCACAAATATTTTTCTATGAAGATTTTTTTGATTGTTTTACACCATTTTAAAATTAAAGCTGTTTCCCTTTGCATATGGGAATATTTAATAATTTTGGAATATCAATGGTAGACTTAAATATATGAATTTTATAAAAATAATTATTTTAATATTCAATATTATTTATAACACCACATACAACAGAGAGAGAATTTGGAAGATGGAAAAAATAACGTTGAAATAGTTCATATAGTTTTTATTTTTTTGTGAGAAATCATTTGCAAAATACTGTACTTTCAAAGATAAGTGATACCCAAGCTAAAAAAACCCTATACATGTCAGTTAGTGGTTTAATAAACTGCATGCATTATTACCTTATTCACTTCAAGCCTACAAAAAGGCCTTCTAATAACTTGCACATTAGACTCCTTATGTATTTTAAACTATGGCCTACTCACAAAAGTACAGTCTTCCAAGAAAAAAATCATGTAATTGAATGACTAGCATAATTCCCTATTAAGTCATTATGTTATTATTGGTATTAATTGTTGTTAACTGTCATTAACATCAAAAGTAGTTTCTATTCTAAATGTACTGGATGCTATTTTCTACCTTTTTGTCTATTAAGAGTTACCCATTACAAATCATTTTACTGGATACATATATAGGTAGGTATATATAATTTTATTTCTTATAGTACATCTGGATGTGAAAAAACAGGGTAAGCTCTTAACTGTCACTCCTATAGCTTTTCTCTGTTTCCATTGTTTTTGGCCATTTTTTTTGGACCATGACCTTCAAAAGTAGCCTCATTTACACTATATGCAGATTCAGTAGTACTTTCTGCCTGTAGTTGCTGTTTTTTGGATTATACATTTGACTTATCAATGTCATGCTTCACTGCAATTTCAGCAATGTTATCACTCTGATTAAATGCATTTATTTTAGAGACATTACAAGTATTACTGTATTTATGGTGAGAGTCCATGCCTTGTTTTCACAGACCTTATACATACTGGGATGTATGCATCCTAGCAAAAGACTAAGTAAAATCTCATCCATCAGAGCTGCCAGTTCTGCTTTTTTCATAAAACCAGTGACACTCCTCCTCACTGAAGCCAGTGATAAAATTACAACAGAATTCAGTGAAGCAAGGATTCCCAATTCCCTTCTGTACTGCACCTGGGAGCACACTGAAGGGACGTGCAACAAAGAAATAATAATTAACCACATGCAAAATCACAAATGAATGTATTCTCCTTTCCAAAGCATGTAATTGAACAAGCAGCTTCAGTCTCTTGTTAGGCGTCTTGCCAAGTTAGGAGAGTTGCCAGTGAGACTGAAATACAATTGATATCTTTAATTTTTTAACTTTTTATTAAAGTTTGGGTTTAGAACAACAGTTCCTTTGTTGTTTTCCCCAGTACATCCCTCACTCCAATTAAAAACTATTAGTTCACTGCTTGTAAAAGAAAATATACATCACTGTACATCATCCCAAATGTATACGGCAGAATCGGATTTGTCATACCATATACTGATTGCCTCTATTTTATAGGATTCAACCCCTGTCAAAATAATTTTAATGAGCATTATAACAGGATAGAAAATATCATACTAATATAAGAGGGTTTTTTAGAATTAATTATCTATTGATTATGCTGCAAAGGATATTACAAAGGCAGTTGTAAGAAATACTCTACAGAAGCATAACACTTGAGCTCTAATTCTCTTTCACAGTACTGCCTTTGTAGACCAAAATTTTCAAAAATGCTAAATAATTAGCAGTTCTGAATGGAAACAGTAACAATAATCCAAAATAAATTTTGAAAAAAATTGGAATTCCACATAAAGAAACAAAAAAATACCAGAGGCAGGTTAATTTAGGGTACCAAGCAATGGATGCTTCCCTGGAATGATATGCTATTAGAAGGGTCAGTTTTACCAGTGTAGAGATGTGCTACCAATTTATTTTCATGCATCTTTAATAGGTTCTATTTTGTATCTCATCTGGTGCTGAAGAAAGGTATTGATTGCCACAAGGTGTTCTAGCTGTTTACTTATAACAAAGAAGCAGTTTGGGATAACTATTTTACCTTATCAGACATAAATGAGCTACATGAAGTCTAGAGACTTGACATGGAAGGTGGGAACGGTGACATAAAGCATAGTTATTTCCCAAGTATGTCTACCCTAGTTGCTGCCCACTGGCGCTAGTAATGAATGAAGACAGCTACAAGTGCAAAGCCAGTTATCTGATTCTACCCAACACTGGGCATCAAAAGGTTGTTGGTTTTTCAAGTTATTCATATTTATAGATCTTCTGTCTAGAAATCAACAACAGGTACAACATTGTTGTCTGTGGATGAATTGCTCATGCTGTTTTGGGGACAGAATGGTTTTAAAATAAGCACTGTTCCCCTGAAGCATGCACTACATATGGTTTAATTTTAAAGCTTCAAGACTTTTACAATGTCCTCATGCACTACTTCACAGACGTATCTGTCTCCAGTCATTGCTACTACAACAGTATGTCATCAGTCATGCTCCTCAACAGTAGTTACCTGCTCATAGGAACCAGGTCACGTAGAAGCAAGAAAAAACTTATTGTCCAGTCATTTAAGAAACCCAACAAACTGGGTGATGCAAGAGAAATGGAATTATCACACAGCAGATAAACTGCATTTTAAAACTCTCAGAGCATTAGCTAAACAGAACATCTCATCAGAGAGTGAAAATAAAAATTACTTTCCCCCCCCCGACTCAGCTGATCACAGCAGGAATGGTAACTTGCAGTCCTATCACACCAGTTTGTGTATTGGGTTTGTGTGGTAAGGTCTTAGTAACAGAGGGGCTACAGGGGTGGCTTCTGTGAGAAGCTGCCCCCATGTTCAACAGAGCCAACACCAGTGGGCTCCAGGACAGGCCCACCACTGGCCAAGGCCTAGCCCATCAGCGGTGCTGGCAGTGCCTCTGGGGTAACATGTTAAGAAGAGGAAAAAAACCCTTGCACAACATATGGCAGCTGGAAGAAAGAAGTGAAACTATGTGAGCGCAGCCGCCCTGCAGGCACCCAGGCCGGGCAGGGCAGGGCAGGGGCAGGGGGGGCTCCAGGCGCCAGAGCAGAGGTTCCCCCCCAGCCCGTGGTGAAGCCCCCGGTGAGACGGGCTGTGCCCCCAGCCCCTGGAGGTCCATGGTGGAGCAAATATCCACTTGCAGCCTGTACAGGACCTGATGCCAGAGCAGGGGGATGTCCCCAAAGGAGACTGTGACCCTGTGGGAAGCCCATGCTAGAGTAGGCTCCTGGCAGGACTTCTGGATCCAGGGAGAGAGGAACCCGGGCTGGAGCAGCTCCTGGCAGGGCTTGTGACCCCACGCGGGACCCAGGCTGGAGCCAGCTGGGCCTGAGGGGCTGTGCCCCACAGGAGGGACCCACACTGAGGGAGTTTGTGCAGAACTGCAGCCCGTGGGAAGGAGTGACATTAGAAAGGTTCATGGGGGACTGACTCCCATGGGAGGGACGCCACACTGGAGGAGAGGAAGAGGGTGAGGGGCCCTCCCCCTGAAGAGGAAGGAGCAGCAAATGAGCTGACTACAGCCCCCATTCCCCATCCCCCTGTGCTGCTCGGGGGCAAGAGGTAGAGAAAATGTGGAGTAAAGTTGAGCCTGGGAAGAAGGGAGGGGTGGGAGGAAGGCATTTTTAAGATTTGGATTTTATTTCTCATCATCCTACTTTGATTTTGTTTGCAATAAATTCATTTTTCCTCAAGTCAAGTCTGGTTTGCCTGTGACAGTAGTTGGTGAGTGATCTCCCTGTGCTTATCTCAGCCCCACAAGCACTTTGTTATATTTTCTCTCCCCTGCACAGCTGAGGAGGGGAGTGATAGAACGGCTTTGGTGGGCACCTGGCGTCCAGCCAGGGTCAACCCACCACACTTTGTTAAAATCCCACCTTTGAGCAGTACAATCATGTTCCCCACAGCACCTTTGTAATAACATCTGCAGCCACTCACCTCTATGGTTTCACAAATAATTCTACTGTTTTTTGGAGGTTTTTTTTTCTAAGAAGCTGAAACAAAAGCAGTTTTAACCTGGTTCTACTCTCTGACAATGTAATAGCAGCTCCAAACTGTGCTTGGAGGAGTAACTTCAAACAGCAACTTTCTTGACTGATGTAGCAGGATACTGATAAAGTAACATGCAGAACTGTAATGTCAAGGTAGTGACAAAAAGTATAGTGAGTGAGGTGTGGTAGTTTTATAATAGAAAAGATGATGGGTAGAAGAACAAATGAATGCTGGACTACACCTGCTTGTATGCAAACAGAAAACTTTAACCAGGTGCCCTGTAGGAAGCAGGACACCAACTTCTGCTCTGATATGAATCCCAAACATAGCATGAAACCTTCACATCTAAGTCCAGCATTAAGCCACCTGCAGGTGTCTTCTGAAAAGAAACAGAGGATACAAACCATCCAGGAGGTTAGTGAAGCCTGCAAAATACACTTTAATTGGATCTGGACAGGACCCTACCATTCTGGCTAATTGGTCCCAGAAGGACGGAGGTTAGCCAGTGTGACGCCCATCTACAAGAAGGGAGGGAAGGAGGATCCAGGGAACCGCAGCCCTGTCAGCCTGATCTCAGTGCTGGGGAAGGTTATGGAGCAGATCATCCTGAGCGCTGTCACATGGCATGTGCAGGACAGCTGGGGGATCAGGCCCAGCCAACATGGGGTTATGGAAGGCAGGTCCTGCTTGCCACACCTGATCTCCTTCTACGACAACATGACCTGCATAGTGGATGAGGGAAAGGCTGTGGATGGTGTCTACCTGGACCTTCATACAGCTTTTGACACTGTCTCCCACAGCATTCTCCTGGAGACACTTACTGCTCAGGGCTTGGATGGGTGTGCTCTGCGCTGAGTAAAAACTGGCTGGATGGCTGTGCCCAAAGAGTGCTAATAAATTAAGTTATATCCAGCTGGCAGCTGGTCACAAGTGGTGTTCCCCAGGGCTCAGTATTGGGGCCAGTTCTGTTTAATATCCTTATTGACAATCTGGATGAGGGGATCAAGTGCACCATCAGTACATTTGGAGATGACACCAAGCTGGGGGGAGTGCTGACCTGCCTGAGGGCAGGAGGCTCTGCAGAGGGACCTGGGCAGGCTGGAGCGATGGGCCCAGGCCAGTCGTGTGAGGTTCAGCAGGGCTCAGTGCCGGGTCCTGCCCTTGGGTCACACCAGCCCCACGCAGCGCTACAGGCTGGGGCAGAGCGGCTGGAAAGGGCCTGGTGGGAAAGGGCCTGGGAGTGCTGGGTGACGGCCGGCTGGGCAGGAGCCAGCAGTGTGCCCAGGGGGCCCAGGCGGCCAGCAGCACCCTGGCTGGTGTCCCCAGCAGTGTGGCCAGCAGGACCAGGGCAGTGACCGTCCCCCTGCACTGGGCACTGCTGAGGCCGCCCCTCGAACCCTGTGTTCAGGTCTGGGCCCCTCTCTGCAAAAGGGACACTGAGGTCCAAAGAAGGGCAGCGGGGCTGGTCAAGTGTCCGGAGCACGTCTTGTGAGGAGCGGCTGAAGGAACTGGGGTTGTTTAGTCTGGAGAAAAGGAGGCTCTGTGTGTGTGTGAATTCCCAGGTGCAGATGCTGCTTTGCTGCTTGTGTACACTGCTGCCTCCTGGTAATGTGCCGCCTCCCAGGGCCCCTAGGACCTTTTCTGCAGGGCTCTCCCTGGCTGGCTGGCCCCAGCCTGTCTTGTTGCTGGGAGGCGCTGGCCTGTTTTCTATCACTGAGGCCAGACTTTGCCTTGGCCTTAGGGGAACCCCTTGGGATACTCATCAGTCCATTTTTCCAGGTCCCTCTCAACAACAGCCCTGCCATCCAGCTTACTGACTGCTCCCCCCAGTCTGGTGTCATCCATAAACCATTTGGGAGTGCCTTCTGTCCTGTTATCTAGGTGGTTAATGAAGGCAGTAAATTGCATGGACACAGCATCAATTCAACCACTAGACACCACTGGTTACTGTCTATCAGCTGGACTTTGCACTACTGATCACAGGCCTTTGAGCTTGTGCATCCAGCCAGCTTCCCACCCACCTTTTCATTTAACTAGATCTCACCAATTTAGTGATATGGGAACTTGGGGATACTGTAGCAATGTCCTTGCTAAAGTCAAAGTACATCCAGACCCTCCCCAGGGACTAAGCTGAGTTGCCTGTATAACATAGATTCTCCTTACTCTTTTTGAAGATGGGTGCAACATTTGCCTTTTTCCAGGCATCAGAAATCAAGCCACCATCTTTTGAAGATGACAAACAGCAAGCAGTGCTGCAAAGATAGCTGCCTTAGATGTCTTCTGTCCAGTCCCACAGACTAGGAGGCTCAGGAGCTTGAGTGGCCTGAGGGCAGAAAGTGAAAACTGAGGCAAAAACATACCTCTGCTATCTCCATATCTTTGTTCGCTAGTTCCTTTGCTCCATGTAACAATGGGCCCATGCTTTCATTAGCCTTCCTTTTAAAGAGAAGTCTACCTCTTCCTATCGTGTCTTTTATGTGTTTGAGCTCTTCATCTATGCTAACTTTTTCTGCCACACTTGCTTGACTTTTCACACATTGAGATGAACCATTCCTATTATCCGAAGAGGCTGTCCTTGAAGATCAAACAACTTGGTCCTCCAGGACCAAGCAGGTCCCTGAATAAGCCACAATCCATGAGCGTAAATTTGAACATGTTTGTAATCACAGAATCAGGAGCAAAATGTTAATTTGACTGAAGCTGTTTACTTTACAGTATCAATTGTTAACACTCAGGCTTTGTTCTGCTAGTTAGTTTACTTAGCAACCCATCATGGCACAGTATCATAGCTGAACTCTTTCCAACCTTAGCATCTTTTATGGTGCTTATGATTCACATGAGAGCTTACATACTCTTCAGTGCTTTGATTTTAGACCACAGAATTAAACTGTATTGAAGGATCCCCAGAGATGTACAACAGGCAAGTGGAGAGTGACCACAAGAGTTGTTTTAACCTAATTCCTCATCCTGTCCCCATCTGAAACTTCAGAGAATAAACAAAAGCAGCTTCAGGATATTTACCTCCCATGGTAGAAGGGCTTAGCTGTAACTCAAGACACAAAAGCAGGTTAAGGTTCCCTCTGAGATCTCCTGTTGTAATCATAGGAGGGTTTACAAAATTTCTGTTGCCTTCAGCACTGTGCTGTCAATTTTCCTTGGAATAAATCTGCATTAAGTAACCATAAATGCTACCTATAAATGGGTATTTCAAGTGTTGCTATTAATATGCAACAACAGCCTGCTGAGGTCAAGCTGTATAATCCATGACTTTTTATTTCATAGCCTTATTGGAACAGTTCTACAAGATTATTTAGGCACTGAACTTTTTTTCACTTTCAGCAAGAATTAGCCTCTTCAAGGACCTTTGAAAAAACAAGTCTTCAGCATGCAGGGAAGTGGCTGAAACTTGTATCTCAGCTATGCAAAGCAAAACTTATATGTGTTCCCTTACAAAGATTTTAGGCTTGTACTAACCAGTCACAAAGAGTTTGAGAATTGGTAGGTAGGGACTCTCCTATAGTCCCATTGTAAGCTCTTTTATAGACAAGGTGCTGAGAAACAAGTCAGTTTCCAAAATGACTCTTCAAGACTGCAAAAAATTATGAAAAAGGTGCTTCTAAATATAAAGAAAAAAAATTGCTAATTTACCTTTGACCAGATTGATATTTCCTCAAGGAAAACTACCAATATGCCCTGGCTCTTGTGTCTTGCTTATATTTTTTAGGATTCTCCCTCCTCTTCTGCATGTGAGGTTTGCTGCAAGAGTGACACAAGCCAGAGAAGAAAGTGAAGCTGGAAGTGACTAGAATTTTTTTTATTGTTGTTTGGATTGTTTGCTTTTTTTTTTTAAAAATGACTTTTTTTTTTCTTTAAACAATCATGGCACAAACCAAGGAGCATCACTAAATTAATGGACCATAAGTGACTTCCTGGATTGAAGTAGGCTGATTGAATAATCAAATTCTAAGGCCTAATGAAAATAATAAACCTTATTCAGTCTAACCCTGCAAAAAGAAATAATAATAATAAAACTAAGAGTTATATTGGAGAGTTCTTTTACATCAAATGCCTAATGAGATGGCAAGCATGCATGAATTATTATTTTTACTTACTGTTCCTATTAAAGAAAAGATGAACTATAATTCTTTCAGTCAGATATAAAAATTCTTCCCTGATCATTAACGTTAAATTGGCTTTTTATCTTTTACTCAAAGCAAGCCGCACATTTAAATTGAGCTTCAAATAGGAAGAATAAATAACTCTTTAATAAAATGAGTGTTTTTCCCTCTTTTATCTTTATAATATTTTTAGTTATATTTAAAGTGTTGAATGGATTTAGAAAGACTTTCACCTTAATGCACAACAACAACAACAACCACCACAAAAAACCCATCACTCTTTGAAGTGTAACTGAATTGTTTTCCAGCATTAGCTGGAAAATAGGTTCAATTTTTCTGTGAAAACAGTAGTACTACCAGCAACTTCAAAATTTAGTGTTGAATTTTAGATGTCTCTGTACACTTTTTAATACTTTTCCAGGTGAACAAGTTGTGCTGATATTGAATAAGCTGGTTACTAAATCTCAGTATGAAGTAAATATTAACAGAAAAGTATATGAATTTTGACAATAAGTGAAAAAGGTGTCTTATTTTGTTGAGCCTGATGCCTTTAAAGTTGCATGACAACCACCATAGGAATGGGAGCCTCTTTTTTCTACTGTATCTATCCTATAAGTTGTATATAAAGGGTGCAAGAAACCTTACCATCTGTGCTGATTTTTTTTGGGGGTGGGGTGGGGGAATGGGGGTGGGGGAGTGCAGTGGGTGTCTAAGAAATGAAGCTGCCCTAAGGTTATAACTCAAATAAGCACTAAAAAAAAAATAAAAAATCAGGATGCATACATGCATATTTTCCATAAAACTGTAGTATATAATGTTTTCCTGAGAAAAAAAAGGGATATAACCTTGTGGCCTTTCAGTGTTTAAAGGGTGCTTATATGAAAGTTGAAGAGAAGTGACAGGGCAATGGGAAATGGTTTCAAACTGAAAGAGGGTAGATTTAGATTGGATATAAGGAAGATATTCTTTAAGATGAGAGTTGGAAGACTGGAAGAGGTTGCCCAGAGAAGCTGTGGATCTCTCATCATTGGAAGTATTCAAAGTCAGGTTGGACGGGGTTTTGAGCAATCTGATCTGGTAAAAGATATCCCTGCCCATGGCAGGGGGGTTGGACAACACGATCTTTGAAGGTATCTTCCAATCCAAACCATTCTATGATTCTATTAGTCTATGATCTACTTCTTTATCTGCATAAAATTAACATATTTTTCTCAACTTCTTGATTCTTGAGAATACAACATAGTCATCGTGATATTTCAGCTACTTTAACCTGAGAGGTTTTTTCTTTCTTTCTTACCCGAAACAAAAAGCATTCCACATTCTTTCTGCTGTATTTTTTCTTTATATAAATGTTTAAGGAGTGTTTTTTATCAATCACTGTTACTACAGTCATTATTCTGAAACTAGAGATCTGCCCCTGTGTCTGAAAATGGAACCACGTTTCTCCCATTTTGTGGTCATACATAATAAGATTGACTCATGGACATACTGCTTCAGTGAAATTCTAGAATAAAGAGCATAATGTCATCCTGTCTTCAGGCAGAAGAGCCTGAAGAGCCTTTCAGGTATTCTGCAGCTGACAGGACTTTCTACAGAAAGGTCCAGCTGAGATGAATCTTCTCTGTAACCTTTGATGTCCTATATAACTCTGGAAACTTAAAAAATTATTGTGCCGATGCCTTCTATAGTTAGTGCTAGCTGGAGAATATTTCAGTTAAGATTGCCTGTTGCATTGCCCTAGCACTACAGAAAAATGTTTTAATGCAATATGATTTTCATCTCCCTGCTTCCGGATTCGAGTCTATCTAATAGATATACATCTGTTTCTCTGCATTCTCTCACATGCCTATAAATGCTTTCAAAGCCTTCTTAAAACTCTCTTTTGTTGTGCTGCTTGCAGAAAATACTAGCGTCAATTAGGTACTGCTGAGATCACTGGCTAGTGTATTGATCAGTACTGCCTCACTGTCTCATATTCCCCCAGCATGCCTGTTTCCAACTGTTGTCTCATCTTAAACGTACATTGTAAACACCACAGGAAAGAGAGTTCTTATTCTATTTGTATATACCACCTAGTATGAGAGTCCTGTACCACAGCCAAGATATGATTAAATACAAGTATATTCCTGGTATAAAAAAAGGTATAAAAAGTAATTAAAAAGATTAATATTTCTGAAACAGACAATTATTTTGGCCTTATTTTTAAGGCCCTCAAACTATATAGACTCTGATTCTTTTATGTCATCCAAGCAATATGTCTCCCTTCTCCACACCAACACATTTCAGTTGGAATTATTCTCTCTTAACAGTTATTACTGAGTATTTACAGCTGCACAGAATTAGTTCTCCCAAAGCAAACATCTCTGTAATTCCAGATAGAGTGGAAGAATAAAACTAGAATTGCAGCCATCTGACGATGAAAATGATCAGCTAACAATTCTGTGCTTCCGGTATCCCAGGATTACCATAGCTTGGGACCATCTCACCACCCTGAAAATCTCCCTGAACGGTACTGAGGTAGCCATGGTGACCATGAGGAATTACTAGAAAAAACAACCACCACCAGAAATCACATTCCTAAGCCATATTACTGATACTAACCATGCCACAGCTCAACTTCTGTCACATGTCATTAGAGTGAGTGGTACTGGCACAAGGACCATGTGTGTTTACATCACCAAATACACAGTTGTGATGCAATGGTGATCTTTAGGCGATCCACAGCATCATCTTTGTCATTTGAAAATACTTTTTAACTAGGACAGAAGACCTAGGTTTAGCCTCAAAAACAGGTTAGCCTCTGGAGTAAAACGGGGGCGGGGAGGGGGAGGAGGGAGGGGAGAGAGGGGGAGAAGTTTGAAAGATCACAGATGTTAAATGATGCAAAAAAAAGTTAGGTTAATTATCCCGGGATTAGGGACAGCACGAGGCACTCCTTGAAAGAGAAGATTAAGGGCATGATCAAAAGTATACAGTCATCTGGATTCCTTTCCGTAACTTCAATGAGCTTTTCCTGAAGGAAGATGACCAAGCATAGCATAGCAGATAATCAACAAAGACAAAAAAAAAGGACCTTATCTGTGAAAGTGACTGGTTTAAAAAATTCAAGAGTAGCCTTATTTTCACATAAAGGAAATTTAACTTTACAGCACAGAAAAGCAAACATACAACACTATGTTACTAAAGGAATTACGAATGATCTGGAGATGCTGCAAGAGTAGATACTGTGTGCATGATGAGGACTGATCAGCAGGCAAGGAAGTTGTGGGAAGGTGCCACTGCTTCAGGCACCACTGCTTCAGAGATCATGTTCTTCTTCCTCCCCCTAGCAGGAGGGAGCAGAAGTGGAGCCAGAAGGAAAATTTTGGAATTAAAAGGTTGCAATATATAAGAATATTTTCACAAGGTTTCCTTAATTTTGAAGTGCTTGTTTCTTTATAACATGTGCAGTAAAATAGACTTAAGAAGCTGGCTTCAATTAAATATGTGGCATATTTTTTTCTCAGGGCAAGAGCAGTCTGTAGAGATCGACACCCATCTCACCAGAGAGTCTTGTCAGTGAAGTATGAAAATAAAGCTGATTTCTACACCATGATGAGAGCTGTGAGCTACAACACAGAACATCTTTTTCAAACTATTTTTCCACTCCATCTTTATTCCCACTTTCTTACTCATCACACAAAAGCTTACACAATGAATATAAATCATATCCAGGAGGAATTTCTTTTTCCTAAAGGCTAGGAGCAGACACATACATGTTGTTTTATTCTTCAAACAACGTGATGAATATTTTATAAGCTATGAAGCTCAGCAACTTCTATAAAAGAGACACCAAAGGAAGGCTGAGACTTTGCCCTCCCCTTTCTTCTCCCCCGGTTCACCTTCCACTCTTCAAAATTAACTTTTGTACATGTGAGAAGCAGAACAGACTGTGGTCATACATATCCCCCAGAAATCTATGACTTGTGTGTCAGTAACTCATACTGAGTCACCCATCATTCTCTTGCACTACTTGAAAGAGCAGAGGAAAAAGGTTTTTAGCAGCACATTCATGTGCTCCTAATCTGTTTTGTCCATGGGGAAGCCAAGGAAGGCAGTGGCTAGTGTTGTCCCAGGACAGACAGGATTAATGCCAGAGGGCTGAGAACTTGGGCAGGTGAGTTTTCAGATCGCTGCTGCTGAGATTCATGACATGAATTACACAACAGACTGCAACAATTACCTCTTTGGAGTTCCCTGGAGCACTGATTATTCCCCAGTGTTCAGACCAAAAGTTGTGGGGTTTTTTGTTTTTGTTTTTGTTTTTGTTTTGTTTTGTTTTTTTCCTCTCAGCCTAGCTTTGACTCACAGGAAACTACTGAAGTTCATAAAACATAGATATTTCAGACCTGACTCTTCACTCCTGAGCAACTCATGCATGATTTATGCCTGTACAAAGCAGATGTAACAGAACAAGACTGAACTGATTGCATCTTATACCTGCTTTTATCTGGGTATAAAGGACTGCATAAGCAGCAAAATGTGAAGCGTCAGGCCCATTTTCTTAAATGAGTATCAGAAGGATCTTTTTCTCTGAAGCTCAGTCCATGCTGTCAGAGTGGAAGTCTAATCACCACTGCACTGTGAGCAGAACAGTCCCTTTTTCACCCATGGCTGGTGGAATTTTTATGTTTGTAGAAGGTAAAATAAAGACAAGGGAAGCAACAAATAAATTTCCCTTCAGTCCTGACAAGGAAACTGATGACCTTCCCAGTGTAAAATACGGTTCCCAGTTCAGACATCTTTTTGTGTACAGATAATGTGTTGCTACTGAGCTCAGCTAAATTAATGCTGAAGTCATGGAAGAAGTCTTTCAACTTGGGAATGAAAGGTCTGGGTTGTATGGTTAGAAATCAGGGATGTTAATTAAGATTTGCAGGCTTGAAGTCTTAGGCAGTTGCAGCCCCAGAGCATCTTTAATAATAAATGATGCAACAGTCAGGCTAACAGGCCAGAAAAGAGACAGGATGAGAAGCTTAAGTGAGCACGACTTACGCCAGCATTACAAAGCACAGTGCTATTATTGCTCAGGTTGCTGCCAAGGCTACACATGCATTCCTGAGATCCAGGTGACATAGTAAAGATAATCCCTTTAGATGTCCCTATCACACGTCCTAGTCTTTCTCATTTTATGAATATTAATAAAGATATTATTTGGCAGATCATTAATCTAAACCAGTATGAGCTTCCTAAATTAGAGTTCAGTTTCATTCCAGAGGTTTGTTCTCAAAAGTAGTTTTATTCAAGTTGCAAGGAAGAACTTCCAAAAGAAAAGGCTTGAGGGAAGAAAAAGCATTTCTTTTTCACATCTGTGGTTGTATTTTGCTACTGTATCAGGGACTTCTGAACATCTTGCTGATGTAATTAATAGGGATCCTTTTTATTCTCTTAAAAAAGTCAGAAAATCTCAATTCACACTCTTTCCTTTTCTTATTTTTCAGCCACTCATAATACAGTGACACTTAGAGCTGCTTACAAGTCTTAAAAGTTTTGGTTCAAAAAAAGCCAACCAGCCTTCAATTTCTATGCATCAGGCAGAGAAAAATGTAAAAAGGAGGTATGAGAAAAAAAAGTCTACACAAAGACTGATTTGAGTCACTAAAAAATTACTGTTTAAACTGATTTCTGACTTCTCATCCATCCTTGTCAACCAGAAATCATTCAGCGCTTTACAAGGTTGAGGAGAAATTAGTTGGAGTTTTTATTTTTCCATCAAAAGATACCAAAAATCTATACTGGGATAAGGCAGTAAATATTTTTAAAATAAATACACAACTTATTCCAATCAGAAGTGCTTTTAATGTTGTAAATGCTTTATTGTGGCATATCTGCTTTACTGCAGAAGCTAAGTTTTGGTGGGTAAAGCTATTAGACAAGTAGCTTATGCCTATTTGTATTCTAATAAGATGTAAAGTTGGTTTCTTGTTTTTATCCTGCTGCTTTTTTTAAAACAGTAACTCATGCCTAAAGGCAAAGGAAATCTTAAATTCAAGACAATAAATAACAAAGTCAGCAACATCTCTGTGGAGTGGAGTAAAGGCAAACTAATCTATAGAAGTAGGACATTTTGACCAAATAAAATGCATTAAAGTAAATCTGTATTTTAATTTCAGAAGCTAGTGTTGAGAAGTCTTCAAAAGATTCTGTTTCCTATACCCTCAAAGTACCCTACTACATCAGCCCAGTGGTACATCCAAGTCCATTATTCTTTCTCTAGAACTGGCTGTGGAAAGAAAAAAAAAGGGAAGGACACTATCTACAGTTGTGTTCGCCTAGCATCCATAACCAGTGGATTATTACCTGCCTGACTACTTCCTTCCAGCTATTTAAACATCTGCTGAGACAAATGTAGCTTAATTATGTCAAAGAATCTTTCAGTAACTTTTGGTGTTGCAAACCAGAGACTTTGACTTAAAACTGTTTTCTTGGGGATGTTGTTTTGCTTTTGCTATGATCTTAATTATTTTTTACTGTCATCTGTTTGGTATATTATGTACAACAAAACCAAAAAATAGTAGATAGAAGAACAACATGGTGTTATGTCTGATATTACATTTATGTTAATTCAACAAACCAGAGAAAATTACTATGACTAGTTTCTCACAAGAGTTGCTACATGCTGTTCTATTCTTATTTTCATAATTAATGACAAAGTATCGACCTAAAATAATGATAGGCTGCAATATATATACACATATAAAACCAGCCTCAGATATTCTGAGGCTTTGTTAAGTTGGATTTCTTTTTCTAATGAAAATATAACATTGACAGTAGTCTATCTTTTTATACAAAGTAATCTGAAGCTCAAATCATGCTACGTTTACTTTCACAGAAGAGTACCTTACTTCTCAAGCCATCCTTTCTCATTTTATTGGATCCCTTTTTGTAATAAAATACTAGTACATGCAGCCAGAGATACCAGCATTTCTGCCTTTGAAAACAATGGAATCACGTTTAGGAAATCTCGATAGCTACATCATATAAATGCAATAGAGAAACTGGAACGAAGAAGACAGTATCTTGGGTTATATTCAAGAGTGTCTTTCAGAGTGAAATTTTCTATGAGTTTTTCAAACACATTTCTAATTAAAATGGAAAACTTTACGCAAAAGCAACCATTCAGCAAACACTTTACTCTGAAAAAAAAAAATTAAAAACCCCACATATGAAACCAAGAGCAAACAACAGCCTTCTCTTCACTCCCCAAAGAGTAAATGTTTCCAAATACAGTATCAAGCCAATATCAAGTTACTATTAAGCTAATATCAAGTTGATGAAAGAGGTCTGCTAACACTCTCTACACTTTTCGAAAAAACAGTCCCCAAAACAGCAATAAAAAAATCTGAGGTTATGTGCTGAAATATTTTTGTAAATATCAACTCCCTCTTTGGGTGAGATTCAGATGGTTCTTCCAGCCACACAGCAGAAAAAAGCTGTGAAAGGAGCAGGGGACAACTGGACCAGTTAAACATGGGCCTCACTGATCACACTGTTCTGTTGTATTAAACAGCTGCTATAAGCACATGAGAAAGCATAGGCAGGCCAAAGATGTTTTCAGAAGTAAGAATTTAAAGGCATAGATGGCTTTATTACCAGGTAATGACATAGGGAGCTTTTTAACACTAGATAACGGCATGAAATTGCCTGAGGTCAGCAATGACTGAAAATTGTGACAATTAGATGGCTGCTTTGTGGCCTGTAGGAAATGAATTGGTGGCCTCATTCCAGTTCTCTATCATAAAACAATTACAGCTAATGCTGATTGACATCTTTGATTGCAACTATGGCTGAGAGGCCAAGGCTGAATAAGCCTTGAAAATAAACTGCCCTTCAACCCAGAAAAGTCAACCCTCCAAAGCCAGAGGTGAGGCACATGTTAGATCACAAGAAACGTGTCTCTTTTAGCTCGCTCTACAGAGAGAAAGTTTGTCTCTCCTACCAAATGCCAGTGCTTATAATGAAATAGAAAATGCAAGTCCTCTGGGAGCATACAAGCAACATTTATTACGTATCTGTCTTCATTGATTGCATTCCAAAAGCATGCAAGTTTTCAGACAGTGAGGTCCTCTTGTGCTAAGTTCTGTGCAGATGCCATGCCCAACAGTCCCCTCTCCTAATTGCTTACCAACACAATAAACAGGACAGATGTGGGAGCAAAGAACCACCATTGCCACTGTTTAAGAGGTAGGGCATGAGGTCCAGTGAGGCAATTCAAGATCATACAGGTAATGTGTGACAGAGAAAGGAGATGAAACAGAGAATTGGATCATTGCTAAAAAAGCGAGTTGAATCTAAATAATTCTGGGTTACACAGATATTTCTCTAAACATTTTGCTTCTGGTACCACACAAGTGAAACTGCATGAGTGTCCATGTGTTTGATGCTGTTCTTGCATTGATGATGCACAACGGAAACAAGGAAAGGTTTGAGACTAAATTTGGATGTAAGAAAAAATTAAATTCCTGCTCATTGCTTAAAGCACCTGTGACTGGTTAAATCCTACCTGAGAAACATCAAATTAGAAGATTTTATTTAAGCAGCTGTTCTTGATTCTGATAAAGGATTTCACATGGAGGAAGAAAACTGAAAACTCCTGCCCCCCACCAGTTATTTTATAGCAGAAAGGTCTGTTTACATTGGCTACGTAAAATATGAGTAATGGTAAACTCACAAATTGATTAGCATTTGAAAATGTCATGCTAGTAAACCAAGAAAACAATAAAAACTAGTTGGGAGTTAGAGTGATCCTACATAATGAATAGTTAAAACATGCTTTTTCTGAAGTAGTGGGAATTGAGAAATGACTGTAGAGGTGCATGACCCTGTGTTGGCAGCTGTCCTTGATGGAAAATACAAGGATTCAGCCTTCTCACCCACTTCTGACTTCAGTTACAGTGCACAGGCTGTGGTACTGCTTCTTTTAGACAGTGTAATACAGCTTCAGCTCCTAAGAAAAGGTATGCAGCAGCAAAAATTCACAACAATGCTTTTTCAGTGGACTATACTGAAGCATTTCAAGCATAAGCCTTGGAATAACCTGAGGTAAACAAAGGAAGATCAAAGAAACCTAGAGGAAAGCATTGCTAACGCTCAGATGAAGCATAAGAAACATCAAGCTGTAACTTAATCCATCTGCCTTTTCCTCTTAAGATAGTGTTTTTCACTGGCCTTACATTTTGGGAGGTTAAAAACAATCTATTCCTTTATCAGTTGTCCCACTGTACAAATAGGAAAGACTTCTATTTTTTCTGAGCTGTTCTTTGCAAGTCATTCTTTATTGAATAACTTACGAGCTGGAACTGTTTCTTCCTGGGCTACATTCACATAATTACAGACAATTTGGTTAGTTCAACTTAAGATGTGACCACTGATCAACTGAGATGTAAAAAATGGGTATGTGGATGTTCTTAGCCCATTTTCAGTTGCAAGTTATAATAGGTTAGCTGAAATCATCTTCATAATTTATGTAATATATGATCTCAGAAAAGGTATAACTATACAACTAAACAGAAAATTAATGGAGAGGGCCCTAGAAAACTTGTCAGGCAAACAGAATGACATGTAACCAGCGATATCTATTTTTGGTATTGTTACAATGAAGAAATCAAAACATTCCTACCCCTTTCTTTACTATGGTTCCTGCTGCCACTCCCTACAGTATTTTAACAGAGGAGCAAGTCAAGGATCAATTTTCTGTGATTCGTTCTACAATTTATGTGCTAGCTGGAGGGACCTTAAATAGTTTTAATTATGGATCACTGATAATTAAAGAGAGAAACAGGAAATCCAGCTGGTTATTACACAAATCCAAATAGATTAAGAGTATTAGTACATCATAGGAATACCAAAAAGCAGAGAACAAACATTTAAATTAACAATTTAAAGTGTCATTCAAATAAAAACACAAGGTGAAAACCTCAAGACATAGACAACATGATATCTGAGGGTCTGGTTAAAAGATAGCATAGAAGCAGGACCATCTCAGGCATGGCACGAAAAATTTTACTACTTTCAGATGATAATTCACATATCTCAATATGCAAAAAAATACATTCTTACAGATTTAGGGCCAAACACCTAATCAGTAAAAAAATATGTATCAGTCCAATGGACTTTGAACCCAGAGTGTTCCTCGTTCTTTTGAAAATTTTTAACTAAGGAATCCTAGCTCCAGCTTTTCTGGAGTACAAAAATTCTCTTTTCTCTGGATGGATCTTCTTAGAGTGGCTATTTCTACAGTTCATTTTCATTTAAGGAATTAGTGGCTTCATTAAACTGTAGTACCAAGATACCTGAAAGCTTCTAAATGTATTATCTACAACTTGAAATGAGTTCTCTTACTTTTTCATAAATAGGTCAACTGGCATTCTCTATAAAATTATATGAATTGCAAGTAACCGAGATCCTTCAGTTTCCCTGTTAAGATCTCGTTACCCCTAGATTATGTGAATTTTTTAAATTGGCGTCCTCTAACAGTTACTAAGAAAGAAGAGAGCTGTATAAAAAAATCCACATGTAAAACAAATCTAGTAAATCTGGCTTTTTTCCTGCTATATATAAAAAATGGAAGGAAGTAATGTGACATTTTGTACATGAAAAATGTATTATAACACAGAGAAATCCTTTACTTCAGTGAAATCTTCATTAAAGAGGGGCACAAAAAGAAATATTTCTGTCACAATTGTACCTTATGTAGGTTGAAAGGAAAAAAAGTATTGGTGCCAAACTCACTACGTAATATTCCCACTGACTATTAAGATATACCATATTATAGACTAGAAATATAATTTCCCTTCTCCATGACGAACTGACTGGGGAAACATTCCAGCACTAATATTATGGCAGTTTACATCTTTGTGTGAGTTAAGAAGTGCAAAAGTTGCATACCAATGAATAGCAAATCAAGTTAAAACATTGCTGAAAGAATTACTATGGCCATTTTCCACATGGCTTTGAAGATGCTGAACAGCTGATGAAGCCTTAATATATATAAGTACTGCGATTAGTTTCTTACAGATCAGACTAATGTGTATACCTGGCTGCCGATTAATTATGAAACATGGCTCACAACAAATGTAGTTCTAATATACAAATCTATGACAGAATGCATCCTATTGATGGGAACAAATTATGATTTTGTCTTATAAAATTTAGAAGCTCACAATTCAAAAGACTGCATCAGTAGGCTACCTGGAGTTCACAGCACAAACTGTAACTCACTGCTAGCCTTGGTTTTGCTGTTTTTGGTTTTGTTTGTGTGGTCTTATGAAAAAAACTTTTTATTTGATTAAGTAGTCCTTCTAATTGAAAGCAATGACTCCACAGAATCTGTCTTTGTGTTCCATACAATCCTGGTAAGGTGCAAAAATAAAATAAGATTCTGATCAGATTTAAGAAGTCATGATAGACTAGGCTTCCTCTCCTCAGACTTTGTCACACAAGTCTGAAAATCTTGCCCTAGCCTTATGCAAAATCTATCATGAGGTAACATTTCCTTGGTAAGGCACACCCAATAAACAAAACATACATATATACAGCACTTCTGTTGTGACAAAAATGACACGTAGAATAGCAACAGATCATATGTTTTGGCTCAGCTTACTGATTTAAAGGAATATTGGTCACAAATTTACTGAATCACTCTAGTTCTGACATAAAAGACATATCTTCCAGCTGCTCGTTTTAGGACTCCACAGAATGTTATTTCCAGACATAGGGATATGGAAAAGGAGGTTCATGACCTGCAAACGTTTGAATGGTTCTCTTACACCAAGTTCTAGCAGATTTTTAGACTGAAGAAGGCTTGCATCAGATCTGTTTTGTATGAACAACATATGAACTTGGAAGTTTAGCCTAAACTAAACTTACTGGATGAGAACTCACAAGCAATATCATAGAATAATTTTCAGGGAAATTCTTATACAACAATATCACTGATGTTCACACATCAGTGGGGAAAAGATCTCTTGATTTTTCAGTCTCGTAAGCTTAGTTAGGTGTATACAACTAGCTTAAACAGTAACACATGGCCATTTTTTGTGCAAATTCCCAGCTGACACATGCATAACCAACATATTTGCATAAGCATATAGCCAGCTAGTTTTCTGCTAGGTCTTATGCACAAATAAATACTTGATTTGTGTACACACAGTGGCTGTTTGTAGGAATATTAAATGCATGTTAATGTATGAGTGCAACTGTTCACCTCCAACTTTGAAAATACTGTTAAACTGGCAACAATTTTAATCATGTTTTTTACCCAAATTTGAGTAGTTTTAACAATGTAATCTGCATGTGAATTCAGCTCCTTGTAGCCTACCTATGCTACAGAAGTGGAATTTCTTACTCTCCAGTGTTCATAGTAATTAAAAAGTTGTCACCTGTACTGTTTTATTGTTTCTCCTAAAGTTTTCAACATTCAAGGACATTTAGGGTCTGTCTTACATTACCACTCAGTAAAATTTGTATTCTATTTTGGTAGCAGCAGGGCGGCAGGGATAGCCTCTGAGAATAGGGGCCAGGGCTACCCATGCTGTACACTGCCAGTTCCCGTAGGCTGCAAAGCAGACACGCCCCTGCTCAAAGCTGAGGCCATCAGTCATGCTTATGCTGGTGCCTCTGTGATAGCGTATTTAAGAAAGGGTAAAAAAACCAAACCCTGCACAACAACAGTGAGAGAGAGAAAGGAGTGAGAAAATGTGAGAGAAAGAGCCCAGTAGACACACAAGTCAATGAAGAAAGAGGGGGAGAAGGTGCTGCATGTGTCACAGAAGACAAAGAGATTTCCCTGCAGCCCTTGGAGAAGATCACAGTGAGGCAGGCTGTCCTCCTGCAGCCCATACAGGGCCACAGCAGAGCAGATATCTACCCGCAGTCCATGGAGGACTGCATGCCAGAGCAGGTGGATGTGTCTGAAGGAAGCTGTGACCCCGTGGAGAGCCTGCGCTGGAGCAGCTCCTGGCAGGAACTGCAACCTGTGGAGGGGAGCCCAGACAGAAGCAGGGCTTCTGGCAGAAGCTGTGGCCTGTGGGGGACGCAGGCTGGAGCAGCCTGCTCCTGAAGGACTGCACCCTATGGGGAGGGAGAGGATCCATGCTGAGCAGTTCTTAAAGGACTGTATGCTGGGAGGGGACACCCCATGGTGGAGCAGGGGAACTGTGTGAGGACGGAGTGGCAGAGATGAAGCATTATGGACTGACCACAACCCCTGTTCCCCTCTGGCTGCACTGCTGAGAGGGGGAGGAGGTAGAAGAGTTGGGAATGGAGGACTGAATTTGAAACCGGGAAGATGGGGGTGGGGGTGGTGGGTGGTAAGGGGATGATGATTTTACTTTGTTTCTTACTATTCCATTCTATGTTTAATTGCAATAAATTAAATCAATCTTTTCCCAGTGGAATCTGTTTTGCCCATGACTGTAACTGATAAATGATCTCCCTGTGTTTATCTCAACCAATGAGTTTTTTTATCTATTTTCTCCTCCTGTCCTGTTGAGGAGGGTGAGTGAGAAAGTACCTGGGTTGGCATTTGGCATCCAGCCAAAATCAACGCACAGAACCACTGTATGTTAGCTTTGGAGCAACTACCACCTCTGGAGAAAATCCTGAGGTGTTTCTCCCCACAGTATGAAGCAGAAGTGGAACTAACAGAATCAGAGAGCAGAAAAAAAATCCAAAACAAAAAGAGAAATCCAACACACTCATCTGCTTTGCTAGAGGAAAACTACATCAGGAAAATAACAGTAGGATTAATGTTCTAATTTCACAGAATCAGCTACAATGAATCATTCCTTTGTCTTCCAACTGCAAACATAGTTATTAGTCTGATGGGGTTGCAACACAAAAAAGATGACAAAGTCCAAAGTTCACGTCATAGCCTAACTCAATGTATCTTCACAAAATTTGTGGCCAGAATTTCTAACACTGTTATGCATACATTTGGATGAGGTTTTATACATACTGGAATAATGTGTAAAGACGCCCATATAAATATATAAATGATATGTATATCATATACATATGATTCCTGTTATACCTTAATGCAAAGTTATTTCCACAGCAATAGAGTGGACCATTCTCAAAATACTTATTTGATCTTTCATTCCTTGAACATATCTCATTAAAGAGAGGAACCTAAAATATTATACACCATTAACACCACAAATATGTTACTGTTCATGATAAATGGCTATTTGATATGAGGACTAGCATTATCTTACTGTAGTCTGATGCTAAACAGCCCTTCCAATATTACTGCAGCAGCCCATGAGGTAAAGTAGTTGACAAGGTCACCAACAGTGTCAGATCCTAGCCTGAAGTTTCTGAAAACATCACTGGAATCTTATTTGAATGATTGAAATATAAATACTTGAACAAAATATTGCTGTTCAATGTACACCATATATAATGCCTTATGCATCACTGTCCTACAGTGTTTTATAGCCTTGATCTCAATGTTCACAATTAAAAGGGATGCTTAATAATGTTCATAATGTATATATTTCCCTGGATTCATAGATTCCAATGAAAGAATTGCCATTGTAATATTAATAACTGCATTACGCAGAAAGTTATTTTCACTCACAAAGCCTTATGAATACAGAATTTGATACAAGATATATGAAATTTCAATTGTCAAACTACAGAGCTTGCAAAGGACATTTAAAAGGACATTTTATTGTATGACCATATATTAGAAGTTTTCTCCTCTACCTTCTGCCTTTTTTGGAGGAAGAAAGGATGGATATTATTTGACTGACTTGGACAGCTCATCTGAAGCTGCTAAAATATGTCATTTCCCATGCTTATTTAGAGACTTCTTAAAATACATATTATTTATTTGACAGACCAGGAGATATTGTGCACCTCTAGTTAAAAGCTGTATATCTCAATGTGCACAGACTGCTAAGTATGTTTTCTTTTCCAGTCTGTAAACTGTCCCTAACTAGACTAGCACTACCAAGCTGCATCACACTAAGATAGTCGCTTTTTCATTCCCAACTCATCACAGGATGAAGATCTTGCAATCTCAGATGTGTGCAAGTACATGTTTCTTTACAATGTCACAACAGATCAGGCAATAAGAGGTGAAAAGCAAACTCTCATAAAACCCAAACTGTAAAACCATGGAATTGTAAAGACAGAAAGTTCAAAGAGCTATTTGATTTTGACAAAATTCCCAGACAATCAGATCGCAACCTGAACTTTTGTTACACACAGAAATGTCCTTGAAAGAGTGGGCTTTTTCTGAAGGTGCCTATGGTAGGGAAGATATTTAACCCAAGTAGGATACTCTGAGAAAAAAGAAGAAATAAGAAGGGACATTTATTTAAATTTATATGTATCTACACACACTAGGAAGTGAAAGGTCATGAGCTAGAAGGAATTACTCAAATAGCTTGGTACTTCTCTTGACACAGGATCTGCTTTAATTTTTTCCTTTTTTTTTCTTTTTTTCTTTTCTTTTCTTCTCTTTTCTTTTCTTTTCTTTTCTTTTCTTTTCTTTTCTTTTCTTTTCTTTTCTGTTCTTTTCCTTTCTTTTCTTTTCTTTTCTTTTTTCTTTTCTTTTCTTTTCTTTTCTTTTCTTTTCTTTTCTTTTCTTTTCTTTTCTTTTCTTTTCTTTTTTCTTTTCTTTTCTTTTCTTTTCTTTTCTTTTCTTTTCTTTTTTCTTTTCTTTTCTTTTCTTTTCTTTTCTTTTCTTTTCTTTTCTTTTCTTTTCTTTTCTTTTCTTTTCTTTTCTTTTCTGTTCTTTTCTTTTCTTTTCTTTTCCATTTATCTGTTTCTGTGAACATTTGGAAGGGTTTACAGATTTCAAGAGTACTTGAAAAACATTAAAAGGAGGCTTATATTCAAGACATTGATTGTTAACCTGATCAAGATCGGATATTTTCTTCTTTTTAGCTGCATCTTGTTTTGTGAAATGGAAGATTTTCTTGAAGAAGTCAGAGCATTATCTGACTTTAGCTTCCCTTAACAGCAACAGGATACTTCTGTTGGCACACTCAGGATCTCCATAAGCCTTTCTCATATCTGTCATGGTTTTGACTCATCTTTCAGTATGATTCTCCATAATGAAACAACTTTTATAACTCCCTAGGAACTAATTTATTTTTATTAGTATTAGTGAGGGTGTTGGTGTTAGGTACATTTGGCTTCCTTTGTTGGCTTGCTGAACTTGCTAAAGAATTAAAATTTAATGATTGATAAGGTGATAAAATGATGAATAGAAGTATAAAACCTGAGAGATAAAAGCTGAGTAAGAGAAATAAAGTTCAGAAGAAGTGACTTTGTGTTTAATTGAAACATAAATTTAAGGAACAGGATTATGAGATTTCAGTTCAACAAATGCATAGGGGGGTAAGTTTTAAAAGGTACACGTGCTGGATATTGACCCATTCTGAGCTGATATGGCCCATTGTGTAAAGCTGTAATTAAGTAATCTAAGGGCAGTAAAGGCCCAGTGGGACTGGCAGTCTACAGTGTGAAGCAGAGGAGCAGCCAGTTCCATTATGCACGGTTCCAGTTAAAGCGAGCACTACCTTATCCATCCCTTTTCATATTAACAGATGATGCTGATCAATCTGTAAGAAATTTATGTTTCTCTGCACATCAGTTGGGTGGGTCCCCCAACAGAGCAGGTAAGAGCAGGTCTGAGCTGTATTTCTAGCTCTCAGAAAGGCTGGGCTGGAGCAGCACTTCACACCCCCAGTGCCCACACTGCACGACAGTCAGGGACAGCTGGTGCGAGGGGATTATCTCCACGGGCCATGTTCAGAGATGACTCCTGACTTTCTTGTCCACATTCAACAATAGGGAGATAGGGATAGTCTTCCTACTAGGTCAACACTTTTCTCCAGTTGTGGAGTCCTTCTTACCCTTTCCCATTTTTGTGTAATGACTTAATGGAAGGCATTAAGGTAGCTTTCTCTTCTTGTTACTCCTCCTCCTCCCGGCCCTTTTCACATCCTTCCATGTCAGCATACTCACAGATTCCCAGTTGGCAGGGATGCCACAGAGGGCACTTTCCACAATCCATTTGCTTACATCATAAGCTATCAGAAGCAGAAAATTCTGTTAAACAACTGAAATGGGGAAAAGGAGGAGAAGAGAACAAATAGAAGAGGAAGAAATCGTTCTTCATTTTTCAGTTAGCCGGTATACTAACGAATAAGATGAGTAAATTGTGAGTCCTGTTCTCACAGTGTTTACACAGAAAAAGCAACACTTTCAATCGGATACTCTTGCCACAATTTAACTATTTGACCAGATATTCCCTATCAGAATTGTGAAAAAACCCAAAGAAACCACCCTCCCTTCTGCCCCCCAATTAATCATCTAATCTCCAAAAGAAAGAGAAAACGATTTATAGAAATATGTTTGGTTTCAGAAAGCTTTCAGCATTACATAACTAAGTACTAAAAAATCTAAAGACACGGCTTACAGTGCCTCCAGTTCACAAGACTAACAATATAATGAGAATTAAAAATAAAAATCACAATAGATTTTAGGTCCATTTTATTTCTGTTCTGATTGATCCCTTAAGGCTTAATCCTTTAAGTACATTTTTCTACCACTGCAAACCACAGAATACCTTAGACAAAAATGAAGCTTGTATTTTCAAGTATTTACATGGTTTAGGAATCTTATATTCCAAAAAGACACCAGCCTCTAAATGAAGTGAAGAATTCACAAGTTACCTAATAGAACCATTAAATTTCAAAAGAAGGAAAAAGGGAGGAATAAATCAAAGAGAAACAACGTTGTAGTAATAGTACTGACCCTGCTGTCAAAGTTCAAACTATGCTCAGAAAATCACATAAGCAGTCAAAAACTTGATCAGCTCATCCAGAACTCCTGTACATGCTCCTTGCTCACTTCACATTGTAAATAGACTACTGTAAACAGCATCAGATTGACTTGGAGTTATCAGTTCATTGCACATCCGTAATAACACTGAAGGAAGGACGTGGTATTATTATCAGTCACTTACAGCCTCCAGATCTAAAATGTGTATTTGTCTTCAGACCCTTCCAGAAAGCACAGTGTAGTTAGCTAGTATGCATATCACATTTAGCTTCCTTGTGAATGGTAAATGAAAAGCTTTCATGATACTAACTCATCACTTTTTGGAAGTTTTTTCATTTCTCATTAATACTCCCAGAAATATTCTGAGTTTGCTATGCATATTTAGATTTCTCTTTTGCAGAAACTTGAAACATATACACTATTTCTTGGAAACAGAATAAGATACTCTGAGATAGGCTCAGTGGAATAATTTTAAAACCATATCATAACAGCCTAAAAAACACATTAAAACTTTCTGACAACGACTTTGCCTCTCATACACTAGCAATTACTGCTATTAACCCAAAGTAAAACTTAACTTACATAGTGGTAACTAAGCTTCTCCACTAATCTAATTATCTGCATTTTTTTCCATTGCTTTCACACTGATGCAATGCTACTTTGCAAGTAGCAAAGATTCTTATTAACACAATGTAAGGGAAATAACTCAGCCTCCTCTTTCCAAAAACATGTTTTATTTAAAGAAAACAACTTACTGTACAAAATAAAGAGCTGCTTAGAACTGAAACTGCAATAGTAATTTGCATTTGTGCTTGTGGAATACAGATTTTTTGGCCAGTTAAATAGGACTCTGCAAATACTCTAATTAATAAACTGAAACAAGCATCTGCTTTAATACAATTCAGTGCAACGTTCTTAGTGTTTCCCTTCTGTTTGGAGATACATGACCAAAATTTTATTTTAACCTGATCTTTTTCATATTGCACTTATACAGTAGCAAATTTTTGTTTCAAGCCACGACTGCTACTCTGAGAAGATAATTAAGAGGAAACTCTGTTAGAAAGCATCAGTGATATATTATTCTACAAACACCTGCCATTGAAATAAGTCTGGAAACTGTCAACAAACAACTGATTTCAATAGACTTACCTATTTAATGCTTTTAAAAGTCCAATACTTCCTCTTTACCATGCAAATCTTTCAGCCACTGAGTGAATTCAAAATAGAGCACTTGATCATGATAATCCCAGCCTGTCACAGACAACAGCATCTCTCATGGCACCATATTCAGAATGCTTGAAATGAACCTGGAAGACACAGATATTACATTTTTATTGAAATATACTCAACCATGTCCTAGAATGAGGAAACACGAGCACTTTATTGAGGACTCCATTATAAAGGCATGAGTACAAAGCCATAAATATCACCTGGTAAACATCAAAACCAGCAACTGCAAACCACATTCCAGAGAAGCTGGTTTTTCTGAGTATAAGCAGCTCTGTTGCACTTATTGACCCATTAAAACTGTCAGGATTAATAAACAGTATTTATCTTTTCTAAAAATTGCAGCTTTTCATATAGAGATCTGTAAGTCCTTTTTCATATGAATTGCAAAGGATAGATCATATTCTGAACCAAAGAGAATCTAATCTGAGGAAGGTCATGTAAAGGATTCAGTAAAATTATAGTTAGCTGTTACGTGAGAGCTTTGCTGAATACTATTTCTTTCAGTATCTTTAACAGAAAACTTAACCTGTAAGCAGATGCAATGAAAACCCACACCAATCACGTGCTCTTCTTTTTACTAAGAAAAGGCATGCAGAAAAGTAAAGTAATTAAGTGGCATATTTTGACATGGTTTTAATGCATCCAGGGAAATTTACAGTTTTGTCTGGCAAGCTGCTTATGTATAGCTTTAAGTTTCCTTGAGAAAATTTTTAAGTACCTTTTAGTAATTAAAAGGAATACTTTTGTTACAATCTCTAAATGTTTTGTTTGTTTGTTTGTTTGTTTCAGACTTTGAACTACAGTGCATCTACCTTCACTAAAAATGAGATTAATTTAGGTGAACTGAATTTACTTAATAAAGATTTTTTTCTCTTTTTTGTTCTCTGTCACTCAAATCTTCAGGCCAATGCACAGATATCATGGGCAATACCAGAGGGCACCCAGATCATGGCCATTTCATCCAGATAATAAATACACTGATCTGGGCTTTTCTTAGGAGTCCCAACTTGTTAATTCAGTCCCTGTTGAAACTTAGAGTGACTGAGCACTACTTCTAAACAATTTAAAAATTCTGGATATTCACTACCTTTCCCACTGATAGGAATGTCTCCTTCTCAAGTGTTGCTCATGTTTTTTTAATAGAGAAGTAAAATGTGTATGCAGAGGTGAGTGCTAGTGCATGCATATGTATGCAAGACAAAAATAAAATATTCTATCCAAATTTAGAAATATGCTAAGTAAAGTTCCAATAAATTTCTTGCCTAACTTCACAAATTATTTAACTACTGGGTTAACAGAATATGACTTCTCAACAAATCACATTTGTTAGACTGCAACAGCTGAGCTAAAAGCAGTGGTCAGAAGAGAACCTGTTATTCAACCTCAACTAGTCATTACCAGTTTTTCTAAAAGATACAGAAACAGAAGGTATTTCTAAAAAAGGGACAAGACTGCATTTAGCCCAGTTTTAAAGTAAGAGTTCAGTGCATCTGAGGCATGATGCATCACTGTGGAAAAAAGTTTCTAAGTGTACAAAAATTTATCATATCTTCTATGACTTCAAACGGGAGAGCAACCATTTCCAGGGATTTAGGAATGTACCTAAATAATCAGGAGTCACAGTTCTGATCTCTCTTCATATACCATGTCAGACAAACGCAGGAAATGTGAAAGATACTTTGAAAACTGACTGAATATCTTGCATTGAGATATTAATTTATCTTTTTCATCCAGTCCAGTGTGTGGAGATTGGTCAGTGATGTATGGGTCTCCATGATCAGAAACAGAACTGAATCTTACCGAGACAGAGGAAGAAACACTAATACTTCTCAGAATAAATCTACCAAACTCAAAATACATGGAGAAGGGTGCTTTTGCTTTGTTAGTAATTTCCTTAGTGACATCTCTGATGGGACAGTAAGAAAGTTTTGCCTAGAAATATAATATCGTAGACACATAAAGGAATCTAAACAAGAAGTAAAGCTTTTATGAATAACTTCCAGAAAGACAATGGAAAAGTCTTATTCAATTGTTGCCATAAAATTATCAGAATATGTCAGACTGTGTATGGCCAAAGTTAAATAGCCCAGATAGTCCTCTAAATTTCCAGGATATTTTTGCATTTTACAGTGTAAAGACAACAATCAGCTAAGTTTTTAGATTTGGATGCATCAGGATTTGTATGAACAAATTGAAACAACTGATCTTTAACGCAACTGAGAAAGACAGAAGGTAATATGATCAATGGATAGATCAGCTGAATAAAGGTCACAATCTCCAGAAATTAGAATTTGCTGATAACATAGGCAGGGGGCATAAGGGAAACTGGGCTGAAATGGTTATTAATATGAGAACTTATGCCTGATCTTGACCAATCACTTTTCTGAAGAAAAAAGAAAATTCCTTAAAACTAGAACAACTTGGAGTAGAAAAAAGAAGCAATGAACAGTACCTAAGCCAGTGAGGTCTACTTGTCTCTAAATACCAATGGTAGAAGAATTGGCAAAAGCACCACAAGTAGGCTAACCCACGTGCACGTTTGCATTGACAAAGGGAAATCATCTGATAGTTCAGGATACTACAGAACAAGATTCCTCCTTCAGAATGCTCCAAAACCTCCCTTCACCCTACCTGAGTGGAAAAGCTGAGTGGAGGGTGAAACATGGGCCAGTAGTTTAAATAGAGTGTACACTCACCTTCAGGAGACAAAGAATACAGAGCAGACTGTGCACAAGGCAATCACTGGGTGAAAGGTGTCATCAGAATTAGGGGATGAAAAGTCAAACATGTGGCAGCTGGTGGCTTTGCATGTTCTCCTATAAATAACTCAGGTCTGAAGGAAGAGCAGAAAAAAAGTGTGTGGAAGAAATCCGTTTGGTAAGCTCCCCTGTTGTGCTGGTTTTGGCTGGGGTAGTTAATTTTCTTCACAGCAGCTAGCATGGGGCCATGTTTTGGATTTGTGCTGGAACAGTGCCGATAACTCAGGGATGTCTTTGTTGCTGCTGAGCAGCGCTTACACAGAGCCAAGGGCTTTCCTGCTTCTCCCCCCACCCCGCCAGCGAGGAGGCCGGGGGGGCACAAGGAGCTGGGAGGGGACACAGCCGGGACAGCTGACCCCAGCTGACCCAGGGGATGTGCCAGGCCACACGGCGTCATGCTTAACAATAGAAGGCCAAGAGAAAGAGAAGGAAGGGGGATGGTGTGTGTGTGGGTGTGTGTGGGTGTGTGTGTGTATGGGATGTTTGGAGCTAAGGCATTTTGTCTTCCCAAGTACCCGTTACACGTGACAGAGCCCGGCTTCCCTGGGGATGGCCGAACACCTGCCTGCCCGTGGGGAGCGGTGAATGGATTCCTTGCTCTGCTTTGCTTGTGTGCGTGGCTTTTGCTTTACCTATTATACTGTCTTTATCTTAGCCCATGAGTTTTCTGACTTTTACCCTTTCACTTCTCTCCCCCATCCTCCCAGAGGGTGAGTGAGCAGCTCTGTGGGGCTTAGTTGCCAGCCGGGGTTAAACCATGACACTTCTCAATCCTGTTTTATAATCCAGATCCACTATGAAAATCAACAGACAGCAAAAAGATACCAATATAAAATTCAGCAGGAATAAAGGAGAAGGTGAGGTCTGTAGCGAAATCTTAAGTGTTGCAGAAGGAATACTGAGCAACAAAGAGAATTAATGTGACAAGAATTCAACAAGATTTATATAAAATAGATTTAATTAAAATCCACCACAATATGGGTGAGCAGGAAGAAAAATAGAGCAAACTATCTATGATGTCATTTGTGCGTACACAGTTTTGGTTTTCTAAGAAAAAAAATTAGCCAATCATGATGCAAATTTTGTGCTGAAATCCTAGATGCTGAAAATAAGTTGATACAATGACGCCTCAACAAGGTATAATTTTCCAGAAAAGGAAAGTCTCAACACTCATAATATCCACTGCTTGCCAGTAATTCTTGTCTCAGTATCCATGTGAGAGCTTTGGCTTAGGAAAGCTCATAAATGAAATTTAGATTACCGTGAACAGTAAAATCAAATCAATTCATTGATTATTTATAAATTATTTTGCTTATCATCTTCTGAATAGTTCTTGTAGCAGACACAGTTATGTTTGCTGTTTTTTCCTCACTTTTTTTGGAAAAAAGCTCATTGATTTTCAAGGATTACCTCCTCCAAGCTCAGAGGTTGTCCATCATCACATGCAGAAGTCAACTGAAGGTGGCAGGAGGCCTCGACAGATGAACTCCTGACTAAAAGCAAACATAACCAGGAAGCATGCAGGAGGTGGAAGCAAGGGCACTCTCAGAGGGTCCAGGAACAGGTTTAGGACAGCCAAAGCCCATCTGGAGTTGAATCTGCTAAGGGATGTGACGGCCAACAATAAAGGCTTCTACAAGTAGATCAGCAGTAAATGGAAGAGCAGGGAAAGTGTGGGCTTACCTCCAGATGGGGAAGGGACTCTCATGACAAAGGACACAGAAAGGCCTGACTTGGTGCCTACTTTTCCTCACTCTTCATTGCCAAGAGGAGCCTTCCGGAATCCCAGACCCCTGAGACCAGAGGAAATGTCTGGAGTAATGAAGACTTACCCTTGGTGGAGGAAGATCATGTTTTGGAACACTTAAAAAGCTTAGCCACATACAAGTCCAAGGGGCCTGAGAAGATGCTCCCAGGAGAGTTTCCTGAGTAGTAGGAGAATGTAAATGTCACCCCTAGCTTCAAGATGCATAAGAAGGAGTATGCAGGGAAATATCAGCAGATAAAGCATATAACCCTGGAAAACCTTTCTAAACCCATAAATGACAAGGAGTTTGTTGGGAGTAGTCACCATAGATTTATGAGGGGGAAACTGAGCTTAACAACCTGACAGCATTCTATGATGAGATGATGAGCTTTGTTGATGAGCTTTGTTGATGAAGGGAGAGCAGAGGAAGCCATTTAAATCAACTTTAGTAAGATTTTAATCACTTTTTTCCATAATATCCTCATGTACAAAGTGATGAAGAATGGGTTAGAGAAGCACATACCTAGGTGGAGTGAAAACTGTCTAAACTGCTAGCCACAAAGGGTTGTGATCTGTGGCCTGAAGTCCAGAAGGAGGCCATTCACTAGTGGTTCACCTCGGGGGTGGATACTTGGGCCAAGAGTGTTTAATAACACATTTGTGAATACCTGGGCCATGGCGGAGTGTACCTTCAGTAACTAGAAGATGATACAAAACAGGAAGGAGTGGTTAATGAATTAGATGGTTGTGCTACCATTTCGAGGGGCCTTAACAGGCTAGTGAATTGGGTCAACAGGAACCACATACAGTTCAGCAAAGCAAAACACAAAACACTGCATCTGGTGAGGAATGACACTTCCAGCACCAGTATGTGGTGGGGATTGACTGGCTGGAAAACAGCTCTGCAGAGAAGAACCTAGAGTTCCTGAGAGACAAGGTGATCAGCCAGCATGGTGCCCTTGCAGCAAAGAAAGGGGGGCTGCATGAGGAGGGGTACTGCCTGCACGCTGAGGGAGCTGATCCTTTCCCTCCACTCAGACCTGGTGAGACACACCTGGTGTGATGGGCCGAGCTCTAGCCTCTCCAGTACAAGAGACATGGAGACACCAGCACAACTCCAGCAGAGGGCAACAGAGATGAGGGACTGGAGCATCTTTCATATGAGGAGTGGCTGACAGAGCTGGAACTGTTCAGCCCAAAGGAAAAAAAAGGCTCAGAAGGATCTTATCAAAGTGTATAAATACACATCAGGAGTGACTGAAGGAGGTGGAGTTAAATTCTTTTCAGTGGTACCCAGTGGCAAGGCAAGAGTCAACAACCACAAGTTAAAATACATGAAATTCTGTTTGAACATAAGAAAAGAATTTTTACTATGAGGTTGATTGAACACTGGGGCAGGTTACCCAGGAGACTGTGCAGTCTCCATCTTTGGATATATTTGAAACCTGACTGTACACAGTCTTAAGCAACCTGCTCTAGCTGATCCTGCTTTGAGATGAGGCATTGAACTACACTGTCTCCAGAGATGCCTGCCATCCTCAAACATTCTGTGATTCTGTGAAATCGTATTAAATGGTTGAAAGAATGGAAAACATCACCAACAACTTTTGCTTACTTCACAGTACCTGGAGATATATCAGTATAATCTGTGTTATAATAGCATATTGTTTTATAGCAGTAAAAGAAAGCTTGTATTGTCTCTACTTTCTTAAGACAGTGTTTTTAGTACAATAATATCAGCTGTGACTTTTGAAGTCACAGACAGTGATCAAAACTGACATTTAAATAAAGAATATGCACAAGTAAAACCTGCCATTATACCTATCCCTCCCAGAACCCTATTTAAGTAGACAGGTTTAATGTTTAACATCCATTTCATTCTCTAATTGTATATTTTTACCATTACTGCAGTCCAATTTTTGGAGGTGAACTGAATAATACTGGACAGACAGTAAAGCTAAAGCCTGGACAATGCTTTTAAGAGCACAGCCCCACAGAACAAATACCTAACAGTATGCTACTTAATGGGAGCTAGTAAAGTTAAACAAGCAGAGTATTCACAACAAGCCTACACCTTCTGTTGCATGTCCATCATTGTGAAAAAAAATTAATAAATGAAGGGGTTATGTACTCTCTTTGTTCAGGTACTTGGGACTGAAGCAGAACCCAATTTCCACATAATGAAAGGTTTTATGATATTACTGGTGACAAAAGTCTGCACTGTCTCTGCTCCTTGGGAGCTTGGATTCTGTTACGGCTTTCATTCCTCCTCAGGTTTGAGAATTACACTAATTGCACTATTAGCATTTTGCTAGTCTTGACTTGCAATATCATGACTATGCCTAGGTCTCAAATAAAGAAATGAGGATGTGGAGAACTTCTCTTTGGTTGATTCTATATAGTCTGTGGGGAGATACTCATTGCTCCCTTTGTTATTCACCCTATTTTTTTCAGTAGTGCTAATGGAAAAAGAGGCCAGGATAAGAGGAGTTTCTTGCTGTATGACACCATATAAACACATGAGTCACTAACTGACCCAAGGGTTTACCATTTAAATAAAAAGCACAGGCAAAGGATGGGAAAAGAGCTAGTCGAGAGAAAGGAACACTTGAATGACACACAATAAATATATCAGTTCTGAAGACTTATTTTATATTTGGGTACTGGACTTCCAGTCCTTTCAGTGGGTTTGTGACAGGCGTGATACCAGAGGTAGCGACAAGACAAGAAAATGAGAAGGTGCTAGAACAGAGAGAGGGAACTTTCAGAAAAGAAAGTAGTGTGACGGTGTCATCTAATATCTCCTTACAGGTTTAGGGGACTTTTTAAAGGTATGGTGTAGGGTGAAACAAAATGCAGTGTTGTAGGCTACATATTTGTAGTGGTTATATCAGTTTCTAACATCAAATATAAAGGCTGCAGAATACAGCTATCAACTGTTTCAGGAGCATCATTTGCATTTGCAGTCATGGTTATTGGGAAGACTGATACTAGCTAATTGTTGCACGGCAAAACATGCAACCCTGAGAGCAACATGGCTGTTCCTTCCCCATGACCTGTTTGACTTCTGTCCTCCCTGACCAGCTAACAAAACATGTTAATCAAATCCAAAATTACTAGGATGGCTACTTACTGAGAATTGGCGCAAACCCATTGAAATCACACATCAACAACTATCAGAAGTTAATCTGAAGGTAAAAGCATCATGTCAACTAGTTGGAATTAATTTGGTAGCAACACTGGTGGCAGAACTTTTCTGTCTAGCACTGCTCCAAGAAAAGTCTTACGACTGGCCGACTCGGCTACTTTTACTGCTGGATGGTTCACTGCCTGTCAGTGGAATGGAATGAGATGTTTTTATAGTGCCTGACAGTGGGGTGCATCAGAGGATCTGTCAATTGCTCTGAACACTAGCAGCAACTCCAAAAAGTCATGAACAAAGCATATTACCTGTATGTGTGCAGATATTTTGCTTTATGTGATAGCTGTGACACATAATGGTCCCATTGGAGCAACTGCTCAAAAGAAGTTCTGAATGTGGATATTTGTTATTTTTTATGATGATGATGGTCTACCAGAAGACACTTGGAAACATACATATAAAGAAGGGGGAAGACCTTTGCCAATAAATCTAGTGTGGGCTGGGGAGAGCAGGGACTCCTCAAAGTCTTTTCAGGCCTTGAAGAGTAGAAATGTGTGAGCAAGCCTACCTACAGGATAACAGGGCAACATAACAAACACCAAAGAATTCACTGATTAGTTTTCCATCTGCACGTACATGTGCCTTCTAATCTCTCTAACCTTTCACTCACAGTGCACAAGAAACCACAAACATGAATGAAGAGCACCAACAACCATAAAATCGAACATTAAAAATGGAGAAGATAATATTTTATATAAAAAATCTATTCACTTTTATTTGTTATTTAATTCCTGACTCTCTAAATTTAATTTTTTTTTCTTTCTTTTTTTTCTTTTCCTTTTCCCTTCTGTAGTCTTGGATTTAGAGCCTCATTTTACATTAAAAGGAAAGCTGAAGTTCTAAAAGAGCAAGCTGTGGGAATCTGAGCTTTGATACATGTTCTGTTGAAATTAATGTTCAATAAAGGCTTAATAAAATCATGCAGAGATGGCACTATGTTTATCTTCCTTTTTCAGATTTCATGATTTAAGAGCAGATGTCACAAACCAGAAAAAAACTTATCAGCCCATGAATCACTTAAACCTGTTCCATGCATTTAAGAATGGTGAGATGTATGCCCTGTGATCAACCTGCCATGGTCAACCAAAAGAGCACAATACACATGCCAGCTTTTCCGTATAGAAAAAAAAAAAAAAAAAAAAAAAAAAAAAAAAAAAAAAAAAAAAAAAAAAAAAGAGAGAGAGAGAAAAAAATCATCCTAACATTTATAAATATAAGGCTAAAACGATTTCATTTTTAACTTTCTTGCAACATAACTGCAAACAGTAGTGTAAGACATATTCAGATCAAGTTGTTTTACAATGGAAAGTATAAATAACATACGTGAAGACTTAGTGGGATCAAGTTCTGGGGACAATCACTGCACTTTTGGAAATAAAATTCACCTGTTAAAAAACTTTTCTAACTAATTTAGTCTAGAATAAATTTTCCTGCCTGTGAATTTTTTTCCTTAGCGAGTTTGCAATCTTCTTTAGTACCAAGCAACATGTTCCTTTCTGACTTAAAGCTACCTTCAAGTGATCAGTGTAATTTGTTCAGTCCCTCAGTTTTTCTTTTGAGGTTTCTGAGAAGGTCCACTGTAATACACTCCTGCCTACTCCAGCTTCCCAACTTGGATTTGAGTTCATATTATATTACAAAGACAAGCAACAAATCTTTCTAAAGCAACCATTTTATGAAGTGGGAATCAACAACATTTTGTACTCCCTCTGTGGCACTGGTCACTGTGGCAGCAGTTAACCAACAGACTGTTCAAAAATAAATATCAGTCTTACAGATGACAGAAAAAAAACATTACCTAGCACCAGCTCCTTACTTAGCTTTTTTGAAATGAAGGGGAATATAATGACTGCATCCGTCCTGGTTTACCAATACTGATGTCAGAACATGGGACAAAACTTTACAGGCAAAGCACTGGGAACAGCTTACTTTGCACAGGAACACCTTGATAAGTCCTTTCCCATTCTAACTTCTGTTATTTGCATATATTCTGTGAATGACATCACACTTTCTCATACTCTGTGGTGTATGAAGAATCTCTGGAGCGGATCCTTTGCTCCTCTACAGCTAGAATGGTTTCAAAAAAATGATAGCAATTTATAGTGTTTGAGGATCTAGCCCCTTGACCCCAAGACATCAAAGCCTGTTGACAAACACAAAATTCTGGCATATTTTTCTGAGAGATTAGGAAGAAGCTTAGTCTTATATTAGCCTGTCCTTGCCACGCCCTCTTCACCTCTACATATATATTTATAAATATATATTTATATGTATACAGACCTACATATGTATGTATAAATCGACACATATTTTTTCAAAATACTGCATGAACATATTTGTTTATTCCCCACCCCTTGGAATATGTCTTAATTCATAAAATTTTAGACTTGCTATATGCAATTTTTTGGAAGTGTGAAATTACCTGTCACCCTTGAAATATGAGAGAGCTATAATCCAAGTACTGTACTGCTATTATACTAAAGAACTTCCCTTATTATATTATAAATAGTACAACCACCTTACCCATCTTAATTTCACAAGTTTAACTGCTTTATAGCAAAATATACAGCTTACAGGGAGCATTCAAGATATTACCTTTAGATTCATGACATTAAATGATCTCTGTCAGAAACATCACAGTGGTGTAAGAATCAAAGTAACCTTGTCTCAATAGCTGTTGCTTTATTGGTTAACACACAAAAAAAGTGTATTTCCCCACCTTCAACAACCTGACTTCCAGCTCCCTTGGTAGGGGACAAAGGTAAACGGAAAAGGATGCATACTGAATCTGGCTGGATATAGGAGGTTTGCAGATTTGCACCATAACTAATTCAAGATTAATCTTCTGTAGAATTCCAGATGGTACCTTATGTCATTCCCAAACCTCCTGCAATCTTCAATTTTTTAGTAACCCCTGAAATTCACAAAGCTGATCTCAAAAAGAAAGTTTCCTAGGTTGCTAACTCAAAAATAAATCATGTATTTCTGTCTCAATAAAATACTTATTAGAGACAGTTCTGCTTTTTCACTGTAGTGAAATTACATTTTTATCATTAAATATATATTTGTGTGTTCAGATCAACACACCAACATTTATTTAATTTTCAAGACACCGCAACTTTTCACAGACATTTTCAACTGTATTAAACTGTACATAAGAAAGCAAAATTTAGACAAGTATTTTTGCAGAAAAAGCTTCCCAGTTTTTAGGAAGGTGATACTTAGCATAAAATAAACTAAAATTTGCTGATTTGAATTTATCAGCTTGGATGTAGATCTGAAACAAATGCATTAATGTCAGGGAAGCAGATCTGCCTTCTAAGTGGAATGATTGGGGAAACATACTGACAGTTGTTGCAACAATAGGAAAAATGCCCTCCTTAAAGTAAGGACAACTATAAAAGGTAGAAAGCTTTTGTAGAATATATTTTTTTAGCTGTAAGTCATATCTATTAGAATATATATGTCTTTAACTGCCACCTCATAAACAGAGAACTTGGCGTGTCATCAAGCTTCTTGCAGTACTGCTGTACATGTTACAGACTTTTAAAGTTCATATTCCCAAACAGATTTTTATAAGTCTTTTGCTGGTGTTTTTTCAAAAAAACCCTTACAACTCTTAGTCCATGGTGTTATCTACAAAGTGCTTTCCAAGCATTCAGAACTAACACCATAATGGTGGTTTAGACTTCAGCTGATGTAGCACCCAATGGTAAAAAAAATGCTGGTTTATTTGTATCCAGCTGAAGTCAGTGGTGACAAAGATAACTAACAACCTCACAATTCCTTGTCCTTAAACTCCCGTTGCCTTATTTTAACGAATGAAGGATTTCTGTTTGACACAACCACATAGAAGTCAGGGCTATCAGCTCCAATAATCACTGATGTGAAATCAGCTGACATCCTTCAGTGATGATTACATTACATTTCACTAAGGCACATCACTCATTAGAATTTGCATATATACTGAAATATTTATTAAAAAAAAAAAGAAACTTTCATACACTTAGAACAATCTCACAAAAGACCAACATACTTCATGCACCTAGTCAATTTTTTTTTTTATCTTAAGAATTAATGCACTTTCTGGCACAGTTAATTTAAATGCAAAATTAGAAACCCTGATTTGTAAAACCAATAGACAGATAACATCTATCAACACATCAGGTGGTGGGATCAATTTACCCCAAGGAACTCTGTTCATAGACTATCACTAGATTTTCCTCTGCTAATAATGGCCAAATACTTGTAACAAAATGATGCCAGTGATGATGTTGAGAGAGCTTAGTGTCAGTGCAGAATGAGAGGCACAAAATCAGCTTTGCTGAATCACAAAGCATGCAAAGTATGACTGTTGAGTTGGTTAAAGGTTTTCCAGACCTCATTTGTCTGAAAGGAAGACAGTAGAAGAAAGCCTGACTCAAAGTCATGTTTTTTGAAAGTTTCTACCCAAATGATTCAGTGGCTTCACATAACTGAGATATGGAGTGGGGGCAGGTGGAAAGTCTATGATATTTGGCCACTGGTAGAAATTTCTGTGAAGTACTGCCAGGTGAAAGTTCTTGTGTCCCCGAGCTTTGAAGAATACTTCATATTTGCTGAAAGATCAGCCGTTTTGCCACAAAATTGCCATTTTGCTGACTCTCTGAAAATCCAGCAAATGTGGTCAAGTTACAGGTATTGTGTGTACACCCAGAAGAGAGAAGGGGAAATTCAAATGGTACCTTCTCAGAATTGGTAACTGTGACCAAGGAATGCCCTGGCATGGAGGGCAAGAAGGCCCAACTGCAGAAGTGATTGAACTGGCTAGATGCAGGAATGCCAGAGCAGAAGGTCTCTGCAAGGGAGTGAAGTTTCCCTTGGTGATGAGGCAAGAAATGCCACAGTGGTGTCTTGTGGTGATCCATCAGTCGTGGCATGTGAGCCTGCAGGGGCCACCTTTGGGCAGCAGAGCCAGGTGGAGGGATGGACCCAATGCCAGGCTGAGGTGTCCTGTGCTGATGCTCATGGGACTGGTGCCAGTGTGAGTGTGCATAAGGAACTGGCTTGTGTCACACCTTTGCAGACTCCCTGTAGAAGTGCTTATGGTGGTAGGACACTGTCCAGTGCATTGTGCATTAAATCTTTCATATTTAAACACAAACACGTTTAATTCACCTCAAGGGATACAGTAAAAAGTACCCAACAGGAGACTTGCAAGTTAGTAGTTGAAAACACAAAGATTCTATCTGCAGAATTGACTGGATAATAAACATGACATTTCCACTTAGAAGATGAGTTTATCTCACCCACAGTTACAATATAAAACTATTTTTTCTTTGATGATGCAGCTCTTGGCAGTTTCAGACAAACTGCAGGTCTCTACTGGGATGTTCTGTGAATATTTATAAAACATTTTGCATTTAAATGCCCCGTAGAAGAACAAGATACAATGTGTATTCAGGTATGTTCATAGAATGTATCCTATTGTATGTACCAGCAGGATCATATGGATTTACTTTAGCAAAATCTATAAGCCCTGCTTTCTACACTGAAAACAATGGAGAATCACACAGTCTGAAAGAGTCAGCTGAATGATCTATAAAAATAAATTTCCTTAACTGAAAACAATTAGGAATGTAATAATGAATGCACAGTTCTCACAATAACTAAGGGGTAATTACTGAGCTTGTTTTGTGACTGATGAACAAAGACTTTGAAAGGAAATTTAATCACTGATTTCTTATCATGTAGTTAGATGCCAAATGAGATCTCATAATTACAGATGGATGAATTTCTATCATCATTTTATGTATAATCATGTCTAGCACGCTGATTACAAAAGCAAGAAAAAACAGAATCTTGGGTGTTTATTTTACAGAATAACAGTGGGGATTCACTTTTAGCATGCAAAGGCAGATACAGTTTTGTAGCTATAGGAAGATGTTAATTATTCAGCCCCAATCAGCTGATCTACCTCCATGGGAAAATTTTGCATGAACTTAAAGCATGCATTTCCAGGACCCTTTATCAGGAATCAGCTTCATCACAGCCACAGAAGGAATGGAATGCATTAATGGCAGGATGTGCTATAGGAAAATACATGACCAGAAGATCCCCACCCTGGTCACATCACATCCCTTTTCATACTTTAAGTAGCATTAGCTCCTTATTTTTCTTTACCCATATATCAGCCTCTGTCGCTTCTTCATTCTTAGTGGCTTAGTCTAGTTCTTCACTGAGAGCAATTTTCCGTATTTTAAAGACCTTTGAAGTGATACTGTTATTCATTATCTGCACATGGACATTTCCTGACGTCAGGTTGAGAACAATGGCAGTTACATGCCACTACTAAATGGAACAGGAAAAACCACTATCTTCACCTACCTTCACTCCACCTAAAAAATTCTGTCTTTTGCCAAGAAAAATTGCTAGTCCATGGAATGCTAGAGGTGGATTACTACTGAGTTAATTATAACACAAATACAGAAAAGCCAAGACTCGCCTTAATACAGGCAACTTGGTACTTAAATCAAGGTAAGAGAAAATGAAAGCAGTGAACCTTATATAACACTGAAAAAGCATCAATAATTTTTGTAGCCAATGAAGCAAAGTAAAGCCTATGAGAATGACAGTACATATATTGAAATTAAGTCCTTTATCAAAATGTTGTGTGCCATTGTGAATAATTATGGGAATGGATTTTTTTTTTTTTGAGAAGATATAGACTGAAGTTTTACTTAATTTCTCTGAAATTTTATCCCAGTGAGCGTCACAGAAGAACAGAGGACCAAAAGGGAAGCACACTGATTTCTCTTGTACTTCCCAGATTCTGCACAGTGCTAGTGTGACTGTTTGAGCAAACCCAGCCACCTCTTCTGCTCACCAGTGCACATGTAGCAGTGCACTTCAGCAACATGATAGCAATGAATTCAGAGAGGATAAAGACCACGCGCACAGCATGAAGGTGCTACTTACACAGTACAAGCTTCTCCCTTTAGGTCTTCATAAAAGGTCCCCAGGACCTTGAAGCAAAGTGTGAGAGGGAAGGGGTGGGTTTGTGTGTGAAGGAGAAGCCCTAGGAAGAAAATGCTTTTCTACCATTCTGCTGTCAGTGTCACAGCCGAGATCTCATTGCTAGAATCAGACTTGCCCAATACTCTGCAGTGGAAACTGTTTCTGGTGCTGTATTTCTCATCCTATATTTTGGCTTCTAAATAAAATGCAATAAAATTCAATCCGATTTCTAGAACCTTTCCCACACATGGTATTGCAGACCACAGAAGGCCATCATGAATGGCATCTGCTATAAAGCTTTTTTCATACTACTCCACAGGTAACCTAGTTTTGGATATGTTTTATTCACAGTAATTGAACTGTAACAGAAAACACCTCATTGAACCAGAAATTTGAAGCAGGACAACAAATAAAATTCCATAAGCTATAGCATTCTCAACATCCTAAGCTGAGGAAGTAAAGATGAGAAACCAGAAAATATATGTGTGGCGAAAAATGAACTTAACAAAAAGTTACTGGTAGTAGCAAGTTATAACTGTTCCCTACTGACCTTTAATTTACACCTTTTGCTAACACCTCACAGTAGGCGCGTTTAAACCATTCAAAAGGAACCCACTGTATCCTTCTTGTCTCCTTTAATATCACCCTAGAATTCACTCCATTTGAATTACTTGCTGGACAGTGTGACTGGGAGGATAAGTAAAATCTACCATTTATGTTGCAAGTACAAAACTGCTGTAGCCATCCCAATACTCTCAAATGGACATATTCCTGTTACTCTACTGATTTACATCATTTGACGGTTAAGTTTTTCATCAGTAAAGCTCCCACGAGCAGTTGTTTCTGGAATGTCTTTGCAATTCTGTCTCTGCAATAGCTGTCGGAAACACATCCTGCCTAGTTACACCTGAGCTTGACAGGCACATATTTTGAGGTTGTAACAACTACTAAATCTATCTGTGATAAGACTTTATAGTAAGTACGTATCTCCTCATCCTACATAACAAAAGCCACAACAAACAACCTGATGGATTAAGGTGCATCTGGCTTGAGAGTTATTAAAGCAGGATAAAGACAATGCCCTCCAGCAGCCAGTTATGAGGACAACTGTTTCAGCAGTGTCTATCAGCATGTGGCGGGGCTAATGTTCCAGTTCTCCCTCCCATAGTACACACACAGCAATTATGCTAATAATAACTCTACTGCTCTCAGGGGTTTCTGAAACCTTAGTCACTAAAAACAGTTTAGAAAGAGCTAAGTTCCAAATTCTTTTCACAGCAAAGAGTTCAACTAATGGATGAAAGGATTATCAGCATCCTACCTGTGTTCCTTTAGACTGGGTTCAAGCAGCTATTATTACCAAAGTCATAAGGAAAGACTACCAGGGAATAATGAACCCGTTCAACAACAATTTTTGAGGTTCCGTAGTTTGCTTTTCATTCTACTTTAGAATGAAAATTAAAGCTGCCTGAATATTCTGTTTTCAAAGAAGAGCCGAAGCCTGTATTGAGTACAAGCTGGAATTTTGCTTAGCTGGAGTTGCATATATGTGCCAATCAACTGACTGATGGCTGGTCAACAGCATCAGTGTGAGTAGTTTAAAGTGGTCAGACTCTAAATAGTTTTGCTAACTTATTTAGATCAGTCTCTGCACCTCTTCTCTCTCCAAATCAACAGAAGACAGATATGAATATGTTTTATTCACATCTCAGCAATTCTACTTCTGTTCCTTTTTGGATAATCTCAGTACAGTTGGATTCATCCTAATAGAGATGATGAAGGAACAGGAATAACAGTCCTAATAGTACTGTGTCTCAGAGGATATAAATAAGAGTACCTCTACTAAAGGCAGTTTAGACTACCTGAAAATATAGCTAAGATTTTTAATGTAGACCATACTGAAAGCACAGAAGAAAAAAGAACAAATATTCCCTGCGCTGACACCTTCCCAGCTACACACACGATTATAAATGCATACCTATTCCCTGTTTTTTACAAATATTTCTTATATCTACAAATACTCATATTAATTAATTAGAAATACACAAGTAAGCTTTTTACTGGGAGAAGAAAGGTAACATGAAGTATATGAGGTTAGGAAAGACTGCAGCAGACAAACCAAGCTAAAATCAGGCACTAAGTTATGAAATAGAGTTACCTTTATTTTTATTTACTGTCCTCATTCAGTGCTTAATGTTACAGGTTCCTTGAAGGAAACAAGCTGTTCTACAATTGATGTGTCTTATTGAGCACAGAATGAAGAACTGAGAATTGCTGTATATGAATCATAGCTCTGTTTCTTCTCACATAATTTTGACCAAAACACATTTTTCCTTCCTGTAACATCATATTAACAACACAGGTTGCCTTACTGAGCTCCAGAGTGCCTCTTCTGTGATAGAGCATTAGGTGCTAATTCCCAGATATTCTCCTATTGAAGAAGACTTGAGGCAGGGGCATTTAAAAATGAATGAGGCAGGTGGAGAAGAGGTCTTTATAAATAGATGTGTTTTGTCTGATTTAGAAAAAGGAGTTTGTCAGATAGTCCCCTTACTCATTGATTCTTAGAATAGATCATATGGGGCTTTTAAGGTGCAACTCGGCCATTAATTTGAATCCAAGGCAATTTAAATCTAGGCTGACGTACCTTCCCCACCCAACTCCAAACCAAGTAAAACGTACAGATATCAAAATCAGACTTTGCATTTTCATAGTGCTTGAAATTTGTATGATGTTATCTAAGTGAAAAGTGCTATTTGAAAGCAAATGTGCCCATTTTGAATAATAAGCAGTCTCTACTTTCAGAATAATTTCTATAACCAAACAGCCTTTCATCCCCAGATTTCCAGAAGGAACCACTGCAATAAAAAAAGTACATATAATAAAGTAAATAAACCTATGTCTCTAGTAGCAACATATTGACAATAATCCTAACTAATCAGATTGAAGTTGTCTGGTTCTATCAGCATATAGCTTGAGGTGAATAACAGTTTAGCATGAACAATTTATTTAGGACAACTACAAAACACAAAATACCATGTTCAAACTTTCCCACACAGATACATATCAACCTTACAAGATTTGAAATGAAAAGCTGAATGTGCAACAGCATTAAATCCTCCCAAATGTACTTTTATTTGGACCTGCAAAATGAATTTCTTGCTTCTAAGAAATGAGCTTTTGCTGCAAATCAACATGAGGTGAGATTGACTGGAAATGGCATCAAAACTACAGCTATATCTGGAAACAGTCCAGCTAAGTAACTTTTGCTTTAATGAAGACAGAAAATAATGGACAAAAATGTAAGAACATAAAGAAGGAAGAAAAACAAAAAAGGATGAAGAAAATCAGTCCTGAAACTGAAACAACCACATTGTAAACAACTCAAGATTTCAATTTTAAACAAATGAGCTGTCAGAGAGCAATAATGTGGATGGTGATTCACAAAAAGAAATAAAGTTCATGGCCATCTGTATCTAAGAAAGCATTGTGAATAACATATCAAATATTCACAAGAGAATCTGAGGAAGACGGTATCAGTGAACGACAGTTTCTATTATTAACTGGCATTATTACAATACAATAATAATTAGTTAAAATACATCTTTTAATAAAAATTGCTGAACAGGGTTACACTTGTGATTGTTGAGCATTCTCTCCCTGGAATGCTCATCTCCTGCTACAGAAGAATGCCTGGAAATTATTAGGTGTTTACTAATGTTTTGTAAATATTTAGTATTACGGGGTATAATTTTTGTTGTTGCTATTTGTCCCAAATGTGTACTTCATTGATTACCCTTTAATTATGTGCTGTTTACAGTTTTGATACTGATTTGGTTTAAACCACTTCAGCAGAACAATTTTTTTTTCTCAAATGCTATAATGTGGGGCTTTTTAACAGATTGGAATGACTCAACTTGAAGCACAAAGTCCACAGTACAAGTATACATACTATCTTGACACATCTTTGTCATAAGAAGTGAATATATATTTTGCTCCCCAACCAGACACACTTGCTGTATGATTTCAGAGACACTGAATGGTGCTCAAATGTTACATTGATAAAAGCCTTTAAATGAATAATAGAGCTAAATAGACTTTCCCCCATTCTTTTTAGATCCTATATACCATGTTTACAGGTACTGTCTGTACATACCTACTAAAATGTACACTTTCCCATACTGATAAGGAAAATGAAGGAAGCCTAGATGAATAATTATAATTATTAATAGAAAAATAATTAATTTCATCACTTTAAACAAAATATTCTGGGTTGTTACAGAGAGAGTGTTCTGGCTCTTCTCTATTTGTTGTTTTAAAAAATCACATATTGCATTCCTTTAAAATAAATCTCTCTGAAACCAACAGATTAAACTAGCAATTCTGCTTAGCGGCAAAGAACATTAGGGCTGTTATATACTATGCGTATTATGCTTTTTAAAGGGTTGGTACTACCATTTGCCTATGTTATTACTGATTACCTAGAAGCACTAAAATAGAAATAAGGCATGACTGCAATCTGATAACTGACAGCAACAACAAGAACCTACAAGTAAATTGCTTGGGAGCCCAGTCTAAGGGAAAGAAGCATAACATGAAGGTGGCATCAGAAAAAGTGGAAGCAATACAGTTACAAGTCAGCCTTTTAAAGGTAGCACAGGAGAAGAGTTGATAGCATTTACAGAACAGAACATAGTTCTCTGGAAAATTGATGACAGCACGGAGATTTTAGAAACTCATGTAAGAGGAAAGCACAGAAGAAAAAGAAATGTTGGATAATAATGCTAAAGTAGAATGATGCGGCATACAAATGAATACAAAAGGGAAAATAAAAGTGCACAATATCTCTGTTCCCTTCCTCAGATGTTACAAAAGAGGTTGACATTGATAAAGCAAAAAAAGACTATGCTTTGAGTTTTGGTTTGTGTTTTGTTTTGGTGTTGGTTGTTGGTTTTGGTTTGGGTTTTTTTTTTTTTAATGTAGAAAAAAATTATTCTGTGTTGGAATGAATTTCACAGAGGGTTTTTTGGCCAACCAGCTTCTGTTCTTTGTCAAGAGAAAATTGTTCTTATATCTTAAAACTGAAATAAGCTTATGAAATGCTTTTCTAACAGATGAAGGGAGAAAATTACAATGAATTTTTTTTTCCTTATTTACTCATATTGCTTAACTTCTACTTTACAAATACAAGGAGATGTCACTCTGAAGTCTACAAGCATTCAGTCCACCTTCTTGGTCAGAGACATCAAAAAGCAACTTATAGTTTGTCATATATTGTGATTATATAGGATTTCTCAACACAGACTATTATATTAAAAATCCACAGTTAAATCAGTGCCATCTGTGGTACAGAAGGCTTATCAGAATTGTAATTAGTTTATATTAATAGAATTATCCCATATAAATTATAGCAGCATCAGCACTAGTGTAGGCTAGTAAATGAGTCTACACTAGACTAGTAAATGAGCCTACACAAGGTGGTTCATGGGCTTAACTAGACTCATGTGTAATCCAACAGCTCTGAAGTCACAATTTACTATACAGGGAGCAAACTGAGTGATCATATTACAAAATGACACGTGGTATATTGGCCATCATGGATCATGCTGAAGAAAATGAAATTAAGGTTATAGTAATTAATCCCTATTTAAAGGAAAAAAAGAGATTCATAGTAAGGGGACAATGTTTAATATATATATTTGTTTCAAATGTTTGAACAGAAATGATGTAGTAAGATTACGTTATAGATGCTTATTATTTCTCTTTGTAACAAATTATACAGCATATGAAAAGAACTCAAGGTGATTGTGTATCCTAAGATGTGAGTTCTGTACACTGGGAATATCTCAAGGACAATAATTCCGGATGAGTTAAGAAGCAGAGGGCTACTAACAGCTACTTTTCTAAATCAAAGCTATAACATCTGGATCCTTGTATATGATCTTATGGAAACACAGAAAAAAAGTATAATGATTTATTAGAGGAAACAGAGAGGGCAGGAAACCGAACTTGAATTTTTTCCTTTTCACCCTACTTTAACTCCTCTGGTAACCACTGTGGCTCCTTCACTCCTAGACTTTTTTCTTTAACTCGTTCAATTTGTCATCCTTATATCTCTTACAACATCATGGGTTTTTTTCAGAATTTGTGCAATGCTAGCTTCTTTCTAATTCATGTCAGGCTTAGATGAAACAAGGTGAAATGAAACAGAAACAAAGAATGTTAGATGTTAATGAGGGTCCTAAAGACACCAGGTGAGGATAAAATTATTTTTAAAATTAACTGTGAAGGTATAAAGGGAAAATTTTATTTCTCTTCAAATACTTTATTTAAATTTTCCTTTGAAACTTGCCACCAAATGTTATATTTGAAATACCTTGGCTATTGAATGTTCTCAAAGCTGAGGCATTTACACTGGATGTGAGACACTGATAATCAGAGGCTGAAACTGAACCTCTGTAATCTTTTTCTTCAACTACCAGGGAAGAGGACATCAATTGTAAGGATAATCGAAAGTCTTATTTTTGAATAAGCAGTTAAGGACTTGCTTGGCTCCAATTGACTTTGATTGCTATTAATATGTTCATGAATGTCCTTAAACAGGAGCGATTCACTGAACTGGAGCTTAGAAGCAGCGCAGTGTTGACATTGCTAATGAATGCAAAAGCAAATACCATTTTTTGGTAACCTATGCTGAACTATTGCAGGTCACCAAAGATGGCAAACCAAAGCCATCTCAGATGTCCAGTACAAATTTCAGACACGATTCTTTTCACTCTTCAAGATAACTTGGTATAATTTTTATGCTACTGAGAAACTAACATGGACATTTTCTTTATACTGTCTTGTGTAGGAAGCATGATATGAAACAAGAGCATATTCATCTCCTCAAGGAGAGTCCAGAGGCGATGAAGTAACATCTCTTATTCAGACTGAATTGTTAACAGAGGAGTTTCTTCCCGCAAAAGAGACAGATCAGTAATTCTCCCTACACCCCCAGAGTGTGACAGACAAGCAGTGGTCAAGAAGATAATAATGCATAGTGAAGAATGTGGGAGCAGACGCTTCAGTCCCTGTTACAACATTAACTCTCTTTGCAATCAGACAGAGTTTAAGTTAGTGTTTTATTTTGTCTTGGTTAAAATACTACAGGTAATAGCATAACACCACTGCAGTTAGGAGAAGAAATACATTAAAGATGAGGAGGGACTTAAATACTATGGTAACAGAGGTCTGACAGCTATCTAAGATAAGAAAACAATACAGATATATTGGCTAGAAAAAATAAAAACAGAAATAAGACACAATCTAGTATGAATAAAAAAAAAATAAAAGCCCAGGATGGTCTAGTACCAAGTACTCTTCAAGGGTACTACCTCGGTAATCACCTCAGTATTACTGCTGGCATTTACATGCATTTACAAAACCTGCTTTTGGCTACTATTCTTAACCATTATTTGCACCAAAGGGACAAAAAACCCAAGACAATGTCGTGTCAAGCATGGGGTAACCGAAGCATGACGTTTGGAATAGACACAACAGCTGACTGAGAAGGAACCAAAGAAAAGGAGATCAAGGGCATTCAGCCTGTGGCCAGCAGTGCTGCTGCGGAACAAACGTCAGCCCTATGGTGTCTCCCTCAGAAACACTACAGCCTTATTTTGCCTGTTTCATTTGCTCATACAAGAGCTATAATCTCCTTAGGGAGGAGGTTCTTTTGTGCAGATTTGCCACCAATATATTAGTTTCATCCAGAATCACCACACTCATGTTTCCTGAAAAAGTAAAAATCTTTCCCCTCTCTCCGGGTGAAAGAACAGCATGCAGTACGACTTTTGTCACTGCTTTACCTCACCTTTTTTCCCCTCAATGTGCTTCCACTCAAAATACAGTATCTCTGTTTTTCTCCAGTGGAAAAACCCCCAAATCTTCACAGACTGACAGAAATATAGAAGACCCACAGAAATTATGCGGATCAACACAGGATAAGAAACTAGCTGAATATTTGCATGGCATGCAAATGGCTATGAAGTCATATTTGACTTTAAAAAAGATCTTACAAAATACTTCTTTAAAAAGAGAAGAAAGAAGAAAAGGAAAGATCCAAGAAAATGCTTGGATCCTGAATCGCTTCTTGGACTACGTTGCTCGTATTTGCTTTTGAAGTCCTATTAAACTCTAAAGTGTTATTTATAGTTAAATGCAGGTTTTGAGAAGAACACCAAAACACCTTAGGTAAGTGGTTTCTGGTGGCTTAAAATGCCAGGAAGATTCAGTTGTGCATATTTTCTCACTTGTTTTAAATCCTCTAATATTATGGGAAAACAGTCTACTAGCCTCATTACTACAGATGAGAAGTTTTATTAACTTGGATTAAAGATATGATATCTGAACATGGGGAATGGAGTGGTGATTGCATTAACAATTCTCAGTTGCTTAGAAGTGGTGCATTATGGTTATAAATCTTGGCTTTGATTATATCTGTGTAATAAAGTACAAGGGAGCCTACAGCATGCTGAACATTTGAAATGGGGATACTTTCATGAGGAAAAAAAAAGTCATAAAAAGTTTCACCTCATAAAATAGTGGCATTTACAAGCCAATGGCAGACAACAGTGCTACTTACAAGCCAGATATATTAAAATCTTCAGAAACCTAGAAGTTCAGAGACACATAACACGTTCAGAGAAAGATGCAAGAAAAAACCCCTAAGTATCTCCCTTCCCTTTATTTCAATGTAGGGTAGGCATCTAATTGGTTTTGGAAAGAAATAACATTTTCTCCTCCCTGTCCCCTGAAACTTCCCTCTCTCTCTCTCACAAAGACAGCCTTTAAAAATGTGGTCCCTAGAGCTTCTGGTAACAGAGGAGGAAGAGGATGGTGGAAGACATGCAGACCAGTTTACTTTTGTTCTTTGTTCATGGGGATGTGTGCTTTGACTCCACAGATAAATTCTCATTTTCTTCATTTAATAAGCTTGCTCACATGGATTTAATTATCAACATTTGTAGCAAGAGGAAAAGGACAATGGTGACCAACAAATCCATTTTAAAAAATTCTCTGAGTAAATAAACCCCATAAATCTAATTGCTTCTGCTTATAAAAGGAACTGGCTTTATGTACTGTAAGCATTGACACCATGTACTGAACACTGAACTTGGCTTAGAAAACTGTGTTGTGCCTTGTGATTCGTACAGTAAACAAGAGAAATCGGTGCATTTCCTGTACCTCCCATCCCCCACAGCAGAGGCTTTCAGTTACTTTGCTCTTTGAAAGGGGATGTAACACTTTTGATTAAGTTTGGCTGGTGAGGAAGAAGGAACTCTGCCTACTTTTTGACCTAGCTGGGAAACTGTGTCCCCTACATAGAAAGAAGGTAAGAGGAATCAGTCCTAAGACTATTTTGAGGCAGGGACTATAAGCCTTGCCAGGTATTAAGGTAGAGTGCTACTTTCCAACCTACTTTGCATAGCTGCGTGAGGCATGTAGAAAGCAGTCTGCTGGCTTATGATCCTGCTGCAATTATGGACAATTTGTCCATCTTCATGCTACACACATCTGTGCATTAACTGCTATCATACCTGAAGCTGGAGGGGCAACCTTAAACATCTTCCCAGTATTCAGACATGGATTACAAAATGCCAAAGATTGTACGGACAAGGAAGTTAACAGCTCTCAATAATGTAAAGGCGGATTGTTATTGCAGTTCATGAAAGCCAACTCTATTTCCATTAACATTAACACAGCTGAGAGATGCTTCACTGGAAGATAAAAGGAATTGACAACTATTCACTAGAAGCAACTACACAAAAGGGATGCATGACAGTCAAAATTAGTCTAAGTCCCTCTTCATTTTGGTGATTTTCAAGAGTCAAGAAGGTATTTCCTAGGTCAATCAATGTGCTAATTAAGTGGTTCACTAGCAGATTTTGGGTTGGTTTTTTTTTTTGCTTGTTTGGTTTCGGAGAGAAAACCTTTTTAAAAATACATCTGAATTGATAAGCAAACAGTTTGGTTACTTTTCAGAAAGTTACTTTTCAGGTAGGTGATGTAAGTACAGACAGATATTGAAAGCTACAATATCAAAAGTCCCTTCTTGGGTCACATTCTTTTATAGAATCATAGAATGGTTTGGGTTGGAAGGGACATTTGAAGGTCATCTAGTCCCACTCTCCTGCAATGGGAAGGGATATTTTTTACTAGATCAGGTTGCTTAATGCCCTCAACCAACCTGACCTTGAACACTTCCAACAAAGGGGCACCCAAAACTTCTCTGGTAAAAAAAAAACAAATAACCTTTTTTACGTCCAATCTAAATCTACCCTCTTTCAATTTAAAACCTCTGCCCCTTGTCCTGTCACTAGATGCCTTGGTAAAAAAACAACTTCTGCCTTTTATATAAGCACCCTTTTGATATCAAAAGGCTGCAATAGGGTCTCCCTGGAGCCCTCTTTTCTCCAGGTTGAACAACTCCAACTCTCTCAGCCTTTCTTCATAGGATAGCTGGTGTTGCGGTCTTCCTCTGGACCTGCTCCAACAGGTCTGTGTCCTTCTTCTGCTGGGGACCCAGAACTGAATGCAGGTGAGGTCTCATGAGAGTGGAGTGGAGGCAGAGAAACAACTCCCTTGACCTGCTGGCCATCTTCTTTCTGTGCAGCCCAGGATATGATTGCATTTCTGAGCTGCAAGGACACATTGCTAGCTGTCTAGTAGCTTTGGGAGGGGCAAATAATTTCATTATAAACTCCTGAATTTTCTCATTTAAGTTATCTCACCGGCACTCTTTAACAGTAAGTGATGCAACAGTAACTGATACATGCCAGCTTCAGTTAGGCATATGATCTGGAGCTACTGCATAAGGATATGGAAAATAAGCTATTTTTAGACTTATTTTCAGAGAACTAATGTATAAAAAATAGAAACTTAACCAGAATCTTGGGAAGATATTGCAAAGCATGGGTTAACACCACTGCATAACAGAAGGTTAAAACTATCTGCTGATTCCAAAGAGATTGCTATCATTCAAAGAGA